>NW_017728948.1:71020184-71028560 GCF_001723895.1 Crocodylus porosus | reverse complement strand
TTGGGCAGGGGGCTGGACTTGATGATCTTCCGAGGTCCCTTCCAGCCCTAATGTCTATGAAATCTATAAAAAGAGACTTGGGCGTAGTAGCCAATCATGGGCTGAACTGCCAGTGTGAGAGGACAGCTTCCTCTTGTTGCTAACATACTTATAGAAACCCTTCTTGATACCCTTCACATCCCTTGCTAGATACTACTCCAACTGCTCCTTGGCCTTCCTGATTTCATCCCTCCATGCCCAAGCAGTCCTCCTATACTCCTCCCTAATTATTTGTCCAAGTTTCCATTTCCTGTGAGCTTCCTTTTTGTGTTTAAGCTCACTGCAGAGTTATCTGCTAAGTCTATCTGATCTTCTGCTATGCTCATTAGTCTTCCTGCACATCAGGATGGATTGTTCCTGTGCCCTCAGTAAGGTTTCTTTAAAGTACAGCCAGCTCTCCTGGACTCCTTTCCCCCTCAAACTCATCTCCCAAGGAATCCTGCCCATCAGTTCCCCAAGTAAGTTGAAGTCTGATTTTCTGAAGTCCAGGGTCCATACTCTGCAGCTCTCCTTCCTTCCTTTCCTCAGGATCCTGAACTCATTTTTTAGGCTCTGCTGCCCACATTGTCATTCACTTCTACATTCACCACTAACTATTCCCTGTTTGTGAGCAGCGAGTTAAAAAGGGCATGGCTCCTAGTTGTCCTCTCCAACACTTGCACTAGGATGTTGTCCTCCAACATTCTCCAAAACTTCCTGGATTGCCTGTGCACTGCTGTATTACCCTCCCAGCAAATGTCTGAATGATTGAATTCCCCCATGAGTGCCAGGGCCTGTGATTGGGGAAACTTGGACTGGCTGTTTAAAAAAAGCCTCATCTACCTCATCCTGGTCTGCTGGTCAATAGCACATACCCATCACCACATCACCCTTGTTGCTCTCTCCTCTTACCCTAACCCAGAGACTTTGCACAGGATTATCTCCAGTTTCATACTGGAGTTCTGAACAATCATCCAGCTCTTTTACACAAAGCAAAACTCCTCTTCTTCTCCCCTGCCTGTCTTTTCTAGACAGTTTATAGCCATCTGTAGCAGTGCTGCAGTCATGTGAGCTATCCCACCAAGTCTGTTATTCCAGTCACGTCATACTTCCATGACTGCGCAAGGACTTCCTGTCTTTGTGCTTGTTTCCCAGGCTCTTTGCATTTGTGTAGAGACACCTGAAGTAACTAGCCAATTGCCCTGTTTTCTCAGCATCCAACTATCTTATAGGAGTTTGGCTTCTTTTTCCTTACTAGTATAAAGATGTTCCAGACCTTGCATCTTCTGATTCCTCCTTTTCTAGATTCCACACTTTTTTCACAGCAAATTTAAATAAATTTATTCTTCTCCTAATGTCTCCTCTCAGAAGAGATACTGCCTCATCTTCAGTCACCCAAGTAGTTTTTCTAAGCACCTGTTTCAGTTTGAGTTCATCATTCTTGAGCTTGCAGAATTGTATATAGTATTCCAGATGAGGTCTCATTAGGGCCACATACAATGGCAGTAATGCTTATTTGTCCCTACCGAAAATACATCATCTGATGTATCCTCAAATTGCATTTGATTTTTTTTTTCAGAGCTTCATCACATTGGTGGTTCATTGTCTTTTAATGGTTGATTAATGGCTTCGGATTTTTTTTTTGCCTCCTAAGTCATTTCTAAGTGATGACCTTCCAGCTTAGACAGTCATTCATATTAATGTCCAGAAGTGAATAACTTATTACTACTTCATTTCATTCCATTTATATTATTTCATCCCTCAAGATCATTCAGTTCTTCCTGTGTGATATTCTGGTCCCCCTCTATAGTGGCAATGCCTTATAACTGTGTTCATCAGAAAATATTATTAGTACATTCTTAGTTTTGTCCAAGTTCGTAAAATAAAATATTAACTATATTCTCTCAGTTTCAGAGAGGCTTCCTGCATTTTGATAGTGCCTACTAACACAGTTGCATATTCAGGTGCTGTATATTGTACAAGATGGTGCAAAATCTAAAACCCCAGTAAAGATTATACTGTTGTTATGCAACAGACGGCAGTAGTCTATTAATCAGAAGGAAATGTTCAATATTTATAGGTTTATTATTATTTATTCATTTACCATCCATATTTCAAAGGAACAAACAGAGATGTGCCTGTCAGAGTCTATTCTCACCTTGAAGGATAAATAAAATACATTATACTTTGAGATGGGGTCACCCCTGCTGAAATCAGTGGAGAGCTTATAGCAGTGGTCATAAAAAGAGTGAATTATGTGAAGCCACTACAATATGGACCTCATCTGCTTTCAAATCTGCAATCAAAGAGGGTAGTTTAAGCAACATCCAACAAGCAACCCCCAAAATATTACAGTATCATGTATAAAACACTTGTACTAATAGTGTTTTATACATTAAAACAGGAAGAGAGCCTGAATGCAAATAGGATACTGTAGGGAAAGCAGAACTACTTTTCCATTCTCTCTCTTCATCCACCCACTTTTTCACTATATGGAGAAGAGACAGTGCAGAATGAAATGCCAATACTGCTGAATTCTTAAACTTAAGGTGAACATGCCTTCCAAAGACTTGGTGATTTCTGTGGGTTAGTATATTAATGCAGTAAAACTTCACATTTCTCCCTCCTACCCAGACTAGAGAATAATAAATGCAGATTGCATCAGAAATGTAGTTCACCATAATGGTACAACTTTTGGTTTCTGATTATTCATTGTAGTAAAAGAATTGCAGATATTTTTGCATTTCCAAGCCAGCAGTCAGTACATTTCACTGAAAAGAATGTAGAGCAGCTTTGGTGAAAGTAGAGCAAAATCTTTTATTTCATTTTCTATAATAGAGGAAATATGAATGTCTGCCAGCAAGTCTTACCTGGTTTCATATAAGAATCATGGGATGAAATTGGCTAAAGTGGCTAAATTATGTTTATCTGGTTCCTGAAAATTTCAGAAAACCTGGAATGGATTTCATAATGCCAACAAAACCCTGGCACTTATAAACTTATCATGGATTCAGGTTTCATTATGAACATTTTGCATGAGAATTAAGGAATGTCCTTAGCTGTGCCTCAATGTTGCATTTTTTTTAAAATGAATCAAGCACCTTAAGTATCCAATTTATAAATACTATAGTTGTTTGACTTGGGAAGGGTATGAGGAACGTAACTAATAAATGGATATAGTAAATACTAATTTAAATAAAGCCATTTTTATCAACAAAATCTTTGCCTTGGATCAAAGGTCACATTATTTTGTTCTAATAATTGAAAGCTTTTAACGTGATTCTACTATTTATCCGCAGTAGGAATTTGATATGCAGTCAATGACACACAGTTCAATTTTTGGCTAGTACCTGTAGAAATAATTGCTATGTCAGTCCTTTGCCTCAATTACTTGTGATAAATATACTTTTGGATTAGGCAATATGCAGTCAGAAATAATGAGAAATGTCAGGTTTTGGTTAAAAATGGAGTACTGAAAGATCTCTGCAGGTTATTATCACTTTGAAGGATTGTGGTTACTCTCCATTATTCCCTCCACTATTGTTGAATTGTCCAATTTAAGTGAATAACAATTCATTCTTTTTAGAAACTGTTGGTGAGAGCCAAGGAAATAAAATGTAATGGAAGGATCGGTTATACAAAGGGACTGCTGTAGATAAAGGACATTCATGAAGTTAAGAAATAACAGGCAGGAGGCAAATATGCAATCCAAGCAGTCTCTAAGCCTCACAAATTTCTTAGGTCATCATCGGCTATCCCCCTATGAGGATTATGTCTGCAAGGCGGGGAATTCCTGGTGAGTTTTAAGATGGCTGAGGAGTCCAATCCATGCTCTGCCAGTTTTTCCACAAATATAAGAAGAGGTGCTTTGTGGAGGGCACAACTGGTGGCCAGGATGTTGTGTACTTTCCTTCTTCCTTTGCCATTGTCAGCTTCCTGAGCAAGATAGTTCTCTTCAAAGTGGGCTGTAGCTTGATGTATGATGCAGCACCATTGAGACCTGCTACCAGCCAGCACTTCCCCAATTTGCTGTGTTGATACCACCCTTCTTAAGATATGCTTTCAGGGTGTCCTTGTAGCACTTCCTGTCTTCTGCAGGTCCCCCTACCATGACTAAGTTGAGAGAAGACTTGCTTTGGGAGATGAGTGTCAGCCACCTACACACAGTGGCCAGCCCAGCAGAGTTGATGTTTCATGAATTTTGCCTCAATGCTATGTTAGCTGCAGAGAGGATGCTGACATTGGTGCAGTGGTCTTCCTATCTAATGTGAAGGATCTTCATGAGGTAGTGCTGATGGAGCTTAAGATGGCTTCGATATGTCACCCATGTATCATACCCATAGGAGGAGCATGGGAATAACCAGTGCACTGTAGACCAGGATCTTAGTTTCCATTTGCAGATCTCGGTCAGCAAAGACACAGCAAAGCAGCTTTCTGAAGGATACACTACCACAGTGAATCCTATGTTTGATTTCTACATCAAGACTAACTGAGTGGGAAAGGTGACTGCCAAGGTATGGGAAACACTCAATGTTTTACCAGTGGTAATATGTGGGAGCAGGAGGGCAGTTTGTGCTGGGGCAGGCTGATGAAGCATCTTGGTTTTCCCAATGTTAAGGGAGTGGCCTAGGCTGTGATAGGCACCTGAAAAAAGGTCAAGGGTGGACTGCAAATCAGTTTCAGTGTATGTGAAGATAATGCAGGTGTTAACATACTGAAGGTTCGTGATTCCAGCCTTGGTAACCTGTTTTGCTGTGAAGGTGCCACAGGTTGAAAAGTAGACTGTCCATTCAATACTCAACCCCAAATCCAGGAGGAAGGCAGTCATGGATGAGAGTCAAAAATCACAGCAAAATATGTGTAAAAAAAGGGTTGGAACAATGATGCAGCCCTGCTTGACAACAGTACAGATGGTAAATGGGTCTGTCTCTGATCCATTGCAGAGGACCATGGTGGCCATCCCAGCATGGAGTAGCCTGAAGTTCCTCAGTGGACAATCAAACCAAACCTAGCCAGCACCTTCCATAAGGCTTCATGATTGATGGAGTTGAAGGCCTTGTTAATGACATTCATTGACCTAAGTCCTGGCATTCCTTTCTACACCAGTGGTTCCCAAACTGTGGTACACATACCACCAGTGGTACACAGACCACCTGGACGTGGTACGCAGAAAGCTGGGAGGAGGGGCTGCACACACCCAGAGCCCAGTAGTAGCCTGCTGCACACAGCCTGTTGCCCACAGCCAGGAACACAGCACCCAGTAGATAGGTGTGTGGTGGGGCGAGGCAGATCAAGGCCCCCACAGTGAGGGAGGTAAGGGGACAGAGTCAGGAACTGTGGTGAATGGACCCTCAGGGAGAGTGGTGTGACAGTGAAAGCCCAAGCAGCTCATCCAGGGGCATAGGTAGGCACACACCCTGGGGCAGACATAGCGGGTACATGCCTCCTGGATTTATGCATGGAGCAGAGGTGGTCTGCTGCTGTGCACTGGGCTCTGCACCACACTGCTCTGCTGGCCCGGGAGCCTCAAACAATGCCATGTGCTTGCTGTGTTCTGGCTGCACTGCATCCTCTTCCCACCTGGCAGTGGCAGGCACATGGCATCTTGTGTGGCTCTGGAGGAAGTTGTAACATGGTGAAGAACCCCTGGGCAGCAGCGGGCTGCTGCAGTGCTTTCTCCCCCCATCCCCATGGCAAGACTGGCACAAAGGTGGCCTGGGTCTTTCCGGGGATGCAGGGAGACAATGGTAGCAACAGTGTGGTGCAGAGACCAGCATGCAGCACACATCCTGCAATGCCTGCCCCAGAGTGTGTGCAGCACCTCCACCCCCACTGCCACTGCCTCCAGACCTGCGTGGGATGCCACCTCCCTTCCCGCGCCTCTCTCCCTTTCTATCTTCCCTCCCTCTCTCTTTTCTCTTCCCCCCCCACATCACAACATCTTTAACAAAAGAGAATACACAAGAACCAGGGTAGTAGGGGGGTGTGAAATGGGTGATACTTAGTTCAGATTCAGCCCAGATCAGGAGCAACGATTCAATTCATTGATTTGGATCAATGTCCCCAGTTCAGTTAGGCTAAATCCAAATCTGAAGATTTGATGCTGATTCAGAGAATCAGCAATTCAGCGATAGACACAGCTTTAAATGCTTTTCTACATACCTCAAGGTACCAGGCATTGCTCATGAACACTGTAATGGTGGGATGCATGGAGCATCCCACAGGAGTGTTGGGGGGTGGGGGGCACATGCTCTGTGGTGAACCTGGAAATGGACCAGAAGTACTTCCAGTCCACTTCTGGGTCACACAGGGCAGGGGCACGCCTCCCAGGCTCAGCACTCGGCCATGGGGGGATCTCGGGTGCCCGCCCTCAGACCCAGGAGGCACCAGTTTGCCAAGCCAGGGGGGGCCCAGCGCACTCCCTGGCAGATCTGGAAGTAGAGCAGAAGTGCTTCTGGTCCACTTCCAGGTCTGCTGCCAAGTGTACTGGGGAGCCCCCCATCCTGTGGGATGCTCCATCCACCCCAGCATTCATAAGCCACCTGCTACCTTGAGGTTTGGTACCGCCTGGTACCGAAACAGGCTGAATCTCCACTGAATCGAACCAGGGACTGAAGCTTCACACAGCCCTCAAGGGTAGTATATGAAGTTCTATTTATTGTCACCAGGCTTAGAATTTGTTGAAAACCTGGTATTTACTGTAAAAAACAAAGGGAAAAAAAAGCATCAGCAGCAACATTTATAATTATTAACTATATTAATATGCAGTGCATCCTGCCACGTACCTTCTGCCCCAATTTTATTTTTCTGGTGTGCCAGCACTCTGGCACCTTAGAGGGTACTCACTGTAATTTTTTCAGTACTCCAGCCAAAAATTTTGCCTACCCACGGTTTACACAGTCTTTTTTCCAATTTATAATTGTTTTATATGGCTCCCGTAACTGATAAAACCATGTTGTATGATTACTAAATGTTTTGATGTTGTTTTAATAGTCTGTTACCTGTGTGTATGAAAAATTTGCTGGTGGTACTTAAGGTGGTACTCATTTCAAATTTGTGGTATTCAGTCTGTCAGAGTTTGGGAATCACTGCTCTACACTTCTCTTGGAACTGTTGTGCAACAAAAATCATGTTGGTGGTACTCCAAGATAGTCTAAAGCTACACTGGGATTCTGGAAAGACATTTTCAGTAAGGGGGAGGAGGCAATTCAGAAGGATACAAGTAAGAATATTCCCACCAGTGGAGAGGAGGGAAGTGCTTTTGTATTTCTCCACACACTGACTTATCCCCTTTCTTGAAGATGGTCACATTGTTAGCATTCTTTAGGTCAAGTGAAACTTCCTAGTTAACCCATATTTTGATGAGAAATTTGTGATATTTTTGCATTAGTATTGTTCCACCAGCTTTGAAGACCTCTGTGGGGATGCGATCTGGACTTGGCACCTTTTACTGATCTTGGTCTGAGTGATGGCACTCCAAATTTCCTTGAAGGATGGAGGGATCGGCAAGACATTTTATTACTGGGTGTTGAGGGACAGACTTGATGGTGGCAGCTGATACCTCAGATTCACAGCTGAGTAGAGTCTCGAAGTGCTCCTTTTAGCGTTGCTTGATGGATAGATTGTCTGTGAGAAAGACAGAGCTATCCTGGGATTGCAAAGGAGTTGGGCCATGTTTCAATTGGCCAAAGCCCAACCCCCTTACTATTGAAACATGGATGGCTTTTATTGCTTGAAAGAAGCTTCTTATGTCATGTCAATCAGTGAAACTCTGGATTTCCATGGCCTTCACATGCCACCACTGGTTCTTGGTGTCCTGTAACCTCCTCTGAACTACAGCTTTGTGCTGGTGGTAAGCCTCTCATTTTTGCTGGTTGGAGGTTTCATTTTGCCAACTGCAGAATGTGGCTGCCTTCTCATAGATTTCATAGACATTAGGGCTGGAAGGGACCTTGGAAGATCATCGAGTCCAGCCCCCCGCCCAAAAGGCAGGAAGTCAGCTGGGGTCATAGGATCCCAACAAGATAAGCATCCAATTTGCTCTTGAAGGTGTTCAATGTAGATGCTTGAACCACATCCAATGGCGGGTTGTTCCAGACCTTGGGGGCTCAGACAGTAAAGAAATTCTTCCTTATGTCCAGCCTGAAACGGTCTTGCAATAGTTTATGACCATTCGACCTCGTCATCCTTTGGGGCGCTCTGGTGAGCAAACGTTCCCCCAAATACTGGTGGTCACCCCTGATAAACTTATAGGTGGCCATCAGATCACCCTTAAGCCTGTGCTTTTCCAGGCTAAAGAGCCCCATGGCTCTCAGCCTGTCATCATAAGGTCTGTTTTCCTGACCTCTGATCATGCAC
>NW_017728948.1:71017929-71019591 GCF_001723895.1 Crocodylus porosus | reverse complement strand
CAGGTTTTTCTTCCCAAGGTGGAGAACCTTGCATTTTTCAGTGTTAAACACCATCAGGTTCTCGTCCGCCCATTTGCTAAGCCTGTCCAGGTCAGCCTGGATCACCCGCCTATCTTCTGGTGTGATCCTTTGCTCCAAAGTTTGGTGTCATCGGTGAACTTGGCCAGTCCACTTCTGACTCCAATGTCCACATCATTAATGAAGATGTGGACTTCTGATGGATAAGTGCTAGGATTTCCTCATTGTTCTCATCAAACCAATCTTGGAGATAGCAAGTGGAGTATCCATTTGATTCAGAACATGTCTTGTGAATAACATTCTTAAGCTCCTTCCAAGGTGCCTGGATGTCCTTGATGTTATCACGTAGATCAGAGAGCCTCTCAGTAAGGCATTGCTGAGGAGCCTCACATTTAGCTTACTTTTGGAATGCTTTGATGTTAAATCTCTTCCGTATTCCCTATGGTATTGTGGTCCAAGCAGCATATACATGATTGATCTGATTAAACGCTGGTCCATCCAGCAGTCATCCTCACCCGTCAGGACTAGAATGATGTGGACATCAGTACTATCATAGGCTCTGACACTAATATAGTCAAGATGGTGCCAGTGATTGGAGCATGAATGTTTCTAAGTGGTCTTATATTTGTCACTCTGTCTGAAGAAGTTATTAGTGATGAGCAAGTCATTTGCTGAGGAGGAGGATGCCATTCGAGTTGACTTTCCCCACCCCCTCTTTCAATGGTGCCACTCCAGAGTGCAGAATGTCACCCAACTCTTGCATTGAAGTCACCCATGAGGATGAGCTTGTCTTCCTTGGCAGTGGCAGTCAGGACTGTGTCAAGAGTGCAGTAGAACTGTTCCTTGTTGACTTCTTCATCGTCAAGCTTGGGGGTGTACACACTGATGACTGTAGCATACTGGTTGTTACTGAGCCTGAAACAGAGTCATAAGGCATTCATTAATGCCCACAGGGAGTTCTGAAAGCTGGCTGACAACCTTGCTCTTGATGGCAAAGCCAACTCTGTAAAAGCACCTCTCCTCAAGTGACTTTCCTTTCCAAAAAAAGGCTCAGCCACCTCCTCCTTTCAGCTGGCCTTCATCTGCCCAGTGGGTCTTGCTTAGGGGAGCAAAATCAAATGTCACATCTTGCAAGTTCTCCAGCTACTATGATGGTTCTTTTTTCAGGACACTCACTGTTCAAAGAGTTCATGAGAGTGTGGACATTCCATATGGCAAACTTTAGTACTTTATTTTGTGGATTTCAGCTGCAAGTAGAGTATCCCACTGGATGCAGCAATCCAGCCGGGGGGGGGTGTTGAGACAGCCTATGTTTAGGGAAAATTTTCTAGCCCCTCACCCATTTAGGGTGAGCAGGGGGGATCTTAAAGAGGACTGCTCAGTCATGACCACAGCTGCCAAATTTTACTTCTGTCTCAGTAAGTGCAAAACGACTATCACACTATCACTACCTATATGCAGATTTGTGTCTAGGGACTCCCAGAAATCACTTCCTGTCCCCACCACCACAGGGTTTATAGATTTCATAGATTTCATAGACATTAGGGCTGGAAGGGACCTCGGGAGATCATCCAGTCCAGCCCCCTGCCCAAAGGGCAGGAAGTCAGCTGGGGTCATAGGATCCCAGCAAGATAAGCATCCAAT
>NW_017728948.1:70983394-71015462 GCF_001723895.1 Crocodylus porosus | reverse complement strand
TTGGAGTTCAGTTGCAGCCTTGGCTTTCCTGGTTTGCTCCCTGCAGGACCGCACCTGTGCAGAATAATTCTCCTTGGAGGTGAATCTCGTCCTCCCGTTTGGTTTGTGAGAGATGTTAACATCCCTGGCAGAGGCCTGTGCGTGACGTCTTTTAACATGGGGAAGCCAGTGCTCGAGCAACAACCACATGAGCTTGACAGGAGGGAGTCCTGAACCCAGTGACAGGATGTCCAAGACAACCAAGATAACAGTCAGGCAAATATGCAATCCCAAAAGTCTCAAAGCCTTACAATGTTCTTAGGTACACATTTATAAGAACCCAGTTAATTGGTCCCATTTGAAGACTAGTCACTTTTGCACCATAGCTACTGGTTTTATTATTAAGTTGGTCTCCTGTGAACTGAATGCCTTCTAACCTCAGGAGAACACATGCAAGTGCCATTTTGACCAACGGGAAATGTGCGTGAATAACCAAGGACAGAATAAGTCAAACACTGTCAAAGTTGTAGAAGATTTAACTTTTGACATACACTTTCAATTTCTCAGTGGTCACATAGCATCAGATTTAAAGAAGCACTGATGTTGAACAGTTTTAAAAGACTTCTTGAAAATGTTACCCTTCTAGATTAAATGGATAAAAACAGGAAAAACTTAGAATGTGTCAAATAATTTCCTTCAGTCTTATCCCACTTAGTTGTTCCGAGTTGTAGCAGAACTCTTTGAAAACTGGCTTATTTTATCTGCAGCCAAACCCAACTAGACACAGTACTGATAGTTGTTTTCTGTGGCAGTTGGAACCACAGTATGTTACATATGCTAGAATTAGATCATTATAAACATTCTTTGCTTTTATCGCTTTTATTTCAAAGCATGTTTATAATGCATTTAATCTTACAGGGTTGGAGTAGTTTTAAACATAGCATTGTCCCCTGTGGTTGGATTTATTCTAGGCAAGCTCAGAAACCCGATGATGAGAAGCAAAGCAGGAATATAGGTTGTCAAGCTGGAAAGCCCTTCTGGAGACAGGGCAGAATGGCTAAGAATTAACAAGGACCCTGTCACAGAGCCTGACTTCAGGGTCACCCATGGCACCTCCTTGCATCCCCACATGTCCTGATTACCCACTGTGGCCACTCAGGGTATCGCCTGCTGTCTCACCTGCCATGTCTTGTGAGTCAAATGATACCAGTGGGAGAAGCGCCATCAGAGGAAAGTGAGATTTAGATACCTCACCTGGTCCTGCTTTACATCAGACTTGGTTCACTGCCCTGAGCAGGATTTCTCTTCTTGATCTCAGTCTTGGCCTCAGAATGGCCCACTGGACTCTGGGGCTTCAACCCCTCCATACACAATCTGACTCCATCACTAAGTCTTATTGTCCCTAATCATGACCCTACAGACCTTAGTCACCTTAAGGATGACTTAAGCATATGACTTGAGGACTCTAGTCATGGCCTCCAGCCACCCCCATAGCCACACATGTGCCTCACAGGTGTTACTCTGTTTCCTTTACTGGGCCCTCTGGCCCTATGCTGGGTTCAGCCCACTGAGTCCCTGACTCTTGCATGGCTGCTATCTCCAGCCTCTATGCTACTTAGCTTTAATCCTATGCAGTCTGCCAGAGCCTATAAATTACTGTGCCTTAGCATATGCAGCCCACCAGGTCCTGGACCCTTGCAGGGCTCTAGCCTGGCCTCAGCCCTTTATAACACAGTGTACTTCCCAGGCATCCCACCCATGGCCTCCATCCACCCCTGTAGCCATACCCAAACCTCCAGTTCCTGGTCTTTCCAGGCCCCAGCAAACTCCTACTGTCTATCTGCTGGCTCCCATGCAACTTCCAAGACTGGCTGGAGGTTAGGACCAGACTGAGATCTCTAGCTCAGAAGCCAGGCTTCTAATATGCTGGGGCTCCACCTCTTCCAGTTACATGGTTTCCACTTTGCCCAGGAGTTTCTGCTCAGCCTGCTCTGATTTACTGCAGTCTGCCCAGCTGTCCTTCACCTGCTCCTCACCTACCTGCCTGCCCAAAGCACTGCCCCTCCATCTTACGAGGGATTGGGGCACTTTGCCCCAGATAGCTCTCTAGACCTCTCCTTTTCCTTTACATTGCTCATCTCTCTGCAGCTGGAACCCCCACCCAGCTGCCTGCACCACACTGGAGCCCTCTAATGCTGCCCTCATTCTCCCTGCCCTCTTATTTTCCTTGGAGTTAGGGGACCCTGCTACAGAGGAACTCAGTGATGGTAATGCTGCCTGCCTTCCCCATGAGTTACATTACTCATGGGGCAAAGGAAAATTAACAAATACAAAAGTAATAATGTCTACAGCACAGTCCAAGAAAATAGGAGATTAATCCAGTATTTCTGAATGTTTTAAGTAAGCATTTAGATTAAGCATAATAAAGATGCTTTTAAAACACAGTAAACTCCCTTTTTATTGCTAACTACCTCAGATGCTTTGAAGTATGCTAAAATACCACAGGCAATTAAATCACATTATGAATTTGTCAGATTTCATTGTTTAGAAAACAGCTGCTGTTGTGTTACATGAGTCTAGTAAATGTCTAAACACACAGCAATCCTTTTTGTTCATTGTTTGAACAGGGCACAGCAGGCCAAACTGATTTGCTTCATTACTTTTAAATAAAATTACATTTTTTTCACTTTCTAAGTGAATTTAGGATTTGGAATGTATGGGAAGGAGAAAGGAAGAAACCACACTTCTTCAGGCTAAGATCTTTTAGTCTGTACAAAGTTTTATTATAAAGGAAATTTTTATGGCCAATAATAAAAATGCAGCATAACAGGTTACAGCAGAATTGCTCCAAGGCTCCAAAACTATAGCTATTCAGGGGATCTCTATTGCATTGGGTTTAATTTTTTTGGAGCCACTGGGAAGCAGACGCATCTCACTGATTTACACAACCAAATCTCAGAAAAGCTGATATGTATGTACTTGATGAGCTGAACCTAAAAATATCATCTGGGGCTTTAGATACTGCTAGCTGTATTTTTGCTGTTTACCATATGGGTCATTGACCTGGGCAGATACAGGATTTTGAAAAGCGGGGCACAGATGGTGTGGTGCATCGACGCATATAACACAACTCCTATTTTTCTCCCATTAACGAGAAACTGGAAGCTTTACTAATATGCTAGGGGTCTAGGACTGTATTATTCAGTTTAAAATCAAAGCACTGGCAGTGAAACAGGAGCTAGCAGGAACAGCTAAGATAATTACAGAAGAAGAAATATCTTGATTAGTGGAACATCAAGGCCAATACAAAGGAGAGAGAATCATTAACCCTTGTGGAATGAAGAGTCTAGAAGGAATTGGATAGATTATAGTGAGTCATAAAGTCAGTTGATTTTCTCACTGCTGCCTGCATAGATGCGCTGCTGCCACTGCCAGCCAGTTGGTTTTAAACTTTGGGTAGAATAAGAATCAAAGCAGGTACTGCTGTATCAGTGCCCCCCTCTTGATCTGCCCCAGTCATTGCTGCCCTTTTGAATAAAACTTTACTCATTCCTAGCCATCAGGTCTGTTTTGTTTTTGTTTAATGATTTATATCAACAAGAAGATCCCAACTGAGAAGACAGAAAAATGAAATGTGTCCTTTCAGGGGTGTTAAATATATTTGAGAGCATAATAGGCATGGGCATTCAGCTGTCTTAGCAAGGGATGCACTTTAAATGGAGCTATGCCACTTTACACCTGCTAAGGGTCCAGCCTACTTGGATCAACTAGAATGATTGTATGATTTAAAAGATTAGTTTTCTGTTGCCCCAAAGAAAGGCAAGGGAATACAGGGAGTTTGAATTAAACTCACTGCCATAAGGTGTCTCGTGGGTCCAATGTATCAGCATAGCTTTTAAATGCTTCAGCTCTGTCCATTTGCAGGTCTTTGCTACCTTTCTCTATCTCATGATTTATACTGTGCCTATCAATGTGGAACTTAAGCTCTGAAGTGTCAGTTCCTTTTCCTGTATGTGAAAAGTATTGTTGCGAAGCTTTCCCTGATGTTACATGGTGGAATAAACCAGAATTAGAAGTAAGGAGTCGTATGACTTTCAAGTGCTAGCTGAGTTTCCCTCACCTATATTTTTTTAAAAATGTACTGCAGCACTTCACAGAGACCAGTGATTTCAGTCTGTGCCTGCATTTCTCATTTTGAGACACAGACAGGACTTTCCATTGTTATCCAAAGCCTCACCTTCCATATATATGTAAATAGAGACTCAGCACATCTTTCCAGCTTTCCTTTCATAGAAGACAGTAAGTAGTAGCCCTGGGTAGTAAAGATCCAGGCCCTTTTTGTGCCAGTCACTTCAAAGCTATCCATAGATATAAAATATGGAATCCAGCTGCTGTGGGTTTGCAGAAAACCTTCAGATTTTAATGCAAGTGTGACCCATGCAACCATAATACCTGAGTGTTCAGAGGCTAAAAGGGTGAACCAAAGGATGAACTGCCTCGTTCATTTCAGCGCTTGCTAACTCACATGCTGTGTCTACACTATGGAAGTTGATGCTGCTTTAACTTGAGATGCACCTCTGCTTGTAGATAGAATTTTTCTATTGTCACAATTACACTGTTTCCCCCAAATGACTGAAGCTCTGCAGGCAGACCTGTGTCCATACCATTGACAGGATTATGAAAGCTGTGGGGTTTGTTTGTTTTTTCTTCACACTCTGTAGCCCACATAACTCAGCATGTAGAACATTATAATGGCGACAGCCTAAATGTTGATGTTGTTCAATATTTTATGTCTCAAAGGATAGGGAGGATAGGAAATAGCATATCATGAAGATCTAAAACAAAGTTACTGAAAAGGGAGAATGGCCTGCATCTATGGGGTTGCAATGGACTAGCCAAAAGGCAGTGGAAATGATGCATAAATTAAGACCAGCCTTTAAGAAAACATAGAGCATTTACAATAAAGCTCAGTTTATTTAATTTTCCTGAAGGGGCCATGACTTTCATAGGTTTGGAAATTAGCGTCCATACTGTTATTCTCCCATAAGATTAGTTAAACTAAAGTAGGGTTTCAAACATGCAGCAGTAGGATGATAGCAGCATTAACCCCCATAGCTGCCAAAGTTTCTTTGTCAGTGATGCCAGCCCCTGGGGAGTTAACCCCACCTCACTCACCCTCTGGTCAGAGGTGGATCATCCTGCCTGGTTTGTATCCAACTCACAGGGCCAAATGAGTTTCATATCTTTGAGCTAGAGGAACATTGAGAATGGGGATAGAGGGCTGCTGCTCTAGTGCTAATCACAGAAGGGAGATGGGATTTGAAAGACTGGGTAAATTTTGAGCTATGTGGTGAAATATAGAAGCAGTGTCAGAGGCAGGAAACAGAGTTGGGGACTAGGAAGGCTGTGCAAATATAAAATTCTGAGAGGCTGATAGATGTAATTCAACAGAGCATTTCTCATTAAGCCTCCAGCAGTTAACCAGAAACTCTAGAAGGATGTATGATACTAACAGAAGTAACATTGCAAAGAAGTTTGAAGGTGGAATCAAGGAGATGGGACTTGAGGCAGAATTAGGCTGTAAACCAATGAAAGGATTTGAGAGTAAAAGTTTAAATTGGGGAGAACAGGAATAAAAACCTGTGGTACCCTTGTCCTGCTTGCCACAATTATGAAACACATAATGAGCCCTTCTTATGCCTGGTAGATTCCCCCCCATAGGGAGCAGCCTAGCTAGGCCAGTCCATCTTCAAACTTTAGCTGATATCGCCCAGCTATTGTAGGGGCTGAAGATAGCTTATATCACTGTCCCTCGTGCCCATCTGACTTTACTCTTCCTGGAAACAGGACTCCTTGCCTTCTACCTGCAGAGTTCGTGGAGTGAATTAGTCTCTATATTTCTTTACCCATGAGTCCTGCTACAAACAAGTTTAACAGGAGTATCCCCTCAATGCTAATTTTCTGCTTAGAGCAAATTTAAATGTTTTACCTCACTAGGTATTGAAAAAATCCCCAATTAAAACCAAAGTGGAATCTCCAAATTTGCCTAGGCTTGTTAACATATTTAGTGTCAGCATACTGCCTACTTTGGCTTAAAATGAGCAACACTAATAAAAATGTCATCTTTGATTCCTTGCAAAATATCTGTTTTCCTTGGAAAGTTAATTACTGATTTTGAACTGTCTGAAATGAGGCTTAATGATGGCCTTCTCATAATTCTGACAAATGATCGGCTGATTAGAATAAACTTTATACAGATTTGAATGTGAAATAATTACAACATGCTTCCTTTTTCTGTCATCCTTAAAAGACAATGTCACAGATTAGCTGTTCCCTTTTCTGGACCTTAGACAATGTTAGAATTACAGTATCAGAGCAGTGTAATAAAAGGCTGTTTTGAACACTCTTTGCAGATCATTCTCAAGTTTGTAAATAACTGAAACTAGCAACTATAGTTCTCTGGAATAAGACAAGAGAGGTAGATATGGAACAAGCAGAGAAAGGAGGAAGGCAAGAGTGACAGTAACGTTAAGCTGAGGCTGTGTAATGCCTCAATGAAGCTTCCAAGATGGATTCTATTTTTGTTAAAACGACTGAGCAAGAGATGCTGGTCACTTGCTCTGCCTCTGTGAGTGGACGATGCATATATGGGTGGATGCTTGGATTCAGTTTTATTTCATCCTAATGGGCACATTTATGCCCTCCCTTGTTCCTCAGGTCATCTGCAACTCAGCAAACATTTATTCTGCCTAATTCATCATATCTCCTAGGTGCCCTTGCCTTGCCCCATTCTGGACCAACCACACTCACTTTGTGAGCTGTGCCAGCTAGCGTTATAAAGAAGCTTTACCCTACACTCCTATCCCAGAGGTTCTTCCAATATCCAGGGCTCATGGCCTGGGCTCTGCCAGTCACACATTAAGAAACCACACTTCTTCTGTGTATCCATCTGTAAAGGTACATCCTTGGGTTCATTCACCTTCATTATTCATGACTCCAACACAATTCACCATACAGCGCAGAGTATCAAGGGCTGCAGTAAGGCAGTAGCCCTTGACTTCAAGAGGGCCAACTTCAATGGGTTGAGGAGATTGGTAGGAGAGGCACTGGGGTCCTGGAGAGCTGGTGAACTGGGTGTCCAAGATGAGTGGTCATTCCTTAAGGAGACGCTCCTCTGTGCCTAAGGGGTGACAGTCCCAATGAGAATTAAATGGGGTAAGAGTGCTCAAAAAAACCCCTGGCTCACCAAAGGCATTCAGGAATGCCCAAAAGCCAAAAAAGAGATGTACACCCAGTGGAAGGGAGGGGCAAAGAGGAGTATATCTCCATCGCTTGGGCTTGTAGGGGGCTGTTAGGAAAGCTAAGGCAGATATGGACCTAGGACTAGCATCAAGGACAACAAAAAGTCCTTTTTTAAATACACAGGGAGAATGAAGAAAGCACTGGGTAACACGGGGTCCCTGTAGGATACGCTAGGCAATCTGGTGGTTGCACCAGAGGACAAGGCAGACCTTTTTAACAATTTCTTTGCCTCCATTTTTTTGTGCAGGGACCAGGACTCCCCCACCGAGATTCAGGATGGACTCAGGAGTGACTCTGACAGGCCTAGGGTCAGAGAGGACCGAGTTAGGGAACTTCTGGAGGAGCTGGACATGTTCAAATCAGCAGGTCCAGATGCTCTCCACCCCACGGTGCTGAGGGAATTGGCAGGGGTTATCAAGGGGCCCCTGGCATGGCTTTATGAGCACTCGTGGTGCTCTGGCCAGGTGCCAGATGACTGAAAGAGGGCCAATGTGGTCCCCATTTTCAAAAAAGGGAGGGGGGAGGACCCAGGCAACTATAGGCCTGTTAGTCTTACTTCGATCCTGGGGAAGCTCTTTGAGAATATTATCCAGGAGCACATCTGGGAAGAACCAGCAAGGGGGGACAGTGCTCAGGGGCAACCAGCATGGATTCATTGGGGCAGGTCCTGTCAGACCAACCTGATTTTCCTTCTATGATCAAGTCAAAAAATCATTGGACACAGGTGTCACTGTGGATGTAGTCTTTCTGGACTTCAGGAAGGCCTTTGACACTGTCTCCCACCCCATTCTCATTAAAAAGCTAGGCAATTGTGGCAGTGATACCTACACAGTCAGATGGGTCACAAATTGGCTGAGGGACCACACCCAGAGAGTAGTGGTGGACAGGTCATATTTGACCTGGAGGGATGTGGGCAATGGGGTCCCCCAGGGCTTGGTCCTTGGGCCAACACTGTTTAATCTCTTTATTAGCGACTTGGACGAGGGGGTCAAAAGCACCCTGTTCAGATTCGCTAATGACACCAAGATCTGGGGTGAGGTGGACACACTAGAAGAGAGGGACAGGATACAACTAGACCTGAACAGGTTACAGGAGTGGGCGATGAGAATAGGATGGGATTTAATACTGACAAGTGCACTTGGACAGTAAGAACCAGGGCCACTCACATGATCCTGGGACAGCAGGGCAGACCCTATGAGGAGAGGCTATGGGACCTGAACATGTTCAGCCTTCACAAGAGAAGGCTGCAAGGGGACTTGGTGGCCATTTACCAACTTACCAGGGGGGACCAGCAGAGAATGGGAGAGACCCTGTTCACCTGTGCACCTCCTGGAGGAACAAGGAATAACAGCCCTAAGTTGTTTGAGAGTAGGTTCAGGCTGAACATTAGAAGACACTAATTCACAGTCAGGGCAGCTAGGATCTGGAACCAACTTCCAAGGGAAGTGGTGCTGGCTCCTACCTTGGGAGTCTTTAAGAGGAGGCTTGACAGTTACCTAGCTGGAGTCATATGAGCCGAGTATTCTCTCCTGCTCAGGGCAGAGGGTCGGACTTGGAGATCTACTTAGGTCCCTTCTGACCCTACATCTATGAATCTATGAATCAATGCCTTCTCCTGTACCTACCCAAAACAAACCCAAACTCCAGCGAGAGAGAGAGAGAGAGAGAGAGAGAAGTGTTGAACATAAAGGCTAATGCTTTTCCTTCCTCCTTATTACCATAACAATTCCTTTGGCTGTGAACCAGTTCAGTTCCATGGTGTAAACAAGGGGCATGAAACTAAAGAGCCACGTCCCTTTCATGGCCAAGTTCTGCATGAGCCCAGAGTACAACAGGGGACACAAAATAGGCATTGAAGATAAAGAAAGGGTTGGGAGTGGAACCAAAGTTTCACCACTGAAGATCATCCCAGCCTCCTCTTCTCCTCCATGGTTTTGGGGACCTGTGTAGTGTAGAAACACAGATGGAATTATATCCATAATAAAGCCTTGTCTTCATGATGTCATATAGTGTGCAGGTCTTATGTGCCATCACACAAAAACCTAAGAAGTACCATCTTGAGTTTTCTCAAATTTTCACTTATTGTTGCAATTGCCTGTTAGTATTATTTCTTAGTTCAGTGCTGTGCTATAAGAAATCATTTTATTAGACTGTTATTTTGTAACATGGGGAGTTTCCTGGTTCATGGATGACTGGTGGTGTTCTATTTCCTGGTCACTGCTAGTATTTCTGTCTATCTTTCTCTGCAGCCATGATTTGGACTACTTGCATCTTCTTGCCTTCAGTCTTTTCGACAGATAGCCAATTTTAGGTCCTGGGCAAAACCCTGTTGGGAGACAGTGGCCTGTAGTGGTCAGTTTTACCTGCCCCGGGGACTCAAAAGACCTCTGCTGCTGCTGCCATGTCATTGTTTTCTTGCCTCATCTGCTGCCACTGCTGCTGCTGCTACAGTGGCACACAGGTCCCTTGCACACAGGCTGCTCCTGCAGCAAAGACTACTACCCACCATTCTGGCATCCCCCTACTTTTGCAGCTGGGACTGGTTTCCTGTTTATCCACTCCTATTCACTTATGTGGCTTCTCCGGGGGGGCGGATTTTTTAATTTTAGATTATTTTATGATAGGATAAGCACCTTTAACTGTCCTATCCAGTCCCACTGAACATCCTGAAAACCCCTCAGGATCAGGCTTTTTGTGGCTAATAAAGAAAGTAACATGATTAACATGAGTCATAGAAAACTAGAGTTGGAAAGGACCTCAGGAAGTCATCTAATCCAACCTCCTGTTCAAAGCAGGACCATCCCCAACTAGATCATCCCAGGCAGGGCTTAGTCAAACCAGGCCTTAAAAACCTCTAAGAATGCAGATTCCACAACCTCTCTGGGTGACCTGTTCCAGTACTTCACCACCCTCCTAGTGAGAGAGTTTTTCCAAATATCAAGCCTAAACCTCCCTTGCTGCAACTTGAGACCATTGCTCCTAATTATGTCATCTGTCAGCACTGACAACAGGTTAGCTCCATTCTCTTCTGAACCACCCTTCAGGTAATTAAAGGCTGCTAACAAATCCACCCTCAGTCTTCTCTTCTTCAAACTAAATAAACCCAGTTTCCTCAGCCTCTCCTCATTAGTCATGTGCCCATCCCCCTCAGCATTTTTGTTGCTCTCTGCTGGACTCTCTCCAACTTGTCCACATCCTTTCTATAGTGGGTGGGGAGGGGGAGGAGCAAAACTGGACACAGTGCTCCAGATGTGGCCTCACCAGTGCAGAATATAGTGGAATAATTACTTGTCCCTATCTGCTGGCAGTGCTCCTCCTAATGCAGCCCAGCATGCTATTGGCCTTCTTGGCAACAACGGCACATTGCTGACTTATATCCATCTTATTGTCCACCGTAATTCCCAGGTCATTTTCTGCAGAGCAGCTGCTTAGCCAGTCAGTCCTCAGGCTGTAGCAGTACATGGGATTCTTCTATCCTAAGTGCAGGACTTTGCACTTCTCCTTGCTGAACCTCATGAGATTTCTTTTGGCCCAGTCCTCCAATTTGTCTAGGGCACTCTGAATCTAAGCCCTGCCCTCCAGAGTATTTACTACACCCCCCAGCTTGCAATCCATCCCATCTTCCAGATTATTAATGAAGATATTGAATAAAACAACCCCAGGACTGACTCCTGGGGCACTCCACTTTATATTGGCTGCCAGTTAGACATTGAGCTATTGATTACTACCCATTGAGCATGACAACCCATCCAGTTTTCTATCTACCTTACAGTCCATTCATCTAACCCATACTTCCATACTTTTTCATTTTTTGTTATTTCTCCCTGAACAATAACCTTAAGAGACAGGCAGAATGCCATCTTATTTAGCTCATGTTGACTTTAGCGTCTGTATTATATACTCTCTGTTTTATCATAGTAAAGTGAACTGGATGTTTGCTTCATGTCTGCCTTGGCAATCAGGCCCTCTTCACTTACTGTTCTGATGCAACAAGACAAATTTAAAAAAATTAGTTCAAATGGAAATCAGGTGAAGAATTATGACCTGCAAGCTAGTGGAATCCAGAAGGTGGTTCTTTCTCAGTGTCTACTTTAAGTGCTAAACAGGCAGGCAGTTGTTTTATTGTTACATTTTTTGACATCTCTAAAGGGTGTGTTTTTAAGAAGAGGTAAATTGGACACCAACCCTAATTCTTTTTTAGGGTGCAACATAAATCTTTAGGATGTGTTTTAATTGACTAACAAACACACTGGAAAAAAAAGATTACATGTACACACAAACAATGATTCAGATGTGTCACCATGGCAGCTATAAATAAGAGCTGGTTAACGTGATGTTCTCTTTAGTATGTTTTCATCTATTGCAAACGCAGTGCTTTTACTTGTGTACATTTTCTTTTTTAAAAAAGAAGAAATTATCTATTTGGAAATGATCCAGGTGGAAAACTTAGCATCTTCAACTATCTTTCATCCCAAAGTCTGGTTTAGGCTCCCAGAAGTTCAAAAAATATGTTCTTTTCTCACCGGTCTCTGACCTAAACTGAATGTAATACTTCAAATTCATTCACTGACAGTACTGCAGTTTTTGGCTAGGCCCGCATTCTCAGACTAGGCACCAGCAGGTAATGATGTGTTGATCCCAAACAAACATCTACTCTAGGATAAGGTGTGAACTAACATTTACACTGATGGAATTTTTTACTAGTGTAGTTTTATCCATTTTATTCTCAACCAAACTGTATACCAGACTTGTCTAAGTTACATCACTGATCTATTCCTTGTTTAAAGGCAAATTACAGTGGTGTAAACATGTTATGTGTCTATGTTTCTAGAGTTGGTGCATTTGGAAAATCTATATAACGGAGTATGTTGAATCATGTAATGACTGATGCTTTCTCCTGTGTTTTACAGTCCAAACCCAGCATAAACCTCTACCACAGGGCTTGGCAGCCACGGCCACTACTGTGCTCTGACTGCCACATGGACTGGAAAGGGTTCTCCATGGAGCATCTACACATTCATTAATGTGCAGTAGTTACTGCACATTTAGTTTAGTACTTACTTAATGAAGTACTGTCTAAATGTGTGGCAATTACAGTTACTGTGCAGTAGCACCAGTGCATGGTTATTTTTTTACTCTTACTGCACAGTAGCTTAATAACAGTGTGTGGTAGCACATTAGCATGGTTTTTGACTGGTACACTACTGTGCAGTGTTTAAGCTACTGCACAGTAAATGTCTCATGTAGATGTGTACCATGAGACATAATGGAAGGTCATGAAAGAGGATATTTTCTCAGTCATAGAATCATAGAGAAGTAGGGCTGGACCTGACATCCAGATGTCATCTAATCCAACCCCCTGCCTGAGGCAGGATCATCCCTATCCAAATCATCTTATACAAACCATAGTCTAAACTCTGTATAAGACTACTTTCAATCCAGACACAACACAGACCTAACACCCATCATTATAATGGGCTGTTGTAGAGGTTGGGGTTAGTTGGTTCAAGAGCTGGGGGCAGAGGAGGGTTGCTATAGAAGTGGAAATAACAGAAAGTTCAGACAAATGTATATCTGCCTTTGCTTCAAACATAATTCTAAGAAATATATTTAAACCTATTCAATTATAAGTATAACAGAATAATTATCATAATTTCCTATTAACTACTGACTGAAGTTTCTTGGGGACCATTCCAGGAGTCCTTTTCTCAAAGAAACCTACAGATATTCACCGCCCTCCCCCATTTTCTGAAAACAGCCATAAAACAAGGCTTTTGCTTTAAACTTCCTCCTGCAATTTCAGTATTTCTATTTATTGTATCAAATATTTACTACAATTTTTTCACCGGTGCAGGATGCCTCAGATCTTGAGGTTCTCGCAGATACTCATGACCATGATCCGTGGTAAAATATTCTCTTTCCTTCTACCAAACACAGCTGTAAGCTGCAAAAAGGGAGACAGTAGAATGCATTTCATCATCATTAAAGTTGTGAATTTTCCTTTGTAACCCAGGTGCACCCAAGTACTGTGTTCCCCTCTCCAGATGGAAGGGATAGGTGGCAGGCAGGAGTGCTGTGAGAGGAATCTGCAATATGCAGGTGAGATCCCTCGACTCCCTATAGAATCAGGTCAGGACAAAAGATACTTAATTATATACAGATTTATTAATATATGCAAAAATTAAGAGATTTGCTATTAATAAGCATACATATATATACAAATATACACTTATCATATAATACTATGTCCTACAAAAAAAGGCTGAAAGCTGATACCCCTCCAAGTAGCCCCAAGCAATGTGTTGATAAACAGTTAATCTAAAATAGACAACCAACACATAAGTACAAATGAGCACATATAATTAAGCAACAGTCAAAACACAAATATACACTAGGGGTGTGCAAAACGGGTCATATTCAATTTGGATTCAGCCTGAATCTGGGACAGTGATTTGATTGGTTGATTCAGATCACTGTCCCAATTCGATTCAGCTGAATCCAAATCTGAAGATTCAATGCTGATTCAGAGAATCAGCAATTCATCCATAGACACAATTTTAAATGTTTTTTCTATGTACCTCGATGTACCAGGCACAACTTGTGAATGCTGTGATGATGGGAGAATGGAGCATCCTACAGAAGCACAGCACCCCACCCCCCCACACACCATGCTTGGCAGCAAACCTGGAAGGGAACTGGAAGTACTTCTGATCCACTTCTGGGTCCTCCACCAAGCATGCAGGGGCCCTCCCACACCCCCAGCTTGGCAGTTGGCCATGGGAGGACTCCGGGAGTGCCCCCAGACCCAGGAGGAACCAGTCGCCAAGCCGGCAGGGTGGGGAGGGCCCCTCCCACACATTTCCCAGTGGACCCAGGATCTGGGGTCAATGCACCACTGCATGCACTGAGGTCCCAGCCGCTTGCCAGGGTTGCAGCCCTGAGCTACCTCATGCAGCTCCCAGGGTCTGGGCTCCATGCACTGAGCCATGCACTGACACCACGTTCCCCATGGTGGAACTGGGGACACTGCCACTCGCCACTCCCACTCGCAAAGAGGTGTCTTTGGGCTCTTCAGGGCACTGGTCCCAACCACTGGCCAGCTCACACCAGCTCTTCTTTGCCTGTCCTCTTCGCTGTCCCTCATTGCGTCTGCTGCGTGCTGGGCACACAGCTCCTTTTATTTCACTCTGGAGGCTCTGCCCCAGAGTGTTGTCATACCTGCAAAGAGCAGGCTACAACCAGGCCCTAGCTTCTCCTCTCTCTAGCCCACCCCCTACTGCCACCCCCCAAGCAGGTGGACAGGCTCCACCAATCACAATGAAGATTTTCTGGGCCTAGGCATTCTGGGCTGTATGGGTAAGTCTGACACACCTATATTTGACCCAGGGTGAAATGTTTCACAGAGAAGTTTCATTCATAAATAAGCCAACAGTCCCTGTGCAATACAACTCCATGCAACAAGTCATAACCATTTATGTCCCACTGTAGAGGGATTCTTCCAACACTGATTTCTCTCTCTGTCTATGGAAAAGTTCAGGTATCCAGATGGCACTATCCCCATGCATTTCTGCATATTGTAGAACCTTCTCTGCATCTTCTAGGGTCTGCCTCACTACAGCCCCTACATTACTGCTTTGAAGTTACTATTGTCAGGGAGCAGAGTGGCTCAACCAGAGTTACAGCAGGAGCTCAGATCACAGGGCCTTCATACAGAGCGCCCTGGTATTCTCCAAGTTCCCCTGAATCAAGGGGATAGATTCAGTCATCCATTGTCCCCCCCGCCATGGGATTATGTGGGAAAAACTCAGTGAGGAAATCTTTGTAGAAATTTGCTTGTCAAAAGTTCTCACTTGCATTTTTAAATGCAGGATGAAATAATCCAACCCTTAAGTTTGTATCAATAGAAACTGATTTCCATTCACAGTCTCTGTCATCCTCAAGATTTTTTCAAGATAAATCTGCAAAATTACATTTTCAGAGACCTCTCTCAACTTTGACAGTTTCTGTTGCTTTCATTAGGATTACATTTGTTCACGTGTCACTACTTCACTGCTTCCCTGCTTGGAGAAGTCTGATATTTTTCTCCTGTGGCCCAAGGACTTCTCTTTGTGATTCATTTTTCACTTCAAATCTTCTGAATGAAAGACAGCATGCCTGTGTGCTTTGAATGAATGGTGCATAAGGCTTTGAATCTCTAACAAGCAGGTGGCTGAAGCTCTGAATATGACCTAATACAGAAAAGCATGCCTGGCACTCCTGCCACATTCACTCAGAGCAGGCAAGATTTGTTGTTAAGTTTATTTTATACACCCAAGCTTTTACTGAAAGAACATGTTATACATAGCATGCAACATAACAATTACTATCCATTTTTAGAGCTTGAGTTAAACAGAAAAAAATACCATTGAGGAATAGGTGAAAATAAGAGATACAATTTTTACAGTCCAATGATACAATCTCCACTCATCTCTTTCTTCATTTCTCTTCGTTTTGTTGGCACACTGGTGTTCAAACTGTGCTTTGTTTCATTTATATTGAAATCAGCCAGCAGTAGACAAAGTTCATAGCATATATTTAGAACCTTGGATTCTGAGACTGTTAATTATTACTTCCCTCCACCTTTCTTGGGATGCTGCTAGTGATTTGTTTGCAGGCTCACTTCCTGAGTATTTACTGTCATTTATAATGAACTCTGATCTTTCCTTTTTTTGGCCTGTCTCTCAAAACGCTGACCACATACTGGCTCTGCTTTGCATTTCTGCATCTGAGTTTGTATTTTAATATTCATAATCTATTTGTACTGACAACCCATCAATACACTAAATTAGTATATATACAGCTAACAAGTAGTGTACATACTTAACTGGCTTATCATAACATTAAAACAGACAGACACAACAGATTGTCTCAGCAGGGTTTAATAAACTGTACTTATCCACAGTTCCGTGTAAAAACAGGCATACAGCTGAAATATGAAAGTCTTCCCTTGCAGTAATCAGATGAACAATAAAGATGCATAAGTAAATATATTTCAGTCTTCTGATTAAGGACTTAAATTTTCTTCCCTACAGTACAATACCTAACTTTGGGTTCCTCTTTAGGCAAGCAGCATTATATTTGTGTAAAGAAGTTACTACACTGAAATAAATGGACTTAAAGTTATATAAATTAATGTTAGGTGGGTGAAGATTTGGGCCCAAACATATGTGTTCCTTCGTGACCTTTAATACCTTCCTTCCAGAGATGTCCTGGCAAAGCTGCCTACTCTGGCCCTGGGAACCTATATGGTTAGGATATGGATTACCTCTGCACCAAAAGATTGCCAAATCTAGCTTTTTTATATATTTATCTCATGTCTATTTTATTTATAAAAATCACATCATTTTAATTTGCTCAGAAGAAAAAAATAGAGGTGCATCGATGCACTGGTCCTGTATCGGACCAACACCAATATAAGGAAAATTGACATGACTGGCAATCAGCCACTTTTGGTTGATGTGGCCAATAAATGCCCCATGTATGCATGCAGCCACAATGCAGCATGCAGGTGGCGAGGAGCACAGCCCGATAGCATGGAAAGCAGCTAGGTCCATCTGGTAAGTCTGTTGTGAGGGAAGGGAAGGGGTTTTGGGGGGTGGAGATCAAAGCCCCTCTGGTGAAGGAGGGAGTGGGAGTGGGGCTGGGGCTGGGGCAGGGGCAGGTGTTGCACTGCCAGGGTGGGGCAGGGCATGGGATGGAACCACAAGCAGCTCATCTGGAGGGTGCGGGGAAGCTCCCACCACTGTGTGCACCCCAGGATGGCATAAGGGAGTGTCCCCAGATCTGAGCATGGGACCAGGGCAGGCTGCCACTGTGGGCTGGGGTCAGAGCTGAGCCAGGGCTGCACTCAGGATGGGCAGTGGCACATCTGGGAGAGAGGGTAGGGGGGCTATGGTGAATTTTGCGGTGGCTGCAGCCTGCCCCATAGCCCTGCAGGCAGTGCCACCACTGCCTGCCCTGAATGAAGCCCCAGCTTAGGCCCCACACCAGGCAGAACTCTGCACCATGCTGGCCTCAGCCTGCAGTGGCAACCCACCCTCGTCCCACATGCAGATCCAGGGGAACATGCCCCCCATGCCTCCCAGGGTGCATACAGCAGCAGAAGCAGCCACCCCCCACACACCCCCCAGATGAGACACTCATGGCTCTGTCCCACACTCCACACTCACTGGGTAGCACCTGCCCCTGCCCTAGCCCTAGCCCCAGCCCCAGCCCTAGCCCCCGCCCCAGCCCCAACCCCACTCTCTCTCTCACTGCAGGGGCCTTGATCTCCCCTCCCCACGCCCCTTCCTCCTCCCAACCCTTCTACCACAACAGACTTAACAGCTGGACCTGGCTGCTCTCCACACTGCCAGGATGCATATCAGCAATTGGATTGGTATTGGCCAATATGGCTTATTAAAAAGTGGACATTGGTATTGGCCAAAAAAATCTCTATCATTGCACCTCTAGAAAAAAATGTTTAAATGTCTTATTACAAAGCATTCTGATGGAAATTATACTTGTAAGCCAGCAGTGCCCTCAGTCCTGCAACCCATACAATCAGCTTTACTCACATGGCTACTCAAAAGACCTCTGATTCCACATCAAAACCTCCCACTGTAAACCTATGCAAACTCCCATTCACCTGAGTGGGTTTCCTCTAGCAGTTTACACGAGATTACAATGGAGGAACAGGGCCCAAATGAGTGCATGCATGGAGTATCTTCGAGGAAGACCCCATAACAGTTACACTGCAAGGCATCATCACATTCAGAACATTTGAGAAAATGGGTCTTTGTCAAAATAAGGTTGCTATATATCATTTTACATTGTATAGGAGGAATTGTTCAGAAGTTTGTTAACTTAGATGTTCAGATAAGTATATGGCAGATAATTAAGGTTATATATATCTAAATTAAAGCAATTGTTATAACTGTACATTAAAGTCGGACCTATTGTCTTTATAGCAACAGTCTTGGGGCAGTGACATCCTTATGCAGCACAGTTTTATGCATTTATGCAGTATACTGACCTCCCACTGGGCTCAGGAATCAGAAGATTATTTAGTGGTTATTTCTTTTGTGCTTAATCTACACTGTGCAATTCTCAGGGAGATGGAAAAAGTTGATGCCTTGTTTTTAAATATGTTTGTATTTTTCAAGACATAGAACAATAGAGAGCCCACTGGCAGTAGATGCAAAGCAACAGCACATCAGACGTACCAGCTGACACATTCTTCAGCAATAAACTCACTCAGAGGAAAAAGCAGCAAAGATATTTGAGTTGTTATTGCCCCAAGTAATTCTATGCACTTCTATATTTCTGCTGGGTTTTGCTCTAATGCTGTTTTTTCCTACTAAGAGAACAGACCAGAAGCCTGAGACTTAAAATACGTCTACTGTTTTACAAGCAGCAGACACAGTCATTGCATTAAAACTGTTTAGAACAGGGGCAGGCAACATATGGCTTGCGGGCTGGATCCAGTCCACCAGGCAATTTCATCCACCCTGCAGGCACCCACCAACTAATTGTACCCCACCCCATCCAGCTCACATGCCTCATTCCCATCCTCATGCATGAAAGGGCCCAGCCCAGCCAGCATGCAGCTTCCAGGCAGGGCTGCTGCTGCCACTGCTGCAGCCACCAAGGGACCTTCTCAGCTTCCCTGGTGTCCCACTCACTCTGGGCACCAGGTGGGGTGGAGGTGGGGGAAGAGCTGCAGCTGGGCAGGACCACAGAGCATAGGGCTGGTAGGAGTATGGAGCCCATTCCTAGGGGGGGCAGTGGGAGCACAAGGCTTGCATAGGCAGGGTGTGGATGTGAGTGAGGGTGGAGGGGGTCTGAGGACCCCCCACACACACCTCACCATGGTATACAGACCTTACTGGCAGCAGCAGCAGCAGGCAGCGGGCACTCAGGGAACTCATGCCGCATGCAGCTGCTGCCACCTGGTGGTGTGTGGGTCCAGTCAGTGCTGCATGTGGGAGCAAGGAGCACAGCCAGGTCAGCCCACCTTTTTCATGTGGGGTTCCCTCCAGTGCATGTGAAACTCCTGGCACTCGTGTGCCACTAGGGGAATCCCTGCATGACGGAGCCAACTGCCTTTGCTGCTCCCTGCCATGCAGGTCCTGGAACTCCGTCAGGAAGCAGGGAGTGGGAGCAGGGCTCCCTCCACTCCTGGTGGAGTCCTAGGACCTGCACAGCAGGGAATGGGGAAGGTCTCAGGCTCCATAGTGCAGGGCTTCTCCCAGTGGCATGCAAGTGCAGGAACTGCATGACAGAGGCAGGCCAGCCTGGCTGCACTTCTTGCCCCCATGTGCAACACTAGTCAGAGCCATGCATCTCCAGGTGACAGCACCTGAGTGGACCACAAGCACCCAGAGAACTCCTGCCTGCTGCTGCTGACTGTGGCAGGGGCACTGTGCCATACAGGGGGCTGTGAGGGGGTCCCCACACCCCACCACCCTCCCTCACACCCCACAAATGCCACACACCCACACCCTGCCCTCACAAACACCCACATATACACTCCCAACATACCCTATTACCTCCCACACACAGCCACACCCCCTGACAACCCCCCACATCCCCTTCACATCCCACTATACACTAACACACACCCCCAAGCACACCCCTACAAAAAATATGCAAGGGTAAGACTATATTTTTGAGTTAAAGTAAACTCTCTGGTAACCGGCACCTTACAAACCGACATGCTCTGTTAACCGGCATGCCAGCTTGTAAGGAAAAGTGAAACCAGAAGTGCCCACTGAGTCACTTCGAGTTTCTTGGAGCTCTCACAGCCCAGGGGCATAACAGGATGCGTGGGGTTGTGCGGGGCCCACCTCCAAGTCGGAAGGGCAGCAATGCCGTGGGAGATACAGAAGGGAAAAGAGGCATCCTGGGCCCCTCAATTAACCAGCGTATTTTGTTATCCAGCATCCCCCATTTCTGGGGGATGCTGGATAACCGAGCTTTTACTGTATTATGCAATCACCTCTATATGGTACGCAAACAAAAATCATGACAAAAATATTTTTCGTAATAAAATTAAAATATATTTTATAGCAGGTGCTTGATTTTTAGCATATGACTTGGTTTTTTTTCTGGTTCCAAGATGGCAACCCTCCCCTCCCAAAAGGAGTACTTCTGTGGCCAAGGGGAGGTACTTCTGGTGGCAAAGGTCAGGGGTTAGAAGCAGGACTTCCAGTGAGTGGGGGTGACTGGGGGAGGGGCACCTGTCAAGTGGTGGGGCTACCCTTGCAGCCCTCAACAGCTCACCAAAACTCATTAGGTGGCCCTCCAGCCAAAATAATTGCCCCTCCTCCCCCTGGTTTAGAGGTAGGATCCAATGACAACTTCTCCCAACCTCTGCCCAGTCTTGATGATCTTGTAGATTGACACAGTTTCTCTCTGTCTCCTCAGCAAAAACCTAGTCCCTACATAAAGGTCCAGAGCAACTTTACCCTTTCCTTTGATTTGATTTATAACATCTAAACAAGAGAAACATTAGTGTCAGTTTCTTCCCCATTCTTTATTTTTTCTGAGGGCTTTCATCCAGAACTGCCTTTGTATTAATGATCTTTCCTTTGAGGCCCTACATAGCCTCCCTTATATTGAGACTAATGAGCCAAACAAGCACAGGGAGTCAGCAGGAATCTACCAATGGCTTTCTACATTATTTCAATATCTGCTAATGGTGAGGTGGATCAAAAATTGCTAACTTGTTACAGATGCCCACATTTTGTTACTGATCACTTTTAACCCCACATAGGAACATAAAAATATATATAGTGTAATTTTAAATGACAATTTTATGGATGCTTAAGAGCATCCCTGTATCTTTCCCCTTTTTTATAGACTGTCTATAAATTTATAGCTGGTCACCTAACATAGCAAAGTGTGTATCAGGCAGTAATTCTCATTCTCAGAAATGAGATCTTCTCTATAACCAACCCCCATAAAAGCCAGACAAATCAAGAAGTGGCAGTGCTTTTAGTTTGTTTGAAGATGTGCTTAATTTTCCATGCATCATAAAAAAAGGACATGACATAACTGATTTTTGTTATTTACAAGCATAAGGATACAAAGCTCAATGTGAAAACCAGATTTGTAAATGGTGAGATATTTGATGTAACTGAGTGCAGGCAAAGCACATCTAGCTGATTCAGAGTGGGTTCTAGACCAGAGCAGCTGGGGCAATGGGCTCTGAACCCCCTCCACCCCATCTCTCCTAAAGCTTTTGCTCCCTGCCTCTGCCCCAGGGGTGGCACAGCACAACCTGCTGTACTGAGGGAGCCCTCTGCCTGGTGCAGCAGGCAGCTGAACAGTGTGTGGCCCCAGTAGGGCCATGGCTTACATTAATACAGCCTTTACATTGTTCAGCTCCTGGGTGCAGGAGCATAGTGATGTGACCAAGCACCCAGATATGGGGGCAATGGCAGCTTCTGATTGCCACCACAATGACAACAGGATTTCAATCACATGGTAGCCTTTTGTTTCATGCCCCCTTCTCCCCAAATTGGCACACAGGCCAGTTGCCTCAGGGCCTTGTTACATGTTACACTGAGAGCTGCACAAATGTTGATCAGCTTAGAGCTAGCTTGCAGTCACACCTGTCATTTGAGTGGCACATCTGTGGGGAGTGGCCACACCTTAATGGAACAGGAGCTGGGTTATGTAGATCAAGAGATAATACTGCCCTGGAGTGGCATAACTTTGAGTCACATAGTGAGTGCTTTAAGCCACTTAAATCTGTTAACGTGGACAATCCCAGCGGTAAGAGCTCCAAGAGCCACCCAAAATTAATGTGTAACAAGGCCCTCAGACGCCCTGTGCTAGTTATGCCACTGCCCAGCCTTTTAAAAGTTGGACACACCTATTATAGACTATGCTCTTATATGATAAATAGGTGGCAGAGCAGTGTGACGTGATAAATTTCTCACCTATAATTGTACATTAATAAGGTGTTAGAGCATTTTATTAGGTACTTAGGCAATAACCCCCCACCAAGTAGTTATCTAATTCCTTGGAATAGCAATATCTCAAGTATCTGACTACTGCAATGAAATTCAATTAATAAATAAAATTAAAATATAATCAAAACTATGAATTTCCTTATGTAGTTTAATGTGGGCTCTGACAAATGGTCTGTAAGTCAGGCACCCCAATTGTGACTAACTTATTTATCCTCTCTCTGGAAATTTTCCCCATATCACATAATTTTCCCTCTCTGCAAATCCCTTTTAAGAGGAAAAGGACTTAGCCAGTGCACTTCTGAATCAGGCCCATGTTCAACTATGACTTCTATCCTGGGAAGTGTTTATAACTGAGGGCCTTGTTACATCTTACACTGTGAGCTGCACAAATGTTGATTGACATTAGTGCAAGCCTGAATTTGGAGCAGTCACACTTCAGGGCAGCAAGGCCTGAAGGACTGAAAAGTAAGAATACCACTGTCCATTCTGGGCTTTCCCCCTGTCCCAAGCCCTCCAGGCCCTCCATGCTCCCCCACCACTCAATCTTTACTTGGGGCACTGTCTGTCCCAGGAGAATATGCAGGGAAAGTTTTAATCTGCCTGCCTGGCCACTGCTGCCAGGTTGCTGTTCTTCTCTGGACTGAGCCCATCTCAGAGAGCAGTGGGTAATTGGCCAGACAGGCAGGACAGACAGCTTGGGCAGCCACAGATGAGTGGAGGGACATAAGTAGGGATTTGGGGTGCTGGGGAGGATGGCGGGGCAGTGGACCCGATCTGGGCCAGCGGAGATGGGGAGAGCAGAGGGTGTTTACACTAAGATGAAGCCTCTGTTGCCTACATCTTAGTGTAATATGAGTTGAGGTAATGAGTAGTATGGATCACATATAATCTTGCTCTGGAGTGCCATAACTTTGAGCAGAATAGCAAATGTTTAAAACTAGTTTAAGTTGTTAATGTGTGGATAATCCAGGTGTCAAGAGCTCCAAGACCTATTCAAAATTACTGTGTAAGGCCCAGATATAAATTATAACAGTCTTAATGCTGCTTCTACTTGGAGCAGGGAGACAACAGCACTAGATATAGGGTTATGCAAATATGACCTTCTACCACTTTTAAACATGCACAATCTGACATTTGGTCTTGCCACAAATTTTGATATTTCAGCATTTGTTTTTTTGTCCTGAATATGGTGGAAAATTTACACACACACACACACACACACACACACATATATATATATACATATATATGTATATAAACTTTTCCTCCATATATATAAAAGAGACTCTCTCAGAAAAATATTCAGGATAGTCTAATCAAATTGCATGAACATCCTGTGTTTCTTTTCAGTTTTTGAAACAGAAAACCCTCAGTTTGCCAATCTTGTTTAAGGTTTTTTTCAGGATTTTCCCTCTTTTTTCCCTCCTGTTTTTTCCCTGCTTTTTCCATAAATGAAGAAGGACAAAGTAAAAAAGTGGGAAGAGTTGGGAGAGACTCATTTTTAATACCTTCTTATTTTTTCCCAGATGTGGAAAAAAAAGCAGAAACTGGTAATAAATGGTGGGAAGAAGGAAACTATCCTGTGTCTCTTTTCTACTATATTGAAATTTTTTCAGCAAAACATTTGGAGGAAATGTGCATGTTCCTACAGAACATGTTGATGTTTACAAATACTCTGTTTCACAATGGAAATATTTTTTCATTTTAGAATTTAATCATTAAATTATTAGTCTCTGAATGATGCCTTTGTCTGCAGATGAATCATGTCTCTATTGATTTTGTCAGACTTCCCTACTGGTTTAAACATGCTCATATAAAAATGATAATACCAAAACTATGAAGTTGCTACACTTACTTTTGACTTTTTTTTGTTTGTTTGTTTCTGAGAGGCCATAAACCTGGCTTTTTCCAGTGCAAGGTTTGCGTGCAGGTCATTCTAAGCTTTACTGTTTTTCTCACTATATCGTGCCATTTTAGTGAAGTGTATTAACACAGTGTCTGTGAGAAGGAAATAGATTTAAGCAAATGGGTCATTATTACTGTCATGTATTCCTATGAGCGAGCTGTTTGCATTGACTATGCAGTAGTGCCTGCCTGATTGGGATTTGGGGGTTCAGTAATGAATCTGCTTACCTTTGAATAGCTCCAGATGCTTTTGCAAGACACTAGCTCTTTTCTTTCCCCTCTCTTTTTTCCATTTTTAAGTCAGAATGAATTGATCCCAGACTGTTCCTCTGTACTCTGACACTCCTGAATATGAAAGTGTCATTGTAAAATGAACCATAGCAAATTCTTAATAAGCTACCTTCACAGAGAGTTATAGTTTTTGACATTTAGTTATAGACTTATCCCTTGTGCAGGAAGCCTCATTCATTTCATGCATGCTAACCACTGTGAGAAAAAGTCATTCAATGGATATTAAGTATTTTTTTCATACTTTGGTCTATTGAACAACCACATCACATGCACTGCCAGTCCCAACCAGCCAACATGAACTTAGTGAGAAAAGGAAATGGAAACAAGGGGACAGAAGAAACAGCAAAAGTCATGTGAAGTAGGGATGGCATGAATTCTATTTAATTTTAGTTCAGCAGTGATCTACTTGGGCAACAGTGTTTGGCTGAAATCAGCAGTTCATATGAAATCTATGCGATCTATGAGAAAGTAAGTTGTTGACAGCCTGCCACTCTGACTGATCATATATAACCCAAGGTTCAGAGTTGCTCCCATAAACCTACCCTTGAAAGTAGTTTTTTTCCGCATGTACCTTGTAGGAGTTTTTACTTTAAAAAACAACATGTGACTACTGTCCAGCACCAAATAGATCATTGAACTTTGCTGATATTTCATTTATTTTCAGTTAATGGTAAGTTTTTTGAATAATACCTATTAAGGCAGGCTTATGGGATGGCAGAAGTCAGAGTTACCAACATTCTGCAATTTTTTTAAACCAACATTTTGTCAGAATCTGCTTATTGGCAAATGCATGTGGATTGAAGAAAACAGTTGTGTTTTAATATGTATTATTTTAAACACAAGAATTCAGGCTTAATAAATTCTACTAATACTACAATTCTAGTGAAAAAGCTCCTAATCTATTTTGTTTTTTCTTGGGGTATATGTAAATTGTAAGTAAAACCCTTCTAAGGGGAGCAGAGGGGGAAGTGTCATACTATGTCTAATAGGAGAAGCGTTTCTTAGAAGTAGATCTGAAAAAAAATCTGTGAACAATTTCTGGGTTCACTGCAAAGTGCATCGACCACTCTAATGTAGAATGTGCCCACATTTTTTATTTCTAGCAGCAAGCAATTCTAGCTTACAAAAAGGAAAGCAGAAAAAGGTTTTTTGTTCCAACTAGTCTGATTAAGAATAGCAATGACCTCCGCTACTGACGTTTTGCCAAAAGCATAACTTTTTAATGTTATACTTGGAGTTTTCCAAAGCTATTGCACTTCAGCATGGCTCTTCAAAAGCAGGTATGTAAATTCAAAGACAGAATCTGGGCACACAAGCTCATGCAACCCAGTATACATGCACTGATATAAATCAACCAAACTCTTTAGTAGACCTTCATTGATTCATTTACCAGTGGCTTAGGAACCCAGAGTCTATCAAGGGTCCTAAGCCACTGTTGCTTTCTTAAAATAAAAAAAACACTTACAAGCAAATTCTGTCATCGTAGATTCAGCATTGGAACATCCCATTTCATGCCTCCCTGATATTTTTAAAGAGAAGTTGAAAAAAAAACAAAAACTCCATTTTGTCCCTGAAATTTCCAAGCAAAAAATAACTGTGGGGTACAACTGGGGGCCTGCATTTTTAGACCAATCCACTGTGTCTAACAAGTGAAGCTGCCAACCAAGATCTTCATCCCAGAGATTATAATGATCTCTTTAGATGGCCGCAACCTGGCCAGGGACCCTTGGAACTTTATTAACATATAACTCCAAGAACATATAATGACAACATTTCAGTATGTGTGACAGATTCAGAAGAAAAGATCGAAACTAAGTGCTTTATCAGCTTCAATAATTAAAGACCCCTTGTGTTGCCAGCTGTAGAAAACTCAGTGTTCAGTGGAGTTTTCTGCTCACCCAGGCTTTACCAAATAATTCCTTTCTCCCTTCCCTAAATGGCCTAATTATACAATAGACAGCTTCCTTAGGGTATTCAGCCTTGTATTTTGCCACATTACCATTAGATGTGGAAAGGATTAATTAAATAACGGTGTATTAAATGACTATTTTCTCATTCATTTATTCCAAGTCTGACCTCATTGTGTATTCTGCCTTCGTGGAGGTTCAGAAGATGACAAGATCTGTTCTCTCGCCAATACTCAGGTGGTTAGGCTACCATTAGTGCTGCTGAGTGTTGTGTGTGATTTTCTCCTAAACCCCCTTATTAGGGAGGGAATGGTCTTCATGTTTCAACCTTCAATTAAAAGAGGCAAAAAAAATTAGCTCCTTTCTCTTTCATGCTTGCCTTAGTATAATTATTATTACTGATTTCAGCATGCTGGTTTCAGCATGAAATATCAGCAGTTCTCCTCCTGTCAGGGTGGTGCTGGAACTCCCTACAATATAGAATCATAGGAAAAGGGGTTGGAGGGGCCTCATGAGGTCATCCAGTCTAGCACTTCTGCTCAAGTCAGGATCATCACTGACTAAAGCATCCCAGCCAAATGGCTGTCTAACATCCTCTTTAAAATTTCCAGGAATGATGATTCTACAACTTCTCTAGGTACCTATTCTAATGAATGACCACCCTCATAGTCAGAAAGTTCCACCTGATCCAAATTACATTTCCTCTGCTGCAGTCTAAGGCCATTACTCCTAGTCCTGTCCCAAAGAGCCACAGAGAAAAGCCCATTTCCATCCTCTATGTAATCACCATTCAGGTGTTTGAAGACTGTTACCAAATCACCCATCAGTCTTCTATAGACTAAATAACCCTACCTTTTCCAGCCTTCCCTTGTAACTGAGGATTCTTACCATTTTTGTTGATCTCTACTGGACACTCTGCATATCTTTCTTGAGGGGCCCAAAACTGGGCACAATACTCCAGGTGAGGCCTCACCAGTGCCAAATAAAACAAAAGAATCACATGTCTTGGCTTGCAAGTGACATTCCTGTTAATACAACCCAGTATGCTGGTTTTCTTTTCTGCAACAAGAGATCACTCTTGGCTTATATTCAGCTTGTGTTCCACTGTAACCCCCAGGTCCTTATCTGCAGTGCTGCAACTTAGCTAATTGTTCCCCAGTCTGTATTTGTGCATGCAATTGTTCCATCCCAAGCTCGGGACTTGGCACTTGTCCTTATTGATTTCATATAATTTACTTTGGATCATTTCTTCAGTTTATCCTACCTTTCAGAGTGTCTGTCACTCCACCTAATGTGGTGTCACCTGCAAATGTGCTAAATTTGCACTCAAGTCCATCCTCCAAATTATTAATGAAAATGTTAAACAATACCTGATCCAGAACAGACTCCTAAAGAGCTCTACTTGATATTCCTCCCAACTAGACATTGGGCATGTCTACATGTGTGCCCAACTGCAGAGTAACTGCCATTACTGTGAAGTCCTCGGAGTCCATGGGTCATTTCCAACCCTACTGTGTGGTAGCAGTGAGCTACTATGCAGTAGTTCATTGCTACTACACAATAGTGTCAGTGTCACAATTCATGCCTGCCAATGCTATGTTGCTGTAGTTTGTCACTACAGTGACATAGCATCTTGTGTAGACACATCCATTGAGTCATTAGTGACTACTTGTTGAGCTCAGTGATCCAACCAGTTACGTATCCACCTTATAGTACTTTCATCTACTCTCTATTTTCTTAGCTAATTTTAGCTAATTAATAACAATGTTGTGATAGGCAGTATCAAAAGTGCTACTTAAGAAACTTGCAGTTAATGCAACTGAATATACTCTCCAGAGTAAACTAATCTCAACATCACCATGTACACATGCATTTAAGAGCAGTAAATTACTGCGGTGTAGGATAGTACCTGTGTCTGATGGGACTATCCTATGCCGGAGTAAATTAATCGACTGTGCAGTAATTGGACACATGTTTTGATGGTGACATTTTACTGTGCATTAAATTAGTCTAATGTGCAGTAAAGCACACATGTAGATATGACCAGAAAGACTCGTTATAATCTATGTCTCATTAACTTTATTTTTATAGAAAAGATAATACATCCTCAGAAATGTTTTCAAGATATGTTTGGATAAAAGTAGTGCCATGGTAAAGCTGCTAACTGATACAACAAAAAGCTAAGATTAGTACAGTGCATTTTTCCCCATACTTACTCTTCTTAAATTGTACTTTAATAGGTTTGGTAATCTCAGCTAGGCAGAATCCTAAAAACATGCATAACGGTTAATTAGACATGACACCCAGGTTTTCATACAAAAGCCACAGTTTGATTGAGTTAACCAAACACTCATGTTTGACTTGGTTATATATATTCTAGCATAGAGATATTGTATTGTAATAGAAAATATAACACAGGTTGAACTTCTGTCAGTCTGGTCATATACAAGTGTTACATGTGTGTCAGGAAAAATACCTTTTCATCTCGCACAAAAAGCAAACATACGTGCATTCAAGCAGTTTGTGGCATAAACTCCTTCCCCCTCACCACCCCCAACCTTTCCCCAGTGTTTCTGCCACAAACTGTTCAGTCTTTAAACAGCAACTTCAAGGCAGGGAGAGGGAGAGTGGATGGCTCCCTCAGGAGGCCAGCTGTCAGGGAACCCTGTGGGGAACCATCTCAGCTCTCTCCAGTACTGTTCAAATGGTGGCACCAGTTCTTGCTGCCCTTTGACTAGCACCAGGGAACCTCAATACTGTCCAAAGGGCAGTGTGGTTTCCCTAGCCATAATTCGCTCCCTGTGACAGAGGATTGGTTTCCACTGTGGGTGGGGGAGCCAAGAATTAGTCTAGTATTGTCCCCTGGAGTGAGAGTTCAACTTTGTAGCTCTCCAGCCAGGGAGCTGAAACATCTATACATTTCCCTTCTCTCCACATTCACGGCACTGCAAATTGCCCATGCTGCAAGCTACTGGTGATTCATTCCCTCTAAAAAATTTGTTTAGTAGAGATAGAAAGTTTTGAATTATCCAAAGATTCAACCTTGGACTTTTTTTTATGTATGTTTCTCATGCTTTGAAGGGTTCTGGTGGTTTTATTTCCAGTGGAAATATTAATGCTTTTAGGGTGAAATTCTAGATCTTAGTTATGTAAAATGAACTGCCACAGAAGTCCTTGAGGGGTGGCTGTGGTCCTTAGAGTGCTGCTGCATCCTAGATTGGTGTAATCACACATATTGCTAGAAACTTATCAAATAAGTCTAAAATATTAACTGGTCTAATACATGTTGTTTATTCTGTTTGTGCCACCATGTTATTCAAGTTATGTGAGTTTAGCTGAAGAAGATGGTAGTGCTATGCTTGTAATATTTATACTCCCTCAAAACATAACAGTTGAATACTGTCAGAACTAATACATCCTTCTAGGACAGATAAACTAAGTAACACACAGCTTTATTATGTGTCTTTCAGTGAGATGTTTTCATTCTCACATGTAGACTCAGTCTTGCATATGATCTTATAGCATTTGTTTTTAGTTTGAGAGATGATGAGTCTAGGGACCATGATCAAAATTTCTCTAGCCTCTGGTGTACATTCTGCATACTCATTGTCCAAATGGCATCCCTGATACTCTGCAGGTACCTGTATTTCAGTGGTGAAGTGATTCATATGTGTATATAGGGCCAAATCCTGAAATTCTTAACCAGGCCTGTAAATCTTAAATTCTTAAAAGCTGTAAATCCTGAAAAGTTGGGAGTCAGATGATTCTGCAGCAAGGGCTCCCTACTCCAGTTCTTTAAATCTGTAGACCTTTACATGGGGATGAGAGAGAGGAAGATAGATGCCTTATTTACACACATCCCCTTCCAACTTTTAAAAATCACATAAGGAATTATCTAAGAAAGTAATACAGCCTCAGACTTAGGATGAAGGATGATAAAGGACTTTGCACTTTAGGGTTGTCAGCCAGCACTAAACTCAAAGAATGGTATTTACTTTCATGTTTCCTTTATATTTCCTTACGTTCATGTTTCCTTTATATTCCCATTGTAACTACTGTTGTTTAAAAGGGAGATCAGCTGTGATGGGCAAACTGAGACAGAGGCTTTTGTTCTGGTATATTACTAAAATACTAGTGTGGAATATCTCTGGGTCTTTGGATAGCTCTCTGGTAGGGCTGTGCAAAGCTTTTGGTGGTGATTCAATTTGAAGGAGATTCAGCCCAATTCAGTGGCTGAATCTCCGAATCTGAATTGAATCAGGGGACCAATTTAAAGATCCGAATCGATTCAAAGCTCTCTGAATCTTCGGCAAAGATTTGGAGAGCTTTGATGATTCAGACAGTCCCTGGTGGCTGCAGCAGGGAGATGCAGTCACTCCAAGCTGTTAAGTACTAGGGGTGGGGGAGAGGACCATGGGGGGACCCCTGCCAGCCCCCCCACATGTCCCAACTTAGTACTTTAAAAAAAACCCCTAGTACTCACGGGGCGCTGCCAGGCAGGGGGGTGATCCCCACTGCCCCATGCTCCATGGGGGGCTCTGCACAAGTCCCCTTGACCCCTCCCTGTTCCCCTGCCCTCCCCCCCAGCTGCCTCACCTACCAGGGCAGCTGGCCCTTTAAGAAAAAAAAAAAGCTAAGAAAAGCACGGGGACCCCTGGTGCAGCCTTGCAGAGCCCCCCATGTGGTGCAGGGCAGCGGGAATTGCTCCCCACCAGCAGGAGCAGTGAGTCCTGGGGTTTCTTCAGGGTTTTTTTTTCTTTAATGCCTGGAGCTGGCCTGTGCGGGGCATCCACAGGGGGGTTGGGGGAGCGGGAGACCATTTGAATCAGGGGATCACCCCTTGCCCAGCAGGACCTGCTGAGTCAGTGCTTTTTTCCCCCAAAGTGCCTGGAGCTGGGGTGGGTGGAGCAGCCATTGCTGGGCTGGGAGAGGGGCGGGGGATGGGCCTGGCCTGGATGATTGAGAGATTCAGCTACTGCCGAATCTCCAAATCAGACTCACCTAAATCGAATCACTGTCCCCTGAATTGGCCGAATCCAAATCCAAAGCGAATACAAGCCACTCGCACACGCCTACTCTCTGGGTCTTTTGTTTGGTTTTTTGTGGGTTTTTATTTGAGAAAGCAATAATAAACAAACAAATATCAAACATATGGTTATGGTGTCCCATAACTTCTGTAAGCTTAGAAAACAAAATTCACAACACTGTGTACATGTGTTATATATTTGAAACATACCCATCACTCTAGTATATATACAGTCCTTGGATCCTAAAGTGGAATATTATAGATGGATTTTGAAAGTATTTCCATTATCTACTCCAGGAAGAACACTGATCTCAAAAACAGTTCCTCCACAAGGCACTGCCCTGATCCTGTGAATGCACCCTGTGTAGCCTGCTACTTTAACCATTTACCACATGCACAAAGCATCACTTCAATGAGGAGCATTTCACTATCGGGGCTTGCATTTGCTCTAGTTGAGATTATTATAATCCAAAAAGTCTGGTTTGCACACTGACTGCATCTTATGGTTTCTCTTGCTTTGATGAGTAAATTTAAATGTTTTAAACGCCCAGGAAAAAGCCAACCTATTAAATAGGTACTTTGCATCAGTCTTTCATCAGTCCCACAGGACGCCCATGCCTGCTATGGGACAGGGAGATCCGGGTGTTCGGGATCCCCTA
>NW_017728948.1:70964734-70983294 GCF_001723895.1 Crocodylus porosus | reverse complement strand
AGGTCTGGAACAGCCTGCCAGCGGAGGGGGTTCAAGCACCTACATTGAACACCTTCAAGAGTAAATTGGATGCTTATCTTGCTGGGATCCTATGACCCCAGCTGACTTCCTGCCTTTTGGGCGGGGGGCTGGACTCGATGATCTCCTCAGGTCCCTTCCAGCCCTGATGTCTATGAAATCTATGAAATCCTGTGAAACAGACAAAGCAGAGCATCATATTAGGAGTAGGGGGACAAACATTTTTTGATGGGACAGAGCTTTCCCTTGTCAGATGAGTACATTTTCTGAGGCTTAAAAATCATTCTGCTTAATGGAATGCTTGTTGATTATAGAAAGCTATTCTGGTTGTTAAATGTCGTCTTAAAATGCAAATCTCCTCTTAAACAAATGTTTCAATATCATTTTTATTTTATTGGATTTTTACAGAAACTGCAGGGCTTGCTTTAATTTTATAGCCCCTTCCCATTTCTTTATGGTTCAAGCAGTAGCAATATTTATAGATAGTACAGGCATTGTTTCTAACAATCTTATACCCCACTACAGAAGCTAATTCACAAGATACATTTTTTATACTGGGAGGTTGGCTAGTAAAACAGACTTCATCTTGTTTATTCTTTGCAATTTTTCATGCTTCTAAACATTTTAGTCAGACTCCCTTGTTTCTCATATATCACCCATTGGAAGGCTCTTCTGTCTCAATATTTGAGCACACTTAGCATATTTGAAATGAAATTTTACTTGATTTTCCACTCCTGCCTATGACAGGTGAGAGAGGGCTGGACTGGCCTTTGGCCTCATTTGTGCCAGGTAAAGCTGCTGTCTCCAGATGGAGGGAATGAGAGCATGAAATGCATGCAATAAAGAAAGAAAGAAAAGAGTTGCCTGCCACCATTAAGAAGAGGGATTCTGAAGTGATAGAAGTTGTAATTTTAAGATGCTCTGTAACTAAAAAGACTCCTGAGGCTGGGAATTGAGAGACGTTCTCTGAATCAGGGTACATACTTACAGCCAGACAGAGGGTCTTCAAGAGGTTGCTTATTGCTCCAGGATTGAACTTTGCTGTTGTTCTTTTCATTTATTATATGCCTATGTTTCATTGAACCGGTGATTGTTATGTGGTATCAGAAATGGCAAATGAGAAAGAATTTGAGTTCCAAACTGAAAAAAAAAGTTAGAAACTGAGAACAAGCAGAGCAACACAGTCATATGGAAGGATCATCCTGTATAGTTATAATCTAATTGAAAGGGCAGGGGGTCATGGAAGTTTTGTAATCTCCACATGCCCCTTTTAAATCAGGCAATATATACAGAGAACTGGAGAGCAGTCAGACAAAGGTTTGAGTGGTACCTAGCAGAAGAAGGGCCGAAGAGAAAAATAACAAAATCAGATCTTCTATCTTCTTTCATATTGTGGGAAAGGAAGCCCTGGCTGTTTATAATACCTTTACCTTTGAAGAAGGCCAAAATATGTAGTTAAGAGTAATACTGCCCAAATGTGAGGAATACTGCATGCCAAAAAAGAATGAGACCTTTGAAAGACACGATACTTTAGACGCAGAACAAAGTATAGATCAGTTTGTTACTGAACTAAGGAGACTGAGTAAGAACTGTGCTTTTGGGAACTTGACAATCTCTGCTTAAAGCTAGGACTATTTGTGGTAATGCAGATACTGAATTACAAAAAAGACTACCACATGAGGAAGACATCCCTAGAAAAGGCTGTCTAAATGTACAGGCAACAGAAGCTGAAGGGCCAAATACACCAAAAGGTGTCAGCCATGAATTAGGCAGGAAAGAATGTGGCCAGAAAAAGCCAGCTCACAGGGTACGAAGCTGCCGCACAGAATGGAATTGTCCCTTGTCAGAGAGCATGCTAAGAAAGAGCGCAAATAACCAAATGTGTTGGAAGTGTGGAAGGCAATGTGGCCCTGAACACTGTGCTGCAGTTGGAAAGCTCTGTTTTAACTGTAACTAAAGAAGCCATTTTACAGGGTGCTGCAGATCCCAAACACAAAAACCTCAAGTTGAGAGACTACCAAAAGAATTGTACATAGAGATGTGACAAGCTAGCTGGCAGTGACCTGGCCCAGGGGTTTTGAAAGGGCAAAAGATGATTGGAGGACGTGGGATTCCCTTTCTGCACCAATCAGGCCCCAGAGACTCACCCTCCATGTCCTCTGATTGGCCCCTTGGGTCACCAGGAGGGGGATAAAAGGGGCAGCACAGCTGACTCAGGGGAGACCAGTGGGGGACAACAAGGAAGAAGATTCAAAATGCTGGCAAAGAGCTAAGCCAGCAGGGTGGGAGCAGTTGCCCCAGAAGAGCCTGAAGGAGTGGGACCTGCAGGCAGCAGTGGGACCCTCAGCAGCGCAGCGTGCAGCTGGCAGGAGAGGCTCCCCAGCTCCAGGAAGGATATGAGCAGCAACCTGAGAGGTTCCCAGCTCCGATTCCAGCTCCTCCAATAAGAGGCCAGGCAGCTCGACATGAAGGTCAAGACCCCTAGCAGTCTGGCACAGTATTAGCACTGTTGGCTGTGTGGTAGCATTTCTGCTTACTGTGTGGGAAATTTGAGTTCAAGCCCTAGATGGGGGGAATGAGCTAACAGGGAGAAATTCATCTTGCAGTGGAAAGGGGCTATTGTGTTTTCCCCCTCCAGGTACCTAGGCCCTATATTCCTTGTTATTTGACATGTTGTATTTTGTGCCTTTTTATGCTTCACCAACCAGTATTGTTTGTTCTGCTGTTTGTGTTTTACATCTTGGTTAACCCTGTCTTTTGTCAACTGGATGAATGTGTCTGTGATTGTAAGTGTCTGACTTTTGTTGAATCCTGCCCCTTCGAGGCATTGTAGTGTCCCCTATACCCCCTAATTTATACTGGTTATGTTCCCAGTATTGTTCTCTCATTAAAAGGTATATGGTTAAGTCCCCATTGGTGGTCTGGCTCTGCTCTACAGGGGGAGAAGAGTCCCTGTACCTCCTACAGCCCTTGTGCACCTGCTTTGATCCCTTCATTGGGAGAGGGGGTACCTCTTGGAGTACTGCCTAGGTTACAGATACATAGAATCAAGCGAAATCATTGGCAACGTGTAGGGGATACACGTAGGTGCACATGCACCCCCTGAGGTTGGCCGTGCACCCCCTGGAAGTGCCAGTGGAAGTGCATTCCGGTTTTGCTGGCTTGGCGATAGGCATCGGAGGGACCCCTCCCCAATGTCAGCAACCTGGTAACCCCGCAGACTTGGGAGGCACCAGTTGCCCTTGAGCTAAATCAAAGAGAGAGCCTGTATTTTGCCAATGGGAGGGAAAGAAACAATGGTTTCATTTAAATTGAACACTGGAGTGCAGGTTAGTATTTTACCAAGGTGTGAATAGAAAAATAAAATTGAGACTAAAAGTGAATCCAACAACTATCAAAATAACTGGCTATCCAGGAACAAATAGACCAGTGACAGGGAGATGAATGGCTAACATCAAGTAAAAAAAAAATAGAGTATACAGACTCCTATTCATTGTGGTACCTGGGGAGGTGACACCAATTTGGGGTCTGGCAGCTTGTAAGAAACTGAATCTAGTTAAGTGTGTGTTTGCAGTACAAGAAGATACAACATTCATGCCTCCTGATGATCTTCTGGGCTGTCACAGTCCTAAACTGGACAGTTTTCTTAGGAAGACACCAATTATTTCAGAACACAAGAAGCAACTATGTGCTTGTGGGAAGAAATGTACCTATGGACACAAATGCAAATTCTGCCATGCAGTAAAAGGAAATCAGACTCAGTGGTCTGTAGCTAATGAACTTTGCACTATGCATAAAAAGCATGGCTGCTAAAAGTGCATGTCAGTTAGATCCTAGTTATAAGGAATCAAGTCTATCAAGACTTGGGAGGAAAGCTTTGTAGCAAAAACAGAAACTGGATCTGATACTTGCCAGGTTGAGAAGTGAGACCTCCTGAATGACTCTCAGAGACTTGTTAAAATTGCTACAGGAAAGGGGAATAGGAAAGTAAGAGGTAAGGACTCACTCCAGAATGACATGCTAGTAACCTCTCTCCTTTAGATGGGTGTTAATTGTTTTGTGTACTTATTGTTAAGTGGGAAGCTGAGCACATAGACCACATGAAGAAAAAGCCAAATAGTCTGCATTAGAGGCCCTAATTGTACAAGAAATTAGAATCAGAAATCCATAAAAGAATGAATGTGGTTCCCCTACGCTGCCACTCTTTGAACTGTGTGCAGCTACTGCTATCAGCATAAAAGGGAAGAAACTGGGGAAACAAAGAGGGTTGAGATCTGAACCCACAAAGGAGGACTCAAGACTCTTGTGGGGGACTCAGTGCACAAGAGGCTGGGCTGCTTTTATTTCCTGTTGAACTTTGATTAATGATGGACTTTTGTGACTTAGCCAGAGGGTTATGCCACCTCAGTAGTTTAAAGATGCTAAAATCCAGAAGTTGGCTCTGTACATCTAAACCGTGGTCCAGGAATGTGGACAGCCCCTTCCTTTGGTTAGTTACAAGTCAAAGTGAAAAATACACAGCTGTCACAAAAGTATTTATATGAAGAAGAACAGGGTATAAGATAAATTGACAAAGTTTAAAAATATGTGATGGTAAGGATGTGGAAAAGAGAAAAAAGTAGATAGAGCCAATGGAAGCCTGACAGCCCCTTCCTACCCTCTGCCCTGTGCAGCAGTGGAACAGAATTCCAGTGAAGCTAAATGTGGGACTAGCTACTTCCATAGCTGATATTCCCTATAATCATATGTACCAGATGTGTATTATAATCTTGTTGCACTCCCTTGACCCTAGCCTCCTTGTATGTTTTCTGTCGTTGATCATACTCACTAAACAGGGAGATGCATGGCTTTTAGAGTAAAGCTAAAAAGTTCTTCAAACATGACTTACCTCTCAAGAATGCTCCTCCTCTAATACTTTTTAGTACAATACGTGCTAAAACTTTTCTTTAAGCTGAAGTACCATGCTACATTAAGGTTTTCCTTTATCTCTTATTGACCTTTAAGTCTTGTTGTCATATGTCAAGTATAAAATGTCTGCTGTACAGGATTACAGGATATTTGCTAATCCAAATCAGCTCAGTTGCTTCTTGTTTTATTTCTAGTGGGCCATAATTGCTAGCATGTGCTGCTTATAGAGACTCATCTTATATCAGAAGCAAGCTTTAGTGTGGCTTTCTACTCACTGTTGAGCCAAAATTCTCTCTGCAAATGGTTTTAATGTTATAACTCACCTTTCATGTGGATAAAATGACTAAAGCTCTTTCTCCCCTCCCTCTAACATCAAGCATTTTGTCTGCTGCTGTCAAAAACTAATCACAAATGAAGATTTCTCCCACAGAGGACCTCTTATAACCATAGCAACTCCATCAGCAGCTAATGGCCAAGTTGCAAAAATACTTGTCAAAAACAGGACAACTTTTCATCCTGAAATGAAATAAAATGTAATTTATTTTCTTTTTTGGTTTGACGACAGCAAGGAAAAAGTGCATCTCAGGCAAACATTTGCTTTTGTCTCACGTGTGTGGCTGCCCTTTAAAAAACTTAAATGAGTGGGAGAAGAGGTTTAGAATAATATGAATGAGTGGGGAGAGGCAATTTCCAAGTACAGCAGTAAAGTTGAAAGAGAAGCTGATGGTTTAGTAGTATTAGCAAAATGCTTCAACCATCTTTTCAACTGAAATCAATATTGTTATTGCTCGTTCAGTGGCTGAGAATCCTTTATTGCATTCTTTTCCCTTTTTAAAAGTAATAACAAGGCAGTTTTGTAGAATGCTTGCAGTAAGCATTATAGCTATTGTCTTTCAAAGTAAATAGTTTAGTGAAGTGTATTGGTTTATTCCAGCATTGGCTGCTCTAATATTAGTTATCTCAAAATTGACGATAAAAATGGTATCATGGGGCTCAATGTTTATTAAGTTTCAACAATTTTCATATAAGATGTATTCAGTTTGTAAGTCTTGTCCCCTAACTGCCAACCTTGCTAGCGCAATTTCAGCTCTTATTTCTCATCATCAGTAATAAAGATTCAGCAAGCAAAGTTATGCCTTCAATGAATTTGTGCAGCCCCATTTCCTTCAACAGATGTGTAAAAGTGGCTTGATTACTGTACAGTCTTCCATACATATTGAGCTATTCATCCATGTGTGAACACTTTTGTTCCAGAATATAGGTACCTTATTTTCATTTAACTTAATCCACTTGGGATGTGATTACTTAAAATAAATGGGAACAAGTCATTCTTAGACTTTCAAATTCCAATCCTGCCTTCATATGAATTAACTTTCAAATGTATTTGAATATAACTAGGTCCTACCTAGTTAAACTGGAGGGGGATGAAAATTTTGGTGAGAAAAGCAGATTTAGTGTTACCAAAATGACTTGAGAATTCATCCCAATTTTGAAAATGTCTGTATTAAAAAACAGAAACAAAGGACTTTTGAATTTTCACATTTTCAAAGGAAGATGTGTGAACATTTGGCTGAAAATTACTTTTTGCTTTGAAATTTATCTCCTTTAAATATATATATACATATCCCCCTTACAGATGTCTAAATCTGAGACAAATACTTTGCTTCAGGTCACTACCAGCCTTTCTTTTTATCCAAAACTCCTGCTCTCTCCCCTCCCAATCCCCACACCCTCCCCGCCCCCAGAACTGCCTAGAATCTAAAAGTATCAAATACCTTAATGTGATTCTTGGAGATATAAATAGGAGAAAATGAAGCAAGGAAAGGAAGGTGTTAACTCTTTATGCAGCCTTGGTGAAACCATTATGGTTGATAATTTTAATTGCTATGTCTAGTTTTGTATTCCATGTCTCAGGAAAGATTAAGGAACAGCTACAAGAATGATGTGTGATCTTGAAAACATACCTTACAATGAAAGACTTAAGAACATCAAACTGTTTACCTTATCAAAGAGGAGGTTAAAAGGTGATTTGATTACAGTGTCTAAGTACCTACAAGGGGAGAAGATTTCTGATAGCAGAGGTCTCTTTAATCTAGAATACAGAAGCATAATGATCACCAAAGGTTAGAAGTTCAACCTAGATATATTTTGGGTGGAATTAAGCCTCAATTTTTCAAGAGAAGACAATTAGCTATTAGAGCAGGTCCACAAGGGACATACTGGATTCTCCATCAGTTAAAATCTTTAAATCAAGAATAAATGTCCTCCTAAAAGCTTTGCACTGTCTAAAACACAGGGTAAAGCCTTTATGCAGGAATTACTGGGTGAAATTCTATGGCATTTGTTATACAGGAGGTCAGGTTGAGGGTAATAATGACTCCTTCTGAGTTTGAGACTTTTTAATTTTAATTTTATTTAATAATAGACCTCAGAATCTCCATCAAAATGAAAAATTCCAAACTTCCTTCTTCTAAGATAGTACAAGGATCCTATTTGCTCAGAGTATAAAACTAAGATAGACCTGTTGAAAGTCTCTGGGTTAGGGTCAGAGGGGAGAGTAACAAGGGTGCTGTCATAGCGGGGGTCTGCTATAGACCACCAGACCAGGAGAATGAGGTGGGGGCTTTCTTCAAATAGCAGAAGTTTCCTGATCACAGGCCCTGCTTCTCATGGGGGAATTCAGTCACCCAGACATCTGCTGGGAAAGCAATACAGAAGTGCACAGGCAAGCCAGGAAGTTTTGGAGAGTGTCGGAGGACAACATTATGATGCAAGTGTTGGGGAGGACAACTAGGGGCCCTGCTCTGTCCGACCTGCTGTTTACAAACAGGGAAGAATTGGTGGGGAATGCAGTAGTTGATGGCAATGTGAGCAACAGTGACCACGAGATGACTGAGTTCAGGATCCTGAGGAAAAGAAGGAAGGAAGGAGAGCTGCAGAGTATGGACCCTGGGCTTCCAAAAAGCAGACTTTGATTCACTCAGGAAACTGATGGGCTGGATCCCCTGAGAAGCCAGTGTGAGCGGAAGAGGAGTCCAGAAGAGCTGGCTGTACTTCAGAAAATTCTTACTGAGAGTGCAGGAACAAACCATCCTGATGTTCAGGAAGACTAGCAAGTATGGCAGAAGACCAGCTTGGCTTAGCAGGGAACTATTCTGTAAGCCAAATCAGAAAAATGAAGCTAATAAGAAGTGGAAACTTGGACAAACAACTAGGAAGACATATAGGAGTATTGCTTGGGCATGTAGAGATGAAGTGAGAAAGCCCAAAACATAACTGGAGTTGCAGCTAGCAAGGGATATGAAGGGGAACAAGAAGGGTATCTATAAGTATGTCATTAACAAGAGGAGGATCAGGGAAAGTGTGGATCCCTTACTGAATGGGGGAGGCAATCTAGTGACAGAGGATGCAGAAAAGACTGAAGTACTCAATGCCTTTTTCACTTCAAGTCTTCACAGGCAAGGTCAGCTCTCAGACTATTGCACCTGGCAACACAGTCTGGGGAGGAGATAAGCATGCAACAGTGGCAAAAGAACAGGTTAGGGAACGTTTAAAAAGCCTGGACATATACAAGTCCATGGGACCGGCTAGGATGCACCCAAGGGTGCTGATGGAGTTTGTTGATATAACTGCAGAGCTATTGACCACCATCTTTGAAAACTCATGGTGATCAGGAGAGGACCCAGATGGTTGAAAAAGGCAAAACTAGTGCCCATATTTAAGAAGGGGAAAAAGGAATATCCAGGGAACTACGGACCAGTCTCAATCCCTGGAAAAATCATGGATTTAGTTCTGAAGGAATCCATTTCTAAACACTTGGTGGAAAAGAAGGTGATTAGGAGCAGTCAGTATGGATTCACCAATGGCAAGTAATGCCTGACCAATCTGACTGCCTTCTAGGATGAGATTACAGGCCTGGGGATGTAGGGAGACCAGTGGATGTGGTATACCTTAAATCTTAGCACGGCTTTTGATATGGTCTCCCACAACATTCTTGCAGGCAAGATAAGAAAGTATGGGTTAGATTAATGCTCTGTAAGGCAGATAGAAAGCTAAGTGAATTGTCAGGCTCAGAGGGTAGTAGTCAATGGCTCAATGTCTAGTTGGCATCTGGTATCAAGTGGAGTGCCCCGGGGGTTGGTCCTGGGACCAATTTTATTCAATATCTTCATCAGTGACCTGGAAAATGACATAGAGTGCACCCTCAGCAAGTTTGCAGATGACACCAAGCTGGGAGGAGGAGGAGATAAACTGGAGTTTAGGGTTAGGATTCAGAGAGACCTTTACAAATTGGAGGATTGGACTAAAATAAATCTCATGGGGTTCAATAAAGACAAGCGCAAAGTCCTTAAGACAGAACAATCCCATGCACTGATATAGGCATCAGCTCTGCAGAAAAGGACCTGGGAGTTACAATGTACAATAAGCTGAATATGAGCCAGCAGTGTGTCCTTGTTTGCCGAGAGGGCTAACAGCATACCAGGCTGCATGAGTATTGCCAGCTGATCAAGGAAAGTGATTACTTCCCTCTATTCAGCACTGGTGAGGCCACATCTGGAGTCCTGTGTCCAGTTTTGTACCCCCTACTACAGAAAGGATGTAGAAAAATTGGAGAGAGTTGAGCAGAGGGCAACAAAAATGGTTAGGGAGCTTATGAGCAGAGGCTGAGGGAACAGGTCTTATTTAGAGTAGAGAAGAGAAGACTGAGAGGGGATTTAAGAGCAGCCATCAAGTACTTAAAGGGTGGTTCCAAAGAGGATGGGGGTAGACCTTATTCTTCTTGTTGTTACTCACCAGTTCAAGAATGTTTTGAGAACTCTCACTTTTCACTCCTTCACTTTTCTTTACACTGCTTTTAGAGCCAGATGTCTCCATAACAACCAGATTTGGATTCCTCAAAGTTTGAACCACAGTAGCCAGGTTTGATCCTTCTGTGCCTGAATGGATATCCACAATCAAGGCTACTAGCTATTCCATGTATACAACCTTCTGCTACCTGCTTGGGCCTGTACTTGCTTGCTAACCAGAGTTCTGGTGAAGTGCCCTGATGTCCTTGGAAATTCAGTTGGAGTCTCCCATGTTAACCATAGGACACTTGAAATCAGGGCTAGACTTTGTGGAGATCATACTTCAGCTATTCATGTAGCCCTCCCTGCTGAGCTATTTGAAGGCACTTTTGGGATCTGCAGGATGAGCTTCAGCTCCAGTGGCCTCCCTGACATATCACCAGAAGACTGTGTTTAAAGCCTATGAGAAAAATTGGGGGACCTGGCACATCCTTGTAGCCTCTCCCCCAATTTCCATTTTGCAAACAGGAAATAAAGAGCTACCTGACCACTACCCCAAAAGTCCTTATTATATACTTTCTGTTCCTTTCCAGCTTCTACAGAAAACCATCTCTCTGTTCATCCCACCAGCAACACACACACTTCTTAGTCTAGGCAGATATAGAAGGAGGTGACCTCTAAGTAAGCCAGGAGTAACACTGATGTTGGGCACAGAATTGCCTCCACCTTAAAAGAGCACAACCTGTGAATTTACCATCTTGTTGCTTATATTTTTTTACTGAATTCATGTTTTAGAATAAAGTTCTATAATCATACATGTACTTCATACACATAATTTACAACTATTAATTTCCTCATTATATTTTAATGTCTATTAAGAAAGAAAATTCTCATAATTTTGCCCCTCCCCACTGAGCTTGGGGGCCTGCAAAACTGTACCCCGACTCAATAATCCTGTCTGTGCTTCATCTGTCTCATCTCCTAAAAATATAAACAAGTTCAAAAGCTGACAAGGAGAATTGCAAACACTTTTCAATTGCAAACAGGTCATGTGAACAAAAACATCCACTATTTTATTTAGAACAGATATAGACCAAGCATGAGTTGGCTCTGCCTCTTAGCACCAGCTTTCTCAACCCAGCCTGGCTCTCTTCATTTGCTTCCCCGCCTGTGTCTAAGCAAACAGATGGGAATGAGTTTGTGCCAGCTGAAGAGCATCAAAACCTTCTATAGCAGCCAATTTCCCAGTGATGTCTGCAGCACAGGAGAGAGTTAGGGGCAACAAATTCCACACAGAGCACTAAAAGTCTTTGGGTGTGTCTACATGAGATGCTTTACTGTGCAGTAGACTAATCTACTGCTCAGTAAAGCATCACTATCTACATATGCACACCATTTACTGTGCAGTAAATTAGTCTACTGTGCGGTTAGCTACTACCTGTAAATACAGGTAGTAAACTAACTGCACAGTAGATACTGCACAGTAGCACATGTGTAGATGCTGACCTGGAGAAGCCAGGAGCAGCACTGGGAGGGGGTAGCTGTCTGCCCCACACCCTGTCCTGCCATTGCTTAGCTCCTACCTCCCCACAGGAGGTGGGAGCTGAGAAGCACTGGGACTGGGGAGCTCTCTGCTTCCCTGCCTAGCCAGGGGCTGGCTGAAAGCTGTCCTGCTCCTGGGACAGCTCCCAGCCAGCCCCTGGCTGGGCAGAGAAATCCCCAAGCAGTCAGGGACTGGCTGGGATCTGTTCCAGAAGTAAGACAGCTCTGGGCAAGCCCTGGGCTGCTCAGGGATTTACCCACAGTCAGGGTCTGGCTGCCCAAAGCAGGACAGCTCCCCTCCCAGTCCTGCCAGTGCATCTCACTCCTGACTTACAGCTCCCTGGCCCTTCTAGTGACCCGCACTCCCAACCCACAGTGCCCACAGCCTTGCTGGTGCCCTTCATTCCTGACCTAATGCCCCCTGTCTCCCAGCCCTGGCTCCCCAGTTGTGAGAAAGGGGGTGGATGTATGGGGAATGGAGTGGGTGTGTGGGGAAGGGGGTGTGTAAGAACAGATGACGTGGGAGGTTGGGGGGGGCACACGTGATTTATAAGGGATGGGGGGGCACATGCCCCCACAGATTTCTGCACCCACTGTGGGACACAGGGCTGTAGCTGGGCCAAACCATTTCCAGGCAGCCTCTGCAGCCCAGTGAGTGGGACCAGTGTGGGAGGAAGCACCATGCTGCCATGGCCACCAAGGTGAGGCATGGCAGCAGCAGCAGTGGCAGTGCAGAGTTGTGCCCTGCTGCTGCTTAGTGGGCAGGGGGCGCCTCACCTTGTTAGCCCAAGGAGGCAGCTCTTGCCCAGAGCTGGTCCAGCCTAGCTGCAGCCCCACATCCCACAGTGGGTGCAGAAATCCTGCCCTCCTGCCACCTTGCTTATGCTCCCCTGCTACAGCACGCATCTTCTATGCCCCTCCACTGCATCATCTATGCTCCCCCCATACCTCCATAGACTTACCTGGAGGGCGTTGTAGGAGCTGCTCTCCACCATGCTGCCTGGCTGCTACATGCATGTGTATGTGTGCACGTGGTTCCCCCTGCATCCCAGTCTCCACAGCCCCTTGCAGGCTAGAACACTGCTAGCTTGCAAAGGGAAACTTGCAATTTCCTGGGTTTTCCTTTAAAGTAGAAAATCCATGGTTTTTTTCTTTTAAAGGAGAAAATTCATGTTTTTCCACCGCAAACAAAAAAACCTGAATCCTTAGTTAGTTGTAATCTTTGATAAGTGATACAAGGCTCCTGGATTAGGAAATGTGCAGAAGTGTGCTACTTCTTAGGTAGGAATCCACTCCCTCTGTATCTCAGGACTGCTCTACCACAGTCACATGAACAACAGAAACATGTATTTGATATATCTCCTTAGAAATGGTGAGCAAAGCATCAACTTGGAATTGAGTGTGCACTTTCCTTAGACATGACTTACTAGATTTATCATCATGTTCAGCTCTCAAATTTGGGAGTGTAGGGCCACAAGGAAGTACTTGAAGAGAGCTCTTAACCTACCAGGTGGAGCTCTGCTTGCTAATCTCCTGCAAAGGAAAATGCAGATATCCTCAAATTATGAAGTGCTTGCTTAATGATAACTGTTGTTTTACAAGAGTTCCTCTGCACAGTGCACTACCTAGTCACCTCCTGCTCAACCTTGAAGTTGTATGTACTAATGAAACTCTGTGAAAGCTGAGGTAGTTGGTAGTGTACTCCTTGCTATTGAACAGGATGTTGATATCACTGGTGGTGTGAGAACTGTGAACAACTTCTATATCTCTATTACAGTTTCCTGAAATTAGCTGGCAGGTGCACACATGTTCAAGGAGACTTAGTATTGCACTTTGCCTATACTATTTCTAGTCTTGCACTTTGCCTACAGCATTTGTAGAGGGCAAGAAATAATACAAAGTGAGCTCAAACAAAACACTCTGTACAAAATGGATGCTGTGAAATTAATACATTTCATCAATTTATGGTAGTAAAAAATAGGAAGATATTTTCAATGCCTGAGTTGCTTGCATATTAAATGAATCTGGAATATTTTTTAAAATATTGGTTGCTTTCCTCTAAAACACAAAATACTATTTGCAGTGAATTACAGTGTAAATTGTAAAGTGTTATGAGTAACAATGCAGCATACAAACTGCAGTCACAATTAAAGTTAAGCCTTCCATTCTATGAAATTGTCCTATGAGAAAATGACTTCCTTCTTAGAGGGCACCATTGCACTGTAATTAAGATAATGGGGTTTTTTGTGTAGTTGTCCTTTATTATTTGCATGTAGTTTTTTTCTTTATTATGTTTTGGAAATTAACAACATTAGGAAATCTTTCTGTAAGATGCTGATGGCAAAGACTAGGCAACAGTACATACTGCAAATGAGTCATTTGAGAAGAATTTTGGTCAGCTTACCCCAGTGAGAACTGACAATAATCTAGTGCACAAGGGGGAGTCTGCATGCTAAATTCTGTGGCTTCTGTTCATAATGAAGAATCAGCACCATGCTGAATGGTCTTACCAGACACAAAACATAAAGAACTTTGGGAGCATGCATAGTCAATGATAGCTAAACACTACAGCTGTCACTTGATAACTATTATCTCCATGGTGCAGAAGCATAACTGGACAGCTCTGCATCTCAGCATGCCTGATGCATGATGCAAGCACAGCAACTGGATGTTTGCTGCTGCCAGAGGGCATGTCATCTTTTTTGCCCTGACACGTGTGTCAAGCAGTCATTTAAACACCATATAAGATACCACGCACTGCTGCTGCCACTCTGCCTTTCCCACTGCCAGAACTAGAGCTACTGCAGGAAAAACTCAGGACACAGGGAACAGAAAACATTAAGGTGAGATGCTCCCTAGCATCCTTCCAACCCTTCCTTCCCACCAGGCAGCACCCAGAACTCATGCAGCACTTGCCCACTCATCAGTCCTGGTGAAAATTTAATGGGAAAAATGAAAATGATAATTCTTTTAATTTTTTATTTATTTATTACAACTTTCTAGTACCTGTAGATGTGTGGGGAGGCTGCTCTGATATGCTGTAATTAATCAAATCTGCATGTCAGCATCCACACCCTTCAAAATGGCAGCAAGGGCATTTGAATTAAAGTTAATTTGACAAGCACTCCCACCACCATTTTGAAGTGTGGGGAAGCTGATACATGAGACACTGTAGGCACTTCAATTAGAGTGGCTTTCAGAGCTGCTCTAATTAAAGCACCCCCTCCTCTCCCCAGCCCCGAAGCATATGTAAAAATGCCCAACATTCAAATTTCAGTGTTCTGTATTAAGGCTGGGTACAGACAGGCAAAAGCCTGAGCCTGAATCAATTCAGACTTTGCAAGTTAGTCTAAGCTGCAGAGATTAAACTGAGAAACAACTGGACACACATTTACCTTTGATTCAGGAAATGCAGCCGCATGTCTGCAATGGCTCACGCCAGAAGCTGAGGGAGCGCTAGAGCACGGCTCTCTGGCACTTCCTCTTGCTGCTGCCCCTGAAGTCTCTGGGATTTGCAGTCCAGCATCACAAAAGCAGGACTCTGCAGAGATCACTTCTTCTTTCTGCATCTAGGCATTTCTGGGATCTGTAGTCCACAGTCGCAGCCTATTGGCAACCTGTAGGGGTGCATGTGTGTGCATGTGCACCCCCTGAGCTTGGCGGTACACCCTCTGCAAAAAGGCACCAGTGACACTGCCAGCAGCACCTGTGAGCAGTCGCCACTCACCACTGCAACCCCCTCACCGCTGACACTGCCAGCAGCATCTGCGGACAGTCCCCAGTCACTGCTGGCCAATGGCAATGCTGCCAGTGGCATCTGCGGGTGGTCGCTGGTCAGCACTCACTGCCCCCCCCACCCTGCTGCCGACAGCACTGCAGCTGCCTGAGGGAGCTCACCACTTGCCACCACCGCACTCCCACCACCACCAGCACCAGCACCACCTGCAGAGCCCCCGCCCCAGCCTCTGGGGGCATGCAGCATTCATGTCATACCAGCAGTAACTTTCAGTAAGTTTAGCAGGGCAAAGCAGCTCTATACTCAGGGGAAAAGGGTTTAAGCCCCATCCCTGGCACCAGACCCCTGCCTCTCCCCTCTGCCACACTCTTTTCTGCTGGAAAGCATCCTGGAATGCTGCGGGACTCTGATTTCACTTGAACCAGGGAGGAGTCTGGAATAGCAGTTTCATAAACCAGTTTGACCCAGATCAGTTAAGTCTGATACTACATTCAACCAGGTTTATCTGGACTGACTTTCTGTTCTGTTACAGGTTTAAGCCAGTTTCTGATGAATAAACTAGTATATGTGGAAGTTCTGTCCCTAGCCTAAGTGCTTTGTTCCACATGTATACACTTAATTAGATGGTCTGGTCTTCAGAGTGGCTGAAGACTTCCAAATCCCTTTGACTTCCACAAAAGATATGCATTTTCAGTACCCCCTGCATAGTTGAATCAAGTACAGAACATTTTATTGCAGTCGCCTTACCAATTAGTTTCAGGGTTTTTATTTATTTATTACACTGTTCTTTTCTTGGAGAGGATGCTGCAGGTTGTCAATAACAGAAATGATCATCTCTAGGATGCTGAAGAGACAGCTGTCAGTGGGCATGTCTACATGAGTTGCTTTACTCGAAATTAGAGCTAATTACTGCGCATTAAGCATCACCATCTATGCATACCGATCATTACTACACAGTAATTGGTTCTAATCATGAGTAAATTTGCTCCCTACCAATGCAAGTAGCAAATTAATTCTTGATTAGTGGCTGTGCAGTGACGCATATGTAGAAAGGGAGCCTGTTTGTTCCAGGTCAGCCAGGGGGCAGGAGATTGCTGCTGGGGTGGGCTTTGCCATGGGAGCCTGGGCAGGGACCCTAGCAGCAGTGAGCTCCCAGGTCTTTCTCTGTGATTGCAGGACCAGGGCTGGGAAATCCTTATCTCCCAGCCTGAGCTCTATGGTTGGGCCCAGGCTAGGAGATTCTTCTCTCCCAGCACTAATTCCATGGTTGCAGGGCTAGTGCTGGGAGATTTGGAGAGACTGTGGGGCCAGCACTGAGAGATTGTTTTCTCACAGTACTGGCCCTGTGATCATGGAGCTGGTGCTGGGAGATAAGGATCTCCCAACCCAGACCCTGCAACCACAGAGCCCAGACTGGGAGATTACCACTGTAGCATTTGCTAGCAACAGTAGTTTAATAAAGTGGTTAAATAAACATTGCTCTTCATGTTTTGTTGGATCATGGGGACTCATACATTGCAATGAATATTGGGACAAATACATTGCAGTGAAATGCCATTATGCAGGATATACAATCATTGAAAAAACAGGGCTGCAAGGAAGGTCATCTAGTCCAGTCTCCTGCTCAAGGTAAGATCATCCTTGTCATCCCAGTCAAGTGTTGTCTGACTTGCACTAACCTCCAGTGATGGAGATTCTACAGCCTCTTCGGTAATCTGCTTTTAATCACTCTCATGGTTATAATATTCTTCCTAATATCGAACCTAAATTTCCTTGTTGCAATTTATGATTGTTACTTCTTGTTCTGTCCCCAGCAGACAATGAGAATAATTGATCACCATCTTCTTTTTATATTTCACTCTTTTAATGATTTAATGAATTCCATTATATAGGAGTAAAAGTGGCAGAGCTGGTACCACCCATGTGCAATGCATATCACTTTGAAGTGATGCCATTCCCAAGGGATTACTGAGGCTGTTTCTGTGTTGTGCTACAGCAAAGATTCTGAACAACAATGCAGTAGTTCAAGGGTTAATTAAATAGCACTGCCTAATGGGGAAAGGCATTTCCTGGCAATTGGAGATGGGCTAGAAAAACAAAACAAGAAGTGCTAATGCTGCTTAACACAACTGCTTGTTAGATGACACAAAGGATAAAAAAATTTAAAACAAATAAGCACCATTATCAAAGTGACTGAGACACCTAAGTCAGTTTTGTAAAAGGGACTTGGATCCTAAGTCATCTCTGTGCTTTTAAAAATTTGACATGAAATGTCCGGCTTGGGAGGTAGCTATTGCTCATAGTATATAATGAGCATCTGAAAGCTACCATAAAAATGTCATTTGTATGTGCTAGTGAAAAGTTGATCTGCTTATTGCTATGGATACAGGATTTTATTTGCAGTTCTATTTTTGCTTTTTCTCCCCACAATGAAAGATCAGTCCAGTCACCTGTAGAAAATGGAAAGTAGCACTTCACATGTTCATTATTCCCTCCAATTTCTAATATAGAAGCTACAAGGACACCTTAATTTATCTGATGATATTATTTTGCCTATGCTTTAATACATAAAGAGATTAAAATGGAACAAAATAGGTCACATACAAATGAAGGAAGGATTAGAAGATGAAGTCTTATGAGGTGAGGCTGAGAGAACTAATTGTACAGTTTACAAAAAAGAGACAAATCAGAGAGGATGTGATCATAGTCTATAAATTCCTTAAAAGCAAAAGTATAAATGAAGACAGGAAATTATTCATTGTCTCAGAAGATGTAAGGGAGAAAAGAAGTAACCTGAAGCTAAGGGGAAGATATTTAACCTAAACAAAGGTAGTTCCAAAAACTTACATCCATAGCCTTCACTCAGGCAAGTCTCCGTTAACTTGGGTGAGAGATTTTCATGGCAGAACAGTAGGATTGCACACAGTCAGGATGTAGAGGAGGCAGGCCCTTGCTATTTGTGGGAGATGAGTTCCGGAGATCCCCGTGAATGGCAAAATCCATGAATACTGACAGGGCTCCCCATCAGACTGATAGGGCTCCCCGTCAGGGCCCACAGTCACCCCCTGCTCCCCTGCAGCACCTGAAGACCGACCCCTTTCCCCCAGAGTGCCACCACGGGTGCTCTGAGCGCTGCCTCGGCTGCCTCCAGCAGCAGAGAAGATGCCGCCACCACCTCCCTCCCCATCCCCAGGGCTCCCCCACAGTGCCTGAGGACCAATCCCCTTCCTCTGGGGGAGAAGATGCTGCCATCACCACCTCCCTCCACATCTCCAGCGCTCACTCTCCACCCACCTCCTGAATATTTGAATTTGCAAACCGGGAGTTTGCGAATAGCAAGGGTTTCCTGTATCTTACGTTCCTCAGGTAGTCAGTCACAGACTACAATTGAGTAAGTTGTCAGGCTGGCTGACCTGCTCCACCGGGCTTTAAACTAAGCCCACTGGGGGATGGGGGGACTACTGCCCCTGCTGGCCCACTGAACGGCCCTTGCAAAGCCAGTGGACCAAGGCACTTAAGGGGGCACTTAAGGGAGCCCACCCCTGCCCCAGCCCTGGCACTATCTGTGG
>NW_017728948.1:70960163-70964723 GCF_001723895.1 Crocodylus porosus | reverse complement strand
ACACTGAACACCTTCAAGAGTAAATTGGATGCTTATCTTGCTGGGATCCTATGACCCCAGCTGACTTCCTGCCCTTTGGGCAGGGGGCTAGACTCGATGATCTCCCGAGGTCCCTTCCAGCCCTAATGTTTATGAAATCTATGAAATCTATGAAAGTCAATAGGGCTAGGTACAGGCATTCAAACAGCCCAAGGCAGAACCCGTCTCAGCTACGCAGTTTTCAGTAAGTGGCATAGTTTAGATCAGTAGCAAACAGAGTATACATTCAACCTTTGGTATGGAAGCAGGGTTGGGGGGAAATCTTAAACCAGGTACTGCTATTTTTAAATCAATCTATGTGTGCTAAACTTCTGTTCTGTTACAGGTATAGACCAGTTTCCAATTACTTATACTAGTAAAAGTGTAATGTCTGTACCTGACCTAAGGGTTAAAGGGAATCAAACTGAATGACTACAAGTGGTTTTCCTCTGAACCTGTGACAACATACTTATTTAGTATGCAACAGAATAAGCTAAACTTTGGAGTCTCTCTACATTGTACATAAGCATATTGTTCATAATTAAGAAGGAATTTATGACAGTCTGTGTCCCCTTAACCCCACAGTGCATTCATACTGAGGTGTCTTTGTGAATGACAGCTATCAAGCAGCTACAGCTAGGTTTTGTTCATGCTAGACAGGGAATTTTAAGTCTGTAGCTTAGAGGCTTGTAAAGGGGAAAGTATCATACCTGTCTGCAAAAAAATATTTTTGGAAGTGATTAATGGATCATAGGACTGTAAAACTCTCCCTGATCCATTCTTTCTCTCACAACGCATCATAGTTTTATCAAGATTTGGGCAGTTTTTTAAATGATTAGGAGCTTTTCTTTCACACTTGACCCTACAGAGCCATGTCATGTTAACACTCCTGCTGGCAGCATTGTTGCCAATCACAAGCATTCAAACATTGTGAATCTGGCTGACAAAAGAATACAGAAGATTCTCTTAAGTGTGAGATCTTTAAAACATGAAATGTGAGTCTTCTAATTTAGCTTATGTTTTTGACCTTTCTAGGTTTCAGTTTTTGCACTTTTTCCCCAACCATTTGGGGGAACAATGAGCCAAGAAGACATGGAAAGAAAGCTGAGACTCATACTTAATCATTTGCTTCCAGGACCTGGGGCTTTAAGAAAAAACATCAGTTATGAGAGTTGGTACAAAGCTGGTTAGAGGAACAAGGAGTTGTCCTTGTAGGTCCTGTGCAAAGATCAAGGATAGTATAGCTCCTGTAGTTGGGGAAGCATAATACTGCTTCTTATACTCTTAGAGATGCTGATTGCCACACCACAAGTGTAAGGTGAAATGGAGAGAGTCCGAAGCCTGTCATCCTACAGGCTCCTCTAAATGACTTAATTGTCTCACTCAGTTCCCTGGCTGCCACAGGATCAAGGACAGAGTTTGGGAGGAAGAGAGATCTGTACAGCACGAAGATGAAGGGAGGGAATGCAATGGGAAAAACATTCTTTTCAGCATATAGCAATTCTAATGAGCAGCAGGTTGGGATTACTGCTTAAGTGTATTTCAGTTCCTTGAATCGTATGAACAGTCCAGAAAAAAAGATTTGTTCTTTCGCTTATTTATACGTAATTTAAAACAGATTTTCTTTTTTAACTCAGGACTGAGCATATTAGGACTTGTTCTGAGCTGTCAGGAGCTCAATTTGAAGCCTGTTTTAAACTTAAGGGCCTGCACTAGAATAATTAAACACCTCAGTGCATTGCATTAAATATTCACCCAGCCTGCTGAAATGTAGGCCTACTTCTAAGGAAATAGAGTAAGAGCGAAACTGCTGTCACTCTATTGTATATAGTGAGTGACCATGGAGTTCCATTACTGTAAAGTAGGCATAAGAAGAAGGAGAATAAAGCTCACTACTGTGTTTCTCCAGTGGGTTCATTGTTTATCATATCAGCAAAAAATGATAACAAAACACATCCAACTTCTGCTGTCATTAGGCTGTCTGGTGCCTGCCTAGACTTGCTTCTTTTTCCAGCAAGGGGAAAAAAATCTGTGCATCCTTAGTCTGCAGCCAGGTCAGTTTCTTTTGATTCCATTAACCTCCAATAGGAATTACACAATAAAAAGATACAACCACCGATTACAGACTTCTCAGGCAACAGGTGTTGATTTGTTCACACAGTGCAGGAACTGTCTCATAATTAATGTGTTTGCTGACAAGGGTATCAGGGAATTAGGTTTGACTCCCTCAAGCCATTTAGCGCTGTTGCCAGGCAGCAGTAAGTCGTGTGGCTGACACAGAGGCCTTTAGCAGACCCTATCGTGGAGGAGTTCGGCTCTGCTATATTCCTTTCACAACCTTTGTATGCTCCCGATGCCAGAAGAAAAGAGATGGATGGCAAGCATTAGGACAAGGTCCAGCACAGGTGAATCACAAGGGAGTCCTCTGTAACAGGGAAATGTTCTGCTGGGCAATTACTTTCAGTTTCTCACAGACTAGAAAACAGTTATTCCATTTTGGGAACAGGTTCTGATTTCTGCCTTCCCCCAGTACAGAATGACATTCATTACTGATGCAGGGATGTGACGCCTGCTGTTCCACATCCTAGCTTAGTGCCCTCACCACTGTACTTCTCTGGGAAAATGGGACTCTCTTTCTAACGTTTTCTGTATCACTAACTGCATCCTCGACCCAAGAAACTGTCCCACCAGGATTTAAGAACAAACCAGACAGAACCTCTCAACAGGCCAGTTCAGCATTAACAAAATAGTAGTTTCCAGTGGTAAAAAGCGGTGTCAATTTTTTTCAATTAACTCTAGTATCTGACCTCTGTGTACTTTCCAAATGATATAAAGGGGCTCTATGTTGGCCAGAGAATGTACGCTGGCCATATGGGGACTGAAAGTTATGATTCTTACGTGCTAAGAAGGAAAAAAACTAAGATCACAACAGGGTCAAGAAGGAGTTCTCTAGTGACAGCAGAAAGTCTGGTCTACATCAGCAATAGCCTGGTACTAGAAGGTACTGACTTCAAGCCTTATGTATGTTATGCAGGCCATCCCCTATTGGAATAACTAGTTACAGGTAGCACCTCTATTCTGCTGATGTGACTAGCTCTAGTAAAGAAAATCCCAAAAGCTAGGATCTCCTTCAGACATATATCTGATACTGAAGTGAACCATGCTCGCATTCTCCAAATCTGTTGAGTCTAGGGAAATGAGCTGGAGCTGTATTTAGGTGTTCAATGTTTCTGGTGCATCCCTGTTTCTAGATAGAGTTGGTAACACTTTTGTGTCTCACAGATACTTTTAAAATGTTTACTATTCTCCACTGGGGCAAACCTAACCTTTTATCAATGAAAAACAGAAGTGTACGCAGGGTAGGGCAACTGGGGCAACTGCCCTGGTTGCCAATGTTCGGGGGACGAGCCAAAAAAAAAAATGCTGCTAACAAGCCAAATAGTTGTGAGGTTGGTACAGTGGCAGCCAGAAGATGCTGCTGCCCTCTTGTGTCACAGCTGCTCTTGGCACCCAGCTTTGGTGTTACACCACTAATGAAACCCTGTGATAAACCCACCCTCACAGAATAGTTCAGTGGTTAGAGCACATGCCAGGAATGTTAGAAATCTGGCTTCGAGACCCTGCTTTGCCAAGTGGCCTGGATTTCCTTGTGGCCAGCCTACTTAAAACCACTAGATTTTGCTGTGTTCCTAAAAGAAAATTTGGAGTCAGAAGACTTTTTTTTCCCCCTGATTCTATCATTTATTTATGGTATGATTTTCTGCAAGTCACTTAACTTCCTGTGCCAGTCTCCTTTAAAACATGAGAATAACACTTACTAATAATGAACTGGATTTCAAATAAAGATGCTTTGAAACAGTTCACAACATTAATCTTTGAATTCTGTCTTAAACTATAATTGACTAGCTTATAATATTTTCTTCTGTGAGGTGGAGGCAGCTATTTTGATAGATAAGAGTTAACATGATTTTTTGAAAAGGGTTTTATTTTTCAGAGGTTTTTGCTTTATTTCTCTCCTTTCTCCCTTTATGTTGCCAATGCTCTTCAGCTTCCAGCAGTTTCAGGCAACTGCTGGCTCCAAGGGTGGAACTCCCGTGGCATTATTTATTGCAGCTTTCAGCAAAAGGACAGTGATGTACTGCATGTCTTCTTATGCAGTTGTGAATTTGCAGCACAGTGACAAAGCCATTCAGTGGAATCCTAATTTTCAGTTTGACACAGAACTGAGGAAAGCTGAACAGGTTTGGCTAGCTTCTATACCCTTCCCTCATGCTCTAGTACAGAGGTGAGCAATTATTTTAGCTGGAGGGCTGCTTACCATGCTTTGGTGAACTTTTCAGGACCACAAAGGTACATCTCTTGTCAAAGTGCAAACACCCACCCTTGACAGGTGCCCTGCCCCCTGGTTATGTTAGCTTGTCTGCTGGAAACCTAGCTGCCATCATCCAATCTACTCTTGAAGGTGTTCAATGTAGGTGCTTGAACCACCTCCGATGGCAGGCTGTTCCCCCAGGTACTGGTGGTCACCCCTAATAAACTTTT
>NW_017728948.1:70914099-70959832 GCF_001723895.1 Crocodylus porosus | reverse complement strand
CCTCCCAAGGTGGAGAACCTTGCATTTTTCGGTGTTAAACACCATCAGGTTCTTGTCTGCCCATTTGCTGAGCCTGTCCAGGTCAGCCTGGATCACCCTCCTGTCTTCTGATGTGGATGCTTTGTCCCAAAGTTTGGTGTCATCGGTGAACTTGACCAGTCCACTCCTGACTCCAGTGTCCACATTATTAATGAAGATGTTGAACAATATGGGTCCAAGAACAGAGCCTTGGGGGACCCCACTGGTCACAGGACATCATGACGATTGACTTCCATCAATTACTACCCTCTGGGTCCGGCAATGGAGCCAATTTCCCAGCCAGCGGATTGTGGTGGACCCAAGGCCACAATTAGCCAGTTTCACCAAGAGGTGATCATGGGATACCAGATCGAAGGCTTTTCTGAAGTCAAGATATATGACATCAATCTCTTCTCCCTTGTCCAGGTGTTAGGTCACCTGATCGTAGAAGGAAATGAGATTGGTCAAGCAAGACCTACCCACAACAAACACATCCCTTAGGCTATCCCTTAGGATGTTGGCATCAGCTAGTCCATTAAGGATGGCCTCTTTAATAAACTTTTCTAAGATCTTCCCCAGGATAGAAGTCAAGCTGATGGGCCTATAGTTTGCCAGATCCATTTTCCTCCCTTTCTTGAAGATAGCCACCACATTGGCCTTCTTCCAATCTTCGGGCACTTCACCAGAGCACCAGGAGTTCCCAAAGATCCATGCCAGGGGCTGGGCTATGATGCTTACCAGCTCCTTGAGTACCCTGGGTGTAGATTGTCAGGGCCGGCTGACTTGAAAGTATCCAGCTTCTCAAGGTGTTCCTTCACGAGGTCAGCATTGATAGAGAGCAGCGGATCTCGCTCATCTGGACCTCCCTGTCCCATAGCAGGCATGGGAATCCCCTGGGACTGATGAAAGACCGATGCAAAGTACCCATTTAATAGGTTGGCTTTTTCTTGGGCGTCAGTTGTCAGTTGCCCCATCTGGTTCAGCAGGGCTTCAGTGTTCCCCTTGCTTTTCCTCTGGCTCCCCACATATCTGAAAAAGGACTTTTTATTGTCCTTGATGCTCGAAGCAAGTTGGAGTTCAGTTGCAGCCTTGGCTTTCCTGGTTTGCTTCCTGCAAGACCGGACCAGTGCAGAATATTCCTCCTTGGAGGTGAATCCCATCCTCCATCCTTTGTAGGCCTTTCTTTGTAGCCTCAGGAGGTCTGCTAGTTCCCTGGAGAGCCAGGGGGGGCTACTGTGCCCTCCTGCTGCCTTTCCTCCTAGATGGAATAGAATTAGCATGTGAATTGAGGATTGCTCCCTTGAGGAGCAACTACTCTTCCTGAACTCCCCTCCCCCTGGGGTCATGATCCCTTAGGGCCTCACTGACAAGCCTGCTGAGCTTGTCAAAGTCAGCTTTCCTGAAGTCGAGGACTTCCATGTTGCTGACTGACTTGCCAGCTTTACGGTGGATGGTGTATTAGTGTATTCCAACCTAATAATGGCACATGTGTAGACACCAAGACATTTACTACACAGCTAATTAGTCAACTGTGCAATAAATATCTTGTGTTGGCACTCCCCGTAAACTAGGTATAAGAATTCAAAAAAAGCAAAGTCCAGAAGTAAGATTATTAAAGGCACTTCTTCTGGAGGAAAGAAGGGCCTGACTTCTATCCACCCACAAATTAAAGGAAAAGAAACTAAAACTACAGAGAGGGTTGACTGTGGTTTTGGGCACCTGACCTTAAAAAGAATCTTGCATACATCATCTATATAATATTTCATCCTTTGCTTTACATATCCAAATCCAATCTCAATGCCAAGCCATTTGCTATTTGCCACAGCTCCAAAATGATTCTGTATTGGAAAATGCTCCAGGTAGCCACTGATACCTTTTTGTTAACAATGCTAGCAAGGAGAGGAGTAATTTCAACATCACATGTACATGTTAAGCTCTCACAGTCCAGAACTTCACCTTATTTTGCCATAGTATAGCTGGGACAAAGCAGTGAAAGGAAATAGTTGTACTTTGTAAGGGCCTTCTGCTATGTACCATAAAATGGGCATTCTTTTCTACTGGTACTAAATAGATGCACTCCCCTATGTCATGGCATTCTGCCAATATGTAGAAAACAAAGCCTCTGTGGTTTGTGGGGATGTCTGAAAGGGTTCTCAATTACCTATATATCCTGGAGGGAGAAAAAAGGGAAGGGAATAAAAGGTTCACTGACTACAGGAAAAGCTGGACCAGGGAATCTTCCCTCAAGTTCCAAAGGCTCAAAGTTGCACAATTGCAAGATAAATTAACCTTTTATAAACATAAATATCAAAAGGGAGTGATGAAAATGGAGAAAAAGTGGGTGCCCGATTGACCTGGCTGACTAATAAGAATGTTTTCTTCAGGTCCTCTCCTGTACTTACAGATGTAATTGGCAAAGCTGTAACACCCCCTGAGGATATAAACAATGTGTGCTCAGCCTCTCAGTGCTATGTAACCTTATGTTCCTCCGATGCCCCATTCGTCTGAGTTGACTAGAATTTATTTAGCAAGATTAGGATGCCTACTACTAGATGAAAACCAAGAAAGGTTGTTAGTGCTTCCAGCTTTGGGAAACCAAATACCAAAATTGTATTGTTTACTTTATTAAATAGAATGGGTTTCTTATGCCCTATTAATAAAAGTAGACAGCAGCAATCATGGCAATACAATCAATACAAGACTGAAAGCAGAAATTCTTACAAGAACGTAAAGCAATCAATAAATTTAGCCAGAAAATGACAGGTTGTTTGTGTCTGTTTTTGGAATTTAAAACAAAAACATGTTTCAGAGCAAATTATTGCTCTGTCAGGATTTTTCTAATTCTCCAATTTCAAATGTTCAGTTTGGTGTTGTTTGTAATGGTTATGCTTGTTTGTTAAAATGTAATTATCTGGTATAGTAATATGAAGTAATAGGAAAATAGGACATAAACCTAGATGAGACCTTCTGGATCACTAAATTCAGTCCCTTGCCATTTCAAACAGCCATATTGTATAATTCTGTTCATCCTAAAACTAGTTAGGTGAGACACATGGAAAGTTTTTAAGTGCTAGGGGTGGGAGCACTGTTAAGTGAATTTGCTCATGGGGGCAGAACCTTAGCTGCTTTAAATGATCATAGTTGTTTTGCTTCTATAGAGCTATCACAGTTTATACCAGGTAAACATCTGCTGGTTGGTTTAAAGTCTTATAGCCTGAAAAACACTGGGGAGTTCAGTTTCTGCTTATCCACAGGCAAGGTGTGTCGTGGGAGTCATTAGTGTAAGTTTCCCCATGCTGCCCTAGCAACAAGTCTCGATTCTAACATGAATGGACCAGCCCTAGAGGAAAGCAGTTAATTCCCCAAGCTCACTCGATTTTTGATCAATGTGCTGAGACCTCCAGCAGAGAGATCAATTAGGGGGTTAGCTTTATTTTGCTCTCATAGGAACTCAGCAGAGAACTTTCAAACAGAGCATCAGAATTGTGGGGAAGCAAGGACTAGATTTGAAAGGGCAAGCTGGTGAAATGAAGTGCTCCATATTTTACTACCAATCTGTTGAGACATCTACCCCTTCTGGAAATAAATTTAATAACTGAATCAGAATTATACTGCCTTGTATTGTTCCTAGTCACAATTACTGAAAGTCAGTTAAATTCTGTTATTCTCCTGGGCAGATTCATTATGATTTAGAAAGGGCCAAAGGAAACAATGATGCAAAGATTGGGAGATAAAAATACAGTTTCCTAGAGCTCTTATGCACAGTGTATTACAAGAGAGATTCCTGTATGAACAGAACACTCAGTCTTTCTGCAGATTTTATCAGAATTGAATCGCACTCAGTTTTTATAAAGCTGCTTCTCCCTCTTATTGAAATCAACAATATAATATTATTCGGTGAGTAAACATTTGATGGTTAAAGCTTTTACTCTTATTGTGTAACACCATTCATGGCTTTTCAGGACAGGCACTGTAATGGAACAATGAAATAAGGCATCAATTATTGAAATGTATACCTGCAAAAGTGTTTCCGTACCATTTTTATTTACCTGTTGATAGTTGCAGAAGTGAACTGAAAATCAGGCTGTTCTTTAAAACAATCTATTGGTAAGTTTCTAGTTTCTGAAGAAAACCTCCCCGTTGGATAGGCAAGCCGGCCTGCTGAAGTGAATAGATACATTATCTGAGCTAACAGATAAATCTCACTCATTAAGAAGATGGAATAGACTAATTTCTAGCATACGTTGCCATGCATAGGAAAAAATAAATAGTAAAGTGTAGAAGGAACACATCAATTACCCCTCATGCATAGACTGGGTTTAGTGTGCCAAACAGGCAGGCTAACTGCTACATTATTATGTTATCTTACATCATTTCCAGTTACATCTAGGGCAAGTCAAAGGATCTGAATATGTGTCAAGGCCAGTGGTAACAAACTTTAACATCATACATTTCCCTCAGGAAGGCTTATCTGGCATGTCTTGAAAGATAAGAGTATTTAAGGCCCACAGTAGACCAACACAGATGTCCTGTTTTTCAAGCGATGTACTTTGCAGTCAAATCCCTTTGTTATCATTCAGGTCTCACACCTGTAGTTCACTAAATGTTTTTAAGTTGAACATACCAAGCAGAATGTTTGTCACAACTGCAAAGGGATTCAATTAAAGGAATTTCATTTAATGTTTCCTCATGGATAATTGAATTCTCACTTGGTACCTTTTTGGTAAATGATTCTTACCACAGTGGATTTTCTTTTCCATAACATCAGCATTATTTCATTGTAAGTGCTAAGAATGCACAATAATTTCTGGACAGAATTTTGGAGAGGTTCAGGATTTTACTCTGTGAATGATTAACTGCTTTATGCAGGTGTTAATCATACTAATAAGTAAGTACAGCAGTAAGTAACTGCTTTGGTTTGGGATTTCTCCACAAAAAGTGGGGGGAGCACGCGGTTGTCTTTTTTGCTTGGGGGAAAAAAAATCAAATAGTTGTATCGGCTGGCTGATAAGATTCCTTGAATTGATAAACTTTCAGAGTTGGTTGTTTCTTGGTAGGGAAGAGGGGAAAGGACCAGAATTCTATATGATTTTGGGGGTTCTGCAAAACTACCCAAATTTGAAGGCAAATTTATGTAAAGTATTTAAGTTTACTCTTGGCCATTTTGAAGGTTTTAATTTGAAATATATATATATATGATGAGCAAAAATAGTATCTGTGTATCTCCCACTAATGTCAAAGGGAGCCATGAAGTTAATACTCTGCAGTTTTTTAAAAATGACAGGTTTCAGACATGAATATATTTCAGTGTGACTTAAATATTTGTTTATTGGTATACCTATTCTTTGAATAGTGGCCGCTTTATATTATTGTTTGTTTTTAATTGTGCTATTTTTCATTGGAAAAATAGGCTGCTGAAAATCTGTGGGTGAAACCACAGTCTTAAATCAAGCCTGTTTTCATTGCATATATTTTGTAAATGTAAAATATGTATTTTATATATCCAAAACATGTGCCATTCTAATTTCTAAGTTATCAGTGGGTTATGCTATATTCTAAGTTAATTTAGATTCATATTACTGCTATATATTTTGTTTCTAAAAATAGGGGTTGGATAATTTATATAAAAATGAAACTTTGCATTGCCTGAAGCATGACTCCAAGGAAAGATGATCATTTCCAGATTCTCACGCTAAAATGAAAGATCGTTTTTTTTCTCTACCCTATAACCCAAATATCACACTGTGCTTAAGAATGATGCTGACATTTTCAAAGATCACCAGAAGTGTTCTCCTTTCCAATTGTAATTATGGCCTCTGTCTCTGTGGGAGCTACTGTCTAGTCTTTTCAGGCCCTCCCACATCTTTTTAGTTTGCTTTCATTATGCTTATTATCAGTTCATTTTCCACCCAACTTGCATATTATGAAAGATCATGTCTGCCATTTCTATGAGTGCTTGACTTTTATAGGTAGTATAAACATATAAAATATATAAAATTAAAGTTCACTAGTCACCACAATGTTTTACATCCATCCTGTTGCTGATTTGATTTTACAAATGATTGCTTCTTGGTGAGCAGAGCATGAGGTTTCGTCACTCTTTCTCTCCACATTTATTGATCCCTCTCATAGGATATTAGAAGATAGCATAGAACACACTAATTAGAGCCCACACTTTAGCTTTCTATTTATCTTTGCTAGTATGATTATGTGTATAGATTTTGTAAAAGAAAAGAGAAAGGGAAAGAATGACAGAAAAAGAGAAAGCAGAAGAAAGATAGTAAATTATTGATAAATATTATTTTAGATGAAAATAAACTAACAAACAGAATTAGTTATTTTCATATACTTTTACCAATACAATGAGTTATAAGAACATAAAACATTTCATACCGAGTCAAACCAATGGTTCCATAGCCCACTATCCTGTCTCCGCCAGTGGCAAGAGTGGATGCTTTAGAGGGAGAGAATTAAACCAGGTACATCTAGAGGAGTGATTCTCAAGCAGGGTGCCAAGGCACCCTCAAGTGCTACCATATCCTTTAAAGGGTACCACAAGGTATGAGGACATAAACAATGTATAAGGAGCTAAGCAGATAAGCTCAGCCTCAGCCTTATCCCTAAGTGGACAATTACCCACCCTACTACCCAGCCTCTGTGTAAAGAGGTAAGCACTGTTTTATATAAATTACTTTTTGAAATTGGGTGCCACTAAATTCACAAAGTTATATAAGGGTGTCTTGAATCCATTGAAGGGTGCCTTGAGTCCAAAAAGATTGAGAACCACTGATCTAGAGTGATCTATCTCCTGTTTATGACCTTCCTTGGCATCCCAAGGAGGGTTATAGATGCAAGAGAAAACATCTCTGACTATTCAGTTTAATGAAAGGATCTATTATTCATGAATTTGTCTAGTTCCTTTAGGAACTATCTACTCCTACAACTTCCCATGGCAATCAGTTCCACAAGTTAACTATGTGCTTGAAAGGAAAAAAAAACACTTTCTCTTGTTAGGTTTAAACCTGTCTCCTACTAATTTCAGCAGGTGTCCCCTAGTTCTAGTATTCTGGGACTTGGAGATTAACAGTTCCCTGTTCACTAACCATACCCTTCATGACTTTTACAGATCTCTGTCATACCAACCTCACCCCCTCACCCCCCAAACTGAAAAGTTCAAGCCCTTTTAGTCTTGCCTGGTATAGCAACTGCTCCAGGCCCCTGATCATTTTGGTTGCCCTTTTCTGTACCTTTTCTGATTCCTAAAAACAGGTGAATTGGTCTAAAACAAAGTTGAATCTATTTGTTTTCTAGAGATAGGTGACAATTTTTGAATAAACAGTTTATTTGCCTACAGATTCAGTCTGGGTTCAACCAGAATTATTCTCAGGTTCATGCCAAAATTGGTGAATAGCTTCAGCTAAAAAAAAAAAATGTAAACATTTGAAAAAGTTGAAACATTTCAAAACTTTCAAGATGAAGTGTTTCAGTGTTTATTTTGAAATGTACCCAAATTTAATTTTAGAAAGGTTTTCAAAACCTGACAATGAAATGTTTTGCATTAAACAAAATGTTTCAGTTAACCCCAAAAGAAATTTGTTCAAGATTTCACTTTACTGCGAAAACTGAAAAAACAGTCATTTTTGGTCAATACAAAAGAAATATTTTTTCGCTCATTTTGATATTGCCAGTAACCCAACCCTCTCAACCCCCCTCCCCCATAAAACCAAAAAAAAAACTGATTTGCCAAGCATTGGCCATTGCTATTGCCAATCCTCCAGAACAGCGAATGATGTAGGCTATATTTTATGAGGTGAAATTTCTGTGTTAAACGCAAAGAAGGCAATTAACTAATTCATTAACTAATCCTCTTATGCAAATGAAAGTGGTGGGCAGCTTACTTTCAGCAGGGTGTTCACCTATAGCCTGGTACTACCCCACTGCTAAAATAATTAGTACAAACCAAACAGACTCAATTGTTAAGTGGAAACCGCAAGAATATATTATTAATCATCAACAACAGGTAAGCATCATCAACAACAGGCAGGCATCAATAACAAGAATATCAATCTAACCGTACAAAGCAGTCTAGCTATACAACAATGCAGGTAATAAGGGATATTGGCTGCCTTGGCCCTTACCCACTCTGCTCAGATCCACAATCCCCTATACCTGCACTCATACACTGACTTGAGCCACACACACAATCAACAGATAACCAGAGTCTGGCTGCTCAGGGCCCTCACTCAGACTGGACATTTACTCAAGGCAGAAACAGGACAAGAAACACAGCTGACACCAGGCACAGAAGACGTAGGAGACTGGGACATGTCCTTTTTAAACGTTCCGATCATACCACCTTGTCAATCGTCTGTCCATCCCATCCACTTCTCAGGGTATCAGTCAGTCATCCACCAATCATCATGTGCACCAATCACACCTCTTGGTACCTAAGGTGAACATGTTGCGCACCTCTCTAAAATTGTAAAGTTGTGTTTCAGCCTTCAGTTACATAACATCAGGGTGGCTGGGGTAGCCTTTGATCACACATCTGAGATACTGCAAGCTATATATCTAGCTAGATCTCAGGTAGCTATGAATCTGTGAATCTATGAACATATGATCAACTGTGCCTGCTCTTTGCACAAAACTAGGTCACTGACTTCATCAGAGTTAAAAGTTCACTTTCTCTACAATCTTTTGGCTCCTGCTCATTGTGAGCAGGTGCAGATTTACACAAGTTGCTTAACCACTTACTCAACTGACCTAACTGTGTAGGCCAGGGATATGCCACCTGAGTCCTGAAAGGTCTCTGAAGCATGCGCTGTGACTGGAAGGGCCAATTAAATGTTTTTAACTCTTAGCTAATGCTGGCTTATCCAACTCATCTTACCTTGTCCTTTAGATTTTCAGGCGTGCTCAGTTTAGCTTTTCCACCCTTTGAGATAGTAGTTAACTTCCACAGACTTCAGCAGCTGTAGAGTTTGGCCTATGCAGAGTGCTTTGGAAAATTCCACAATAAGGAAAGCATTTTTTTTTAAATGCCAAGAATCTCAGTCTACAAGGACAAGTAACTATGTTTAAATGATGGTGTGTGGTTCCACTGGTGTAGTGTGTTGTTGATTCTGTATCAAATCACTTTACTCAGTTTACGAAAAGAAGAGGTGACTTTCAGTTGTACCATGGAGGGTGCATCTACACATGCAATTAATGTGCAGAAATAAACTCTGGCGCAGCATTTGAACATGCACCTGGGACCGTAGCAAATAGAGCCAGGTGGGAGCAGCCCAATTTGGCAGGAGGCTCTGGGGGTCAGCCTGCCAACCCAGGGCTGCTCCAGTCCAGCTCAGCATGCTGCAGAGAGGCTGGCTGGGGCATGAGGGTGCTTCAGTGAGGTGCTAGCCATCACCTAAAGCTGAACTGAATCAGAATATATTTCTTTGTTTTGGTAACACTGGCAAAGTGCCCTCCGCACAACAAATTAATGTGATCGTTACTGTAATAGTACCAAGCTTAATGAACTCATGGTATTGATGTGACTCTCAGAAATATCTGCAGGTGTTTCATTGTAATTTAGGTTTTGTAAATGGATACTAATATTTTTATCCTCATTTTCTCCTAGAGTGGAAATAAATTGAGACGCTGTAAGGTTAAAGGCTGATTAGGTTCAAATGACTACTTCCCTTATTAAAAGCATTAACAGCTTGAAGGACTTTGTTTTTCTTTGCATCTAACTTTTAGAATTGTATTACTCAGCAAAACCATGCAGTCTGGGTAACACTATTCTAGAAAAGTATTTAAGAAATCCCTACCAGTGTTTAATGTAATAATAACAATAATTAATATTTCATTTATTAATATGGATACACCTCATTAAAGTTTATTATGTTTGATATTATCTGTCCTAGGAGGAAAAAACTTCAGAGTGCTCGTCCATCAATGTAGTGCTATGGACTTCTGCAAAGCTGTGTTGATTTGCCTTAACTGAGGGTCTGAGCACCCGCTGCTATATCCCCTCAGGCCACTGGTTTATTGCTAAGAAAACAGAAAGACTAATGCCATGGCTTCTTTTGTGTTACAAGTTTGATTAACAAATCTTCATTTTTTAATTCTGACAATAAAGTCTAAGTTGTTTTGTTTCATTTTCTATCATATTCAGGAATCAAGGTTTGTGTGTGTGGCTTGAGGCTCACCAGAGTGACAGAGGGGCAGGAGTGGTAGCATGCTGTAAGGGCAGGAGAAAGAGGAACTTTCAGCCACATTTTTCCTCCCTCATCCTGGGGCATAATTTAGAGCTGCTCTACACTGTTGGCATAGCACAGATTCACACGACAGTCTTTACCCTGGGGAAATTAAGAGGGCAGGAAAGCCTGCAATAAGGCTCATTGTGAATCTCCTCACACCTAGGGAAACCTTAACTACCACTTTAAAGTACCTACCAGGATTTAGGGATGAGTCTGTGCTCCAAATTCTCCCAAGTGACAGGCTTCTTCTTGCACTTTTTCCAGAGTGAAACTCTGCAGTTCATCCTAATACAGAGTGTATCATTATGCTGCAGTACCCCTATTCCCACTGCACTCCCAGTAACAGAGTAAGCAGTACCATAAACCCCTTTTGCAGCTCCTCTCATGTGTATTACTAAAGTGACAGCCTTTGCTACATTCACCTCTCTCCAGGAGGCATCTCTCCTATGATTTTACTGTTTTCACATAGATCCCCAGTGGCATCCAGCCCACGCCCCTGGTCCCAATCTCCAGCCATATGTTACCATGACAGCCCTGCTGCATATGGCACCTGTAAGACTTTTCCCTCCTGGAGCCTGTGGCCAGTCATGGATTAACATGACTCAAAAAGCAGTTTCTCCGAAACAAGCATACTGTTTACTCCATCCAAGGCATGCTGCCAGGAAAACAAAGGATAAAGCACACATCTAGTCTAAGCACATCTGTTTAGTCACAGCTACATGCGATCCTTTCTTTGCATGCTTTGGTAGTTTCCATTTAGTCCAGCTACCTCTATCTCTAGGCCAAGAGACATTGATTGTCTTCCTGCCTTTTCTCACTTGTGTATCTCTCATTCCCAGCAGCTCTTGGCTACATCCTGACTATCTCCAAAATGGGTTCGTTAATGCTTTGGTGCCTTTTTTAATTTTGTAATCAGGCCTGGGAAAGTTAACTTGCCAACATGGCAAAAACCAGGCAGGTATGTGTTTCTGAATTGATAGCTCTTTATTGTTTTCTTAAGGACCCTAATATTCCCTCTGATGGCACCTTCTCTCTGTCACTGTTTTGTTTCCTGTAAACGCCTCCTTTAATTGAATTCTAGGCAGTCATAGAGGATATTATCAAGCAAGTAAACTGAGATGCATGTGATATTTTTTTAAATATTCACCATAGCAGTTTAAATACCACTAAACCAGTGTCAGGAGAATTGGGGAATTTGTGCCCACTCACAAGGTAGAAGTTGTTGGTGAGGTCACTCCAGCTATTGTTATGGAATAAAAGTGACCAGAGTAGAGGCATGGACAAACATTCACTTGGAGCAGTTTCACATTTAGCAAACTTTGACCCTGCTTCACCCAGGGTTAAAGGTGGGGTGATTTAGGTCACTTGTATTGCTACAGACTCATGTACACATAGCAACTGGAGCATAACAGCTGCTGTGCACTCCTGAGTAGCAGCTCCCCCTCCCCTCCTGAAATTGCCCAAGTGAACTTTGTCCATGGCCTAGTTTTATCACTGGCACAAATGGCTGCTGACTGTGTTCTGATTGGTTGAAAGAATCTATTTTTGTTACCTATTAGCTATTAATATAACATCCATCACCTGTAGTAAAAGAGTCAGTCACTAATGAATTTAGCTTCACAAGGGCCCTTCAGGACAACTCAAACCCACAAAGCCTAGTGGCTAGATTTTTCACAACCAGCTCATCATATACAATAAGGTAGGGTTCTCAAACAGCTCAGCTCTCTCTTATTCACTATAATAAGCGATGAGCTCTTTTGGAAATATGTCCCCAGCTGCAGGTGCTGAGCACTTGAAAATCTGGCTCTTAGTGGCTGGTTCAAAGTCATTCTTTTTATTCACAATAGTAAGCAGCTCTTGCTCCATTAATTAAAAGGTCTTTCCACATGCAGTAGAGAACAAAATGAGTTTCAGAATAATTTTGAAGACCTGTAGAAGCCTGAATTCCAGCACTTCTTCTCATGTTTTATTTTCAGTGAGAAGAGGCATCTACCAGAAATAACTCCTTCCAGTTAACATGTCCTGGTGCAAGATACTGGCATTCAGTATCACATGCCATCTCAAACCACCAGTAAAAATAGTTCCTAGCCTCACTGTACCATTAAATCTCTGAATCTCCCTCTAGCGTGGGTTATCTATCACTGAAAAAGAATATATAAAAGAGGAAGATCAAAACATGATATTGTCATGAATGTTTTGATTATTTTAATAATAATAGTACTCCGTAGTCCTAAGATTTCCTTTTATTTTGGGATCTCAAAGCACTAACTAGGTCTCACAACTATTCTATGAAGTAGGTAAGTCTGGTTATAAAACTGCTTCTGTTCTCACTGACTTTAGTCGGCCAACTGTTGTGCTTTATATGCATCCTGAAGAAAGGTAAAAATGAAACACACAGGGTGACATTCTGTTCTTTTGTGCATGCCTAAGTGACCAGATCTAGTCATCCATATCCCAAAAATGCCATCTACATCCAGGCTGGCACTCTGTCCTTACATGAATTTGTAGCCATTCATGTGTGTAGGAATAGATTCCCAACGTAAGTGGCACGTTTGGGAAATAAGACAATCAAATCTGATCATCTAGGTGTATGTGCAGATGTTCCTGGTGCCTAATCCACAATCACACAGCTTGCTTTAAACTGTGATTATAGATCAGGTCCCACTTGTGCACACGTTTGCTGGTGCCAGGAGCTGTCCCAGGAACATGATCTAAGTAATTTGGGATTGGGGGGAGGGGCGGACAGGATCCGAAAAGGCTAGTGAGCCCAGAGAGGGTTGTCCATCCAGGATGCGGGGTTGGAGACCTAAAAATCATGGTTGAAGGTAGGAAAAGCATGGCCTCATGGCTGGGATGACCAGCTGGGCTTTCCCAGCCTAGGAGCTGTGCTCCAAATGTCTACACACGTTCAATAGATTGGGCTAACCCATGCCTGATGTAATTTAGTGCACCCCTCAGCTATAATAAGTTAGATCAGGCTTGCCATATTTTTAACCTCCGCAAATATATGTACAGTTTGGCCCTTAGGCTGACCTAACACAATCAAAGTGTAAAGTCTGCAAGTATCCTAGGTCCCCAGATCAGCATCAGATTTTAATCCAAGATGAAGTCTTTCCTTGTACTCCTCTTCCCTCTCTGTACAATGAAATGCATGATATAGCCTTTATAATAAAAAGCCAGAGCAAAAAAGAACTCAGTTTTACTCCCTATACTTTAGAGAGTTTTGAGCATCTTTTTCACTTTCAACATTATTAACTTAAAAAAAATTATAATAAGAGTTTGCTTCCCAAATAAAAATATTTCAAGATCCACAGTCTACCAACAACCAAGTCTAAAAGGTCAAATATTTCAAGTCAGGTCACTGCAGTTTACGTGCTTAGACTTTGTCTTTTAATGTCACACTTTCTAATATGATCAAATTTTAGAACACAAGAAAATTGTGAAGCCAACTTGCAGATTTCCATCTTTCTGACTGGTGTCTATCCTTTGTAATATTTTTCCATTCCTTTATGGTAGTCCCAACAGAGCAAGTAGTACAGAAAAGTTCACTTCTAAAAACTCTGGGTTTCTGAAACAGTACCAAAATGACCCACATCAGACATTTTTATATCAGTTCCTTTGAGTCTATCAGTCCTCTATTTAATCTATTATTTCATACCTAATTATTGAAATATGCAATTCTAATATTAAAATGATTAAAATATATGTCTGTAGTCCGAGAGGAAAATTATTAGTACAGTTCACAGGCACAGAACAGTGATTTGCAGGAGTGTATTTTTGTATTTTTGTGTAAAGACTGCCATCTTGTGGGAAGTCCACTCATCACATGGGCATAACGGTGCCTACACATCAGATGCATCATACTTCCAGAACCCCTGCATATCTGTTGTTACCTGTCATAATGTTCCAGTGACAGCACATTTTTGTTTCCAAAATATCTCTCTGCAATAATAATTCCTTAGATATGGAAAATAGGCAGCATTTATAAACCTCAAAGCATGTTGGCTCTTGTTTTGGGCCTAGATCCTGACCCTATTGACATCAATGCCAAAACATCAATTGAATCCAGCAGAACAAGACTCTGCCCCATTGTGCACATAAAATTAATATATTTGGTCAAGTTACCATTGATGTTCAGTAATTTCCCTTGATATATACTGTATTCTATTTGAATTGCTGTTTAACTTGATTTTTCTAGTGAGCTGTTTCCATTTATGCACACAGCTATTCATTGCTTAATATTGCTTAATATTTTATGATTTCCTTAAAGCAATTAATCTTGCATCTGACCTCTAAAATTAAAATAGATTTCTTACTGATTAAAATTATATAATTTGGCATGAATCTCTGTTTCATAGACCTAGCTAAAGTTCAGTGGTTTATGCAAATTTCTATTGTTGAAAAAGATGTCCTGTGTAATCAGAAATTAGACTGACAAATGGAGAATCATTTAATTAATGAGAATAAAGCAATCATTCTGCATGTTTCAGTCTATTACTAACTGAACAAAATGGAGAAAAATAGAAGTCCTCACGGCTTAGAGCTACCACTGAGGAAAACAAACCATTCTGCTCCCAGATTTCTATTCCATTACTGCCTTATGCAGCTGGCATTTAGTAATTCACAAAGACAAATGGACACATGCCAAAATGCTTGAACCTGGGTGCTGAAACTAGACTCTTAAATCCATGTATAGGGACCTAAGCAGAAGTGGTCTGATTATCAGGAAAAAAATGTGCACCTGTTCTTCCCATTAACTTAACAAACATGAATTCCCTTGGAGAAGAAACAATATAGGGCCAATATACATGGCCCTGTGTGGCCTCCTTCCATCCAGTACTCCTGGTTTGGGACAGGAAGGAAAGTTTCTTTAGCAGTAGCAGGACTACGGTGGGGTAAGTGGGGCACCAGGATTCCTCTCACCACAGCAGAAGTTCCTGTCATAGGAACTGTGCAGCACTGCACCAGCCAGTGTATCTGTAGGGTGTGGGGGGCATTAGTGAATTGTCACTTTTCCTCCTCTCTTGAAGCCTTTGCATCAGTGGGGAAAGTCCTGATCTGCCCTTTGTCAACCATAACAGCTGGGCAGCACAGTACCACACTAAACAATGTATCTGGGAAGCAGAGGAGTGCAGGGTATGAGAAACAGAATGGTGCTCCCCCTTCAGTGAGCCTTTGCCAGAGTGGACATAGGCCTGCTCCCAATGTGTATGTATCAGGTTGGGACAGCGAGGTGGGAGGGAGCCACAGGGCAAGTGGGACACCAGGATCCATTCCAATAAACCCCAGCCACAGGAAAGCTGACTCCGCTGACACTGAGCAGCGGCAGCAGCAGCCCAATCAGGTAAGACTTCCTTTCCCTTCACTCATGTCATACCTCTTCCCTCCCACATCTACCATAGTCAGCATATCCTGCCCCTGCCCACCCCAGCCATTCAGTGACTTCACCATGCTATTGTTCTTTAGTGCTGAGCACTACAGAGATGGCAGGTTGGTTGTAATAGCCTTGCCATCTATAAGATATTCCAGGGTAAGTCTGCTGTAAAGCTGCTTCCTAGGCAACTCAGAAACAAGAGAAGGCATTTATGCCTTATAACTACCACTGATCTTTCTCTCCTGGACTGTGACTTCTGTGTGGCATGCTCCCTTGAAGCTGTTATGGAGACTATCCTTCACTATTCTTTAATCAGCAAACAGTATAAACAAGTTCACTGTACTGATTTATTCCCAGAAATACCTGCCTTGTCTCTCAGGATATCCTCCCAGAGCCAAATCTTCCTTTCTTAAAGCCCTGAATTGGAGTACATTCTGCATACTTCAGGTGTACTCACTGACAAAAGACTGAAAACTCCATGCAGAGCCATTTCTGGAACAACCTCTCCCATCAAAATCCCCAGCCCATGCATGGACTGGCTCATTGGAGTCTGCTACTGCTCTTGGGTTTCATTCATGATAGTGCTATCTGGGGGATAATGAGAACTGTTGTACACAGAGCATTTGGGGGAATTAGGCCCATACGATTTTTCTCTTTTACTTTTTTGTACAAAAATCATACTTGATGTATTACCTAGCTCTAAATGAAAAAAGTCTCAGAATGACTTAGCTGTGCTTTTTTTATTTTTTTTTTTATATTCAGTTTCAGATGCTTATGCAAGTCAATCTGTTCTCCTGTCGGCATTTTAAAAAAAACCCAAGACAGATCATTTATGTGTGTGGGGGGAGGGGGAAGACCCATTTTATTTTAACCACTTTTAGAAAGCAATTCCTAATTTGATTATTTTAATTACTCAAATGCTCTTATTTGATACTCCAGACACATGTAAAAACATGTATCTACAATTCATTTGGATCAACAAACACCAAAAAGACCTGTCAAACATAACATTCTGTTCTTTAAATCTATTCATGCCACATCTTCCCTTTCAGAGAAGCCTGGCAAAATATATATGGCATTATATAAACAATAAATTCATACGTAGTTACAACAGTAAATCAATCGCACATCAAATAATCTTTCCCTGAAAATCCCCTGGCACCTCTCATCTCCCATTTAACTTTAAAGGTGTTAACTCAAGAATTATAGATGATTGTAGCTGACACAGTATCATTCAGGAAAGAAAGGGTTGTCTCTAAGGACATGAACAGACAAACAAGTTGCTGAAGGCAGGAGTTTACTGGTTTCCTTACAGGAGCATAAGAAGGATATTATAGCCATGATGGTCTAGAAATTATGAGGGGTAAGGATTTCTTAGGTTGATATATTTTACTGAATCAACTGTGTAGTTGAGATGAAGTTAGACAAGTTTTCAAATGCAAGACATTTTTCCTTAGGTCTCTGATCAAAGGGAGCTAGGCACAGCATGGGAAAAAAATGGAAGGAAGGAGGGGGTGAAAGAAAGAATCATAACTTACAATGTACACTACCACAGATGTTCAGTATGTCTGCCATTCATACCATGACATTCATCTGTCATAACAGAGAAAAATAGAGCATTATACATGTGAGTACTTGCTTTAGACACCCTATTTATTAGAAATCTGATGGAGAAAAACATATTCGGAACTTCTACTGAGGGGAATGAAAAGAAGACAAAGTATCTAACATAAGCCTCAGTCAGTAATCTGATGTTCTGTGCTTTCTCCTCAAGGATTCTAGAACTACAGCAGAACGGAGACATGGATATACTGAAGCATAAGTGGTGGCCCAGAAACGGTCAATGTGATCTGTATTCATCAGTGGACACCAAACAGAAAGGAAGTGCTCTGGACATAAAGAGTTTTTCAGGTGTTTTTTGTATCCTGGCTGCTGGGATTGTCCTTTCCTGTCTCATTGCAATGTTGGAAACATGGTGGAATAAAAGGAAAGGCTCCCGTGTCCCTTCAAAAGAGGTATTAAAGGCTTTTATTTCATCTGGAATATTTTCATGCTGCTCCATTATTGGGGGATACTGCTAGTCATGTTATATTTATAGCATTAGATGTGGAAGGAAAACACAGGATATGAAAAGGAAAACAAAAATAAATGCAGTACATTGATAGTGTATAATATGTGGCTGTTCATAGATGGATAATACATTATGAATATATCTGTGATTCATACATTATATTTGTTTATTTGGATAAGATTGAGGTTCAACCAATGAGTTTGAAAGGTCACTCATTGTTACATGCCAAATATATCCCCTAGGTGTCTTGGCTAAGACTTTCAAAAACAGGTTTCTAAAGTTAATATCCTAAACCCATATTTTGGTTCCTAAATAAATTCCATCTGATTTTCTTAAAGGAATTAAGCAGTTACAGTTCCTATTGACTATAGTTCTTATTATCTATCTTAAAATCAGTGGGAAGGTGGTCATCTTATTTAGAAACTTGAATATGGATGCTCTTTAAAAAAATTAACCAGTGAAATCAGTTCCTGTGGACTTCAGCTCATATCATCTCACACCAGGGCTCCATTTAGTTTTATCTGTCTATGGATATATAATGTTTTCTGCACTATGGAAACCCAGTTATCTCATTACCAGCCCTCTGAACCTTATACATTCTTATTATAACAAATTTCTTACCTTGGTAATTAAATGTTTAGCTCCAGAGAACACTGGATATAGCAACACCAGATAACGTTTTGTTAAAATGTACTGGGTAGATATTCCCAGTGCGGGACCCATTGGGCCCATCAACATGAGATGCTACTGTGCAGTCATTACTGCACCTTTATTTAGTACTTGTATTAGCAAGCGCTAAATAAATGTGCAGTATTTAGGGTTACTGCACAGTAGCACCAGCAAGTGTCTTTTAGGTAATGCTACTGCGAAGTAGCCTAATAATACTATGCAATAGCATATTAGTACTGTCCATGCTGTGACACACTACTGTGCAGTGTTTTTTGGCTACTGCAGAGTCATCATCTCATGTAGACGTGCCCCATGATGATATGCAAGGTATCATTCTCAGTTTTATCTTTTCTGTCTACATAGCTGGGACACCTGTTGAAGGCTATTGCTGTGAGTTTGTGTGTGATAGTTTTGACCTTGCTGCAGTTTCTTTGACATTCAAGTGCCCTGCCAATATACTGTTGTACAATCCAGAAGGATTAATTACACTCCCAAATTAGACAGCCCTGGTATTGCTTTTTAAATATTTAGAAAGTTATTTTTAAAAACTCTCTGCTTTTAAATTGTATTTTTCTGGAATGAGAATCACAAATGGTTAAATGCTACTACATATCAGATTATCATTTAACCCAAACTTTAAGAAATTTCAGATTTTATATTTATTGGGTCCAAAAAATACATAAAAGAAAAAAAAGAAGCTGATAGATAGATAGAGGTTTCTCTTGCTTTATGCTGTACATGCAATCCTGGAAAATGGCACAAAACTCAAATATGCATAAAGAACCCACTTTACAATGTGACAAACAGGCATATGTTCCAAGACTTCAAGTGTACTGACCTCCAGACCCATTTCTACCACTTTTGCAAAACAATGTTGGTACTCACCAGCAGCAAACAGTACACACAAGCACAGGGCACTGTCATAATGGGGGTGGCAACTGCAGAATCACATGTTGCAAACAACGAGCGAGGAGCACAGATCCGTGCAGGAGACTATATTTTTGTGCGTGTCGCTCCCACAATGCACTGCACAAAGCAGCTGACTGTGGGTTTCCACCATAGCGATCACATAAGAGTGAATTCACACATACAGAACCGGCATAAAGCAAAGGAAACCTGTAGATAGACAGATAGATGATCATGCTGTATATTTCAGATGTTCTGCAGGAAACTTAAATTGTGATTTCCTCAGACATTATAACTTGGCCTCTTTATACCGTCATATACTGGCGTGGCTTTAAATTTATCTTAAAGCTGAATTGAAAAGCTTGACTCAAAACTGACTTAAGCATGGACATACGTGCTGAGTGTCTGCACTATCCATGCTGTGGGCTCATTTGGAAATACATCTTAACTAACTTTCTTAAAATTTTAGCTTCCATGAAATCCACTGGGTCTTCCAGGGTACTAGTCCAGAATTGGGGGGTCAGATTGGGACAGTTTGTGGTCAGCAAGCCAGCCCTTTTTCCTGGTGGCTGCCATCTTGTGCTCCAGAATCCAAGCACTTATGGTTGCAAAGATAACCTTTCAGTCATGTACTGGAAGTAACCCATTCAGTGATGTCTGCCTGAGTCTGCAGACAACCTTAAACAATAGCTCTGGGAGAAGTATGAACTGCCCCAGTAATCTCAATGGGATGTTGACTCTGAAGCCTGATGATAATTTAAATGTGAACACTGATGAATATTTCACTCCTGATCAAAACACACAAGAGAGAAGAGGAATGATCATATTATGGAGATATGCACAATCTTACTGTGAGTGGGTCTCATTTTGGTGTATTGAATGGGTGGAGTCTGGGTCATGGGTGGACCATGGGAGAATACCAATATTTTTTTTCTTTTTTAAAATCTGACCCTACCCTTAAACACTTCATTCTGGGATGTGATTAATAACAGAAGAGTCAGCTGTATTGCTAAAGCGACTCCGAGAGGCTCAGATAAATTGCAGTATATCTACAGTATATCTACAGTAATAAATGTAAAATATTTCCTTCATTGGTATTTTAAATTATGAGGTATTTTTATACTGCTTAAAATTTCAAAAGAAAAAAAAAGAAACATTGAACACTGTGCCACGGAGGCAAAATCAAGACTTAAACAGCAAGACTGAGCCTCTATGTCTCCATCTATATTCTTACCTAGTCCTTAATATCATAGTCTCTGATAATCTCCCAAGCCAATAGGAGAAATACCTTGATTAATTAATTTGATTTTAGTTTTGTTTGCTTGTTTATGTTTGTGCATACGTGAGTGGCATAGCTGTATGTCTATGTAAGTTTCTGTGCGTGCAAATTATAGATGGAAAGCTAAGTCAAGATGAGCTCATGTTTTGTGCTCAGAGTGATGAGGTCTATAGCCAGTTTTATTACATGCAGGATAGTTGAAATCTAATTCCTCTTCCATGCCCAAGACTCCCCCTGCTGGCTAAGAGTCTCATTGTTCAGGTGGAACACAGTTGCTTTGGGAGGTCACAGAAGGAAAGGGCCTCTCAGATTGCTAAAATAGTGGAGGGCTTCAAATGACAGACTCTAAATTGGACTCTGTTCCATGGGGTGTCAGTGCAAAGATTTGTAAATCAGTGTTGCTAGCCAGATTAATTACTAAATTTTGTTTTAGATGGAGTTTTTCAAGATTCATGATTTTGATTTTATTCCTAGTTAATGGAATGTCTTTAAAGACTGAGGACGAAAGAAGTCTTCTCGTTGATTCAGTGAGCTTTGACTCAGACCTATAATGAGTTATAGTAATCAAGTTTGGAGGTCATAAATGCACTACTATGGGACCATACAATTACTGTCTGTGAGGCTGTAGAATGCTGCATTGGGAGATATCTCTGGGGGCCTGGAAGAGTCAATAGATTTTACAGAGCCTTAAATAAATTTTAACAAAGTTTGGTTGAAATTTCATTTTTGTAGTCCAACAAATGAACTGTGTCCCCTGTTTAAAAGAGACATCCCTCACATATTTTATCCTTAACACAGCTTTGAGTTAAGGTTTTTAGTTCAGTGTTAATATGTGTGTGCAACATAGATGATTTACAATTACAATGGGACCCATGGCTATGTATTTTTTGACCTCTGTGCTTTTAAATTCTCAACTATGACACACATCTTTCAAATTCCATAAGGGGAGAAATTTAAGAAGGAAGAACAAGGGTAGAATGGAATGATCACACATCAGCATAAATACAATGGGCCTCATTCTCCCTTCACCCACACCAGTATATTTCTACCAAAGCCAGTGGAGTTGATCCACTATAAGCAAAAAGAGAATCAAACCCACTGTAGGCATTACAACTCAATTTCACTTTATGTACTCCATTCTAATATAATGTACATGAACCATAAGTATTCTTGGTGGAAGTTCAGCTTTTGTCCTATTTTGACTAATACAGAGAAAAATCAGTCCTGTAAGATGTTAGTCCATTAGCCCTGCCAGAGTTATCCCCTGTTGATGAAGGGGATAATCTTGTTCTTCAAAGGCTCCCATTTTGAAGCTCAAATTTAGTGATCATTTTGAATTTTAAGGACAGCTGGCATCACCCCAGCCATCTAAGGTGACACTTCATCTTCATTATATAAAGATCATTTTCACCAAGCTGTCATTAGTCTAAATGACACACAACCTGCCTCCAAACCTGCAGTTTCATGATAAGTACGTATTTGTAGCACGTACAGGTTTGCACTTCAGATGCTGGGTTTGAAGATAGATGTATTATAATGGTAAAGTGCACCTGTGTTCCTTCCAATCCATGCAGCTTCCATAAGTGAGAATTATTTACCATTGATATTTATACCTGAACTCAGCTGTTATCTAACTAACATGAAGCTTTAGTTAATAATATGTCATGTTTTCTGAAGAGATCTGATTCCACAATGAAGCATCAATCCAACAAAAAGTGGCAACGATGAGTGGTACATATTTTTTCTTCTTCTCCAGGATGACAAGGAAATTGACCTGGAACACCTTCACAGACGTGTGAACAGCCTCTGCACAGATGATGACAGCCCCCATAAACAGTTTTCCACCTCATCAATTGATTTGACCCCACTGGACATTGACACTTTGCCCACACGCCAAGCACTGGAGCAAATCAGTGACTTCAGAAACACTCACATCACCACGACAACCTTCATACCAGAACAGATCCAGACTCTTAGCCGTACTCTGTCTGCTAAAGCCGCTTCTGGTTTCTCATTTGGCAACGTACCTGAGCACCGAACTGGCCCTTTTAGGCATAGGGCACCTAATGGGGGGTTTTTCAGAAGTCCCATCAAAACAATGTCATCTATCCCATACCAGCCAACTCCTACTCTGGGGCTCAATATTGGCAGTGATCCAGATCGAGGCACCTCCATCTGAGCATCAAACCAAGTTTCGTCACTGTTTCTTTCTAGGACTCCCTTTGCAAGGAGCAGCTGTAATATTGTGGGACTAACATGGATGTAACTTTTTAAAAAAAATCAGGATTATTAGTAACAACTTACTATTTTTCCTTCTCTTCCTGCTTTATCTGTCTCTGTCTCCTCCTCTCTCTCTCTCCCTCCTCTCTTTAAGTCTTTAGTCACCAGTTCCTTTTAAAGAAAATCATCATACAAGTTTTCTAGTAGCATATTTTCCATATACTTTAAGTATAGGAAATGTGCAGTGAATAATGCATAAAAGACAAAGGGTTACTGCACGGAACAGCCTTTATGTTCTCCCCCACCACACTGTTTTATTTTTTTATATAATTGCAATAATTTCAACCTTTACATTTGTTCTGCTGCATCCATTCAGTGCTCCGCTGCTGTGTGTGTCCTTTTAACTGTGGACCAAAGGCAAACCCTGCAGTGTAAAAAACAAAAACAAAAAAAGAAAAAAAGAAAAAGATAAAAAGGCAGGAAAAAAGAGAAAAAAATAAAAATACCATTCAGGCCACATAATATGAGAATGCAATTTTGTAGGACTACAAAAAGCCATTACTATGCCAGTAAAAGACTACAGTTAAATCTACTTTTGCACTGCAACAGTGCATATGATCTTTATGTGATTGTACAGTGTTAAAAGTTTTTCTTATGTACAGTAAACTGTATCATATGGCAGAAGCCTATGTTGTGTTAAATAAATTAGTATCTCATACATATATATATATACATATATACATAGGTATGTATATATATATATACATGTATATATATCTATAAAATGGCAGCCGTTGCTATTGCAATTCATTTAATAAAGCTTTAGTAAAAACGTGTTGTATACAGGAAAGATGTACAGTGCAGGGGGTCTTTTCATTTAGAAAAGACAGGTTGCTTTAATGTTATTCTGACTTGCGTTGTTTGCCAACAGAGCATATTTTATACTTTTTTATTAGAACATCCAGGGCAATTTAATGTTTGTACCTAGATGTAACTCATTTGATTAGGTTTTCCATTGGCTACTCGTAGTGTATAAGGTTAGCCTTAATAATTTTACTTTTAATTAATTAGACAAATGGAAATCTCTTTTAGGTAAAACACATCCATGAACAACTATAATATAGCTCTAGAGCTGTTTAAATATAGATCATTGAAGGCTAATAAATTCTCTTCCAAATCCGTACAGTTAATCGATATAGTAATGGTGTTAGTGGGGAAAAAAGCCCTTGAGAAATATTGATGTGGCCTTAATTACAGTCGTATATTATTCTAAGAAAAAAACAAATAAAGAAGCACTTGTTTTAACCCTTATTATATTCAGTTATATTAGAAGAGCTATGTATTTTTACATTAGTGCCAACTGTATAGAGCAATGAGAAGAACAGCAGTGAGAGAAAAAACAGTGCCTGCTTTAGCACAGGCTTTTAAAAGTAACACTCTTACTTGTTAGAAATGTAGAATGAGCTTTCAGTTTGTAATCCTTAAAACTAAAAATGTGGTTAAGTAGAAAGCAAGCAATTTATCCTGTGTGGGTTTTTTGTTTTGTTTTGTTTATTTGGTTTTTTTGTTGTTGTTGTTTTTAAATGCACCATACACTTATTTTAACCTAACTCATTCTGTGGCTAGAATTGATATATAAATCAGCCTATGTGATTTGCTTTAGGATAAATTAAAAGGTATATTCTTCAGATCTATTCTATTTTGATGCTAATTCTGTTCTGGGGGAGCATCTTGTACTGTCACTGTTTTTGTACTAAATCTTCAAATATTGTCTACTGTGTAAGGCAGAACAATTTCTTATCATGCAAAAGGCCATTTTGTTTCCAGGGTAGCAAGTGTCTAAAAGCATGCACTACTTGTTTCCCCTTGTACCATCCATGAACTCATACACAACTCTGATTAAAAAAAAATAAATTTATTTACAACAAGCTATGTAGGGACAAACCAGATGTTGCAGTGATTTTAGCTATAAACAAACTGTTAAACATGTACAATATTTAAAATAGGCCTATTTTGATGTGTTGCCTATTATACAGATACACAAAACACTTTTTGGAGGCCTCAGTTACAAGTGGCAGAGCTTTCTGTGTATAATTTGTCTAAATAATTTGTCTAATAAAATTGTTTTCTAAACTCGTTTTCCCTCCTACGTAAGTCTTAACTAACATGAACATTTCAAACTGTGTGCAATTTCCCATTCTAGGCATGTATTTATGAACATGTTTACCCTGGTGTATAGCATAGAATCTCATCCTGAGAATGTACAGAATCCAGCACAATGTAAGCAATCTTAGCCTGCCTGATTCTGGGCTGCAGCAAGATTGACATTGGTGCTCACCATAACTTAGACAGCCCTGGGTAACCATCTGAGTTATGATAGCCTCCTCAGGTTACCCAGAATCTCCTCAGCTCTTCATTCTGAAGTTCTACTCCCAGAATACCACCTACAGCCTTACCTACCACCTACAGCCTTCTTCCATATATCTGGACTAATGAGGGGCTCCTCAGAAGGTAGCCTGTGGTATTTTTCATAGTTCCTCCACTGGAGAAACTCTCTACTGGCCAAACCTAGATCTCTTAGAGACTTTTTACCTAGAATAAAGGTTCTGAAACAGCTCACATATGATGTTTTAATTCAATACATAAAATGCATTATGGGAAAAAAGAAAAGAGAAAAAAAGCAAACATCCTTTAAAGAAAGAATTAAGTAAAATGATAAGTACTACTATCTATTCTTCACATCATTTCTCCTGAACAATGCCCTGGAAGTCGATGGGAGTTTTGTTTGTGCATTAATCCCAGCTTTAGGTCTTTAACCAGTACATTAATAAAGTGGCTGGCAGAAAATGTTCACAATCGTTCTGTGTTAGTATGATTCAGTCTTAGGCTCAAGAAAATTTCTTGGTTTATGTCTATGACATACCTTGTTGTTACACACATATTTTTAGGACCACAATCTTCAACTCTTTATTATAGTACGATTGCATTTTCTATCTTTTATTTTTGCCCTTGGGCTTTATATTTTCATTAATGTAATAAGCTAATGCCCTAATAGTTATTAATCCCCTTAATATTAACTGTAGTTTCATAAATTATATTATCATTTAGAATTAATTTGGGTGTCCTAAGTGTGTCTATTGGATTTTCAGTACAATCTACTTTTATTAACTATACCAGTCACTCAGCTAGCATTGATTTAATATATCTGAGTTGCATTATTTAGTTTTTAAACATGTTGCATAAAATCAGTTTATTGCTACACTATAATTTTAAAAATCCAATTCCTGACAATTTTAAAATGTTAGGTTTGATAAAGGCCTTTAAAAGGGAGAAACAGATTTAATGAAAATGACTAAGGAGTCAAATTTTCAAAATATTAGGTACTTCACTTGTTCATTTCAGCAGGGGTTATGTTCCTAAAAACTTTTAAAACCTGGCCCTTATTATTTTGCTATTAAATACAGCCAAGAGACAAATGATAAAAAAAGCAGTGGGCAAACTGAGACCCAGGTCCTGCGAACATTTCAGCATATGAGTGATACAACTGCATTATCCTCGGTGGGATCACTGCATGTTAATTTATTCATATAAATGCTTTCTAGAATCAGAGATTTAAGTACTTATTTATCTGTAAGATAAAGCTGAATGTATGACATCTATTAATATTCAGTCATGACTATGCCCTTCCCCTTGTTGTGTACATGTATCCTGTTACAATCATTTACATGCACAAAAAGGCATCTATTAAGGCCAAAAAACATCAATAAATGCTAAGTAATTCCAGGAGTGCTCTGTTGAGTATGAATAATAGGACATGTTGAGGATGTCTACACGTGCATATTAATGAGCTGCAATAAACTTTGGAGCTTATTACTCCGGAGATCATTGCTCCCAGGCATACGTCTTCACATGCATCTGGGAGCACAGCATGTTGAGTCGGGGTTTGAGCAGCCCCAGCTGGCAGTGGGTCTGTGGGGTTAGCCTGCCAGCCTGGGACTGCTCCGCATGCCTCAACATGCTGCAGAAGGGCTGGCCAGGGCAGGAGGTGCTACAGTGTGAGGGCTAGCCAACAGGTAGCATCTACATGTGAACTGCTGCAAAATTTTTTACTCCACAGCAGGATAGTACTATTTACAAGTACTATCCTGTTGCAGAGTAAATTAGCTTGCTCCAGTTAATAGGGTCACACATATAGAGGCAAGACATTTTCTGCACAGCTAGTTAAAGCTGAATGTAGTTAAAGTGGTAGCTGAAGCTAGTTAAAGCTTACTGTGAAGTAAACATCTCGTGTAGACCTGCTCATTAAGAAAAAAGCCTTACTCTGGATTTTTATAACTTCTTCCTTCCTTTTTTTCTAAAGCAAGTAGTAGGAAGCCCACCCTGAATCAGCAAGTGTTTAAGTTGTGGCAGCTCCACTGAAAATTCAAATGAGTCTTATGAAAATATGAGTTGTTTATAGCATACGTCCATTCAGCCAACCTTTGTGACACATTACATACAGTGACACAATATAGTCAATATGCCATTTCGATGTCCAATATAGGAAAGCACTAGTTCCTTTTTTCACAGTACCATGTTATAGTAAGGTCCTGTCGACCAATTGGGGGAATATTAATAGTATGTCCTGGAGAAAATGGATATCCCTCTGCATATAAATAAAGGAAAGAGTTACTGATATCATGGTCTTAATCATAAAGTGTTCAAATCTAAAGTCTCTGTCATTTCCCCTTCAGTCTTGACTAAAGAAAATGTTAATTTTACTTTTTTTGGAATACATTAGAACATATATGACATAGTTTCTCATTCTTCTTTCTAAAGCAATCAGTATTATAAATTCACTTTCCTGTACCAGAACTCCTACTATGTACAGGGCAAAACATTGTCCTATGTTATATTAAGGTGGGTTGCTTAAATTACTTAAAAATGCACAAAGTTGACTACTCTAAAAATAAAAGATGCTTTTCTTTCACAAATCCATTCTCTCTCCTGATCCCAGATAAATCTCCCTAGTCCCCAAATATGGGAATCAAACCCCAAATTCAGAACATCCACCTAGCTTTGCACATAGTGGACAACAGATCTTTGTGTTTTATAATCTTTTAAGCAGGATTTTTAGACATTTCAGTAAAATAGTCCTTCATAAGAAATGGTCACAGAAATGGAAATTGAACATGTGTACTCAGTCTTCACATCAAAATTGATTTAGACCTAACTAATTATCCTGGTCTGTGATCTTGTCATAGTTCATAAACTACATTTTTCAGTATTAAGGCCTGGAAAGGAGACCTCCAAAGGAAACCCAGGTATCTTTATGCCCTGGTTCTACAACACGTTCCAGTACTCACACAGTCAAAACCCAGAAATGTGTCAGAGGCTGCTTCTCAAGCATACCTACAGACTGAGATCTCAATAGCAACCATAGAGGGATGTCTGAAAGTGGCATCACTGGCCAATTTCTGTGTTTGTAGCATGCAAGCAGCCAGGATATACTTGGGAGCATCTTTCCCAGGACATGCCAGAGACAGGATACAATTGTATTGCCACTGTTTGGGAAAAAATCAAATCCCCTAGTACTTTCTACTAGTGTCTAGATCTCCTGGGTATATTCTAAACCAAGCTATTTAAGTTCTCCTGGTAGTTTTCTTTAGTGAAGTTCTCCCCTGCGAAATAACTTGCATCACTTAAGACACAGGCTTTGTAAGTTTTTCCACACAGAACCTTTGACAAAGTACCTTAATAGGGAAAGGCTATGATGTCAGGGAGCTTGGAAAAACCCATAAGAATGAGTACCAGCACAGAAGCACAGACTTCCATGCAGATGGACCTGGTCTCACATGGATGCCATGAGGACTTGCTAGGCTTGAAAAGGAGCCTTCCAACTATTCTGTGGGAGGCAAATCACATGAGTCCTCTCACACTCTAATGGAACACTAATAGGCATTGAGTATCCACAAGGACAGCACAGATTTTAACCTGGGAAAGGAAGAACAAGGCTAATCATTATGCTTACTAAATCTAAACAAATGTGTCCCTTTTTTCAAAAAAAACCAAAGACTTTAAATCTGATTCAGGAATTGTCTCCATGTTTGTAGTGCAAGGGATCATCTATTGCTTTATACCTTGAGTTCAGAGTCTAAGGATGCCTATCGAAATGCTCCGATGCATTCTAATTGAAATGTATCAAAACAGACTCAGTTAATTGAGTTTGCTGGAGTATTCCAATTAGAATGCTCCAGTGTGCCTCACTGTCATGTGTATTAAGTGTTCCACATTTCAAAATGGCAGCAGGGGTGCTTTAATTAAAGCTCATTCAACAAGCTTTAGTTAAAGTACCCCCATGGCCATTTTGAAATGTGGGACACTTACTACACATGACAGTGACGTGTTTTAATTAGAGCAGCTCTCAAGGAACCATGCTAATTAAAATGCCCCTCCTCTATCCCCCATCCCTGACAACATCTCTAAGCACCCTATAGCTTTTAAGTGATACCATTAAGTGGAGTGTGTCATATAAAGTATTTATCATCAACTGAACTCTTTGTTGTTGTATAAATGCTTAAAATTGTTATTTCTTGAGCCTGAAATTTTACATAATGGGAAGGTGTATAGGTTTATTCATTTACGGAAGTTTTGACTGCCTATGGGCTTATATTTACAGCTGCTCATTATGTGCTATTAATGTGTGCTTATATGTTTCTTTTTCCAGAAGTTTGTTGTCTTTAATGTTGTCAGCTTCGTATTTTGAGGTGGCTGATTAACTGAATAACATCCATGCTGGGCCAGAGTTAGGATGTGAATGTGATTAAATATGCATTTCTCTACAAGTGGAGAAAACATACTTGTTTATGTGCTATAGGATTCTTGCTGCCCTTGGCTTCCTTTGAGTGGGTTATTTTGTAAATTAGAGGTGCCTATATATGTGCTGTGATGCATTCGAATCGAGTCCAAGCAGACTCAATTAATTAAATGTCTGCTCCATCTTCTTCTTAGAATGCTCTAGCATCACCACAGCAACGTATTTAAGCCCCCATGGCCATTTTTAAATGTTCAGGGGCTTAATACACTGCAGTGCTGCAGCACTGTAGCATTTTAATTAGATGCCCCTCACCCCAGCCTCCACCACCAAGCACGTGTATAAGCACCTTATGTGACAAGTAACTACACTATAGTCACTTAGTAATTTTAAATGCTTTTCAAACAAACAGTCTGTGGTTTTTGTAGTATAATGTTCTCTGTCTTACATGTAGATATAAGTGGACAGGACCTGATTCACCATTGAGTGACATCAATTTTATGTTGTGCAACTCCCTTGAATTTAATAATTTTACACTAAATTGAGGCACTGTACCATTCTGCCAATTTAATGAAATCTCTCTGCTGAATTACTCTCAGCTAACTGGAAAGGCCCATCTCATGCTATAAACTCTTTGTGGAAAGGAGCATTGGACACATAGCAAATAATCTTAGCACATCCACACGGAAGAATGGGGGAAATTGGGGTGGGAAGAGGGATCATATGGGTTCTAAATCTGCTGCATGGTCAGATGATGGCCAATCAATCTGCCCAGTTGTTTATCTTTTTCACCTTTAGACATTAAAGTACTTTAGAGAGAGGGTGAGTAACCGGTATTAGCTACTGCCTGTTCAGTACAGCCATGAGATATTGGACCTTAAACTAGTCACATACCCATGAAAGGTTGGAAAAGTTTCTGATGTTTGCAGTGTGTAGCTTTTTTTTTAATGGCAGCCATTTCACTGTTCCATGCATTTGAAATATTAGTCTGGGTGGGAATGGTGTAGTAAAGAGATTGCATTCCAGTGTATTCTGCAGAGGCATCTTAGTATATGGTTTAGTCATTCAGCACATTTTCTATCTTGACACCTGATACATGCAGGCAGGTGTACTTAGTTTGCAAAATGGTGGGGAAAGCTTTCAGATAGAGGAGTTATAAAAATACGGGAAGAACTTTAAAAAGTAATCATCACTGGCCCAACTTTTCTCCTACTTCAGTCAAAGGTAAAACTCCTATTAATTTCTATAGGAGTTAAGCCAATGCTAATCGTTAGTGGACACGTCTACATGAGACATTTATTGCAGAGTAGACTAATTAGCTCCATAGTAAACTTCTTTCATCTAGGCCACTGGAAATAAATTAATTCTGCAGCAGGGTAGTACTTGTAAATACTTGTGAGTACTTGAATTTACAAGTACTATCCTGTGATATGTAGATGCTGATATGGCTGGTTAGAGTAAGAGAGTACTTCAGTGCAGGAGTTGCCTACCGGCTAGCACTACACTGGAGCACCCTCATGCCCCAGTCAGCCCCTGTGCAGCACGTTGAGCCAGGTTGGGGCAGCCCCAGGGTGGCAGGCTAGCCCCTGGGTCCTCTGCCAGCCGGGGCTGTTCCAACCTGGCTCGATGGGCTGCAGTCTCAGACACACATGTAAACATAGCACTGGAGAGCAATAATCTCCAACATGATATGCACTGGAGTTTATTGCTGTATGCTAATAGCACAAGTAGATGTGCCCTATGAAAATTCCCCCACCTCCAGCATATTAATATCAGCCTACTACTCTTAATGAGATTGCCTTAGTCAACGGCAACACTTTCTCTTTAGTTTAATTTTTTAAATATTACAAAACTGATGGGGTTTTTTGTTCTTTTGTTTAAAAATACAATGTCCTACAAAAGCAATTATACTATTAAAAGAAGAGCACTTCTAGTAAGACGATTACTATTGAAAATACCATCTTTTTAGAGCATATCTATGTACCTAATCAGGAGAGGATGTCTTTCTTTAAAAAGCTATCTCAAACTTTAACAAAATTTTAAGGGACATGTTATGTTGGGAGGAGATTATAACACCTAGATGAGAACATGAGCACCAGGAGGTTTTAGAAGAGGACATTAAACCTGAAGAGATATTGAGGTAATTAAGTCTCTCAAAAAAAATTAAATCTCCAGGTCCAGATGGGTTCCCTCAAGAGTTTTACAAAGTTTTAGAGCAGAATAAGCGTGCCCATTATTTAATGGAATACTGAGCATATCTACACAAGATGTTTACTGCAGTAGACTCATTAGCTCCATAGTAAACATGTCAACATATACATGTGCTGGGCAATTAGGCTGGAGTAAACTAACTAATTGTGCAGCAGGACAGTATTTGTAAATACAAGTACTATCCTGCTGCAGAGTTTTTACTCCTCAGCAACATACATGTAGATGCTGGAGAGGCTAGCTGGGGCTCAAGGGTGCTTCAGTGCCTGTCAGCTAGCCCCACACTGAAGCACCCTTGTGCTCCAGCCAGCCCCTCTGCAACAGATTGAACCGGGGGGTCATCCCTGGGCTGGCAGCCTGACCCCTGAGGCCCCCCTCTGGCTGGGTTTGCTCTGACCTAGCTCAATGTGCTGTGTTCCCAGGCACTCATGTAAACACGGCACCCGAGAAGCAATAAAAGCCGGAACAATAAACTCCAGAGTTTATTGCTTCTTATTAATTGTATATGTAGATGTACCCACTGAGGGAGAAAATGATTCCTAATACCTGGAGAGAAACACATATTGTAGTAATGCCAAAAACCAAATTATGATCTATTTACTATCCTCATATTGATCTATATTTTATTGACCCATAACACAAAAATGTTTTCATCAGTTTTAGTGAATAGATTTAAAGAATGAATCCTAAATATATTAATAGAGACCAAACAGGGTTCATAATGAATAGGCACTTGACTGATAATGTTCACAGAGTATTAGGTCTAATTAGATCAATTAATAAACCCCAACCTATTTCTACCTATTTCTATCATTAGATGTCTAAAAAGCATTTGATTGCATCAATTGGCAATTTAAAAACAGAAACTTTCAATGCTTTTGAACTAGGAACAAAATTTCAAAGCTGGATATGAGCACTATACATTATTCCATATGCAGTTGTAAGAGTAAATGGACACTTATCAGAAAAATTACCCTTTTAAAAGGTACACATGAAGAATGTCCATTATTGTCCCTCCTTTTTGCTGTGGTAATGGAGCCATTTGTCCAATCTGTCTGAAATAATCCAAATATAAAGAGAATAAATATAGGACAAGAGGAACATAAATTAGCATTATATGCAGACAATGTTATGTTATTCATTAAAAAAACTTAATATACTGTCTGAACTATAAGAGGAAATAATAAAATATGGCATAGTGCCAGGATTTAAAATTAACTATGACTTGCCAGAAATCCTAGGCTTTAATGTAGGACCAGATAGTCCAAAAAAAAAAAAAGAAAAGATTCAAGATAGCTATAATTTTAAGGTGAAATAAAAGTTATTGGGGCCTTAGGCAAACACAAAACTGGAAACTAGGTTGCAGCAGGAGGAGAGGCTCCTTCTCCTCCTGGTGCTGGCAGGGGAGGCTCCTTCCCCTGCTCCCTGCCTTCTCTCCCCAACCAGGGCTGGAACATACACACACAGTCAAAAACACAAACACAGTCTCGCTGCCATGAACACACAGACACACACAGATGCACACACAGGCAGAGACAGATGCACGTGCACACGTGCACACACACATACTTACTCCACTCTCACTCACTCTCTGCACATGGACACAAACACTCTCTTCCTGCCATGAACACACACACACACTCTCTCTCTCTATCTCTCTTTCTCGCCCTGCCATGAACACACACCTACACACATACTCTCTACTCTCTCTCACTCTGTGCACATGGACACAGACACAAACTCACTCTGCCTGCCTTGCCATAAACACACAACACAACACAAACACAGACACAGACACAGACTTTCCCCCCACAGGACTTGCCCTCTCCCTTTGCTCCTGTGCCCCCTCGCTGCCCCCCAGCTGATCCCTCTGAAGACACTTCTCCTCCCTGCTGCGCCATGGCCCCAGCCCTGAGGCTTCCCCGGGAGGTAGCACATGGGGGCAGCGGGAAGCAGAGTCCAGGGCACGGGGGCACAGCAGTGGGGTAAAGGGGCAGCACTGCAGCGCCACCTTCTTCATCTCCTTCTCCAGCATGGCCAAGCATGCCTGCAGCCTGGCACCATTGTCACACAGCAATGGCTGCCAGCCCAGTGCTCACCGTGGCACCAAGCCACAGCCATGCTCACACAACCCCGCACCCCACACCTCACAATGCCACAGCCCAGTCCCTGCCCCACTCCCTCCCTCACCATGTGAGCCTCGATCTGCTGACCACACACCAATGCAACACCATTAGACTTACCTGCAGAGGCACTGCCCAACTGTGTTCTAAGCCATGCCCTCTTGCAAGCTAGATTGCTGACCACCTGCAAGGGAAAACCCACCTTTTTATGGAAACCCAGGCATTGGGGGAGGGGGAGAACCCTGCCATCCAGGAGCCCCTGATTGGCAGAGGCCCATGGGCCCTGGCCCCATTGGCCCATGTGTTAATACACTTATGATTATAAATATAAATGGGTAACTACATAATATATATAGACTTGCTTCCAGACATGAAATAGTACTATTAGAAATGTGGAGAATTGGATACCACCAATTCACAGTAAATACTGTGGAAAGATAAAGCAAACATACTGTCCAACAAAAATCTTCCATTCCAAATTCAATATATAATCACCTCCTTATGAGAACAGGGAAACTTTGGGATACACATAGAAGAAATTAGCCTTATATCCATCATCTTTAGCATCTATTCATAAAAATATTGAATTTAATCCTAATAATGTACTAGAAAACTTATCTGGGGAAATATTGGTATCATACATTGTAGATAACTATTCAAAAAGATATTTTAAGATATTTTGAAATACAGTTAGACCTTTTGAAGAAATACAATGAACTGCAGGCGACATTAAAATACCATTTTTCTCATACCTGTAACTGAAATATTTTTCAACATATTCCCAAGCAAAGATAAACCTCAGAAGAAATTTGACAGAATTTGAGACAATATTGGTCACATGTATGAAACTCATAGACCTATTGTCTGTTACATAGAGCAATTTTAAATAGCCATGTCGTGTAGAAGAAAAAAACAAAAAATACAAGTCCTACCCAGCCGCAGAGGTTTTTTATGTGCAGAAACACACATGCCTGCCCGTTAGCCCTGTACTGAAGCACCCTCGTGCCCCAGCCAGTCCCTCCAGAGTGTACTGAGCCCAGTCAGAGCAGCCCCAGTTTATTACCAGTTAATGGCACATGTAGACACACCCATAGTGAGGGAAATAAGAGGAAGTTGATTATCAACTTCCTCTTGAGTTGATATTAGTGTTCCTATTGTCCCTTAGTGTTCCTATCGAACCTTCCTGAGAACTCTGCGACACATGAGAGTCATAAGGAATTGATCATGCACCTTGCAAGAATTACACAGGCTGCAAGAATTATACAGGCTGCAAGAATTACAATTGCAAAAGCCTGGAAGAAAGTGGCACCCCTAACAATTATTGACTGATTTTTAAAAGTTTGAAAAATGTTAGTAATGAAAAAGTTGTCTGATCAAGACAGTGTTCTACAGAGGAGAAGGAAAAATGTAGTTTACCTGGAACTGTGGTGGAAATTTTTGGAATTTGCTTAAAAAGAATCTTCTACTACCTTCAAACCAGAAAACGTAAGAAATGTTTTTGAATATTGAAGAGAAGTGCAAGTTCTATGATCTAACACTTAAGAACAAATTTGGAATAAATTTAAGCTTTAAAAGCAGCAATGAGAACAGGATAGTGAGACTGGTATTATGCAGAGTGCAAAGGAAAAGAGTGGTGTGTTATTATGCAAAGATTTAAAAAAACAGAAAAGCTTAACATTGATGTAAGCATAAAGGAATTGTTAGAGACTGAAGGAAGAAAAGAACACAAAACTGCTGTGGATGTGGACTTAGAGTAAGGGAGTACAGCTGATGGCAGATAAATATCTGTCTTATATATGGGGATTAGATGCATCTAATTCTTAAATGTGTTATTTGATAAGTTAAAATCATTAATAAAGCTTTTTTTTTTAAAAAAAGAAAAAGCCAACTTAGTCATTGTCACTACAATAAATTACACCAGAAGTGGGCTGAGTCTTTTTTACTTTGAAAAAAGCCTAGATTTAAAATCCAAGACAGAATCTTCTACCTGATCACTTGGCAACAGCCCAGGAAACTTCATCCTACTTTGAGTTTTAACATATTTAAATTTTTTAAGCTATTTAATTTTAGAAGACAGGTCAAACTAATGAAACAATTCAAACAGTTACTTGCTAGAATATATAATTAAATTAGAGAAGCACAGCCAAGCTACTTATAAAACAGGAAAAAGGCACTTCATATTTGAAATATGCTTTATACCTTAAAATTTACAAATAAAAATTGTACATAAATAATAGATATATGTTTTGAGCTGGAAGGTACTGTATACACATTAAAGTATAATTTACTTTTTCTGTGCAATCATCTCAAATCTAAAAATATATAAAACCTCTGCACATTCATAGAATCTTACTAGCCCCTTCAGGATCTGGGTTAGTAATTGCTCTGACAATCACCAAATGTAAAACACTGTCTAAATAGTCACAGATCTTTCCCCTTCAAATATTGGGATTATATGTAAGCCTAATGCTAGTGTTAAATAATTGGGAATGTTTTGTCTAGTAGGCAAGTCCTAGACTTTTGTAAAGTGCACAGCTTACTCCCAAAAACATATATCCTAGCTAAATTTCATGATACTGCACCAACATAATACCAACCCCAACAAAATGGAGTTATAGGCTGTACTCTACTGTCAACACCACAATGTATTTCAATGTAAAGTTGTCAACTCCCAACTTTTAAAAAAACAGAGAACTTAGAAAAATCATTATAAAAGTTAGCATTTTCTGAGCATTTAGGATTGAAATCTAAACATTTTCCCTATTGCCATGAGAGGCTAGAAACTCAAGTTTTTGTTTTTTTTAATGACACCTACAAGTCTGAAATAATCACATCACTGCAGGATCTGGGGGTTTTATAAAATACTAAATATCCTGAATCTCACCAGATTTGGCAATTTGGGGTTTATAAGCAAGAATATGGCACCATTTACTTTTGAAGATACTGTACTTAGGGAGTGACAGCAAGGGAACTGGTAGCTCAGCTGCAATTCTGTTTTCACTTTTCATTGTGAATTATGGGCATTTTGACTGACTTCTATGGAACACTTAGACAATTTGGATGTATGGTTGGATCTCAGTGGGTGCATCTACATGTACTATTAAGGCAATGTGATAAACTGTGGAGTTTATCATGGTGCCTTAATCATGGTGGAGGAAGAAAATATGATTTGGGTGGGGCTGAATGCACATGCATACAAGCGTGCACGCACACGCATGCCCCTCACCACCCTCCGCCCACCAAGTAAGTGTTTCACAGATGAGCCTATGAACTTCACTTCATCAACCTCCTGGATACAGAAGTTCATGGACTCAATATAGATATTGGAATTATGACACACTACAACCTGCCTGACATCTGACTCCCCAAGTACCTCCCCACTTTTACCTGCTACATCCCCCTCCCCCCCCCAGCCTTTCCCTCACCTCCTGACACCTCCATTGCCATTTTCACTGACTAGCTTTCTTGCCAGCACTGTATCCCAGCCTCTGGCTTCTTTACTATTCCTTCCATCCAGGAAGAGCACACACACACCCCAACTGCAGATTCTTCCCCAGCCTGACAAAGGGTTTTTCAAAGCTTGCTAAGATATATTTCTCCAACTATTCAGTTGGTCTACTAAAAAATATCAGATTGACCCGAAGAACCTTGTCTGCCAGAGAGGTCCTTGGTCCTGGCATTCACCAGGCCTCCCAACCCTGGCAGGATGCAGTTTTAGGTCATGCCCAGGACCTGGGGCCTCCTCCTTCCCCACAGTCCCACTCCATACCTCCAAGTTCACCTCGGAACGGGACCTCAGCAGGGACATGTTCTTCCCCCTCTGGCTGGTGATGCAGTGAGTGCCAGCTGCAGCTCTGAGAGTGGGGCATTACATGGTTCAGAAACCAGAAACCAAAAGGAAATAGGTGTGGACAGAGTGAGGAGGGTGGCACTCACTCTGTCTGCACCTGGAGCTAGGGAACCCCAGCAGCAGGAGGTTCACATTGAAGAACACTGGCTGCTTCATCAAACCAGGATCCAAAGAGGTGCGGTGGGGTGTCACTACATCCACAGCAATGCTGAATACCTGCTCACTCAGAACACTGGTTGGTGGACAAGACAGGTGTTCCTGGGCAACCATGGCCATATCCTGCCACATCTGGCTGCAGGTTGCCCAGTAGGTCAAGGGGTCACACAGCAGTGACTCCACATCCTCAGCGAGATAGGCAGCCACCAAGGCCTGAGTGCTACCTGCCTGATGGTGGGGTCTGATGCCTCTGGACCCCACCATGGAAGCTGTGTCCTTGGCCCACATTAGCAGCACTTGTGGTGGAGGAGGAGACTGGCTGGTGGCTGGTGTGCTGACATGGGACAGAGGAGCCCCCTCTTCCATGTTCCCCCGCCTGTGCCCTTCCGCCTCCTGGACTCTGTTCACCAGGACCTCCATCCAGTGATCCAGGGTTTTGCTGCTGCATACATTCCCCTTCACCCTTGGGTTACACATAGCTGCCAGCACATGGACCGTACTGGACTACAATGGATCTAGCTGTTTCTTGATGCCTCCTTCAGCCACTTCACCAGTGACTGCACCTCTGGTGACAGCAGCTTGCCCCAGCCAGGAACACTGATCGCCTGGAATTTGTGCATTTCATTTTCAAGTTCCCTACTTCAGGGATCACCTGGCTAAGGAGGGCATCACCACTGCTGAGGCTCTCAGTTGCCTCGAGGAAGGGCTTGAGGACCACCAAGATCTGGGAGATGGTATCTCACTCAGCTTTGTTAAGCAGACCACTGATCCCAATCTCCCCACACAAGGCCATCTCATGAATGGCCTTCTGTTGCTCAACCAACCTTTTGAGCATCAGGTATGTGGAGTTCCACCAAGTCTCCACATCCTCCATGATTTTGTGCTGTGGGACGTTCAGCTTTGCTTGTTTGTCCCGCAGCATCTTGCCCCACTTGATGCTCCAGTAGAAGTAGCCTGCCACCTTTCTGCATTTTGAAATAAGCTGACTGGTTGTGACAGCACCCTCACCAGCAGCCCTGTCCCCCTCCAAGGTGTCCCTCACTATGAGCTGCAGCTTATATGCCACACAGCAGATGCACTGGCATCATGGACGGCCTTGGCCATATTGGCCCCATTGTGGGTGACTATGAACCCATGGGTCAGCTCACCCTGCCAGACAAGCCACCCCTGCACCACACAGTTCATGTCCCCCATGATCTGTGTTGCAGGTGGGGCTCATCCATCACTTCAGCTTGAAGGACAGCCTGACTGGTCATACCAGTGCCCTGTGAGCATGCTATGATCTCCACCCCAGCTGCTCCAGATGTCCAAGGTGAAGTGTAAGGCCACCTGCAGACCTGCCTTGTTCAGCTCCTCCCTTAAGTACTCCCTGCATGCCTCATAGAAGGAGGGCAACACTGTCTTGCTGAAAGTGGTGCATGTGGGCACTTTGTATGATGGGGCCATGAGCACCATGAGCCACTAAACCCTGGCCACTCAACAAAGGAGAAGGGCTGGCCATCCACAACAAGCATCTCCCCAATACTCTGGGTGACCTTGCTTACCTTAGGAACACGCCTCCCTGTGTGCCCGCCTTTCCCCCACTGTTGCAGGGTGGCCTGCCTCTGCTTGAGGGGACGGGAGCTTTCGACCAAGATGGGGACTTCCCTTTGGGCCTGCTCCACGGTGCCAGGCTGAGAAGCAATGGCAAGAGGGTGGTGACTACGGAGATTCATTAGCATCCCTGTAGTGGTCACGTATTTCACTCCCTTTCCCTAGATGGTTTTGGCTTGGCAATGCAGGCAAGTAGCATATGTGGGATCATCTGCCAGCTCAGAATGATCCCACACCACACTACCCACTAGCTTCTGGGGTGTGAGTGCATGTGAGGATGGTGCCTTTTCCCCCTCCTCAACAGGCAGAGGCACAGCAACATAACAAGTGGACTCAGCTGAACCACTTGCCTCCACAACCTCTACCTCAGCCTCCTCCAAAGTGCCTTCTGGGGAAGGTGACCTGGCTCTAGGGGAAACTTGAGGGGTATGGAGCACAAACTCAGATGAGTCCCCCTCCTTCCTCAGAATTTCCTGTGCTATGGCACTTAGATTCAAATTAAGCTCTTCATCTAGCCCTGGAAGACTCAGGCTGGGAATTGAGGTGGGGTGGAGGTGACTATAATGCTGGTGCTGCTTGTTGTTATCATGGTTGTGCTTGGAGTTGTTGTTATTATGGCAGGTGTTATAGGAGGGGTGCAGACACTGCTTCCATCTCCTTGGTGCCACTAGCAGCAGAAGCAACTAAGTTTTGGTGCTGGGGGAGGAACTTAGAGCTCTCCCTCTTTCCCCTCTTCCACCCCACCCAAAAGAGTGACCACCTGCCTTTCCAGAACGCTTCATGTTTGATGTGCTGGAAAATCTGTGTGTATTTCTGTAATGTAATGCATGTATTTATGTAATACATAAATATATGTTCTGTAATATATGTTGCGCTTTCCTGCACAGTCAATACAGACCATCAGGCAAAACAGATTTCTTTTATGTAGAGAAAGAATTATAAAGAATAACAACAACAACAAAAAGGATTTGCAGGGAAGAATAAATTGAAAGGAATGAATTAGGAAAAGGTACTAGGGTATTTCGGAAAGGATTGGATCCTACTTGCTAGGAACAAGCAGGAAGTGAGAAGTGAGAGCCTTCCTGATGCTGCTGGGGGACACAGCTCAATATTCTGACAAAGGCACAGCTGACAAAGCTCATTTCAAACAATGCTTTTATGCTCCTTCTCTGTCCCTCCTCCCAAACACTGGGATTGGAAAGAACCTCAGGGAAGGATCACAGCTACAGCTACACTGGCCAGCTACACATGTCAATATCAGAGAAGTCCTTCCTCACTCTTCCCCCTTACTCTCCTTAGTTTGTATTTCCCTGCAACCCGGCTTTGAAACGCGAAACTCTTCAAAATTTTCAAAATGTTTTGAGTGCCCTCGTTTCATTTACAAGCTGTTTTGAAGCCTTGTGTTTCATTTCAGTTTTGGTGTTTTGAGCTTGAAATGCATCAAAACACCTTTGAAACAAAACATCTGTCAAAATTTTGCACAGCCCTAATGACTGGGTCAGCGTATATATGTGTGTTTAGGTGCAGGGGTTTTTTGTTGCAATACGGTAGTACTGTCTTATGGCAGTAAACATTAATTTGTTGCTGTCTAATAGCATTGCACATGTAGACTGTGAAACTTTACATCACAGCACACATGTAGATGAACCCAGTGTGGGTTTTATTTTTTCCCCCATAAACTGTGTAAGTAAATCACTGCATCTATAATAGTTAACAGTGTCACACCCCTGCTAGAGGTTTAAGCTGGTTTCTGTGACCAGTCAGCACAGTGTGGTCAGGTTTGGTTTTATTTTGTTTTGTTTTATTGGTGCAAATAACACCTCTCCCTCCACTCTTCCCTCCCCCAATATTTTTGTAACTTGTTTGAAACAGCATGGAAATTTGTTGTCCTCTGTATGATTGTGCGACTGTATGAGTATTCCAGACAATTTCCCATTCTGAGGCTGGATGGGATTTCCAGAGACTGCATATGGGAACAGCAACAGGTAGCAGAGTAGGTACTGGGACTCATCATTACAGACTCATTAGCGTCTCCTGGCTGAGCAACCTGACCTTTAACTTACTGGTTGTTTATGCCACATCACCTTTGATATAATCAAAGGTTCTTACAAATTCTAATTTACTTTGATAAGAATTGGTATAATTAATAGAATGCAATTATCCTCAGTTACAGCTGGGTACTTAAGGGCATGTCTACACAGCCTCTGTGCTGTGCTCAGGACCATGTCCACGAAACATACCACATCCATTTGCTCCCACTCAACACATGACAAATCCCCAAAATGAAGTAGGGCCACCACCTTAGAATGGCTCTGAGTACATGACAAGAAGCATGCCCAGAACAGAGAGGAGTACCATCATGGCCACTAAGGGCACTGCAGATGTGCAAGTCCCTGCTCTGACTCATGGTGCTTCACAAAAAGCACCATGAGTTAGAGTGAGCTCCCCCCAACAGATGTTTGCTGTTGAGTCAAGGGGGTGTAGGGGAATCAAGCTCCACTTTAGAACTGATCCAGCAGAGAAGCTGCCTGCATGCAGCAACTCTAACCTCCCCCACAGCCCTAGTGCTGTCCTGCAGGAAGGGAGGGGAGGAAGCTGCAGGTTGGGGGGTTGCCCAGCCTAAGCTGGCAGGGGAAGGGGAGGCACAAGGCGGGGGGACTCCAATCCACATACCCCCCTCCTCCAGATCAGGCTGAGCAAAGCTCCCTCCCCTCCCTTCCTGCAGGCAGCACTGGGGATGGGGACGGGGGTGGGGACTGGACTCCAGTTCCATGAGGGATTGACAGTAGTTCCCTAAGGTACTCCACTTTGTACCATTCATCTGATCCTGTACACTTTTTTCACAGCACAGTTATAGAAAACTTTCAGGGGGCCGATCACACAACAAATGTTATTTCTATCTGCGCCCTCAAAGTCAGATATACTAGGACTTGGCATGCAATGGGTGGAAGGAAATGAGCAAGGTATGCTTCTTGGCAGTGCTCCTGGATATGGCACAGAGGCAACACATACAGTGCTCCAGGGCAGGGGTTTCAAACTCCCCATCACCGTGAGCCACAACTGGACCACTGGGTTCATCTCGGAATAGATCCAGCTCAAAGCACAATGCAGCAATAGCAGCAGTGGTAGCAGCCACCTCAGCAGCAAGTAAGGAGAAGCAACTACAGGTCAGGTGGCCATTTGCACTAGTAAAACCAGCACACATGGCTGTGGGTGAAAAATCAGTAGGGCAAGCATGGCAATATGGGCATAACCCTTGCTTGCCTCTGCTGGTTATATCCACCAGTGCCCCAGGAATCTGGATTTTGACAGATCAAGCCCGCTACTGGCCATACCTTGAAACTCCCTGGCTCACTGATAGCCTAGTTGCCAGACCCAGCCCACAGGCTATATGGATGACACCCCTGCTTTAGACACAAAAGGTGCATCTACACATGCAATTAAATATACTCCAACTCAACTTGAATTAGAATAAATTAATCCCAATGCCACCATCTATACATGTGCTTAAGTACAGTAATTTACTGTGCTGCCAGATACCACTTATATCTGACAGGACTATCCAGCAGTGCAATAAATTAGTCTACTGCACCCTAATTGTCACACATGTGTAGATAGTGATGCTTTACTGTGCAGCAAATGAGTCTGCTGTACAGTAAAGCATCTCATGTAGACAGATGCACCCATAGGGATTAGGGTTTTTCCCTTTTTTCTTTAGACAGAAAAAGGAATTGAACCCAAGTTTCTTGGATCTGATACCTATACTTTAACCATAAGACTCTCCTTCCACTTGCTGCTTCATGAGAAAGAAGACCAGGTGAAACAAGGGGGGAAAATGTGAAGGAACATTTCTGACTATTATGTTGCCTGTTTCCTTGTCTGGCTGTAGGGAGCTTGCATTGGGAACAAGACAGGCAATGCACTGACCATACCTGAACCCATGGGAGCACCTTCCACAAGCTGGTTCCCTTTCCAGCCAGGTACCTAGTGCAGCCTGGGAGAAAAGAAAAGGGGAAGTAACTGAAATCAACTTGGATGGAAGCATATTATGACTTTGGTAAACATAGTACGGATTTGCTGAGGATGAAGAGGCACCGCATCAATCTGAAAACAAAAAATCCTTAAATTGGTTTGCATTATATTTCACTCACAAGGATGGTATATCCAAAGAGGATGGACAAGTAAAAGTCACACTGGCAAAAGAGGTTGAGAATCACTGTACCAGCCTTAAAGCACTCCAACATTGCTAATAAATTGTATTCCTCCCCCACTGTCCATGGACATGCTTCTTCAAACATACACAGTGGGGAGGTCTTGTTCAGTTTTGTGTATATGGATATTCACTATAGCCCATGGCAAGAATAATCACTTTTGACCTCTGTTGTTACTAATTATTTTGCTTACACATGGGGAAATGAGATAAAAGAAACATGTAACAAAGAACAAAACAAATAACTAAATTTATATTCCTAATGTGCAATGTATTCTTTAAGGAATGACCATTACTGGATGACAGCCAACGTAAAACAAGCATTTTATGTTGTATAGTCAAGTGAAGTGTGTTGATTTACAAAACAGTGTTTAGAGAAAAGTGTCTCCATTGTATTTTTAGAAGCCTTATGGAATAATTTCTGCTGTTGCTTGGATAATTTTTATCTCTCTACAAAATTGTGGCTTTACAAATGATGAAACGCTTTGTTTCTTGAATCAAACAACACACTGCATTTCCTAAGCAGTTTGTATAACTTTGAATACCTCCATACAGGCAATGTGAGCAAAGCAAAATAAACCTCACTCAAAGCACTGTGATGTGTTTAAGAACAACAGAGCCCCAGGTAGTGAATATATTTACCTCATCCCTGCAAAGGAACACACATTGCTCTAGAGTATATATCATCTTAAGTCATCTGTATGTGCAGGACTTTTCCAGGGCAGGTAAGCTACACAGTGTGACACTGGTTCTTCTGTGCGCTGCTATGACTACCTTTCACAAGGCCTGTATGTTACTGTCTGCACACCAGTAAAGGGCATAGCCTGTTGAAAAAGAGCAGTGGGGAGCCACAGTGATAAAAGAGTGGTGCTTTACATGTTGGAATAACAAAAGTGGTGGCTCGGGGAGGGGGAGAAAGACTCCACAGGACAACTAACTATACATAGTCACTTCTGATTTGGGAGATAGGGGACTTTTATTTCAAATGTTAATACAGGAAGTAGATACCAGTACAGATTCTTATACCTGAAAGCTTATTAAAAACATATGTATTTACATGAAGTAAAATGTGGTATGGTGTGAGTAAACTAGCTGATAAATTAAGCCGGTGATATTTCTGAGTCATTTGGAAACTGAACCTGATTCCTTCAAATGTATTTGTCAGTAGATGCCAAACTTTTCAGCCTCTAAATAATTAGCTTTGTTATTGATTATGTAAGATACATTATTTTATGCTATGGTGTGCCTTTGAGAAAATTGAAACTTTAAAAAAATACCAAAATATCATACAGAGAGCATTCTTACTTATGCACCAATATTTTTGTTCATAACCCACTTGCTTAATCAATAAAAACCTCATCTCTTTGAAAGTTTGTCCCTGCTGAAAAACCTGAGGAAAGCAAGAATGATACTAACCAACTCAAGCCAGATCCCATTCAGAGTTCAGACAGGCCCTTGGGTTATTTGACCAGCTCCAATTTTACGACTGGGAACATCCATGCAGTAAACGCATATGTAAATATATAAATGCACACACATACACATACACATACACACACACATATATCCATTGAGGAAGTGTCTAAAGCCAAGGGGTCAAAGTAGCCTGTGTAGGCCCTTCATACACTCCCTGAAGCTAAACAAAAAAGGATGCCTACAGTGGGAAAGACCTTAGTTTGTCCATGTCCCACACAGTGGGCTTCACACCATGTAGGTTAGGGACAGAAGTTATACATAAATAGGTTTAAGTCATAAGAAACTGTTTTAAACCTGTAATAGAACAGAAGTTTAATGCACATAAACCAGTTTCAAAATGGCTGAAATTGGTTTAAGATAAACCAGGTTGAATGTAGTATCAGACTTAAGTGATTTGGGTGAAACCAGTTTATAAAACTTCTGTCCCAGACCGCTTCCTGATTCAAGTTACATCAGAGTCCCCCAGCATGCTTTCCAGCCCTGGGCTGGGCTGGGCTGTCTGCTCCAGCAGAGAAGGGGTGGGTTGGAGGGGGGCGGGAGGCAGGG
>NW_017728948.1:70896361-70913999 GCF_001723895.1 Crocodylus porosus | reverse complement strand
CCTGGGCTGGGCTGGGCTGTCTGCTCCAGCAGAGAAGGGGTGGGTTGGAGGGGGGCGGGAGGCAGGGACTGTCCCCAAGTAAACCCCAGCTGAGGTCTGGGGCCAGGGATGAGGGTTAAACCAACTTCCCCTAGCTAAATCCCACTTCCCCTGAGTACAGAGCTGCCCTGCCCTCCCCTGCCCTTTTAAACTTACTAGAAGTTACTGTTAGCTATTAATGCAGACTACAAATCCCAGAGGCACCTGGAAGCAGGAAGAAGTAGTCATGAGTAACCCTGCAGAGTTCTACTTCTGTGATTCTGGACTGCAAATCCCAGAGACCTTGGGGGCAGCAGAAAGAGGAAGCAAACACAGAGCCCATGCTAGCTATGCCAGACAGCTCTAGTACCCCCTGGCTTCTGGCCTGGGCTACTGCAGGCACGTAGCTGGATTTTCTGAATCAAAAGTGAAGGTATATCCATTTGTTTCTCAATTTAATCTTTTTAGTTTAGACTAACCTGCAAAGACTGAAGCGATTCAGCCTTGGGCTTTTTGACTGTGTATTTAGCCGTGTGGTATATGTGCATTCTGTATAATTTCCCTTTGGACGGAACCTTCTCATTTAGCAGAAGTACACTAGTACCAGAACCTGCCTTAGCCACGGAGGACAATAAGAACTAGAACTTCTCCAAAGTGGAGTTCTGTTCTAAGAAGTACCTATGTAAAAGTGACATGCTTGGGTTGAGAAAAGTAGTTAATCATGTTAGTCTGAAGTCTAAAAGTAGGTTAGGCAGGGTGGCACAGAAAGGCATAAACTTCCATAGTTGACACCTTATATCTGATAGCATCTGATGAAGTAGGTGCTATCCTGCCCCACCTTCCATCACTGTTCCAGTGGTATCACTGATAAGCTACATTTTACAAGTTTTGTATTAGCTGCCATCCCTACAATTTGTAGCTTGGACTCTGCAACTGAAACTGAGCTTTTTCCTTCTCACATATGTCACCTGTTGAGCATAATCATTTTACAACTCATGTCTTTACTGACACTTCTGTGCCTCCTTGAGTGCCTGCAGTAGGTTTACACAGGTGAAACAGATTAGCTGTCTAATTGGAATCTAAGAAACAGTGATCCACGAAAAAGATGGTGTGGGATCTTTTTCTGAAAAAAGTAACAAAACACTGATTTGACTTCTAATGGAGCACAAAGGCTGAAGATACTCCTGGAACTGCCTGAGAAGGTACTGTTTTATATAGTCATTCTTTCAACTAGAAGTACAAAATAGAGAAACTTTCAAATGATGTTTGGTTATCTCTAAGCACAGGTGTCTTAAATACCTTTAAAATACCAGGTTTTAATGATGAGAATGGAATTTCTTTATTGTATGACTTGTAGCTGTCTATTTTTGTTAGTGGCTTGAATTAATTGAATTACTACTTTTAATTACTTCCTAGGAACAAAACTGAGAACCTGACATCAGACAATTAAGATATTGAGCAAAATACTGGAATTTACACAGTTGAAACAATACTAATTATGTGCTCATTCTGCTTCAAGTGTTTTCTCCATTAATACATGAGATTAAATTTTATGTTTCTAATAATACATTTTTTTAAACTTTTCCATTACATGGTAACTGTAATATCTGGTGGTCGGTAGGAGCCTGTCATCCTATTATTCTTTTAAAAAATCTTCTTAGTGTTTTAATTATTCTCCTTGGAGAGCTCTCTCTCTTTTAAATGTGCTGATAACATCATTTTCGCAGATAAGCTAGGATGAGTAAGAGCAATGTGACTGTGTTCTGACAATGGCTGCTTTGAATATGTGCTTAACTCGATTCCCTATGGATATTATGGGCCTCAGTCTGATTTTGTGAAATAGGTGAAATTAAACATGGATTTAGATCAGTTGCTAAACTGAGAATGGACTGCTGAATCAGGGTGTCAGAATGGTGTTTAACCTCTCGGAGTCCTCAATTGTCAAAGGAATGCTTTAAAACTGCCTTTGCCTCATCTCACTTTCGGATTATTTCTTCCACCGCCACCCCCTCTCTTGGGACAGCTTTTCCTTTTGAATCACTGTTTGACTCATGTTTTGGTTGTTTGGATCTGTCTAGCTGACTGGCTGCTTCACACGGAGTGGCTTCATTTTACCTATTGTTTCCTCTTGCCCACCCCTTGCCATGCAGGAGATAGACGCGTGTTGTGGGCTGTGCCAAGGCGGCAGGCCTGATGCTAAGATGGCATGGCACCGAGGTTTCTCTTTCCTTTCTTTATTAGCCAGCTGGAAGGCTGACATTGTTATGCTAGCACCTTGGCTTTGGTGTCTTGCTCAAGTGCCCTTTGGTAACTAGAAATGCAAAACTCTAGAAGTCTTGGTTCAGAGATGATACCCTTTATTAGACCAAGTAGAAAATATTTTTCTGCAAGCTTTTGGACACACATGCCTTTCCTCGGGCTCAGGGAAAGTTAAAGATGGTAAAAAGTCCCCAAAGGTAGAAAATAAACGTCGTTTGCCCTTTGGTAGCTAGGGCAGGCTTGTGTGCAATGCCCGGCCGCTGCTCGTGCCTGAGCCCCCGTGGCCCAGCTGGTGGCGCTGTGGTATCACTGAGGCGGGCAGCCCGCCTGTGTCCACTGGCACCTCGGCGGAGCGCGCGGGCGGGCTCCCGGGGCGCCGCTTGAGTGACACAACCCTGCAGAAGCACCAGCTTCTCTCAGGAGCGTGGCAGGAAACCATGTCCCGGCTTTAACTCTTCCCCTGGCTCGGAAGATTTGCTTCCAAGCGGGCAGAGTAGAAAGATGCGGCGATTACAGGGCAGGCTGACAGATTAGTGCAGCTGTGCTGGGGGACTCCTCTCCGCGCTCCCTCAGGGGAGGCCATTCATTCGTGTCCTGGGAAGAGAGCGCGAGCCCCGGCTGTCCCCTCGGAGCAAGGGATGGGGTCTATGCAGGGACAACCCTGACACCCACGCGCGCGACCCCGCCCGAGCCTTTGTGCACGGATGCGGCTGTCCTGCGCGGGGGTCTCGCGGGCTCGGGCAGCCCCCTGCGGCGGCTGCAAGTGGCAGCCGCGGGGCTCTGCCGGGCCCGACTCCCCGCCGCCTTCAGCAGGAGGAGAGAACCAGAAAAGGGCTCGTGGGGGCGGCCCGGGGGAAGCCGTGGGGGACAAGGCGGCGCAGACGCCCCCTCGAAGCGCTTTCTTTCGAGCCCCGGCGAGGGTCACCGCCGGGCGGGTGTGTGCCGGGGTGCCCGGGCCCGGCCTCGCACGAGCACGCGGGGCTCGGGATGGTAGGGCTGGATTTCCAGGGAGACAGGCCTGGGTTTGCTGCTATGCAGACTGAATAATGTTGGAAGCCAACATCGTGTCACATTTTGTGTGCGCTCTGCAAAGAGCCATCCGAGCGTTGCGAATGGGACACAGACTGCTATTGTCCCGGGGACACTTTAATAACCCACACCTACAATATCCAACCTGTTGTTTGCATAGGGACAACCCTGGGACACAAAACCCACCAGAGGGGCTGCAGGGAAGGCAGCCGTGGGGAGACCCGGCCCCAGGCGCCACAGACCCGCTCTTCGCCCCTCTCACAGCACATGGCACCCGCGCCGGGCTGCTGAATCGCTGCGTGTGTCTGGTGGGGGGGGGGCTTGAAGTCCCACAGGCGCGCGTACACATGCATACACACAGACCCATACACACGTGCGCACACGCACATACCCGTACACACACAGACACCCCCGTGCACACACACGAGGGCTCCCCTGCAGCGCTAGCGGAGGGGCTGGCGGCGCCTGGCTCGGCTCCCCTCCGGCCCGGGGCTCACCGCCCCGGCCTCTGCCCGCCTCAACGCGAGTGCCCTGCCCTCCCGCGCCCACTGAGGAAAACCGCCCTGGAGTCGTTCCCGCCGCGCCTGCCCTGGAGGAGCTAGGCGGAGCGGGGCGCCGGCTCCCGCGGCGGCCAAGCCGCTGCTCTCTGCCCCGGCGCAGCGACGAGGGACCGGGTTATGCAGCTAACTGGCCGATCACGTTTCAAAGCCCTCGGGGAAGCTCCCCGGGGCCCCAGGCTGCGGGCGGGGGAAGCGCTGAGAGCACAGCGGCCCGGTGGCAGCATCAGGCTGCCCGGGGCAGGGGCTTGACACTGCTTCTTATGCAACGAACCCACTCCCTGGCGTGCTGGGGCACTGCTCTTCACGCACATGCGGCAATCCCCAGCAAGGGGACTGCATGGATCTACATCACGGCCCTGGGAGACAAGGTCCATGTTTGAGGAAGGGACGGCTTCTCCTCCACATGAACAAGGCAGGATTCCCTTTTTCTCCTACCTTTTCCCCAGCAGGGTAAAGCCTTTTCAAAATAACTGTACCTCTTGTATCAGGAAGCAGACTCCTAGTTTAGCGAGACCTCTTTGAGGAGTACTCTCAAGAAGAGGGGAATGACATGTAAATGTGAGATTGAGGTTGCTTCTTCATGTCACCCATACATCAGCCCTAGTTTGGCTCTTCTAAAAGAATGTCCTTGCTGTTGCCCCCATGTACTATTGCGCCTGCCCCGAGTGCTTTAAATGTGGTTAGTGGAAGCCCAGGATGGGTCCCTAGGAATTCCCTTACATTGAAACCAGAGTTTTAACATGTTTTTTTTCCAGGAATATAGTCAGGGTTTGAATTTCACTTCGACTCTTGGGGGGGGGGGGTCTGCAAAAAAAAAACGGGCTACCCATCATGATGCCCTAAAAAATCAGACACCCCTGCCCCGGTTATGATTTTCAAATCTTACAGGGGGGCTCTTGTCTCTTATGGGAGAGCTTAGCCCGCCTCCCCTGAGCTCCCCCATAATTTGAACCCTGCATACAGTACAGGTCCTTCCTACCTCCCTCCTCATGTAAACAGAGTGCCCAGAGGCCACAGCTCCAGGACACATGCAGAGTACAGTTCTCCTGGCAGACAGGTTCTCACAAATCCATTTCAGGTGGATTTACACCAGTCCCCTTGCTCCTACAAGCCACTGCAGGGACCAAGAAATAAAATTTAGGTCATAATCACCAATATTCTAATTCAAATGGTATTTGTGATTGTAGTGACTCACAGGGCTGGTCCCTACATGGAATTTGTGCAGCTGCTTTGTGCCCCATCACACGCTCTACATGTGAGTGTCAGTGTGCAGCAAATTGTCCTGGGTAGGGGAGGCTGGCACCCGCACCTGTGCTGGCCCCATCAGGATTACCTGGTGTCTTGGTGCAACAGGGGCACGGATCCAGTAGCACAGAGCCTGGCCAACAGGCAGCGTTGCTCTGGATGGCTAGCCCACTGTTTGTTCTGGTGCACACTACTGACTAATGCTTTGTGCTGTTTTTTTCCCTGGAGGTTTTGGGTTTTTTTGGTACTGGGATTTCCCAGTACAAATTTTGCCACCCACTGCAAATATGCAGCACAGTGCTTATTTTCACATTCCCCACCTGTGGTTTGTGGTGCCACAAAATGGTTTGTGGCTCCACAAGCATTATGCCCTTGCATGTGGGGAGCCGCCCACAATTATTTATTGCAGCTATCCTTTTCAAATGTGGTTTGATACTCTTCAGTGGGACAAGAGAGACTATTGCAATCTCTTTTGCATACAACACTTCTATCTTTTTTTATTTGAAGGCCACATACTACTTTGAGAACCCACTGCAACCAGTAATGGGATTCTTTTTTTTTTTTATTCATGAAGGCAGCAAGCAAACGGAGAGAGTAGAAAGGAAACAAGCATCCAACAATAATTTCTAAAAAAAATCTTCTGGAAAAACAGAGGGAGGGATACGTCAAAATCAAAGCCACCTCAGCAAAGAATTGTTCAGTTGGTAATCTAGGATGGATTGATGCTGTGTCATTGACTTTCTCTATCATTTGCCTGTCTGTAAACTAATCTGAGTTCCTGGAAGCTTGTCTGGGTGCTGGTGCAATAGAATTTTCTTCCGGATAGAAAAATGCCTGGGGTCCGTCTGTCAGTGAGTAAGAGGTGGGGGAACAAAGTATGCCTGCTTGGAGAAAAATTAATATTTGGGCAAGCAAAACAAATTTCACTGGGCAGGCAGGGCCTTGTGGGAATAGAGGGTTGTGATCTAGGCAAGGAGTCAGGTTCAGGTTTTGTTAGCCGGGGGACTGAACTGGGCCACTTGTCCCTAGGGCAGGTTGCAGTTACTCAATTAACGTTTTTTCCTTTGAAAACACCACCTAGTTTTCTTCCTGCTTGGCTGTAGATATGGTTCCTCTTCTCTCAAATGAACCTGAGAATTTTCAAAATGTTGTGTTAGCAAAAAGGTGATTGTGAAAGAAAACCCAATAGCCTGGTGATGCAGGCACTTGCCAGGAATATGGGAGATTCAAATTTAAGTGTGTCATTTGAATTTGAGCAAGGGTTTGAACCCAAATCTCCTGTATCCCAGGTGATTGTTCCGAACTAGGGACCAATGTAAGGTCATATTCTTGCCCTTTCTCCCCCTGCCCAAACCCCCAGGTTAGATGGTAAGTTATATCCTGGACCTAAAACATTTCCAACAAAAGTTTCATTAAAATTAGTACACTTCTGGAAAGTTCTAGTTTGGATAAATCATTATTTTTCCCCATGAATAAAAAGAATGAGGAAAATTTTCCATGTTTCATTTCTACTTAGACCTATGCAATGTGTAGCAAATTAGTGGCAGGGGAGTGCTGATGGCACCCAATTACATTATACTCCAATGGGCTGGATGGCAGAAATTATAGTTTTGAAAAAAATAAATTACATTTAAAAACAGAATAGTTGAAAGAAAAACTCCTTTCTAAAACTTGTATATAAACCTTTATTTATACACTCAAAAGCTACATCTATTTATTTATGTATACACTGTAAATTGACTACCATATCACAAGTAGCAGTTTAATTACTTAAAATATATTTATTACTAGCATACTGAAAACACATTATAATTTTCTTCATTAAAATGTTTGACAAAACAAATATAATAGGAAGTGCTTACAAAGTATTTTATTACAGTCGTACCTACTAGACTGAGGCCTCTTGGTACAAAACACACACACATAATAGAAAGTCTCTGCCCAAAAAAGCTTACAATAGAAACAGAAAGCTAAAGTGGGAGAAATACTATTATTGTCATTTTCCCAGAAAAGAAACTGAAGCATAAAAGAAAAATAGTCTTTTGCATGGCCATAAACTGATCTACAGATCTCTTGAGTCCAAGTCCAGGGCTCAAAGCAACCCTCCTTCTCAAAGGAAAATCTCCAGATTTAACCCTACTTTCTATTCTTGTATTCTCCATTAGTTGTCATCTAAGAGCCCAATTGTGGGGTGAGATTGGATATGCCCCCCAGCAGTATAGAGTCTAACCTAAAATCTTGTCCAAATTTATTTGGGCCTCTCTGGAATACCCATCCTTGCTTCCTTTCCCCTCTATTTTCCCACTCTGTTCCCCTCCACACACAAATAGTCTTTTTCCTGAGGTTGACAGAGCCTTTGGTCTGAAGTACTACCTGAATAGTCTTTAGGTCACAATCCAGATCTCAGTGGTCACATCTGCACAAGACATTTACTGTGGAACTGTCTAATTAGCTCCACAGGAAAGTTTCAGTATCTATACATGCTGCCCTATTAGGCTGCAAGAAACTAATTTACTCTGTTGCAGATTAGTACTTGTAAATCTAAGTACTATATACCATGGCAGCATTTTTAATGCACAGCAAGGCACATGTAGACACTGACAGGGCTGGCTGGGGCACAAGGGTGCTTTAGTGCGGAGCTGCCTGCCACCTAGCCCTGCACTGGAGCACCCTTGTGCCCCAGCCAGCCCCTCCGCAGCATGTTGAGCCAGGTTGAAGCAGCCCTGGGCTAGCAGATTGACCCCTTGGGCCCTCTGCCAGCTGGGGTTATTGAGACCTGGTTCAACATGCTGCCATCTCAGGCACATTTGGAGACACGACACCCAGGAGCAATAAAGTCCCGCACGATATGCGCTGGAGTTTTTTCGTTTGCATTAATTTCACGTGTAGATGTGCCCAGTGAACCTTAGCAGTGTCTTTTTTCATTTCTGCTTCTGATTCTAGTCATGTATATTAATGTTTCAGAACCATAAAACATTTTAATTTCCTTCTTTCTTTCATTTGAAGAATTGTTTCTTTGTTTTGTTTGGTTTGTCCCCTATTCTGTCCTGTACCATCTCTTCGACTTAAGGTCTGCAGCATCATTTGATAACTCAATACAACTGCTGTGGTACTCATGGTATGGTGTTAAATTTAACCATTTCAATATCACTGCTGAAAGCCTGATCTTGCAAGATGCTGAGTGAGTCATGGTGATGATAAGTGCTCCAACTCTCACTAACTTCAGTAGGGCTGTATATGTTGGGCAATCTGCAGGAGACTCCTAGGACTGGGAGAGTAAAGTGCTGAATTAGAATTGAATTCTAACTGAATTCTGTGAAGGAAAAATGTTTTAAAATGGAGGCTGTGGAAATCTTTAAATCTAGCCTAATACACACTCAAAGTACTAATGAATTAATAAGGATGTTCACTTATATGCAGTCCTCCTTTATCTTTAAAGTAAGCAACCTGTGTAGTAGAAAGTAAACTGTGGGATCTGGCCAAGAGCAGGGGCCTTCTCTTAGCTGTTTTCAGGCAATAAGTGTGAACAAATAGTAAATACACTTACAGCCCCCCAACCTGCAAATCTGGGTCAAATGGCTCACGCATGCAGATGGCTTTGCATTGTTGGGGTCATGCTGATTTTACTGGGACTACTCGCATAAGTAAATGCTACATATGGGAGAAACGGTTTGAAAAATCTGGCCTTAATTTAGGTACAATTAAAAATGGAAAATGGGTTATAAATGAACAAATTTTGATTCAGCAGTTATGTTTCATGTGTGTGTGCACACAAACATGAACATGAACCAAATTTACAGTGACCTCTATTAATTTGAAAACTTTAATCTTACATTATTCTGAACAAATGTGTTTTTAACTGATCTTTATTCATACTGTAGATGAAGTTAAGAATTACACTTACATACAGAGTACATACAAAGCAGTTGTGCTTCTCTATAAAACTGTAGCCTTGGAATTGTGTATATGAACAGCTGATGGAAATGTATAGGGTAAATCTGTATTTAGAATTCTCTGGATGTATGTACATTACTGTAAATTTTTTCAAATATATCTATATGAGTTAGTGTTGCAATTCAGTGAGAATTGGAAACCTGAATCACTTGTGGCTTTAAAAACCAAACAAAATACTTTTGCCACTACTCAGAAGGATAGTATGATACTTCAGAAACTCCTTGCTCTGTATATGTATATGTCTGCTAGGCGCACACACGCATGCAGAGTCAATGTCAAAGTTGCCTTTGCAAATCCCATGCTGATCAAAGTCACAGTTGCCTTTTCTAATCCCATGCTGGTCTATTATGAAAATTCTGTCCCATATTTAACTATATTGAGAACTTGATGGTTAGATAAAGGAAATAATCTAGGGATTTGTGTAAGGCTCTGGGATGCTGCTTTATTGTCTGTCTTCCCTCTAGGGAGGGGAAAAAAGTCAAACAAGTTTTTAATCTGTGGCAATACCACAGAGCAGTGTGGGACATGCTGATTTTAAATATTGATTTTTTAATGTGCAATTAAACTACAAAGGTGGGGTTACACTAATAATTATCATCAAATTTATCTCAGATCCATGTTCTTTTGTATACTTTTAGAAAATGTGACAAGTTTCTTTATCCAAATTATAGTCGTCTATTTTTAAATAACTTAGTTTTTATGCACACAGACTGATATTGTTCCAGATCTATGTTTCTAACTTGCTACTTAATTGGGCAAATGACTTGTAGAAGTAAATGGAAATTCTATTAAAGTGCATGAGGAATGCACCCAAAATGTGTTTCAATATTTTTTTGTTTTATTTTTTTTCCCCCTTTGAAAGCTTTGATACTTTCCTGGAAAAAGAAGGTTCATCTTCAAGGCTTGATACATTCTTGCTATTGTACAGTAATGTTTCAGACCGGTGTGCTTATGTTTCCGATTCCTGTGAAGTTCTCTTTGCAACAGGGCGTGCCTTGAATCACATCAAAAGAACCAAGTTCTACAAAAGAAAAAAAGAAACTCAAGTAGGCTTGAACATACAAAGAGAGAGAGAAAGAGAAGAGAAAAGGGCTAGGCAGTGTTGAATACAAAATGAGTTAGCCAACCCCAGGAGTCCTTCATCACTTACATTTATCTTATTCTGGGAGAGTAGAGCTAAACCCAACCCTGACACAAACCACCCACTGCCTTTGACTTTGACTCTGCATGCATGTGCGTGCATAGCGGATATATACATATATAGAGTAATGGGTTTCAATGAAGTATTATATTTTCCCTTTGAGTGGTGGCAAAACAGTTTTTAAAAGAGAAGCCACAAGTGAATTTAAAGATAGCTACTTTTAATTTCAAAGAACACTGTAAAGCATTCTAGTTGCAAAAATGAGTATGTTTAATTGTCTGTATTTTTCATGAGTGTTTTTAGCTGGAGGCAATACCAACATGCTGGCTTGTCTGAGATGAGTCTGACAACTTCTTACTCTGTCCTCCCTTGTGTAAAATATTTGTTTAGGTAATTGCAAAAGCTTTAAATATCAAGCAAATCAAAGAATACATCCATTCACTTTAGTAGGAGTTTTACGTACTCAAAGAATGGAGAATAGGTCCTTTGTAAGCTGGGTAAGGAGAGATATGTAAAAGCATGTATCTAGGGATAGAGATAGAGAACAGTCAGCTCCCACTGAAGCTGACTTCTATGTTTGCTAATATCAGAGCTGGATCTGCTGTGTCACCAATTGAGATGTGATCCAATATCATGCACAATAACACTGTCTTTACTGGAAGCTGAAGGTTCTCAGAATTTTCCAGGATCAGGTCCTGAATTAATATGTAGGTTCTAAAACTGAATCCAAGTGTATAACTTAACTTTAAAATAATGTATTACTGTTTTAACACTTTTTCCAAACTGCAGTAGGAGTTTCATGTAACTAAATGTTCAACAGAGGCCCGATCTGCCACTAGTTCTACAGCTATATATGTTAGGAGAAATAACATATCCTTTGTCTCTAAGGCCCTGAGGCTAGGGATTTTATTAACAACACTACCTGTGTCCCTAGCAATCAGAAGTATCACACGTATTTTGCAATATACACAAGACCTGGCAAAGCTCCCATTTCCTTTAAGGATCTGACCCAGCATCTATGTATCAAATCACTTTCAGTCCCAATACCCTCAATTCTGCAAACATTTGTGCACATAATTACTTGAGTCTCTGAAATTAATCTTGCTGATTTCTAAGGGATTACTTTTACAAAATAACCCTGTATTTAAGTTTTAAGTTGTGACTCAGGAGACACAAAAATGATCAGGAGGAACACAATGACATCAATAAGACTATAATTGGTTAATAAAAGCTATTGTACAGCGTGGCAGAGAGAAGTCTTGTTTGTAGATATATATGCAAATAAATCTTTGACCTCAGTTATAACATAGCTGTTGACTTTGTCATTAGTTTTTTATCCCATCCCTGTTAGAAAATTCATGTATACAAATGCAGGAAAGCTCAGTGAGCAAGAAAGTAAATGCCTGTATTAAAAACAAGAATTGAATACCATCATAGATTTTTCAATAAATTTTAGAATCTAAAACTGCAATAAATGGTAACTTTCCATGCCCTCATGCTGTGCAAACAGTTTATTGTGCAAGACAGGCAAAACCAGTGCCTCGAAAGGTAGTAAAGTTCAAACACATTAATAAGCCTTCTCCATTTCATTACTTTACTGTGATATTATTCATTACTTTTAGCCCATGCTGCAGTTTGGGGTATCTGTGGGCACATGTACATGTTTAATTAAAGTGGCTGAATATACTCCAACTCAATATCAGCTAGAGTAAACTAATCCTGATGTCACCATCTACACGTGCATTTAAGCTCAGTAATTTACTGGGCTGACAGATATCACTTGTATATGATGGGACTATCCAGCAGCACAGTAAATTAATCTACTGCACTGTAATTTCTGCACACATGCAGACTTGATACTTTACTGGACAGCAAAATAGTCTGCTACGCAGTAAAGTATCTTGTGTAGATGTGCCCGTATTATGCTTTCTCCTTCCCTTCTTAGCTTGAAAATTCTTTGCCTGTTCCAAAAAACATGTTTGTCTTGGGGGTCATACTATGCCCCTAGTTTTATGCTAAATCATACTGTTCACTTGAGTAAAGTATTTGTAGAGTGTGGATAATCTCGTGGTTAATGACACTGTGTTGGGTTTTTAAATTAAAAGTGCCAATGTAAATATGCCAAGTTTAATTTTTTTTCTTAGAAGTCACTTTGGGAGCTGTTCTGACTTGAACCCTATAAAAGATTTCAGTGTGACAGGGAGACAGCTGTCACACCAACTTTTGTACATCATCTTGAGTCCAAACTAATCATTTCCTTTTTCTTTTAAGCAATCCTGAGAAAATACTTGTGAGTTTTACTTGTTGTTTTAAAAGTAGGCCAGGCTAGTTTTGAAGTCATGTGACACTTTATAAGGAGTCTCCCAATAAAGGATTTGGACACCTGAATTCTGCATAAGTCCAAAACTGCCTTCCAAAACCCCCCACCACTGGTGGCAAAACTCCATAGATGATTCACTCTAACTTCAAGGTTACCCAGGCACCAAGATTTACATTTTTGTGCATGTCTAGGCGTTAACAGGGCCCATCACATGCCTAAATCTAACCAGGGTTCAGAAACAAGGCATTCTCCATCTACAGTCCTTGAGGGACTCTGCTGGACAAGCCTAGTAGATACATAGATGGGACTGGGCTCCTTCCAATCTGCCATTTTAGAACACATTCATTGGAAGAAGAAAAGATAGCAGGTCCTATAGATTGATGAATCTGGCATTCTCCTGAGAGTTGTGAGGTTGAATGTGTTTGGGCAGAGGAGGAGATTGAATCTTTTTCAATTCCTGCATGAAGGAACCATGAGGCTATGATGAAGGGGACCAGATCATAAAAGAAGTGTCCCCTGCTTAGCTAATGTGCTTACCTTTAGGAGAAGATTGCCGGTTGTGAATCTCTGGGGGATGAAGGCACATAAAGGCAGGGTTTCAGAGGAGTACCTGTGCTTATCACATTATCTTGACTACCCACAAGCAGCTTCTGACTCAGAGGGGTGGCTATTGTGGGTCCAATTCTGAGGTGCGTCTTTTGTGCATTTTATAGAGCACCTGGACAGCTAACATGAACTTCTGGGTACTACTCTTGGCCAGGTACCTTAAAGTTAGGGATTGCAGTACTTAACAAATGCTGTCATCAGAATTTTATCAGATCTGGTCTTTAACGAGTTTCTCTTCTTGAACAACTTGGATGCCTCTACAGGAGATGCTTTACTGTGCCTTAGACTATGACAGCTGCTTCTGTCTCCTTGGGCTTGGGGCCAGCCCTGATCTCCCCATAGCTGGTAAGGAGCTGCCCACAGAACAAGGACATCTCCCCACCCCCTCTCCACCACCACACAGATTGGGGCTTCCCCCCAGAGCTGAGACAGCTAGAAGCTGGCATCTGGGGAGCCTGGAGCTTCCCCTGGCTGCTGCAGGGGGGCAGAGCAGGGCAGGAGTAGCCCTGGGCTGGGCTGGGCTGCTCTGGTAGGAACAATTTGCTCCCAGGGCAGGTGCATGTGTAGACATGTGCCCAGGAGTGCTTTAATGAGCTTGAACTTTCTACAGAGAAAATTCAGGCACATTAATTGCATGTGTAGACACACCCCTTGATCCAATAAAAGCTAAAGAAGGACTAGTTCCAGTGGGAGTGATGTTCATGGAATTCATAGGAGTGTTAGCTTAGAAATTAAGCTCAGAAAAGACTTCAGGGACAGGAGGCTAGGAGTTCAAGCAGAAGGCAGCCCAGAAAGGAAGGGTCAAATTCAGATGGAGCTATCAAGGGGATTTTGCATACAAAGACCATGGGGGAATATAGCCCTATCTTGAAGGATGTTTAATTAAAATAGGTACAGGAATGCACAAACTTTCCTCTTTAGCAACAAGGGTCTGATGAGACTGCTCAGTCAAGTGAAGAACTGTGACGTGTTCGGCTTTCGTGAAACTGAAAAGGTTACAAATTTTTACTGCAGCTTAGCCAGGGAGTTATATACCATTGTATGACTGTCCACAAGGGTGGGAGGGTGCATTCCTTTAGAAGAAACTGAGACATGGACATGTGACCAGCACTAATAGCCTAATGTCATGAAGCTTGGAAGCACAAGGTGGGAAAAAGTTACTGAGTGACTCTTCTTAACAGAGGGGACCTGTAGCCCCTCCCCCCCCCACACACACACGAACACATTCAAACACATGTACACACACTTTTAAAAAGGAAGTTTTGCAGAAGACCAGCAGTTTATCCCAAGCTTACTTTTCTCCAGAGGGCAGGTGGCTTTTCCTGCAACTGGAAATGTATGGCATATTTGTTCCAAAGTGCTGAACAGGTGCTGAAACTGGCATAGCAGACACAGAGTTTCAGATGCTCGGCATCTCTCAGTACTTCATTCTTGGTATTAAACGCCTGTTTTTTGAAAAATAAATTATCTTGTTAGTGGAAAGCCTTACGTGCAAGGAAGGAGAAATGGGAAAAAGTGTGTGTGCTTATTAGATAGAGAAAATGTATTACCTACAGAAAAAGGGTGGGGCCACTAAATGACGTGGCACCAAAATGCAAAATGTAGGTCCTCAAACACACTGCTTTTCTCTTTTCTATTACATTTGTTTATTTGATTTCTATGCCACTCTCCTTTTAAAAGGCTCAGGGCTCCCTGCAATATAAACAAGTCATAAGAACAGATAAGACAATCCCCTGGACTCCAGGCCAAACCTTAAACATGCCTACTAAGAGCCTGCCCAAATAAGAAGGTTCTAAACTGAACATAAGGCAGGGCAGGGTGGCACCTTAAACTATAAGATCCTACTTCTGAAAGATGTTGCCAAAACTCCATGGGCAAAAGAAATCGGGCATGAATCTTCATCCTAAACTTTTGGACATTCAACACTGAGAGACAAGTTGCCTGCATTCCAGTTCCTATTCGTGTTTCAGATATTCTGGAAAAAATGTCCATCCACTTTCTTTGACTTTTCCCTTCTTTCTCTGCCTCTTTTTTTCTCTCTGCCTCCCCCCCTGTGAAAGGGGTTGGAAGGTTGGAAATAGATATCTAACTCAAGGAGAGGGATTAACATTGTTAGTCACAAAAAGAAGTAGGTACCTCCATGTATCCCCATGAGAGACTGAGGTACCTAAATCCCTCTTGTCTATCTGAAGCGATTTCCTGCTACTGTTAGCTTCCTGTAGATATGATTCTAAGTATAGCAATTATGTGATTCTGGTTCTAATGCTCCCCATCTACTGTACAGGAGAATAAGCACCTCAGGGCAGTGGGTTCCACTAAGGAGGTGGGTGCATTTTTTGTTGCTGTTTTATTTTGTTTAAAGAAAAAAAGACATCAGAGTGTTCAGCCTTGTGACAACCACATTCTTTAGTAGAGCTAGTCAAAGTCAACCAAATCATCTCTGTCGTAACATCACTCTGACTTACATGAATTTTTGGTACAAATGAATCGTGTACATGGTGTTCTGCTTCTGTGTGTTCTGAAATCATGTGAGAATAGCAGAATTGGGTCCTTAGCTGAAAGAGATATAAAATCCCATGGATGTAAGAAGTTTCCTACTGAAACAGGAATGGGCTTAAAATAGTAACTTATGCCAGCTAAGGTCAGAGTCGATTTAAAATCCTTCATTTTATCTGTTGCCTTCAGAAAAATCTTAGACTGCAGCCCTTCATAGACCTGTAACTCGGGAAACAGTTTTACAGGTTCTTGTATTCATTGTGTATGACTTTCATGCTCCATATTTCTGTATCTGCCATTATTTTCCCCTGGTTTTGCTGGGCTGAGCCTTCAATTTTTCAAAGATACATATGTGATCTGAAAGCTACTTTCAATCTTGCTCCTTTGCACTCTGGAGAGGTGTGGGTTTTTTTCTCCTGTGTAGTGGGAAAGAAGGATAGCTGTTGTTATTATTGTCATTGTCATTGTCATCATCGTTGTTGTTCCTTTCAATATAAGAATTAGGCTTTGGATTCTTGTAAAATTGCCTTTTCTGGAGATTTGTCATTGTTTAGTCTTTTGGTACAGAAAATCAAAGCAGGAAAGAAAGTAGTTTCCAGATACTTCTAGTGCCATGCAGCCCTCCCTGGAAACCTATGCATTATTTGATTATACAAACAATACTCTGAAAGCAATTACTCACTTAAGGAGGTGTATAATGGTTTCACTAAATCAAAGCCAACTTTCGGACATACATGCTTGGCCAAATTATGATATTATAGCAACTACATGGAAAGGATCAAAGCAAACATGGGAACCAGGTGAGAGGCTAATGTTGCCCATTCGGACAACGTTAAAGGGTGAAGCCTCAATGTCAACTATACTTCCATCTTTCCACACATTAGGGTGAAATCCATGGAAAACACCAAGGTAGAATTTTACAGGCAGCTTAACTGTCCCTGTCTTCCCCACTAAGGGCAGAAAGGAGTGGAAAGTGGTTTGCTATAGGATTCATCTAAACTGATTATCTAGGTAGCTAAGTAATTTTAGCTGTCTTTTAGTTTTGTAAAAGGAAAAAACAAAAGAATGTAAACATCACAGTGATTTAACTTGCAGAGGGAGAAAAAATAGAATTCCACCAGTTTTCATATTCTTGGTCCCTCTCTCTCTGATCAGCAGATGAGTTCCCCACAGATAGTGCTGTCAGATAAGAAAACATGCAAGAATAGACCACGGGGCGCACACCTATTTTGTTAGCAAGTCTCTGGCTCTAGGGAGAGGTTTGTTCCCTTTTCCCACCCTGCCACCACTGACTGGAGACTTGAGCTGGTCCCTCTCTCCCTCTTTTGAATGTGTTTGTCTCTCCTGAGAGCTGTTGGCTGTAGCTGTGTTGGTCTAAGGACACAGGCAGACCAGGTTCTCTGAGTAAATGCAATATCTTTTATCAGAACAACTAAATACATTGTTCTTTGCAAGCTTTGGGGCACAGCCACCCTTTTTCAGGCACAGAGAGATTTCTCCCTATGCCTGAAAGCTTGCACCCAAAAGCTTGCAAAGAACAATTTTCCTAGCGATTTAGTTGGTCTAATAAAAGAGATCGCGTCTACCTAAAAAACCTGGTCTGCCTGCGCTGGTTTCCTCCCCCTTGCTTTCTTCTTCTCCTAACTTCTCCACTACTTTCTGCTGGCTACCTGAGCGCTTTCTAGCCGGGTGGCTGAAGTGCAGCCACAGCCTAGGCTGCTCCCACGGAAACCGTCCCAGGGGCTGAATGGACTGGAAACCCTAGCGGTGCTGGGGGAGAAGAGCCGAGCGTCCCTGCCAGGTGCCCGCCCGCGCTCCGCACTCCGGAGGGGAGTGTTCGGCTCTGCCCCCCGGCGGGCGCCGGGCGAGTCCGTGGAGGGCAGGAGCGGCCCCTCCCCGCGCTGCCTGCCTCTGGCACTGGGCCCGGCCCGCTCGCGCCTCTTGTGTAACAGCCCTCCCCGCTCCCTCGAGCACCGCCGCGACCCAATCCCTGGGCGCCGCCCCCCTCCG
>NW_017728948.1:70892223-70895617 GCF_001723895.1 Crocodylus porosus | reverse complement strand
GGCCGCGGGCGGCTTCGCGGTGCAGCTGGACCCGCTGCACTTCCCCGCCTTCCCCGACGGCACCTTGCTGGCCCGCAAGGCGCCTTCCCCCGCCCCGCTCGCACCGCAGCGACGGCGAGTTCTCGCCCCGCTCCCACTACAGTGACTCGGACGAGGCCAGCTAGGGGGCCGGGCCAGCGCGGGGCTGCCGCGGGGGAGAGCCCTGCCCTGCCTTGCCCTGCGCGCCGGGGCCGCGGGCCGCACGCCGCACACACGAGTCTTCCGAAGCGCCGAGGCCGCTCGCCCGCGCGTAGCCCCTGCCCTGGGCGGGACGGACCCCGCGGGGGGCGCCTGCTGGCAAACCCGGCGCTAAGCACTTTATCGGCGGCTCCGAGAGCAAAGCGACCGCACTGCCAAGGGGAGCGGAGCCGCGGCTGCAGGACCCTGGCCTCTGCGACCCCCCACGAACATGTTGTCGTGTCAAACGTGGCTGTCCTTTTTTATTATCATTCATTATTATTATTATTATTATTATTGTTGTTGTTGTTGTTATTATTATGCTTTGATGAAATTAGGCCTTTATTTATGACGGAGTGTTTGAGACTCTTCCTGCTTTGATCTTTAAAAAACAAAGACAAAACCCGTTTCTGCCCCGAGTATCCCTGATTTCCCTTTTAGCTGCGTCCGCTGCCATTGTTCCGTGTAACTGGGGGAGCAAATAAATGTGCGGGAACGATCGCTTGGGCTGTGCGTTTCTCCGGGGCCCGCCGGAGGGGGGGAGCCCAAGAGGGGACAGGTGACACGCGGCATCGGGCCGGAAACACAGCCCCGGCCTCCCCTTCTCTGCCTCCAGCACACGCCGGCCCCAAGTGAGCTGCGCCACGTGGAGCCGGGCCGATTGTTCCCTCCCCGCGCCACGTGCGCCCGGCGGGAGCTGCCCCTGCCCTGTCCCGCGGTGCCCGAGGAAGGGCTGCGAGGCGGCGCTCCCCCCTCCCCCGTGGGCATCACTTGCACCCCCGTGGCGGGTCCACCCGGCCCAGGCTCGTGGGGAGGCCGGCGGCAGCGAGCAGGGAGCTTCGCGGGCACAATCTCCCAGCGGGGCCAGCCCTGGGCGGAGGCAAATGGGCCAGGGAGACGCGCTTGCCACACACACACCTCCTGGCCTGGGGCTGCGATCAACCCCGCGCTGTCAGGGCTCAGCACCCCGGGCAGTGGGGGAAGCCTCTTGGCCCGCAGTAGGTGTCGGGGGCTCTCCCGCCCCGCTGTCCCGCTCCATAACCCGCCGCTCCCGGCAGGTGAACGAGGCAATCAGTTAAAAGCCGCTCGGAGGTGCGCCCGGAGCCGGCCGCCTCCGCAAGTAAGGCAGGTGCCAGTGTCACTTTCCAGTCGAGAAACAATGCACCTGCCCCCTCGATAACCTCTTGCCCTGCCGCAGATAAGCATCGGGGATCTTCGGGTTGCTCCAGCTAATGGAGCCACCGCTTCCACATCAGCACTGCCGGGGGTGAGGGGTATTTACCCACTCCGCAGGGTGAAAAGTTCAGCAGCAAGGACCTTTCACTTTTTTTTTACAAGGAAAAAAAGCAAACAAACCCTGCAGCTGGGCTTCTAGTTGGGTATATTTTCGTAGGGTCTAGGAATATCAAGGTTATCCCGTGGCTGACAGGCAGCACGTATGTGCACACCAGCATCGAAAATTGCTTTCGGGTTATTCTGCTCCGCTTCATACAAGCACAGAAAATGAGGGCTGGGAGGGACGTCGGGAGGGCAGCTCTGCTCACAGCGGGACCGTCCCCAAGTAGCTTATCCCTGCCAACCTTGCCCTGCTCACAGCAGCACCAGCCCCAACCAACTCATCCCAGCCAAGGCTTTGTCTAGCCCCGTCTTCAAAACCTCCAGGGGTGGAGCTGCCTCAGCCTCTCCGGGTGACCTGTTCCAGTGCTTCACCACCCTCGTAGCCACAAAGGTTTTTCCTAACATCTCCTGAAACTTCCCCTGCTGCAACTTGAATTTTAGTCTGGTACGGGAAAGTGTCAGAGACGGCTTAAAAAAAAAGAAAAAAGAAAAAAAACCCAGAGCCTGAAGATCTGCGGACATTTGTTTGTGCGAAATTCCTGTGACTTGGGTGCATCATATACTCACAGATTAGAAGAGACGCTTCCAACTTTTTAAAGTCTGAACTGCATACAATGAAGTGCCAAACAGGAGATTTCAAGTCTCCCATGAAATAAGAACTTTCATTTCTGCCTAGAACTTTAACAGTCTTTTCTCCTATGCCTGCAAAAAAGGTGCTTGTGCCCCAAAGCTTGCAAATAAAGATTTTTTTAAATTTTTTTTTGCAAACATCTAGTTGGTTTAATGAAAGATATCACCTCTCCCATGATGCAACCTCTGGGTTAGCGGTGTTATTTCCATGAGCAGAGCAAAGCAAAACGGGGTCACAGATTCATAGTTTAGGACTGGAAGGGACATCTTCATCCAGTCCCCCTGCTCTGGGCAGGAAAGACTACCCAATTTATGTCCGTTTAACGTTTTATAGCTGGTTGTGTTTTTTTTTTAATTGGAAATGGAAAGCTTGAGCTGTGCATCACCGATTTGCATTTCGGGCGGGGGGCGGGATGGACTGAGAATAATCTATGGTTTGGATCTCCAAAAGAGAAAACCCCAGAACCCAGGAGGGTGCGCCCCCCATGAGTGCGAAGTGATTGAAAAGCACAGACACAAAATCATCCACGCTCCTCGGACCTGCTCTGCGCAGCGACAGATGAGCGCGCTGCACGGTACAGTTGGCTCTCGCAGCCCGTCTCTCTTCCCTCCCCCTCCTCTTGTTTTTTTTTTTTTTTTAAGACACTTCTTTGAAAGCGAGCCCCGGTCCCATTTCCATGTTAAGGTTTGCATAACAAACGCTTGGCAGCCCCCACTCTGACACGCCATTAACAAGCTGTAACGTATAGCTGCAGGTTGCTATAATCTCATTAATATTTTGGAAACTTGAATATTGAGTATTTCAGGCTGCTCATTCCCCATATGCCAGAGCGCTCCCGCTATGCTGGCTGCTTCCTTTCTCTCCATTATGAGCCCGGAGCCCTTCTACCTTCCAGAGTCGGATCCAAGTATCCAAGATACTCGCGCAGGAATCAACTATGTGTTGCAAGCTAAGCGTGCTTAATATCTCCCAAACAAACAAAGAGGCCACGTTTCTTTAAGTCGCGGAGATGGATCAATCGCTTTGGGCAACGGCGTGCTCTGGGCGGGCTCCCGCCACCCCGGAGCAGCCTCGGGGGGACTTTCGGGAGCCTTTCGGCCCGGCGTTAAGATCTGCCTGCCGCTGTGTGCCTGCCGCTGTGCCCCTCCGGGCGGCTGCTGCATTTCGGCCCGAGGGGGCCCGGGGCCAGGGCCGGGCCGGGCCGCAGGC
>NW_017728948.1:70890117-70892064 GCF_001723895.1 Crocodylus porosus | reverse complement strand
CACACACACACACACAAGCACGCGCATACACACGCACCAATGCACACGTCCACGTACACACAAGCAGGCGCGCACTCAGGCACACACACATTCCCAAGCGCACACACACAAGCTCACGCGCACACACAGAGGAACACACACAGAGGCACACACAAGCACGCGCACACCCACACCCACACATGAGCACACACACGCAAGCACGCCCACACACCGGCACACACACACAAGGGCGCACACAGACACACGCAAGTAGACGCATACACATGCATACACAGGCACACAAAAGCACACACGCACAAGCACACGCAGAGGAAAGAAACACGCACGCGCCCACACAAGAACACACGCACAGAGGAATACACGCTCACACGCGGGCCCTGTGCCACAGGCTGGGAGCGGCCGCGGGCCGGAGCAGAGCGGAGCGGGGCGCCCCGGGCTCGTCGGGGAGCAAGGGCTGCTGGGCACAGCACGGCCCGCCGGCGCCCACCCAGGGGTGCCCTCGGGCCCGAGCTATGCTATTAAGGCTTCCGCGTGTGACTGGAAGCCCTGGGCTGCCCCCGTGGGAAGCACCTCCCAGGAAGGCACAGAGGGCCGGGATGCTGGCGAGCAAGTGCCCCGGGCCGGGGGAGGCCCCGGGCCGGCCAGAGCAGCCGCCTGGTTAACGCCGTGACTGTCCCGCAAAGTTCCGCTGGAAATGGCGCAGCACAGTCCCGCTGTTTCTCTCCCTCTCCTCACGTCTCAGGAGCAGGGGGCGGCAGGGCTGCAAGGGCCTCACGAGGTCACCCAGCCCCGTCCCCGGCTCCAGGCAGGAGCCACCCCAGCCCCGTGGAGGATGGACAAGCCACACGTCCTCGAGGGAGCCGGCTCCCAAGCCATTGCCCGGGCTCGTCCCGCCTCCAGCCTGCGTGTCCCCTGCCCTTGGGGCCCCGCTCCCAGCCCAGGGCCGGACTCGGACATGCCGAGGCCCTAAACGATGTCCAGTTTAAGAGGGCCCCTATGATAAAAAAAAAAATTCACAAAATCCGCGAAAATGGATTTGCATGAAATTTTCAGACGAATTATTGTTATTTCTGCACACATTTACGAACTCAATATTAATAAGAACTGTGGGGGTGATATATGTATGTATGTATGTATGTATGTATATTTTTGCCATATTAGAATGAAAATGTCCCGCTTTCTTTTCTTAGAGGCCCCTCATATTGTGAAGCCCTAAACTGTAGCTTAAGTAGCTGAAGGCTAAAGCCGGCACTGTCCCAGCCCCTCCCTTCCAGCCGCACGGGGAGAGCCCTTCTCCGTCCTCTCTGCAATGCCCTTCAGGTCCTGGAGGGCGGCCATCGACCCCTCAGCCTCCTCTCCTCCAGACTCCCCGGAGAGCCGTGGGCAGATGCTCCTCGGGGGCGCTTGTTCTGCCTTTTGGCAACTGAACCCCCGTTTTCGAGGTGCACTTAGTGCCACCCATGCCCCGGCTCCGCAGCTAGCGCGCTTCATGGCTCGGGTCCCAAGCCCGGGCGCCGCTCGCAGCCCCGCTCTTGCAGCAAGTGGTGCGGGATGAGCGCCGCCGGCCGCGCCCGCGCCCGCTGGGAGCAGCTCCGCACAGCGCTGGTGGATGCCAGAGGCCGCCTGCGGCCAGAGCCCGGTCCCAGCTCCTCCATGGGGCACTGCGGCCGTCTTGCCGAGGCTGCCCGGCCCCAGCCCCAGCCCGCACCGCCTCCCCGCGGGGCAGCGCTGAGCTCGCGGCGGAGCCAGCGCGCGGGCCTTGGGCTGGCCTGCCCCGGCTGCCCGCGCTGACCCCGGGGCACGCGGGGGGCCTGCCTACCCGCCCTCCCCTTTCATCTTCGTGCCGGCCGTCTCTGCCCCTGTGTGACACGCTGTCCCCTTTGTCCGCGCCGAGCCCCAGCCCTTCGCTCGCTGGCCGCGCAGGGAGCCTGGCCCGGGGTCCGGCCC
>NW_017728948.1:70877911-70890017 GCF_001723895.1 Crocodylus porosus | reverse complement strand
GCCGGTGACTGGAGGAGGAGGCGGCGCGGCAGCCCATCTGCTCGGCGCCCACCCGGGGCCGCGCTGCCCTTTGAAGCCGCCTTTGGGGCCGGGGGGGCGGGGGAGATGCCCGCGTCAGGCCCCTCCCCGCCGGCGGGCCCGGGCTCGTCGCGGCCGCTGCTCTTATGGCTTTGGGTTGTTTTCGCCCCGACCTGCGGGCTCTGCGCCTCGGGGAGTGTTCAAGGGGGCTCAGTGCAGGCTGAGGCCCCCGCCGCCCCGGGCTCCCGCACCGTGCCGCGGGCGGCCCCCGGCAGAACCGGGCGGCGGGGCTCGGCTCGGGGACAGCGGCGGCGTTGTGCTGTGGGATCCCGGCCCGGCGGGCAGCACTCCGAGCACATAGCGCCGCGTGGGCTGCGCGCGGGGGGCGGGGGCGAGGGGGTCATTCTTGGACGTGGAGGGGAGAAAAACCCCAGCCCGGTTTCGTTCCCCTTGCATCATTCCCTTCAGGCCGGGTGTCAGGACATCGCGCCGTCTTGGGAGCACCGAGGAGTCCCCGAGCCGCTGGCCCTCGGTCACCCCCACCCCTGCACCCTGCCAGGGCTGGTGGCTTCTCCGTTCACCCCCCTGCGCGCGAAGCTGAGTCACGCGGGTTGATCAAACGCCCGGAGCAGACAAACGGGAGAGAATCGCCCCGACCTGGTTAATCTCGCTTCAGTCACATCAGGGCTTGCGGCAGTCAAAAAAAAATTGGGAGACAGGAGCGTGACTGCTGAAACCCGCTGGTGTCTTTCTTGGGGCAGCGGTAGCTCATGCACTTCACCCAGCTTTGGCCCCAAAGCTCTGCTCTTAAAATACTCCCTTCCCCCTCCCATCCTTCCTTTTACTACTTAAAATATAAGTGTCATTTGGTTCGCCCATAAAACTTGTCAAAGGGCTGAGCTGCCCACAGTGAAGTCAATGGGAGGTTTAACATCGACTTCAACTACAAGCGGATTAGGTAGTGTCTAGGGGGAAAAAAAGACTTAATACGGGAGCTAGAGACCTCCATGATGGCAAACGCGTCGGGCATTTCGGTGCCCCGTTTTAAAAACCGATAGGAAAATGCTTAGTGTCCCCCGTAACCACATGTTGATCTTACATGGCTGTTTTCTTGAGGATATTTTATTTGTGCTCATTTTGGTGAACTAAAGCACTCCAACTCTTCCCCCCTCCCTTTTCATGTCCCATATAAATACTAATGAGGGGACAATAAAGGGACATAGCACATGCCAGTACCGAATACAGATTTGATCCAGAGCTCCCGATAAAACTGTCAGGCGATGCCATTTGTATCTCATCACGAGAATGCCTTTCACAGTCTGGTTCATATTCTTCAGGATTTTAAAAAAATGATGATGAAGACCAAGGCATCTTACTGTTTCTTAGGCTTTTGTTGTTCCTTCCCTCCCTATTAGCTTCTAGGCGACAAGGAAGTATTGCTATCTCCCTTACAGCCGAATTGAAAGCATTTCCCCAGCGTTATTTAGGAAGTCCGTGGAAAAGCTAGGAAATAAACACCGCTCCTCTTCGATATAAAACTATCCTCTTGCTTTTTTTTCATACATTTCAGAAAGATTTCAAATAGAGAGTGTGCCTCTGAAGGGAAGATGGCTGAAAACACTGACTGCTAGAAGAAGCAGGGGTAGCAGCGCTCTGATAATTCTATTCAGTCTTTCATTACAGCCATATTTGAAATATTCAGATTTTCCTGGAAACCATTTTTCATCCTTTATGTTTGCCTGCAAAAGACCAATGCTTTCTGAAAGGTTGGGGGGGGAGGGAAGAAAGATCAATGCAACTTCTTTTTATTAACTTTACACAATCCTCCCCTCCCTCAAACACCAAAACAGCTAACTGTTTCTGCTGTGAAAGATGTTGAGACTTTGGACTAAGCTCATACCTGCTCAACTTGCAGGTGCAGAAACTAAAGGAGTTGTGCTAGGGCCCTTTGACATGGTGCCTCGTCGAAAGAATAAGTAAATGGAGAGGAGTGGTTGCTCAAACTAGTGGCCAGCAATTAATACTGACGGGGCTAGCAAAGGATATGGCTTTACCTCCATTCCTAAAGACCAGTAACAGAAGTGCTGGTTGGGAGTCTTCAAGGCTGAGGCTGTTACTTTTGAGGAAAGTCAGATCTGTCTAGAATTGCAGTGCCACTAGTTGGCCATTAAATGGCATTGCAGGAAGTGGAGTTGTCTTTCCCACCTAAGCTTCTTATGGAAAGGTGAGGGGTGACAGACTGTAACCTTCAGATATCTCAACAATCATTAGCAATAGTTCTAATTCCTCCTTACCCTTTTACCAGTTCACCACCAGCTTGAAGGTCCTGGGACACTAAATAAAACAAAGGTGTGGTCCAGGTGAAGCCTACAGAAACACTGGCAGTGATTTCACCCCAGCTGTTGGAGGTGGGATAGAATTTGGAGGCACCAATAGATAATACAGTAGGTTGAAGCTCAGTGACAAGGGAGTGCAGCAGGGAACTGAGGGCCTTTGTAGGAACACGCAGATTTGCGGTGGAGTTGGGGAAATTCTTTACAGAAAATGAACTTTTGTGTCTGCTCAGTAGTTTAAGGAAAGCTAAAAAATGAGGGCTGTTCATGAATACCTCACTGGCACTTAATTTTTGTGGTGGACTCTGGACTTCTAAACTGTATGGTCTTTCTTCAACTCCCTGCCATTTTAAATGAGGTACAGAAACTATTATATCCCAAACCCCCGAAGAAAAATGCATTGTCTGGATGGCATGAAAGATGATTCTTGTTATCTGTGAGGCTTTCAGAAGCATGGATAACTATGGGCTATTCATGAACATTTTTGCAAACCGGAAACAATTTGTGAATGTATTTAATGTGCCATTCAATCAGCAAGGTTCTCTTCAGAAGTAGTTTGGGATGGGGGCTGAAGCAGAGAAACTGAGCAAGAACTAGAAAGCATGCATTGCTGGACCTTGTATATGCCTTTTCCCATATGATACAAAAAGCACAGAAGTAACATTGATGTTTCTTCCACACAGGCTGCAGGGCTGAGCTCTGTGCCTGGCAGTTGCCTAGAACTCCCTGGAGGGTGAGGTTCCATTTCTGTATTTAAAATAATAAAAAAGAAGGTTGGGCTTCCAATTGAAACTTCCTGAGTGGATAGTTCTTCAGTAAGGACTAACTTACTGCTTGGGCTAATTTACAAAAGTCTATGGATTTGTCAATGATGGATAAAGTGGGTTTGCATATGACCAGCATGCATAGAATTTTCCCTGAGGCTTGCATTGCAGGTGATGATTATGTGCTGCTTCTCCTGTATGGTACAGAGAAGGTTACAGCTCACACGGTGGTGGGCTAATACTGGTGAAGTGCAAAGGGGACAATATATAAGCACATTTGCATAGGTGGAATTCTGTAGGCAGGGGCAAATCCACAGTGGAGTGCAGTGGTGATTGCTTGTCCACCCACCATTTAAAACAAACTGTCTGGCACTGGAAGCAGGATTTCTAGTCAGGCAGCAATGAGGGAATCATTTGTTTTCATGGTTTGTTATAGTCTGTTTCCTAAACTTTTCACACCATCCATGTTAATTACCCTCTCTCCTTTTTTAAAATGGTCTTGATGTTCCACTAATCAAGCTATTGTTTCTTCTGTAATTCTTGTGCCTGTTAACTGTTCCTGGTAATTAACCCCTGTTCTTGAAATCCACCAGATTCAAATTTTACCCTCAAACTTCCAAAAAATACAATATTATGACTATAATTTTAAGAATTCAAAAGAGAGAAAATACAGAAATGAGAGTTAAGGTACCCTGAAAGTTTAGTTCATTCACATTGTCTATCTGGGACCAGATCCTTTACCCACTGAAGCCAAAGGAGGGACAGGCCAGGAGATTGGCGGGGAGGGGGTTGTTTTGTTTTCTTTTATTTTTTTCTTTTTGTTATCAAGTGCTGAGTGGCCAGAAACTATGACTTGCTCCAGTGTGAGCTGTCAGGTGCTCACACTTCAGAAAACAAAGCCATTTATTACATATTTAAATGGGAAGATAAGAGCCTAACTTTAAGGTATTTCTTAAAAACTGTAACACTGACCTATGGAGTATTTGGGGGGGGGGGGTTCTGTTAAATGTATACCTTAATGACAAAGTGTTTTTAAGAGAAGAACTGGCCCATACTTCCGTTAAATTCAGCAATGGGTGCTGGATCAGGTGCTGTATATAGGATGGTCAGTTTGAAGTTGTCATTGGAGCTTAGCATGACAGGCTGGTATTTGTAAGAAATGTTAAGGAAAAATGTCTGGATGAAAACCCTAACAGTGAAAATCAAAAATGGTTTGGTGTTGGACAATTGTTCTGTAAAAGCCTTTTGGTTTTTTGTAACTATCTTTGGTTTTCAAAAACTGAAAATGTCTGAAGAACATGCTGGGTTTTAGTTTTTGTTGTTTTGCTGAGGGGAAAACATGATAAAAGCAGAGTTGCTGTGAAAATTATTGCATCTGCCATTTTTTGTCAAGATTTTTTTACAAAAATAATTTGAGCAGTTTTGGTTATTATGCAAACCTTAACTTGCGTGGTCTGACTTTCAAATGTTTTAAAATGTTACTTTTGTGCTGTCCTGACAAAAGTATATTAATTACAGAAATTTATGTCAGTGTTTTCCTGCTGCCATTCTTTACTATTATAAATGTCATTTGGAACTCAAGAAGTTTGTCCATGTTTCATCATGAGTGTGTTCTTTTGAGAAAGAGAAATATTTTCACAGATACCAAAATCGGACTGGAGACCATTTCCCTTCATGTATGCCTACAGTCTACTTTGCACTGAATAGCATAATGCTATAAAGAGTTGCAGTAGCTTCATTAATAAGAGCTGTGGTTTAAGAGCTATCAAGTCAGTTTTAATAGAGACAGCATAATCTGGCCTACACTGAAATGTTTATAAGCATTAATCTTATCTCTAAGTTACAGTTACACTGCAGTATCATAAAATAAATGAACTATTTTCTGCTGATGACTTCCTGATCAGCACATTACCTCTGATGTAATAGCTTTTGACAACCCTGATCCTCCAGCAATAGTAGCTTACAGAATTGGTCACTGGAAACCTCTATTTTACAATTACATAAAAAAAGCAAAGATGATTACCTATAGAGATGTAGATGAACTAGTAGGAAAAATGATCACGTAGGTAAAGCTGCAGGAGAAACATATTTTTTGACAAAGCTTTTCTATTACAATGATGTATTTATTTTAAAAAGAAAAATGACCTTTGCATTTGCCTATATCCTGCTCTTGTGATTAATTTAAATTTTTAGTTTTACACACCCAGCTATAAACTCTTTTATTTACATTTTATTGCAACTGAACTCATGGCATTTATGCTTGCTTAATAATAGTCTGTTAACTGCTCAAAGGCAGGTGTTTTCAAGGATGTGATGCATCAACAGAGGGAAATCTAAACTGATTTAGGAATCACCATAAAAAGCCTATAGCAGAGCTAATAAAACTGTCTTGTTCGCTCTCATTAAACTGCTTGTAACTGCTTTCCTGTTAGGCAGGAACACAAATGTTCCACAAAAAATAATACCTACCTAAATATAGCTAGTTGTTTGAATATAAAGGTGTACAAATAATTCTTAGTCACCTGTATGCAAACAGGTTTAATCAAGATGATGATGCTTAGTAATTTTTGATGTAACTGTGATTTACCTTGTATTTCATTGCTACAAAAATTATTTTATTTCTATAAAGCATTTTTTTCCCTTTCAAAATGCATTTTAAAAATACTTCTTATTCAGTACTTTCATTCAGAGTATTTTCTAGAAACGGAATAAATAGTGTAAGTTTCCTCTGATTTGTTGTCCTGTCTGAACCCTGAACTGAAGAGACCACCACTGGGGATCTGTCCATGGTAGTACACTCAAGGTCACTACTTGTACTCTATAGTACATACCTATTGTTAACTTGAAGCTGGATTGTCTCCCTTGACTTCCTTGGATAGATACTCATTATTGTTTTTATAATTGTGTTATAAACTGTGCCCTCTAGATTTTGTTAAATATTTTTAGTTTCTGAACACTCCCGCTGTACTGATTTACTGTAAATTGTTTCAAATGTAGTCTCATCCTACACATTTTGACTTTATCTTAAAGATGCCCAGCCAAATTTATCTGTTGAGTCTAAGCTAATCCAATCTATAGTTTTATAATAGTATTCATCGGTATAGCATCCAAGAAAGGCATAAAAGACAAAAGCTTAGCTCAGTGCACAGCTTCAGCAAACAGGCCATGTACTAGTGATTTCCCATAGTATTTATTGATCCTTTGACTCAAGTTCTCTTTTATTGGAAATATAATCTATTCAAACACACATTCAATATAATTTTGCTGACAGCAGCCAATATTAATCTGATCCATATGTATTTTTATTTATGAACTTTAATATGAACCAAAAGTATTTGAAAGAAAATACTCTGAATGAAATTAAAAGATATCAGATGCTTGCTTTGTGTGTGACATATTGATTGCAAGCAGTCAGGCTGGGTCTTGGAGAACACTGCATCAAGGAACTGTTACTCACAGATTTAGTTTAACAGTTTAGTTAAGCTTTAGTTTAGCTTCCTGCAACAAATGATGTCATGTGAAACTGAACCTTTTGGTTCAACTAAGCTGATAAATCAATAACTAATAGCTCCTGAAGACATGTATGAGTCAATACTCTTACTGGTTTGAGATTTGCATGTGCTATTAATAACATGGATGACCTTTTAGGATTAACATTTTGACACTAAAGCAACTGGCATAGCAATATGACAGGATAACACTTTGATATTAAAGGAAGAATCTGTTAGTCTTTCTTTTTTGTATAACCCAGTATTCCCATCACTAATTATAGATGCATATTGTGAGGGAAGCTTCTGTATCCTGGGTGTACCCAGGGTATGTACTCCCCCTTCTGACTGAAGGGGATTGGCAGCAGGCAGGGGTGCTATGGAAGAGAACTGCAAGCTGAGCGCAGTCTCCCCACTCCCTATAGAGCCAGGCCAGGACAATATTAAACTATATACAAATTTATTAATATTGACATGGAACCTTAAAAGATAACTAGTAATATAAAACTGATACAGATATTTAGATATAATACAGGACTAATAACCTTGTTTCTCTACAATGGATAACCACAACTGGGGTTCAGGTAAGTTACAAGTAAACACAAATAAGTAATGGGGAGGAAGTTACAAGTAAACACAAATAAGTAATGGGGAGGGGTCCTAAAAGGACCTCAATATAGATTTTATGTTTTAATGTTAGTTTTCTTACTGATGCGGAAGCACACAATTCACAGGATAGAATATCACAAAACATAAAATAATGTATCACAAATTAGAAGGCACATAAGCACAGAAGTAACCTTCAACCATTAAAAGGTTCCCCAAGGCCCCACCACATTCCTGGGGCCTGGATTATGCTCTAGTGACCTGTGAGGGAAGACCCTATTGCCCCTTGGCATACCACACACCAAGCCCCCTTGGCAGCCCACAAACTCAGAAGGGGCCCTCCCTGGACCTCCTCTCCAAGAACACTGGCATCATCAAGAAGGACTTCCCTTCCCCTGTGGAACCCTATTCCGCAGCAACTCATGAATCTGATGCCCAGGTGGGGGTCCTCATCCCCTCAGGCAAATGGCTCCTTGTCCAGAGAAGCCTCTGGAGCCTCTGACTCCTCCTCGTTCAGAGCCTCCGTTGCATGCTCTTGAGGGCTTTGGCTTTTGCTAAGGGTTGGAGGCCCAGACCACCTTGCATGGCTCTGGGGCTCTGTCCACTCCCAGACCCCCAGTTCAGCATCTCCTGCACCGGGTTCCCTGCCACTTGCCAGGGAGATGGAACCTAGAGCCACCGCGGATGGCTCTCAGAGTCTTGCTGGCTCCGTGCACCCAGAGCCCTAGCCACCCACCTGGAGTTGCAGACCTGAGCCTCTTGCTCCCAGGGTCTGGCTCTGTGCACCGTGCTGTGTGCACCAAGTGGCTAGAAACCCAAGCTGTCTGACACAGCTCCCAGGGTGTCACCCCATGTGCTGTACTGCGCACTGACTTGGGGCTGAGGCCATCCACTGAGGCCATCCACTGGGGCTCTTCAGGGCAGCAGCATTTGCCTGCAGGGCAGCTCTTCCCCAGCTTTTCTTAGCCCCACTCTTGTCTCCGTCCGTCAATGCACCTGCCGCATGCTAGGCATGCAGCTCCTTTTAGTTTCTTCAGAGGCTCTGCCTCCCTGAAGTTCTCCCGACCCTGCAGGTTTCAGGCTTAAACCAGGTCTGTGTTGCCCTGGGTAGGGGTGGGGAAGCCCCTCCCTGCCGCTACCTGTTTGGTGGATGGGGGCACCAATCATACTGGAGATTCTCTGAGCCTGGACATGCCGGGCTATATCAGTAAGTCCGCCACAATTATAATGGTTAATCTTTATCAGTTATTCACTTTATTCATAAAACCTCCAGAAAATGTAATATAAGCATCATCCCTTCCCCATATCTTCATATTTTTAAATATCTGAAGCGTTTTGTTCCAGTGACGGTTGTCACCTGGGACAGCTTCCCATTCAGAAAGTAAAGTAAAATAATAAAAAAGTGTTAAGATAGCAAAGCAGTAATTTCATTTGCTAAAACAGTTGTCCATTAAGATAGCAGAACCACAACACTTTAAATTTTCTAGAAGGCTCTAAAGGAATGGTTTTCAAGGTGGACACCTGCCCCTCATTGCATATCTAGAGGGGGATGCTTCAAAAGTCCCCTAAATTAATAAGCAAAATAGGATTATAGGAAAGGCAATCAGTGTTCTACATACAGGTTTGAAAATGAAACACTGGGGCTTCTGTTAATATTTTAAAGCTTGACATAGCTGAGCATTAATACACAAAGTTCTCCTATTGTACTTAGTTGTCTTCTATACCAGTTGTTCTCAACCTTTTTTATACCAGGACCCATTTGTAAACATCAATGGCCTGTCCTTAACCAGTGCCCCTCCATCCTGATCCTCTGTCCCCCACCCCCAGACCCAACCCTTCAGTGTGTAGGGCAGCAGGGGAGGAAAGTAGAGTGGGGGTGGGGCAAGCAGCCCCTTGCAGGCTGGAACTCTGACAGCCTGCAAGGAAAAGGCCACCACTTCTTACATTTTTCTCTATTTTTAATGTTTGATCCATTTTTAAAGTTTGTTCACAACCCTCCTATATATTCTTGAGACCCACTTTTGGGATGTGACCCACAGGTTGAGAAACACTGTTCTATACTATTACCATAGTATCTGGGAGCCTAGTTTTAGCCAGGAAGGAAAGAGATATACCTCTTCCAATGAGCAGAAATGGCCAGTCTTGTTGGTGAACACAGAATTCAAGAAAAGAAAATGTTTCTGTTCCTGTGTCTACCACTGACTTGCAGGGTGACACTCAGAAAGCTACTCAGTCCCTCTGTAGTTCCATTTCCCTGTTTGTAAAACAGGGACAACAAATACTTCGTAATATTAAAAATTTCTCATCCATGTTGATCCAAGTGTTTTGTAATCCTAGAAACCTCTTCAGGCCATGAATATTCTGGAGGGGGTTTCAACGCTAAATTTAGAATAAGGGGATAGAAACACAACTCACATGTTTGCCATTGACTTTGCATTATGATTGCTAAGAACAGGACCCTGTCATTAGCCATGATTCAACCAGCTTGGATTTTGATTTTTTTTTTTTTTTTTGCCATAACTTTACTAATCAGTGAGGATTTTCCCTTTGCTATTTTCTTCTGATTTATCTGGGCCAGGAAGAGGTTATATCACACAAAGAATAAACTTCCTTACATCTAGTTGAGCTAGCAGAAGGTAGGAAATGTTTAAGTACCTGATGAAACAACCTATTTAATATAATTTTTTGTGTCTTTAAACCAGGATTTAGCCACTAAGTAAACTGTTCTAATCTACAAAGTGTTCTAATCTATGGAATTTAAGAGTCAAATGAGGACTACAGAGTTCGGCCATAAATGATGACTGAACACTTACTGTTTCTGCTTCTTATCTGTGTAGACCTAATCTTAGTCCTTTATGCCTTTGTTTGACATCCAGTTCTTTATATGCATATTCTATACACGTGGGTTGTAAACAGAAATTTAATTCCTAGCTCCTGCATCAGCAGTACTTTTCTCTTGATAGTTTATTGAATATTCTAGTGGTCATAGGCAACGGTTTTGATTTTCAGCAGTTTAATTTAAAGGCATTAACCTACACGTACAGTAAAAAGTGTTTGAGTTAGAGTCAGGCTTAGCTAGCTTAAGCCTTAGCATCTCTAATATCATAGTCCTCACTTGGGCACCCAGAATAAGTAAGTATTTTCAAAATTTTGGTCTAAGTGATTGCTCAGCTGCCCACAGGATTAACCAAGCAACTGGCAGAGCAGCAGAATCCAGTCACCTGACCTACAGACTGGTACTTACCTGCTACATTCTGAAGTCTCTGAGCATGCCAAACTAATATTAAAGGCTCCTGCTAGCTTCAAGTAGGAGCTTGGGAAAGGGGGGTAACCTAATCAAACTCTACTGTCATTTTTCCTCACAATAGGCCTGACACAAAGCTGATTAATGTCAACAGGAACCTTTCCATTGACTTGAGGTAGGTAAATAAAGCAATGAAGAAGTCTCCAAAGCTATATGAAATTTGGTTAGATAAACTCAGAAGTTTTTGAAGTTTAACTAAATGCTTTAGGTCTGTACTGCTGGACTGAAGAACTCACAAAAACTCATTTTCTCACTGAATGGAGGTATTGCCTACTTCAACACAATTCAGGAGCAGCCAGGCCCTCTGCTTTTGGTCCAACTGAAACAGAAAGGGAAGAATGAAAAATGAAAAACAGATTTAAAACTGAGACAGACATCTTCAGGACTCTCACAAAGTTAGAATTTGGATTCACTTTGAGCTTTGGATATAAATTTGATTGGTTATTTTATCAAAACTGGTTCTCCCAGTTGTATTCCAATTTTCAAATTATGACTGTTGAGTAGGCAATAAAAATGGAAACACACGACAGGGCGTGTGCTCTATTACTTTAACAGTATGATACAAGGCCAAAAGCCAAATGTTATAACAGCAGCATAAAACACATCCTGTAGTGTGTCACTTGTTTTATAAAATATATGTTTATGGCTACAATTAAATGCATGCAAAAGAGTTTTATTTTAAAACTTTTTGTAAAGCCCTGACTTGAAAAAGTTAAAGAACAATTTGGTTAGTTTCTATAATACTATTTAAGTTTGATCCATCAATCATTAGGTGCTATGCAACGGGCACCAGTATAATAAAATTAAAATTAAGGTGGATTTAATTTTTCATAATACTTTATCATTTTACTTTTTCTTTTTAAGTGTTTAGCATTTCTGCAGTCTTTTCAGTTTGTTTTGTATGAGAGGGAACCCAAACACAAGACAAAACAGAGCTCAAGAGAATATTTTCTTTTTTATTATTGTTTTGTTTTCATCATTGTTTTGATTCCTTTAAGAGTAGGACTGGGGTTCCAAATCTTTAATAGCTCATTTTAAATAGGCAAACTAGGTAACTGCATATGGGCAGAGAAGAAGACATCTCCAGCAAATCTAAAGTACTTTGGTTGTTCACTAGCCTCCATGTACCTGTTTCTCCATATACCCTGTTGCCACAGCAGGTCATAAATTGTTTCTCTCTCTCAGTGGCCTGGTTATGTAGCTCAACATTTCACTACCTCCTTGGAGGACAGGCAGCAGCATCATTATTCTTTTTCCATCTCCAGATTCTCCCACATCTCTCTTACTTTTCACTAACATCCAGACTTTAGACAAATCCTACTGCTGATTTTTTTATAATTTCTCTCAGATAAATCTCTGCTGAGCCATCCCAGTTCTACAAAGACTAGCTGAGTCCTTGAGTGCTCCATCTCCCTGTTTTCCCATTTTCTCATGTTTCCATTTCAGATCAACCAGGTCTTAGTTTTCCCTACATGCTGGCTACCTTACCTTTCACCTTGTATCCCCACTGGCAGAGCTGGCCTTGGAAAAATGGCACCCTGGGCAAACTTGTATTTTGATGCTGCCTCCTGGCATGCCCCCCCCCCCCCCAAG
>NW_017728948.1:70874171-70877811 GCF_001723895.1 Crocodylus porosus | reverse complement strand
TGTTGCCACCTGCCCTGCCTAGTCTGGCTCCTCCTAAGCAGTGGCTGGGGAGGGGGGAGGGCGGGCAGGCCTGGCTGGTCATTGTTTCTGCTGCCTGGGGTGGGAAACAGCCAAGGAGGAGCAGGGCAGGGGGCGATCACTGCTGTGAGCATAGGTTGTTCACACACATGTATTCATGTGTGTGTGCATGGTGCCCTGTGTCCATGGCACCCTAGGCAGTTCCACATGTCACCCATCCCTTAAGCCAGCTCTGTCCATTAGCTTCCTATTTTCTCTTTTGAAAAGGAAAAGCTTGACTTTTATGTGTGTTGAATAGTCTGTAACTTTGCCCACTTCTTCCATTCTTCACTTCAGAAAAAGTGAAGAAGTTAACAGAAGTATTGTCTTCTAACAAGATGTCATACATGATAGTTCTACAGATAGGTATAATATGAATTAACAAGCCTAAAACAGAATTTAGAACTCTATTATCACATCTGACACACCTTCTCTATTTGTTTTCCTTTTTCCTATCCTGGAACTGGCCCTGATTCATTTCTGCACTGTTTTTAGTGCTGGCTATGATTTTTCCAAGAAACTACATTGTTGCAAAATTGTAGAAGCTTATTACAAATGTGTTATAAACCCCCTTGGAGTCAATGATCCTTAGCTTGGTCACAGGCGGGTGAAACTGGGGAAACCTGTAAGATAACCAGGGTTTCAGCTATGACAACGGACTATATGGAGTGGTCCAAGGGACAGCAGGCTTCTAGGCTCTCTAAGTCTGGAGCAGCTAGTGATATGGACTGTTTGAGGCCTGGAGGCCTCAGGGCTTCTAGGGTCCATGGTGGCAGACAGTCAATGCCAGCTGTCCTAAGTTCAGAAATTCCAGAATCTGTGGGCCCCATTTTGTCAAAGTTTGCAGGTTCCTTGGTTTTGAAGTCCTGGATGCCCCAGCTTTAACTGTGGTTTTGGCTGTCTTCTGGTTTTACAGCAGTTCTAAAAGTCTGAGAAACCTGCCTCAAGTGGTAGCACTTGGAGCTGGGTAACTCTGGAGTCCCAGGGTCAGGCATAGTCTATGTGACAAGGTTGCTCCCAGAGTCCGCAGCTCTGGGACCATGACAGTTGTTGCCTAAAACTGACACTCTTGTCTTTCTGTGTGTTTCTGGGGAGCATGTTTCATTTCAGAAATGCTATACGTCAATATTTCCAAAACCCATCTTTTTCCAGAGCTCCCAATGCACTGGAAATTTTTTCTAAAAGTTTTTATACCAAAGTGGAGCACAATCAGATTTTCTACAGAATGGGAAGTCCTGAATTTGGGTCAGCTGTAGTACTTTAATCTTTCCAAAGGCAGAAAATACATGCCTAAATGAGTAGTTCATCACTGGCCTGTTAGTAAGAATTCCACTACTATTCAGTGGTCTGATTCAAAAAAGTGTAGTGAATCTTACAGGTTCTTAGATGATGAGTCCCATTGGTGATGTGTAGGGAGTGCACGTGCACGCCCTGAGATCGGCCATGCAGCCCCTGGAAGCGTCAGCCACAAAATCAGAAGTGCTGGCAAAAGTTCACTTCCAGTTTTGCTGCTGGCTCAGTGATCAGCCACTGGAGAACTCCCCCCATCTTGCAGTCAGCAATTGGTGGCTGGGGATTTCACCCCCCACAATTGGTGATCTAGTGTCCCCCCAGACTCTGGAGGCACCAGTCACCCATGGTGAGTCCAATATGCTATTCTTAGTGAAAAGGCTACATAGTGAAATATAATATATTGCTAATAGCAGCAACAGAAAATGTATGCAAGTACCATGTGTATATTTGGAATCACATTTTTAGAAGAGTGTCACAGTCTTCCAAACCCATGAATACAGCAATTTCATCTGCAGTTGGTACATAGTAGACTTGAACATTAACTGCTTACAGTCCAAAAGCCTGAGGCTGAATTAATTCAGTCTTCACAGATTAGCCTAAACTGAGTGGATTGAACGAATAGGCAAGTGAACAGACATTCACTTTTGATTCTGGAAATGCAGCCACGTGCCTAAAGTGGCTTAGGCGGTCCCTGCTAAACTTATGCAGCTCCCTGCTAAACTGGAGCAGACAATTTGGGCCAAAGCTAGCCCACCCACCCTACAAAAGGGGGCTTTCAGGGGTGGTGCAAATGCATCCTGGAATGCTGGGAACTGTGAGTTAACTTGAATTTGGAGGGGATCTGAGACAGAAGTTCAATAAACCAATTTAACCTAAATCAGTTAATTTGGATACTGCTACTGATAAACCCATCCAGGCTTATCTTAAACTGGTTTTGTCCATTTTGAAACAGTTTATGTGTGCTGAACTTCTGTTGTGTTACAGATTTGAACCAGTTTCCAAATACTTATACCAGCTTATGTGTAATTTCTGTCCCTGGCCCTACTACTTGCTTGACTTGTAGTAAGTGCTTTTATACTTGCAACCAAATTTAGGCATGAAGACAGTCCACAAAATTGGAGACTAGATACAGTTCCTTTATATACATGAATGACTATGTAAATTGAAAGCCTTCAATTTAGATTCATTTAGATTATTTGGTGTCTTTTACACACCCATTGCTGTTAGTTTTCTTTCTTTTTAAGGCTAAATTTAGCTGGAGGATCTCAATTAGGCTTTTTTCTACTCTGGAGAAATCTTTCATCAGCAGGAATAATACGATATTGGATTTCTTTTGAAAAAAAAAATCCATTCTATAATTATCTATGTCTTACAGTTTACATAAAATCACTTGTTTTATTAGCCTTCAATTTCAGCTATTGCATTTTACCATGACTTGTTTTACTATGATGTTCTTTTTGTCAATGTTCTATGAGACTGTGGTATTTGACACATTTAATTGCATCTCCATGGACTCCTGACATTTTACAATGGGAGCAAGAATTTTATTTGTGTTTACAGGATACATTCAGGAGAAGAACTTTAAAAGGTGTGTCCTATTGACTTTTCTAAAACATCAACAAAGCCATGAGCAAGCGTACTCTTTTGCTTGGTTCATAAAATCCCAACTAAACATGAACATGCATGAACTGAACAATATTAAATTATTTGGCATCCACTCTGCAAGCTAAAATCGACAAAAGTTGCTTAAAACAGGTCTAAAGTACAGAATTCAAAGATCTTTTATAAGACAGTGCAAATATGTGAACACTTCTGTGTTTAGTTGCAATCATGTTTTGTGCCTTCTCCCTGCAAAACAACCTGAATTATGTATTTATAGAGGAAAAAAAGACACCCTAATACTTGAAAGTTTGTCAAGATTTTAGTCATGTTCCATTTGATAGCCAGGTTCCAGATATCCAAAATAATTGCTTCTCTGTAGGTTTGGGAGTCTAGATTCATCATGTAGGTACTGAGTTCTTTTCAGGAAAAAACTGTAATGTTCTTTTAGTGCTCCCTTATGGGCAGTGAAAGTTACATTCATGAAGTTGCCAGTGGTGGAGAGATGAGGGCCCTTCCAGTGTTGGCATTTGAGGTCATATTCTTTGTAACTGTCTTATAGTTTTTAGCAAAGACTTTATATTATTTTCTCTTTTTTTTGTGTAACTGCCGCGCGGCACTCTCACATTTATGTAACCTTGAAGTAGACTGTTAATCAAAATGAACGCTTTGTACTTCTCTCCACTGGCAT
>NW_017728948.1:70797122-70873421 GCF_001723895.1 Crocodylus porosus | reverse complement strand
AGTCGTCTACTTGTGCCAACTCGGCGAACCTCGAGGGCGGCTAAGAGCTACCTCAATTCCGCCCCACAAGCCGCGTGCTCGCACAACTCCGCAAAGCCCGTGGCTCCCCTAAGCGGTGCCGGAGCCGCTAGCCCGGCATTTCGCCACATTCTTCTAAGTGACATGAACAGAATTGCTCCTGATGTAAATCAGAACAAGTGAGGAGAGAACGAAGTCCTATATTGGACTGTACTACTAAAAATAGGTGATGCAAGGTGGGAATGGAAAGAGAGAGTGTGAGCTCAGAATTAAGGGAGAAGGATAATCAGTGCACATTATGTAAATCAACCTCTGTTGTTGAATATTGGGCTAGCAAAAGCTCATGCATTAATTCAGTCTCATTATGCCTCAGTTCCAATTTATGGCTTTGATTACAAGTTCATGGGGGCATATTCTTGTTATGTTTGTGCAGTATGCAGGTAGTACAATATGACCCTGGTCTGTTACTTGGGGCATGGGTGGATCTAGAAATTTAAAAAGTGGGGTGCCAACGGTTTAGTACATCATTGCATATAAAAACAACGCACATTTTTCTCCAGTTAAAAATAAACCAGAAGCTTTAGTAACATGCTAGGAGCCTAGGGCTGTGTTCTTCAGTTTAAGATTGAAGAAAAAAACAAATATAACTCTTTTGGAATGAGTTAAAAACAATCTGCAGGGCTGTGAAATAGGAACTTAATTACCAGGAGCAGCTAACAGAGGTCAGAACTGAAGAACAAAGGACAGCTTGATTGGTTGAACATCAAAGCTATTAAAAAGAAGAGAGGGTTGTTTACACCTATGGAAAGGATCAGATGGATTAGAATTATCCATGAAGTCAATTGACTCCCTTAGCACTGTCTCACTAGAAATGCTGCTACCAGACAGTTGGTTTTAAACCTTAGGTGGATCAGCAATCAAAGCAGGGTACAAATGCACCAGTGCACCCCTTTGGATCCACCCCGAGATAGACTCCCTAAGCCAGTAATACCACTAATACTGTACAAGTATCATAACCGACCTTCTACACAGGGATGAATTTTAATTTAAGAAAGACAACATAATTCTGATGGTACTTCAGACTGTCAGGGTGACTGAAAGAGAAAATCCAGGTAGACTAAAAGTGAAAAGAAAAAGTTACACAGCGTCCTACAAAGCAAACTGAATGAGTTTCTTACAACTGTAGATTGTCCATGAAAATTACTTCGCAAAACCGAGGCTGGAAATATTTAGTGTTGCAATGAAAGCTACCCAGAATTGGGAGAGAACACCGCTTGTGTCAATGTGAACTTTCCCCTGGTTACACTTTTATTTGTACTATTTATTTCTTTCAAACATGTAAGTGATACCAAGCTATGTAAACCAAGCTGCTGGAAAAAGCCAGAAAATGGCATCTCCAGAGAGACAAGGTAGGAAAAGCAGGGTGGGAGGGGCTACAGCTGTAAGTTATCATGCATTAATTATTCATTGAGTAAACAATGAGGGAGTGTAGAGGCAGCAGCCTGAGCGTGCTGGCAGAAGATTAGGTTGTAAGATAATAAAGGCATGGAACATGGAGGGGGAAAAAAACAACAAACAAAATTGGATGTTATTCATAACCATCAGTGGCTTTGCTAAAATGAAAAAGCTAGTGAATTATTAATTGCTTTCATTAAGTTAATTGAACCAATGTTTGACAAAGTTTTATGTGACATACAAGGCCAAAGTTTCACAAAAGAAAACTTTGAGACATATTTTGGGGAAATGGGTTACAGTCATTTTTTATCCTATTCTTTGTTAGTTGATGTATAGTAGACCCCTGGCACATAGCTTGTGAAGAAAATTACCTGGAATACTCACTTTAAAACTTCTAGGTTTGTCAATGGTATGAAGCACTAACCATGAAGAAGAGAGCACCTAAAATATTAGTTCACAGCCTTTGTTATTTTAGGTCAGTATTTACTTATGAATTCAACTAAGAGCAGTACCCTTTTGCTTCCTGTAGCTCACATACAATTGTACATAATTCGTATTAATCAGCAATGACTGTGGTAGCAATTACACTGTTTTCATTTCCATTCGAAATAATTTTAAAAAGCAATAAATGTCTCTGTATTGAAATGGTATATTGTCTGTAGGAAAGCCGCTCTTTAGTCAGAAATACCTTATCTAAACTTTATAGGCAAACAAATAATTCACGTAGGCTATTATGTCTTAATCTGATATGTTTAATAAAGGCAAAGGTCTGTTTACTGGGAGAATGTAAATGTTATAAATAAGATGGGGAGGAACTTATATCATACATAGATACCATCAAGATAAGGAAATAGGGGATGGATTCCTGGAAGCTGCGGTTAAAACTGTTAAGTAGAAGGTTTGTGTCTAGGGCGTCTCCTCCTATCATGTCTGTGTGGAAACGTCTGCATGTAATGAGAGAATGAGTGTCTGTAGCTGAGAATACAAAAAGGTATTGTAGAAAGAAGGGGTTTACAGTCACAAAAGACTGAGGAGTTGCTCATATAAGGCACAACCAATATGAAAAATGGTCTGCACTAGGATAAGATAAAAATAAAATAAAAAATGGATGGGGTCTAAAGGGATTGTTTTACATTAGAAGCTCTTACTAGCCAGTAGGTTGACATTGGGTTGGGACAGTGTTTAGATCTCTCATGCAGTGGGCCTCAGTGGGCCCATCTACACTTGACTTTTAGCACTCAGCAATAAACTCCAGTGCTTATTGCTCCAGGTGCGCTGTTTGCCCAGAAGTGCGGCATACTGTGCTGGGTCAGAGCAGCCCTGGCTGGCAGCAGGACTGGGGGGTCAGTTACTCCAAGCTGTCTCTCACCTGCTCCAGCCCAGCTCAGTGTTCTGCGGGTTGGTTGGGGCACGAGGTTGCTCCAGTGCAGGGCTAGGCAGTCTCTATCTACACATGCATTGCTATGTATGAAAAAACTCTGCCTCAGGCAGGTATTTACTAATAGGGCCATATATGTAGATGCACAGTTTACTGAGAAGCTAATTAGGTAGCCTAGTGTTACCATCTTTTTCTACACTGATCAAGAGAAATGGTTTACAATTCTACCTAAACACATTCTTGTGCTTTTTTGGGTACATACAGTGATTGACCAAACTGGAGTTAAAAAATGACCTCAGAGTCCTCTTGGGGAAACAGGGCCTCAAGAGAGAACTGGGACATAAGGTCTCCTTCAGTGTTTCTTCTCATTTTGTTTTTTTCTCTCTCTTTTCCCCCTCCACCTGGATAGCAAGGACATGAGGCAGGGAGCAGGTGTCACTTCATCCACCCCTCAACTGTCTCTTGCTATCTAGGTACCCTCAAGGAAAAAATGAGAACAGAGGAGCAGCAGTCTCCCTAATGGCACACCCAGTAGCGCTGAGCTATGATTGCTTTGTGCCTGTATCCTTGTTGTATACGTAAGAGTGCATCAGGGCAGGTGGAGGACGCTTCCAGATTCTAAAAGAAAACAAAAGCAAGGGTTTACAAGTTTGTTTTTTCAATTTCCATCCAGTTGGTCCTGGTCCTATCATTTGAAAAAATCTGTCTTAAGGAATGCTTTTACACTGTCAATAGTTTAGTGATTCAAATGGCACACTCTTTTGCAAACCTCTAACCAAACCTTCTTTCTAAACCATTACCAGTCTTCATTTGACTTCAAATTAAATTTAGTTGAATCTTTTAGTTTGTTAGAAATTAAGAAGAAAAAATTTGTTTTAGGTTACAAGTTTTTCCTCAAAAAACTGTAGGAACTAACATGTCCATTGGGAAAACAAGTTATTTAGTAACATACTCATGTGATAACTTCAAGGTGGCCACCCTTAACATTGGAGATGCTATTTTGTGTGATGCCATCAAGATTGATGACATCTGCAGCTGAAGCAACTGGAATATTTATAATTTGGTGTGTTGGGACTGGATGTACAAAGAAATGTCTTCATCTTTTGGAGATTTCAAGAGAAGGGATCAAAGGGAAAAGCCCTTCTGCCTACAAAATAAATTGGTCTTATGACATTTTCATGTTATGAAATGTAGTATGAGGTGGCAGAGGCGGCATTGTGAGAGGAATGTGCCTGTCAACTTATCCTGTGAAGAGATGAACTTTCTGCTCCAAAAGTGGTCAGTCCTAATCATAACATCTTTGAGCAGTTTTATAGATGAAAAGTATAATCTAAATTCTGGTTATTTTGATCACTAACAATCTCACAGTAGTCTTCATACAATCAAGGGGCTTCTGCTGTGATTGCCACATTGCAGATTGAGTTTTGTTCTATTTTGTCATTTTTTTTCTGTGCCATTTCAGATGGATAAAGGTACTTTTTTACTTCTGGGCAAGGCTGCTGGATAGAGTAACAATTGCTCTATTTCACCTTAGAGACAGCTGCTGCTCAGTGGCTGATGATGTAACCCCTATATAGCTTGTTTTAGAGCTGTTTACCTTTGTAGAGATTTTGAAATCCATCACATGTGCTATACAGCACTGTGGCAGCTCGCCTTTGGATGCCTCCACTTTAAGGACTGGAGCAGGCAACCAGCAAGTGCCTAATTAAAGTGGCCATTTTAAAACTAAGGCCAGCCAGGCACAGCCAGCAGTGTGTTGCTTGCAGCTGAGGGAGTGACATCATTCAGCTCAGCTAAGGCTCACAACTTCCTAGAGGTAAGAGCAGGAGCTATGGGGGGTGGTTTGGAGGCACCTGGTCCTGGGCATGACTTAAAACTGCACCCTGCTGGGGATGGGTGGCCTGGTGGGGCTCCTGGTGTCATGAGAGCCCCTAGGAAATGCCAGGCCAGTTACTACCCTGGTGAAAGGTGGGTTGGGGCACCTTAATAACCCCTAGCCCCCATCTTCAGATGGGTTGCATCTAGCAAGTGGGGTCAGGCATGGCTGAGGCCACCTGACCCCATAGGGGGTTGAGACCCCAGAGGCCCCAGTAGGGGATAAAAGTTCAGCCCCAGAGAGGGGGCAGTAGTGTGGCCCCAGAGAGGGGGGAAGGTGTATAGCCCTAAGGAAGAGTTGTGTGGCCCTGCACAGAATAGCGTTGAATGGGACTAGGCCTGAAGGGCGGTGCATGGGCTGGGGGGCGGGGAGCTGAGTAGAGCTGAACAAGGAGTAGGCCTGAAAGACAGTCCAAGGGGTGCATTGAGTAGGGCTGAACTGAGAGTAAGCCAGAAAGGCAGTGCAAGGGCCATCCCTGTGAGTAGTTGGTTGTGAGGATGATGAGAAGACCCCATGGTGGGGCAGAGTGTAGAGGCCCTAGAGTGGGCATAGTAGGAACCCCATGTGAGGGGCAAATTAAGGTATGTTTGTGGATCCCTGAGGCCATAGTTTGGCTGAGTACCCCACACCCCCATGCAGCCTCTGGCCCAGAGATGTATAAGCGAGTCCTGACCCAGGTAAGTCCTCCACCGCTAGGAGGCTGAATGTGGGTCAAAAGTAAGACCTAAAGGTTGAGTGCAGTGACCTGCTGCTCCGGGGAAGGAGTGAGAGTCCGTGTGAGACCCTGGAGCACCAGTCATGGTGTGGGTTACGAACATCATGTGGATGCCATCAGCAAGGCATGGACCACCGTGTAGGGAAGGTTCAGAGCAGTAGATAGTGCCCCAGCATCTGGGCCTGCAATGAGTAGTTTTCCACATTTACTACCAGTAAAACATTACAGCAGCATCATGACAGGCAAGACTGCCCCATAGAGGCAGGTGGGCAGGCCGACTGGAGACTTGGCCCTGAGCACATCCCCTGTCACAAATACTCTGAACTATTATTAGATACTGAGATGACTCTGACTAGATGACTAGTAGTATTAGACAATGCTAAACTGTTTAAGTCCAAACATGTATCTCAGCAAATCAAGGCATCTATTGTGGGTCAGGGTAAGGGGAAAAGATATCTATCTAAACTAACTAAAAATCAAGAATTGGGTTTGTATTTGGCCTAAGAGTTTCATTGCATAGGGACTAACGAGGAAATTCAGACAGGATGACTGTTTGGCTATCAGAAACGCTTTATTTTGCATGGCCACGGGAGAACAGCAAGGGGCAGCTTGTTCTCAACAAAAGCAAAACAAAGACTTCTTTATATACTGATAAATCACATAAAGATCAGCCCGCACCGTAACATACGCTTGGCAGTCTGACAGCGACTCATCCTGGTGTCTTGCTGAACCAGGTGCGTTTTCTCAAACTGTCTCCTGATAAGCTTATCCTGAAGGCCGTCATGTTGTTCTCACTTGGCCTTCACCAATATCTCCCACCCTGTCTCGACACGTATACGCTCCTTTCAGTACTTTTCCATTCCTCATCATTCCCCCCTTATAAGCGCTTGTGATTATATTCATAAAGCTTTTGAAATTTTCTTGTTGTTCACACTCACAGGCCACCTCCCTGAGCACCATCATCTGCAGCTCTGTCTTAGAGAGCCTAGAAACACTCCGGGCAATCTTTGATAAACAGCAGCGTAAGCAACACAGAGTCATTTGGATAATAATGAAAATGGCAAAAATACATAATAGACTCAGAATACACCATTTTAGCAGGGATTTCCACCATCCCCCTACATTTGGTAGCCACCCTCACCAATCGAAGGGTTTCTCCTTTGCAACTGCATGGATCACCTGCAACTGTCTCCTAATGGTGTGGAGGTCTTTTTCCACTCAGTGCTGATTGAGCCAGGTGCAGCAAGTATGGTTCACAACCACATATACCCCTCCTTGGGCGGCTAGGAGATAATCCAAAGCCATACAGTTTTTGGTAGCCACCTGCCCTATCTGGGTGATTTCATCACTAAGAGGTCCTAGGGCATCGGCACTAACACTAAAGAATTCTTCCATGACTCCTGAAATATTTACAATGGTTCTTTCTAATTCAACTATCCCCAACCAAGGGAGAAATGCCCTAATAAATTGATGGAACCTGGTGGGTCAGCAGACCTGTGGGTTTTCAACTGCTTGCCTATGTCTAGGCAAGCCAGGTGGGAGATTAGACACCTCATGCCGAGAGAGGCTTAGGTGTAAATCAAACTCTAGGATGATTGCCCCCAGGGTACAAGTGCTGACCCAATGCCATGGCAATATCTTGTGGGCATCATTCCCGCATAGCCAGAACAAGCCTGGAGCAGCTATAGTGCTGAGGTCCCTACAGGTCGTGCTTCCAATTCGACACTTCCGATTGACCTGTAAGGTATAGGAAGGGACATGTTGGCTCCCTACCAACCTGCGCTGAGATATTGATTGATTACAAGAAGTAGAACCCAGCAGCACGTAGAATTCGGACCCATTCATTACCAGACTATGGGTATCCTCCAGGGTTCTATGCATAGTGAGAGACCCATTGATACACTGAAAGGACGTGAGGACGTGTTTCCCAGCAGGATCCCAGACGCATTATGGGAGCGATAATCAAAGGTTACTCAGCATTTAGGGCAGTGCCCCACTGAGTAACCAGCTTTGCATGTCCTACCACTCCCATTGGACTTATAACAGAGGGCTGCCTCAAGTCTAGAGGATGGTATCCAGCTGTCTCGAGTCTTTTTCCACCATTCAGAGATCGACTGCTGCGTTCTATTAGAGTGGGAGAAAAATCTGACGAAGCTAGTATTGGTACTGTTTCCCCAATCCTCAAGGGGAATCAGTACCCTAAGCATCGGGATTCCTCTGGCTGGGTGTGTAGACCCATGTATGCACACCCAGCAGTTCGTAAGTTTGCCTGCACTAGCAATGCTTTGCCCCAGGAATATAATAAATAAATAATAAAACTGTTCTCCTCCCATGGCCTGACTAAATCTCCTGGCATGAAGCAGAGTAAAGGAAAAGGTAACATCTCGGGGCCTACATGAGCGGTATCCTAAACGCTGCTATCCCTTGGAACTTCGAGGGGCTACCCTTAACTAAAATTTCGGCCTCCAGCACAGTACTAAAATTAAATACTGACCACAAGAATACAGAACAGCGTTACCCCCTGGGGAGTTTCTAAATCTACGTAATTATCTGTGACTTCCCAAGGGTTAGTGTGATTCATACTAAATTACTAAAGGCAATTCAACACATAAAGCAAAAGTTCATAGCCTCAGGTAAAACTTAGCTAGCCGTGCAGGCTATTTTTCGAGATTTCATTGTCTGATATTCACTCACAAGGAACCTCTTCAAGATTTCATTGTCTGATCTTCACTCACAGGGAACCCTCTGGATCTTCATGGAGGTATCACTGGTGAGAAAAGCCTTCCACTCCATCAGGGCAGTTACCTGGTGGGAGGTTTGGACCCAGGCAGAAACCTCAGCAACTTTCACAGCAGTTGGGGTGGTTAGCAGAACCTGGAAAGGCCCATTCCACTGAGGCTGCAGGCAATTCTTTCTCTGGTGGACCTTAATCAGGACCCAAACTCCTGGTTGGACCAGACTGACAACAGAGTCACCATCTAGAGACTGATGTTGCGCTGTGGCCTTAACCTGCAATGAGATAACCTTGAGGGCCTTGGTGAACCCTTGGCAGTAGGTTAATAAGGAATCATGGCGGTGACTCAGGTGTTTGGGAGGAGGTGCAGCAAGTCCCCTCATGGGGGGACAGTCTCAAAAGGGGCCAGACCTAAGGACCTTTGAACAGAATTTAGGATTTGGAAAAGTACCAATGGGAGGGCCTCAGGCCACTTTAGACCAGTTTTTTCACAAGTCTTTGCCAAGTGAAGCTTAATATCAAAGTTTTTCCGTTCCACTTTACCCCTACTCTGAGGATGATTTGGGGTGTGGAGCTGGTATCGGATGGAAAGGACCTTGCAAATGTTTTGGACTACCTGGCCAACAAAATGGGAGCCAGGGTCCGAGTCCAGGGAAAGGGGTAGACCGAAGTGGGGCAGCAGGTCAGAAAGAAGCTTTTTGGCCACTGTGAGGGCATCAGTTCATCAGCAAGGGTATGTCTCAGGCCAACCGCTAAAAAGACAGATAATGACCAACACATACTTCCAGGGTCCCGACCTGGACAACTCTATGAAGTCCATCTGGAGATGGGAAAAGGGATAAAGACCTAAAGGTCTGTGGAATGCACGTGGCTGGTGGGGTGGCCGGCCAGGATTGTGTCGCTGACACTGCGGGCACTGGTGACAAAAATGGGCAGCCACGGCGGAAAAACTGGAGGCATACCAATGGCGGTCAACTTTGGCTACCATCCCCCCTTTGGTGGAATGAGCCATTGAGTTAGCCATTTGAGCCAAGAGGGACAGCAGGGCTGTGGGGGCTACAAGATGACCAGACAGGTGCCACCACAAGGAGTCAGAGTGGAGAGAGCAGCCTGCGGAAATCCAGGCATCCTTTTCGGCATCTGGGGCAGCATCCGGAGAAAGGGGAGGTCAGGGGAGACAGGGAAGGGAGGTAGAGAGCAGCCTGAAGGACCAGAGCCGAGAGTTCTGACAGGGCGGCGGTCTTGGCCACGGCATCCACCTTATCGTTTCCCAGAGACACAGGAACATCAGTAGCAGTGTGCGCTTTGCACCATAGAACAGCAAGGGTGGAGGGAAGGAGAATAGCATCCAGGAGAGCAGTAATAAGGTGATGGTGAGAGATGGGAGTCCCAGCAGAAGTAAGAAAACCTTCCTGTTTCCATATCTGACTAAAAGAATGGCAGACACCAAAGGCATAGCGAAAGTCTGTACAGATATTAGCAGATTGTTCAGTGGCAAAGTGACAGACACGAGTGAGAGCAATGAGTTCAGTAGCTTGAGCACCAGTAACAGAAAGAGGAGAGGATTCAACAACAGTATGATCGGAACAAACAGCAAAGCCAGCTCGGAGAATGCCATGATTATCTTGAAAACAGGAGCCATCAATGTAGAAAATGAGGTCAGGGTTAGTCAGAGGGGTATCGGAAAGATCAGGATGGGGAAGAGAAACAAAGTCCACAAGCTGAGTGCAGTCATGGGGTTGGTTGTCTGAGGGTGAAGGAAAAAGAGAGGCAGGATTGAGGGGATCATAGCAGTACAAGGGTCACGTGATCCGCAGCTAAGAGAACCACCTCGTAGCGGGTTAGACGGCCAGGGGACAAGTGCTGAGTCCTGCTGTGCTGGAGGAGGGTGAGGACAGTGTGCAGGACAGCAACAGTAAGGGGGTGCCCAAAGACAAGGTTATCAGTTTTAGAAACCAGCAGGGCGGTGGCAGCAACAGTGCAAAGACAAGGAGGAAACCCAGAAGTGAGTAGGTCAAGGGAGGCACTGTAGTAAGCAATAGGATGGTGTGGGGAGGGTCCAAAAGGCTGAGTCAAGACACCAGAGGTAGTGCCCTGGTGTTCATGGCAGAAGAGAGTGAAAAGCTTAGAACAGTCAGGCAGACCAAGGGCAGGGGAAGAAGAAAGGGCTTGCTTGAGCTGACAGAACACAAATTCATGGACATCTTCCCAGGGTAACGGGTTAGGGGAAGAGTCACAGGTGAGAAGGACGAGAGGTCTGGAAAGTCCAGAATAATTAGGAATCCACTGTCGGCAGTAGTTGGCAGCACCTAGAAAATCACAGAGTTGGCATTTAGTCTGCAGGCGTGGGAGGGAAAGAACAGCAGAAAGACAATCAGAAGACAGGTGACAGGCACTGTGAGAAATAGTGTACTCCAGATAAGTAACAGAAGTCTGACAGAATTGAAGCTTAGAGCAGGAGGCTTTGTGGCCCCATGCTGCAAGTTGTTCTAAAAGACCGACAGAGTCAACTTGGCAATGAGGGAGAGTATCAGAACAGAGAAGCAAATCATCTACGTATTGGACTAGCACAGAATCATGAGGCAACTGGACTGTATTGAGGTCAGACTTGAGAAGTTGGCTGTATATGGTGGGTGAGTCACGAAATCCTAGAGGCATACGGGTGAAGGTATATTGCCAGCCCTGGTAAGTAAAAGCAAATAAATATTGAGAGTCAGGGTGAACTGGTATAGAAAAAAAGGCATTACAGAGATCCACCACAGACAAATAAAGAGCAGAAGCAGGTATTTGAGAAAGTACAGTGGTGGGGTTGGGTACCACAGCTGTTAAGGGAATTACAAAATTGTTTATAGCACACAAATCTTGAACAAAACAATAAACAGGCAACCCCTCAGGTGTACACTTCTCCTTCTTTTGGACTGGAAGGATCAGGGTATTACAACAAGAACGGATAGGTACAAGGACCCCCTGTTCTAGGAGACCTTATATTATAGGAGCAATGCCTCTGGAGGCAGCAACTGATAGCGGGTATTGTGGGATCGATGGGGGAGACACTCCTGATTTAACCTTGATAGAAACTGGGATGGCACCCTTGAGAAGTCCCGCATTGATTGTGGAGTGGGACCAAAAGGACTCAGCAAGGTGAGCCAATAGTTCCTGTTGCAATGAGAAAGAATTGGACTCTGGTTCCTGTTCCATTAGTGTCATCATCAAGGCAGAAATTTGTGTCTGGGGTAATGTAAGGAAGACCCCCATCTGGAGAACCATTGCCTACAATTTGCAAAGGAGATCTCGCCCCAACAGATTTACAGAGACTCAAGGACTCAGCAAAAAGGCATGTTGCTCAGTAAGGGGATCCAAGGTAAATGAAAGTGGCTGTGCAGACGAGGTGGTCAATGGGTTGATCCCCAATACCTACAGCGGTGATTACTCTACCAGAAATGGTAACCTTAGAAACAAAACTAGAGCTAAGCATAGACAAAGAAGCACTGGTGTCGACAAGAAAAGGAACAGTTTGTCCTCCCACAGTAACAGGTATTGTAGCATCGGAAAAGGTAGAAAGTAAAGGGGCTAGAGTCTCTGGGTCTTCTCAGCTGTCCTAATACCGATTTTTGAGGGACTAGAGAGGAGCTGGTCGGGGCGGTGTAGCTCAGTGGGCACCTGGCTGAAATGGAGGGGCACTAGCTGAGAGTGGGGGCCCCCAGGGTTTATTTGGGAACTCATTCTTCCAATGGCCTTTTTGCTTACAGTAGCCACAGACATCATTGGGAATGTCAGAGGGACCAGGTGGTCAGGCCAAGCGAAATGGTCCCGCAGGGCGCTCTGGTCTGGTGCTACCCTGGAGATCTCTGATTTGCAAAGCCATCAGTTTGTCCTGAGCCTTTGATTTTTGCTGTTGGGCTTTAGTATAGAAGTGAGTGGCAGCAGCCAAAACTTCGGTGAGGGGTTTAGTTTCCCACCTGATCACGGTGTTTTGCAGGGACTCAGAGATCCTAGGTAACAGCCCTAAAACAAAGGTCTGAATAATCATGGCAGGGAGGCTAGTTTCTGGGTCCTGACTGCCAGAATGTGCCTTAAAGGCTTGGACCAGGTGAGAATAGTAGTCAGCAGGATGTTCTTCTGGCTCTTGCTTGCAGGTGGAAATTTTGGACCAGTCTGGTTTTTGTGGGGAGACCCTGGGGACGGCCTCAAGGACCTGTTTATAGAGGTTTGGCAGATGGTCTTTGCTGGGATCTTGAGCAGGACAGTTGGCCGCTTTAAGGAGGGTGTCTTTCTGGTCTCCAGGAAGAAGACCACTGAGGAGCATTTGAATATTGCCATGGGTTGGCTTATGAATCTCAAAAAGGGGTTTGGAGTTTTTGAGCAAACCCAGTAGGGTCATCATGGAGTTTAGGGAAGGTAGCTGACCAAGAGACAATTTCTGATGGTGAGAAGGGGACATGGACCACCATGGGTTGCCCCCCAGCACAGGGTATTCTCAGAGGGGATACTGTGCCCCGACAAGCTTTCTGCCCTGGCGAGTCTTCTTTACAAGGGATCTCTGGCAGTCTCTCTCGGTGGTGGCATTATTTCAGTTCCGGAGGGTCAATTTGGCCAGGGTATTCTGCTGGTCTAGGGAAGCTGAATGTATGGTCTACCCACCTTGGGGGTCCAGGGGCACATCAATTTCAAACCAGTCCCTTGTGGGAGAATCAAAAGTGATGGTGGTAATGGGAGATGAAGGACCAGGGGTAAGGGTTGGTGGAGTTGCTGGAGAAGCCGGCACAGCGGACTCAGCAGCACCTGAGGCCGTGGGACTGGCAGGCAATGGCGGGAGCGGGACCCAATGATCCAACAAATTATCTCGGGGTGGGTCATCTGGTGGTGGAAGCAAAGCGGGATAAAGCCTAGATAGATATGGTGAACAAGGGGCAGACGGGGTTGGCCCTTGACACTGGAGATCTTTAACCTGATTCTGAAGGTGATCGATTTGCTTCTTAAATTTTTTTTCATTACCCTTATAGGAAGCCACAAGGGAGCGCTTATGGCCCTTTTCGGACTCATCTTCCCATAGTTACCAGGCTTCCATTTTTACAGGGTACTTGCTTTCCAAATTTTCTCGGAGATGTTTGAGGATATGACGATCCCACGACCCATCTAAGGGCCAGCGCAATTTGGGGTCACCATTGGTATATCGGTTCCATTTTATTAAGTACTGCATTGACCAGGGCCCATATTTCCGATACATAAACTGGGTGGGATCCCACGGCAGGACCTTAGAGGTCCCACTACCCATTGTCACACCTAGGACTTACTGATACCGAAACAAGCAGGTACTCACCCTGGCCAGGGGTTTTTCCAGAGCCAAACTGATGGATGGTAGATGAGAGTCCAGGGTGTCGAGGCCACAGAGCCAAAGAACCGAGTTGAGGATAACCTTCTTGGAGTGATGGAGTCAAAGAGCCGAGACAAGGGTCCTAATTGGGGTGGTCTGTGTAAGGACACATCCTGGACGAGCCCCCAAGATGATGAGGAAATTCAGACAGGATTACTGTTTGGCTATCAGAAGCGCTTTACTTTGCATGGCCACGGGAGAACAGCAAGGGGCAGCTTGTTCTCAACAAAAGCAAAGCACAGACTTCTTTATATACTGATAAATCACATAAAGATCAGCCCGCCCCGTAACATACTCTTGGCAGTCTGACAGCGACTCATCCTGGTGTCTTGCTGAACCAGGCGCATTTTCTCAAGCTGTCTCCTGATAAGCTTATCCTGAAGGCCGCCATGTTGTTCTCGCTCGGCCTTCACCAATATCTCCCACCCTGTCTCAACACATATACACTCCTTTCAGTACTTTTCCATTCCTCATCAGGGACTTTACACTCTGGTTCACCATCCCTAATATTAGTCATGGTTTATCTTTGTTGCTAATGATAATTTTAATACATGCAAAAAGTTTAGAAATAATTCACATCATGTCTTTGGCAAGCTGTTTGATGAATCTACCTCAGAAAAATTATCTATTAGAGTTGGTGCATTCTGAAGGCTTCATTGCATAAATGTGCTCCAATGGTTTCTGAAATGTCAGGTGTTCAGAAAAATCAAGGAACTACATATTTTCACATCTTCATTTCAGAAAGATTTTAACTTGTCAAGGAGTAATCATGTATCTTTAAGGAGATATGTGTTTAGAGCTCAACACAGTGTTTGCCAATCATCCTGCACTAAGTATGAGAAAGGGCTGCAGTAGATGTGGAAGACATTGTTCCTCAGGCAGCTGCATCTTCCAGTGCTCTGGGGAGGTTCACTATGATAGCCCCTTAAGGAAGAATGCAGCTAATGGAGCCCAAATTCTCAGAAAAGGTAGCATGAGCAGCTGTAATAACACTGTTCTTTGCCCAGCCTATTGTTAGAGTGGCATTTCTCACCACACACCACACACCGTACACATGCATGCACATACCACTCCTCAAAGAAGAGTAAAGCGGAGGAGATAATAGAAGAGCATGAACCCATGAACCAGGTGCATGGCAGCCATTTGTCTGGAATGGAAATCCTGGTCCCTCCACAGACTTTACTCAATAATTTGTGGTTATTAGGTCTTCAGTCTTGCTCCCAAAAGGTCATGCTCATGTCACTCCTATCTTTCAAGCATACTGGAGCAGGTAGTGTTGGCCTGCAGTGTATTTCCACAGTATGCAGACAGAGCAGGCTCCTCCGCATATTTGCTCAGAATAAGGAGAGGTATAAAGGAGGGAGAAAATCCTGAGGTCTTGGCTGAGATAAAATTCCTCCAAGTAGTGCTTTTCTACTTGGTTCTTTTCTTCTGGAGGGAATTGGGCCTTTAAAATTTCTTTAAGAGAAAAATGTACAAAGACAGCCTATCAAATAGGTTTAAAATAGGATTTATAGATTTAAACCAATGAAACAAGCTTTAAATAAAAGTAAAAAAATATATAATTTATAAATGTTACCTTATGCATTAAAACATAAAAATTTCTTACAAATTTCAGTTATTTTAGCAAAACATTTCTATATCTCATTCTTTACAACAACTTTGAAAGCAGCATGTTCTAATACCAAAATGTGTAGGTGTCTCTGTCCTACAAATGTACATAAATCTGTTCTCTGTAGCTTTTACTATGTGTTACTGCTAACATAACAGATTAAAGCAAGGATGAAATTGCCCCCCTGTGTCTGCATCTATGTCTGCATAAAAGTTTGGTATAAAAACATTTCCCCCTCCTCCTGCCTCCCTTCAGCAATGATAGTTTAGTAACTAGCAGAAAGGGAGAGTGGATAATGTGACATGCATTTTACTTTCAGCAAGCTTGTTATACCAGCTCTGAATTTTTCATGAAGGCTTTAGTAACCTGTAGCCTGTAGCTGAAGCTCTGGGGGTTTCCACCACAAAGAGGTGGATCAGCTTAGCTCTCACTTCCCATCTGGCACCGGGTGACAGGGACAGTCAGGGGGCTGCTGGAAACCTGAAGAAGAAAAAAGTTGATGTGGGACATCCATTGTGAAGCATGAAAAGCTAAACATGTGCTGTTGTGCAGACGTATCTTTTGAAACACTTATTTATCGCTAGCTTCAGATTATACTTAGTCAATGTGTCTTACTTCAGAGTTACGAGAACAGCTGTCTCTTCTGTAAATAATACTATATATGGACTAGGATCCTTTGCTGTCAAACTTGCATTTTTAGGGCTGACTTCCTTCCAGTTAATATTAAAATGCTATGCTGCCTGGTACATTGTTTTATTTTTATGAATATTCCATTGTGTTGCCAATATGTGTTTTAACTTACTTAATAAAATTGAGGCTCACTTTATGAACAGAAAAACAGAATGATAAAAACCTAATTGTCATCAAATTAGATAATAAAAACCCAGTCGGATGCTTTTATTAAAAAATCAATGTTTAAGAATGTTAGACATACTCTGAAAATAATATAGTTTGTTTGTTTTTTTAGAGTTATATCCCACCCTATCCAGAAGGCTCAGAGTAGCTTACAAAATAAATAAACAGCCCACAGATAGGAAGCAGCAGTAGACCCCTCAAATAACACCCCAAAATTTGACAACTTCAACTCCCTATTCTTTAGGAACATACTTGCAGATTCCTCTATATAGTGGTGGTGGTGGTATTGTTGTTATGTAAATGAAAGTTGTGGGGCCACACTATTTTCCAGGATTGGGTACATACAATGCTACATAAAAATTACATTAAATGTATGTCAAAATGATGTTAAGGTTGCTAAGCCAAGCACTTGAAAATTAGAAAATGCTAGTATTAATGTTGCATGTGCAACTTAAATTCAACTTCCTTTGCATTTTATGGTACAATTTTAATGACATGATCACATATTATTCTTTTCCACATTATATCATCTACAATGCACAGGGTGGATGGTCATCACTGAATAACATCTTCTGAGTATTTCACTCTGTTCTCTCTGTCTAACACCTGACTACAGAAGTTACTCACTATACGCTATTTAGATCCTGATGTGAATACAAAAAAAAATCCGTTTGTATACCTTCTGTTCAGTGGTCCACGTGGAAACCCAGGTTTGATTCCTGGATATGCATATAACTACAGCCATTGAAGCAAGGAATGTCTGGACTTGATCTGGCCTTTGGATATTGCCTAGAGAAGAAATGGAAGGTCTGGGCAGCCTCCACACTCCTGCCTAGTAGGATCGTGCAAAACAGCACTGTTTTGTTTCGATGTTTTGTTTCTAAGCACTGTTCCATTTCATCTAAACTGTTTAACTGCTTCAACGTGTTTCAACTTTTTGCCCATAGGCTATAATGGGGAATCACAAAAATGCCTATAACTTAGTCATTTCTTGCCTGATTCAAATGCAAACAGCAGGGAGGGTAGGCCTTGCTGAGGCCACAAAGCCTGCCACGTTTCAAAGAAATAGGTGCAGGGCTTTCTGGGAAACTGCACCTCAAGCTGCTGACAAGCAAAACTTGTGACGTGTGACTTTGTGTTTGTTGAGGTGCGCCTTCACTGGTGGTGGGGCCTCTACGTGGCACAACAGTGTGCCCCAGTGAGGTCTCCTCCTCCCCTACGGCCTCAACCTCGTCCACCACTTTAAATGGCAACATGTAAGTAAGCAGCATGGTTGCACTAGCATCCCAGTCAGCCAAACTGTCACAGAGCCTTTCTGCCAGAGGACTCTCCCTGCCAGCCCCAGGCCGGGGGCTTAGGTGTGCCCAGGGCCCTGTCTCCTTCCAGTCAGCTGACCATGGAAAGTGCTAGGGGTGTAGGTTGTAGCTCAAAACAAGTGGAAACAGTGTTGAAATGAAACACCCGGCAAAATTTTGCACAGCCCTACTGCCTAGGTGTACATGTTGAAGAATTTACAGCTGCCTACTACTAATTCCTTTGTGTGGTCTTCTTTAGTGGCTGGCACCACATCTAAGTGCTTCCCAGCACCCCAGTGAGATGAAGTGAAATGGTATTATTATGAAGAGTGGAAATTGAGGCACAGAATTCATGTCAAGATTAATTGGGTTTATGGCTGGATTTTTTTTTTCAGATAACAGGCCCTGGTATGTCAATATGTTCATTATGTTCACTTCCCATTGACATCAATTGCAGTTGTGGCTGCTCAGCCTCTCTGCAAATCAGAGCTCAGGTTTCTCACACTGGATTGCCATGAAAGGTTATTTGTCCAGTTACAGTTTGCTCTATATGAACACCATCAGAAGTAGGGATAAAATACAGTTCTTCTGCATGACTGCCTTAACCACAAGGCTGCCCTCCTTCCTTTCCATGCAATCCTCAGCACTATGTATGTTTTAGATTGTGACAAATAATAAAGCGATGTTACAGACAACAGCATCCTTTGCTGGATTCATTCCTCAGCACCACCCTGTACACTGAAAGAAGTAAATGTTCTTAAGAGAAAAAAAACAGTTTGTGCTCACACAACTCCAGCCATATGCCTGTCCAATCACTCTTGAAAATGTCCAAGGAAGGAGATCTCACAATTTTTCTAGGTAGCCTGTTCTAATGCTTGAACACCCATGTAGTTATGAAGTTCCTTGTAATGTCTAGCCTAAATTTTCTCTGTTGCAGCTACACCAACCCTCAAAGGGTGTAGGTGCCTCGGTGACATGGGCCAATAGCTACCCAGATGGAGGTAATGCCCCTGTGAGTTGCTCTCTGAGGCTAGTGTATTCCTGACCTCACTCTATCTCACCTGCTGTAACTTAGCTGGAAAGAAAAACAGGAGGAATTGTTCAACTGGGGAACCCAAAGAGAGAACCACAGCTAACACAGCCATTCCCTTTTTGGTCTCAGTGACATGGCTTGGGCCCCTAAAGGTCTGAAATAGGAGCTCCTCCAGCCCCTATACTTCTGCCTCAAACCTCCATTATTATAGTCCTAAGCCCTTGCAGGGGTATACAACAGCCTGGCATCAGGGTACACAGTCCTATCCATGCACAGACTCCTAACTGAAGGCCCCAGGCTTTCCCTGGGATACTTAACAATCCATTCCAGATAAGTATGAGAAACGGTGGGCAGCTCGGCTGCCTCTCACCCATCAGAGAGCTGAGTCCATCCATCTTCTGAGGTACAGCTGGGAGAAGATCCACGCTCTTGTACTTCCCAGCCATCTCTTTCCTCTAGTCAGGGTTGGCATCCTTCAAGCTGAAGTCCATCATCCCTGCTGAGGAAGTCACTGGACTACGAGTCACTGGCTGGATGTTCTCAGTCAGGGCTGGGGCTTCCCCCAGGCTCCACTCCCAACCAGGGAAACTTATTTCCCCGGACGCCTTACCTTCCGGCCTGACCAACTCAGTCCACATGGCCAGAAGTGCATGACTGATCCCATGGAGTTTATTCCGTCCCCAGTTTTGGTAGCAGTTGAAGGGGAATCCAGACACTGAGGAGATAAGAAGAGGGGTGCGAGCAATGGTCCTTCCCCCATCACCCCAGCCATTCTGTAATACTCTTCCTCCTCTTCTCTGACCACAGAAAAAAAAATCCACCTCCATTCTCTCTGTAATTGCCTTTCAAGTACTGGAAGACTGTTATCAAATCCCTCCTCAGTCTTCTTTTGCCTAGGCCAAATATGGCACTAAATCCTAATTCTTTCAACCTGTAACCATTTTTATTGCTCTGTGCTGAACTCTTTCCAATCTGTCCATGTGATTTTCTGAAGTGTGGTGCCCAAACCTGAACATCATACTCCAGGTGAGACCTCATCCTTGCTTAAGAGTTGAAGAATCACTTCCCTTTGTTGTTGTTGTTGTTCTTTTGCAAGTGGCACGCCTGATAATACAACCCAATATGCTGTTGGCTTTTTGTACAAAAAGAAAATACCCTTGGTTTATATTCAGCTAATGGTCTTCTGTAACTGCCAGGTCCTTTTCTGCAGTACTGCAGCCTAGCCAATCATTCTCTAGTCTATACTTGGGCATTCAATTCTTCCATCCTAAATACAGGACTTTGCACTTGTCCTCTGAAATTACCTCAGCCAGTTCCTTCAGTACCTTAGGGTGCATCTCCTCTGGCCCTGTTGACTTGAAAGCATCTATCTTATCCAAGTAATTCCTAAGCTGTTCTTCTACTACTTTAGACTGTTTTTCTCCACCCCTATCTTTGCTGTCAACTGCACTTGTCATCTGGTAGCTACTGTAATTTGTGAAGACTGACATGAAAATGCATTAAATACTTCAGCCTTCTTTGCATCATCTGGAACTGGATTGCTTTCCACATTCTGTAAGGGACCTATGGTTTCTCTGGTCTTTCTTTTACTCTTGACATACTTACAGAGTCCCTTCTAATTGCCTTTTATGTTCTTTGAAAGTTGCACCAACAGGGTTAGAATAGTGAGGTCTAGCTTAGACTTCTGACACTTCAGCTAACAAAATAGCTGATGGCAGTAATAAGTTATTGTCTTGTAAATGGGCAAACAGAATAGCATGCACATGATTTTACAATAATTTTCTGAAATCACAGGATTGTTGAGACTTGGCAATCTAAGAGGCATTTGAGTGGTTATATACCACTCCTGTTTCCCCCTTCATCAGCTGCCTCATCCCACCATCTGTTCCACATCCCTATGTCAGTCCATGCTCCTTGCCCTCATCCCTCTCCTTTACACTCTGTAAGCCTGTGAAGCCAGCAGGAAGGAGATTGGAAAAAAGTAAGTCTCGTTTCAATACATTCCTGTGCCACAACAGGTGGGAGAGTTCCAGTACCAGGGAATGTCACATTTAGTCCATGCAGTTCCCAGCAGAGCTGGAGCATACTTAGTGTGGACAGCCTGTTGGAAAATGTAGCTATTGAAAACCAGTCTTTACTGAGCACATGCAAACTGAGTTTGCTGAAGTTAATGCAGATCTTTCCAGGGTTGGTAAAAATTATAGCCCCTCTCTTCTATCAAATATCAAGTCCTTGCTTTGTTCACTTCCAAAATAATTGAGCCTGAAGTGAGTGTTTATTATAGGATCTCTACATGATTGGGAGGCAGCTACCCCCAGGGCCTAGATAGGTTCTTCTTCCACCTCCCCCTGCCACATGGAGATCAGGGCTTAGCCAGACAGCAGCTATGGCCCTCTGCTACCTGGGCTGACCTAAAACTTTGCTCCCAGTCAGGGTTTACACATGCACTTTCAGCACATTAGTGAATGTGCCTTTTTCCTAGTACCTGTATATATGGTGCATTAGACTAGTCTAATGCACAGTAAAGTGCCATCATCTACATATGCATGGCAATTACTGTGCATTAAATTAATCTTATGTAAACACACCTAATATGTATCTTAACTGGAAATGAACTAAAGGCATGAATCAGATTGTGTTCTAATAATATGTAGAGCATTAAGCAAAGTGTGCTTTGCTGTGTGGTTTTGTTGTATTAAAAAGGCAAAATAACTGTAAGTATTATGTGACTGGCATTTGCCAGCTTCAAACCACAATATTTGCTTAACAGATATTTGACACCACTTCATTGTCACAGTTGCTTTGTCTTAGTGAAATCAGTTTGCCTGTCAGGTTTTTTTTTCTTTAGTAGGAGAGGATTGTTCCTTGGCTCTTCAAGTTTTGTACCATTGTATATAATCAGAAAGCCTCCTTCTAAATGTAAATCTTAGATTTTAAAAAAGAAGCTCACATGGACTGTGATTATCTAAGATTCCAAGCCCCCGAGTCATTAGGTATGTAAGACATTTCCCAGCTTTTCAAGATATGAGCCTTGGTGACCTAGTTGGGCCAGGGAATGGTGCTGGAGATGATTTTTCTAACAGATCCTCAGAATAAGCAGAATGGACATCCATTTTCCTGACTAAGGAATAACAGTTTCTCCTACTTCCTGTGCCTACAAACTGTCCATCAGAAACGTGTTTGTTCAGAGTTGATAAACTAGTGAGCCTGAGCTATGTTGTACAGCAGGATATTTTTGGTATATTCATTTACAAAAACCTTCATTAAAAACAGTGAAGGAGGATTGTCCATGCTGCATAGTCAACATGGGACATATTTACTTGGCATCACACTACAGGTTGGGATCCTGCCAGCATGAAATATTAAGAGAAGTTGGGATCTATCCTGCCTGTTGTTGAAGTTATTGGAGATATAGAATAATAGAAATTTAGGGTTGGAAGGGACTTCAGAAGGTCATCTATTCCAACACCCTGCTCACAGCAGGACCATTGTCAACTACATCATCCCAAACAAGGCTTTGACTACCCACGTCCTAAAAACCTCCAAGTATGGAGATTCTACAATGTCTCTGGGTAACCTGTTCCAGTGTTTTACTACACTCCTAGTGAGAAACTTCTTCCTAATATCTAACCTAAACTTCCCTTGCTTTAGCTTGAGACCACTGTTCCTTGTTCTGTCATCTGTCACTACTGAGAGCAGTTTAGCTCCATCCTCTCTGGAGCCACCCTTCAGGTAGTTGAAGGCTGCTATTAAATTTCTGCTCAGTCTTCTCTTCGCTAAACTAAATAAGCCCAGTTTTCTGAGCCTCTCTTCATAAATCATGTGCCCCAGCCCTCTCACTATTTTAATTGCCTCTCACTGGACTCTCAAATTTGTCTACATCCTTTCTGTAGTGGGGGTCCCAAAACTAGACACAGGACTCTAGATGTGGCCTCACCAGTGCTGAATAGAAGAGAATAATCATTTCCCCCAGTCTGCTGGCAATGCTCCTACTAATGCAGCCCAGTATACCATTAGACTTCTTCACAACAAGGGCATACTTTTAATCATATTTAGCTTATTGTCCACTGTAACCCCCAGGTCCTATTCTGCAGAGCTGCTGCTTAGCCAATCAGTCCCCAGCCTGTACTAAAGGAATTGTCCCATCCTAAGTGCAGAACTTTGCATTTGTCCTTGTTGAACATCATGAGATTTCTTTTGGTCCAATCTTCCAATTTGTCAAGGTCTGTCTGAACCCTAGCCCTATGCTCCAGCATATCCACTACTCCCCTGAGCTTGGTGTCATCCATGAACTTATTGAGGATGCACTCCATCCTATCTTCTAAATTGTTGATGAAGATATTGAACAAAACTGGTCTCAGGACCACCCCCTGGGACACTCCATTTGACACCAGCTGCCGACTAGACATTGAGCCATTTACTATTACCCTCTGAGCCTGATGTTCCTGCCAGTTTTATATCCACCTTATAGTCCATTCATCAAACCCATACTTCATTAGCTTGCTTGCAAGAATGCTGTGGGAGACTAATCAAAAACCTTGCTGAAATCAAAGTATATCAACTCTACTTCTCTCCCCACATCCAGAGAGCCAGTCGTCTCATCACAGAAGATAATCTGGTTGGTCAGGCATGACTTGCTCCTGATGAATCCATGCTGAGTATTCCTAATTACTTTCTCCTCTTCCAAATGCTGAGAAATAAATTGCTTGAGGACCTGCTCTGTGATTTTTCCAGGGACAGAGGTAAGGATGACCAGTCTGTAGTTCCCTGAATCCTCCTTCTTCCCTTTCTATATTTGCTCACTTCCAATCATCTGGTACCTCTCCCAATCACCATGAGTTTTCAAAGATGATGGCTAGTGGCTCTGCAATCACATTGGCCAGCTCCCTCAGCACCCTTGAGTGCATCTTGTCCAACCTCATGGATTTGTACATGTTCAGCATTTCTAAATATCCCCAAGCTGTTCTTTCACCACTGTCAGCTGTTCACCTCCTCCTCAAACTGTGCTTCCCAGTCCAGTAGTCTGGGAGCTGACCTTGCCTGTGAAGACTGAGGTAAAAAAGACAGTGATTACTTCAGCCTTTTCTGCATCATCTGTCACTAGATTGCCTCCTCCATTCAGTAAAGACCCACACTTTCCCTGACCTTTCTCTTGCTGTCTACATACTTGTAGAAACCCTTCTTGTTATCCTTCACATCCCTTACTAGCTGCAACTCTAATTGTGATTTGGCCTTCCTGATTTTATCCCTGCGTGCCCAAGCAACCCTGCTATGCTCTTCCATATTCATTTGTGCAGGCTTCAACTTCTTTTAAGCTTCTTTATTGAATTTTAGCTCACTCAAGTGTTCCCTGCTAAGCCACCTTGGTCTTCTGCCATACCTGCAAGTCTTCCTACACTTTGGGATGGTTTTGTTAGGGTGATTAAAGTCTCCCATAAGAACCAGGGCTTGTGATTGGGAAACTTCTGCTGGCTGTTTGACAAAAGCCTCATCTACCTCATCCTTCTGGTCTGGTGGCTATGGCAGACACCAGCCACCAACCTGAGGGATGCCAGCAGGAGGCACTGGTCACATCACAGGCAGTCTTCTGTCTAGCTGTTATTGGCAGGAACCTGCAAGCCACTGTCTCCACAGCGGCAAACCAGGACCTGGATGGAAGCCTCGATAGTGAGCAGCCCTACCTGGACAGGTGCAAGCAGAGGAAGGGCTGGCAGTAGCAGTGGCTCTTTCACTGCAGTGGGAATGTTGCTATTGTCTTCCATAAGAGCAAAACCAGGACTTTTCTTAGTTATACCAGGTGGGTATTTTTATAGATTTAGTAATGTCAGTAGCATAATTAGGGTGGGGCCAGCAGGGCACCAGCTTCAGGTACTGATTTAGAATGGCCTTCTTTCTCCATGAATCTTTGCCATGGAGACACAGCCTGTATCTGGGGGGATTGGCAGGTAGAATGATGCCCTCTCCCCTGAAGGTTTTGCCATGGGAGGTACAGCCCTGCCCGTGGGGGTGAGGCAACTAACAAGGCACCAGGAGCAGCCCCTGGGGAGCCCACACTGCTGCCAATACCTCAGTGGCAGCAGCCCAGGCCTGTGCTGCAGTAGTAGCAACTGTTGCATAAGTGAGGAGAGCCCCAGCAGGTGAGACTCTCTTCCTTCTCCCCTCTCTCTCCCCTCCCACCCCATTCTTCAGCAGTCAGTGCAATTTCTTTCCTTCATCCCCCTGTTCCAGGTGCTGAAAGATCATGCTAGGCCTCTGACAAATGCCCTTTTTTGTTTGGAGCATTTCAATGCGAGTCTAACTAGAAAAAATAGAGGCTCAGCTCTCCTGTTTCACAGATGCAGTGTCTGTTCTTAGATCCAATATCAATAGTGGCCTCAAGTGGGAAAGCCTAGACCCCCTTAGCCAAGAACATTCCTGTAGAGCCTACCTAGTGGCCATCCTTTTCTACAGAGACAGAATCCATATATACCTTCATTGCCATATATGCTAATGGCATTACTGGTGAATGATGTTGTGTGTGATGGGAGAGCCTTCTTTGCACACAGATATAAACCTTTGCTTTTAAGAAGAAAGTACAAACAGGCTTTAGGTATGAATCATTCATTAGGTATGAAGGGCATTTTGCTGCTGGTTGATGGAGGTCTCTGCACAATGGCTATGAGGGAAGGGGTCAGATTGTTTTTCTCCTCTGCAATCCTTGAGCCACTAACAGATCTAAACTGGAACTGGTAGGCTCATCAGGTTGGGAACAACTGCCTCCTGGAGCCAAGGAAGCAGAGTGTGGCTGGGGGGGAGGAGAGAACAAGCCATATCCTTCACTGGTCTGTTTGGAGTTGAGGTTGACATTAAATTGTACTAGAAATCTCCAAACTGGGGTTAGATAGGGATAATCACTTAAGAATCACTCTTTATAGATGGAGTGCAGCCCCTTTTGGAGATCCAGCCTTGGCACTTTGTGCAGAAGACTGCAAGTTATAAAATGGCCCCTTGCATGCTGAGATGTACTGTGTTTTTTACTTTCTTTACTAGTGGAAAAAATAGACTGTGCTTGGACCTTAAGGACTGGTCCAAAACCCATTCTGCTCAAAAGACAGATGTGGATCAGTTTTTCCAAGGATAAACAGTGTTTTTTCTCTCTCCACAATCTCAGGTTTATTTTAACAAGGAGAAGTAGCTTCTCCTAGTTCACTGATCAGTCCTTGTTCAATTTTTACTTCCTCCTCCTCTTTCTCTAATCCTACATGTAGTCATAAGCAGAACAGCTTCCTGGCACACCAGAAGCTACAGAAGAGCATTGTGAATAATAATGTTAACATGTACCATCATGTTGTCCATACTTGGATTGTAAGCATTGAGTTTAGCAACAGTCCCACATGCATTAGTGAGCTCATGACATTGTGGAATGCTGTTGAACATATGGATAGCTCAGATCTCCTCATGTTTGCCCAGGGGAAGGGCAAAATTGTGCAGACAAACTACCTCTGTCTGTGTTGATGGAATAATACTTCTGATGAATGGTCTACAGGTGCCAGAAAACGATTGTTTTGAGCACACCTGAGCATGCGCACACTTGTCATTAATAAAGAACAATGACTTGATGTTAATAAAGAAAGGAGTAAACTGTTTCTAGTTAACTTGAATGAAAAAATTATCGGTCAGTCTTGAAATCTTCCAGAGGCAACCTTTCTGATAGACAGGTATCTCAACTTGGATTGTAGATATTCAGTTTTAATTTAACTACTAGAAATAGGATAGGGACCATATCCAATTCTACCTATTAGATGCCTAAGTGGACTTAGGCACTTGAGCAGGATGTGAAATAGGATCACAAACTTACTGAAATTTTTTAAATACAGGACAAGTCTTCCTGGTTGATTTTCATGACATTATTTTAAGACTAAGATAATGTTGCATTATACAATTAATGGTTTTTCAAGGACTTCGGCAAGGCAAAGTAGGATTATACTACATCTGGTTAGGTGCCTAATAGGGTTCGAACAAGACTTCACTGTATTCTATAGTTTGACTATGGCCTTTTGATGTGAAGTCCACCATCACATTCAGTCTCTTCTTTAAGCCATGTCTCACAGTCCACAGCAAAGGCCTTATTATTTTTAATATCTTAATGACACTAGTTATTTAAGAGCTGTAGATCTACAATGACGGGAGTGGAAGAGGAGGAAACCTCCTTTTCTCCGCAAGAACTATACCACAATATCTGATGGGTTTGGCAAGTAACATCAGACACTAAAGCATAATATCAAGAGACTAAAAACCCAAGGGAAACAAACATGAACAAGTCACTAATCATGAGATTCTATCACAGGGATGACTTTTTTTTGGTAGTTAAGATATTAAAGTGAAATGATCAATGTCAAGTTCAGCCTTTGTCTTCTAAGGTCAGCAAACATAACCCATTCCCCATAAATTCACAATTTATGAGGCAGCATTGATCTAGGTGCAAGTGGGGGATCACTTTTGAACTCATGCAACCTTAGATGGGAGGAACATTACAAAATACTAACATAACAGAAAAGCAAAGGCACATAAATTCCAAAAGAGAATCAAAAGGTACCTCCTTTAAAGCTAATCATTTGTTAACGTGAATGTACTCGGGTACATTTTATATTTATATGCAAGGCAGTAAGTGCAGCAGTCATTACTTCATTACCTTTTTCCTTAGAGAAAGTATTACTATGTGTGAACAAATCCCATAAGATTCTATAATAAAACAATGCAGCTAAGTCCCTCCATTGCCCCACTACAACATTACCATGAAAGGGAAAGGAAACTCCAAGTTTTGAGCTCTTGGAGTCTCAGATATATTAATAATAAATGCCTAGCTTTTCACTGCTTGATCTCAAAGTGCTTTAATATCCATGTCCCCATTATACAGATGGGTGTCTTGACCAGGATCAGTAGAGTTAGGAATAGTCCCTATTTCAGTGTTCGTCTGTTAGGCACTGCTCATTTTTTCAATGTAGTGAGAAGGGAGGTGCAGATAAATCCCCTAAGAATCTGGGCATTTCTTCTTCTTAACCCAGGGATTTCAAGACAACTGCAGAGGCAGGGGCCATTCATTTGGATGCTTCTTTCCTCTAGCAACCAGTCAAGTCATCCTGACTCCCAGTAGCCATTGGATGACAATAGCTTCTATAGAAACCATGCTATTCAGGGCTGCCCCAAGTGTGGTCATTTCCAGAACTCTTCAAAAAGAAGAGAGTTCCACAGAGTAAGGGAAAAATCAATTCAAATCAATATTCTGAGATTACATTAATTAGTATTGCTTTTTCACAGAAGTCTGGTAGAGGCCACCTGACACCCCCTCTTAGCCACACCTGTTACTTCCAGCTTGCCCTCTGTGACTGTGAATCAAGGACCTGACTGTGAATGAGAACCCCCCAGAGATGTGGAACTTTCTTTTTCACAACTATTTGCTCCCTTCCATTTGCAAGTTAAGAGGAGTTTGTGAGGCTTCTGATTATGTTGCTGTAAAATCTTGGATTTCCACCAGTATAAATGAGACCAGATACTATTATTATCATTATTATAAAGAGTTGAATATTTCAATAGACCACTAAACCATTGGTTAAGTTCTAATAATTTTAACCAATGGTTTAGTGTGCCTTTTCTGTGAATATATCCTTGAGAATTGTTGCTGTGTAAACAATAAATATGGTTAGGAGTAGGATTGATCCTGAATGTGATTTACACAAATTCCTGTAGAAATCAATAGGCACTTAGCCTGAGTCTGGACATCAGGATTAGGCTCATGTGAAACACCAACCTAAAAATGTACAAGTTAAAGTCAGTATTTAGTCCAGCAGATGTTTTTTCTTCATACCCCCCCCTCCCCCCGAAGGCTTTACAATACAGCAAAGTTAGATTTTTATACCCTTTCAAATGGAGTTTCTTGAGGGGGGGAGGAGGGGAAGTGGCTTGTTAGTATTGTTGCCAGTGAATATTTTGAAGCAAACTCTTTGTGTTTGACAAAGTGAGTGTGTGTGTGTGGTGGGGGGTGGATCAAAAAACAAAAAGTAAATTTTGTACAGGTGCAGTGGCAGGGGCATAAGTGTTGTCACAGGAGTAGGCTGACTGCACAACTCTTAACTTCCTTACATAACCATAGTTAAGATATTCTTTCTCTACACTGTTGTTAGCAGTCAGATACATATTTAATGGGGTTTCATTATATCCTATAAATGCTGGCATTGGAGTAGTCTCCCCAGGGCATTCCATGAATAAAAGAAAGGAGAAAATGACGAACACACTTAGCACATGCACCCACAACTTCATGATAAAAGCCAGCATTTCTCCATACAACACCTGTTGTTGTAGCAGGGTTAATTACTTTTCATTGTAATCAACTGCCTGAAATATTTATCACAGTGCCTGTAATATTCCAAATCTGAAAGCGACACCCACAAAAACAACAAAACTTTGACTCCAATCATCCAGTTACTGCACTTTGTGAATTTAAAAAAAAATTCTTCTGACTTTCATTCCCATTTCTTCTACTTAGAAAACTCTGTTTGATTCCCACAAGCCTATTGAAATATTCAACTCTTAATAATAATGATAAAAAATAAAAATAAATGTTCTGTCATGGTGGTCCAAAATACTGCAGCTTACAATAGTGAAGTATTTGGGGTAATGAATGCAGAACAGTGTAATATATAATAAAGAAAGAAAGAAATATAGTACTGAACTCTTTTTTCTACCCTGACTGTCCTTCTTTTTTAAACTACAAAAGCCCTATGAAGTTGCAGCATGGTCCCAACACAGTAACAAAGTTGGGGATGATTCAGGAATTAGCCCCTGGCCCTTGGTACTGATCAGATGGGGGGCCAAAAGCAACAGCAGGTGTCCTGCTAGCCTGGTTGGCAATGTAACTACTGACACTGTCCCCTGCACAGCTGCTGCCCAGAGCTTTCAAGTGCCCCATGACACCTCTGTGTGGTGGTAAAGAATAATGCACCTTTTGCAATCACTTTTTTAAGTGAAACACAGAACATAATTATTACCCAAAGGGGATATATATGAAGTGGGTTATTTTGTGCTAAGAATACAGTCTAGTCTTGGGGACAGTCTAGCCCACAAGCAGTTCTATTGGAATAGAGCTTACTCCCATTGCAGTTTATGGAACTTTTATCTCTTAACTTACATGAAAGTAAGACTGTGCCAGTGACAAAAAAGAGCACTGAGGGCATTTGGCACTTCGTTGCACTAGACATTTTCACTCTACCCAAAATTATAATGACCCAGCACCCACCCCCTAGTTACGTAGGCCTATAGTTACTATGTCAAGTTACAGGAAAGCCCTGCTGAGACCAACCTGGATCCTTTAGAATAAACACCTGATCATTCTTCCCCAAATGTCATCTTCTGTTGCCTTTGGTTTTGTTTTTCATTATAAAATGTTATTTGGTTCCTGCAAGAGTTTTTTTTTGTTTTTTGGGGGGGGGGGTTTCTTTTGTTTTATAAACTCACCCCTTATTAGGCATAAACTCACCCCTTTTTAAGCAAACAGAATGTTCAGAAATACTGATCCAAAATACTGCAGTTCACAACAGTAATCTTGAAGTATTTTGTGTGAACAAGAATGGATATACCCTTCATATTTATTCAGTACTGACCACGATCCTCTCATGCAAAGTAATGTATTTTAGGCCACCAAGTGGCTTCCATTGCTGCTGTGCACAAAGCTAACGTGGAATGTCTTTTCATAACAGGGTGGCATTTTTGGACCAATTCATTATATCTCTGGCCACGTTTTAAAAGCTAGGGGTTTCAAATTTAAAAGCAGAGTTAAGTTTTGCTTTCTCTTTTCCTAGTTCTAGAGAGCAGTTAAAGTGCAGACAAACTATATGAGCATGGTAAACTATAAGAATAAAACTTGGAAAAAAATACCAAACTGTGCCTTTTTTCCCAATAGTCCACCCCCCAAATTCTTACGGTATTTGAAGAAGGTATTATGGAGCATGGCATGAAATGCAGACTTTCTATAATAATGAATAATAGTCTAAAAATGTATACAGCTGAGAGTACCTGATACAGCAACACCATTCAGCACCAGACAGCAGGGTTCAGTGCTTGGAAAAACTTTCTATTATCCTATGGTGCAATTTCTTTAGGATTGTTCTGATTAAGACGCACATAGTTGGTTAACATAGAGGTGGCTGCCACTAATGGATACTACAGACTTCCATATTTTAGTATACATTTTGGCCCCCAGTGAAATGCACAAAGCCTCTCTCAGGTAAAGAACAGCTAGCTCTCAAGAAAAAGCATTCAAGAGAAAGTTCATGAGCTGTGAACATCTTGTTTACCAGAAACAGGTTGCTGTGGTTCGTTTAGCACAACTGGGTCTGGTAAGAACCTATTGAAATGACATGCTAAATTTACGGATTGATGACTAAATTAACTGAAGCCTTTCTAGTTTCTAAGCTATGAAGGTACATGACAGTACAGAAGGAAGAAAATTAATAACCATTTTTGATGCTTTTTGATAGTGGAAAAAGTGAAATGGCAGGAAACAGAAATATATCTGACAACTGTATCTTTATGACCATTTTCTTTATTATAGTACATTTTAGTTTGGTTTTGTTTGTTTGTTTGATAAGAACTGATAAAAGCTAGATCAAAAAGACTCTTGGTATGTGAAACTGGGAGAGAGAGGACTCTTTGGAAATTGTCCTATCTTGTTCATTTGTTCTAATCAGGAGGCAGTAATGTTTTAAATGTCTGTGTACAGTTAGGCATAAGATGCTATGGTGAGGAGCATAGTCTAAATGCTGCTATGGGTTTTTCATTGCTTCCTGTCTCATATCAGGGGGATATAAGGAGCTCTAAAGACTTTTAGGAAGCTGTCACATGCTGATACAAGTTACAGTAGTCCCAAGACTGCTGTCTTATGTCAAAAGACTGTCTTGGTTTAAAGGACACCTAGATTTAAACCAAACCAAAAATCTTACTATTGAATTTCCTTCTCCTAAAATTTTAATTGTTCTTTCATTAGTCTATAGAACCATTATGTCACAACATACAAGTTTAGATTTCAATATCCCAAGAAAAAACCTCCAGCAGCCTTCCTCTCTCTCTCTCAGCCCTGTTGCTTTGCTTCCCCCTGCTGTCCCTTGGGTTCAAATAGCTGCAGCCACACAGGCTTTAATCTCTCTGGATTACTTGTTTAAGAAAGGTGTAGTATATTATGACTAGCTTTTAAATTCCAAGTCACATCTTATATGAGAGTGTTGCTAGCCAGTTATTTCAGCCTTTAAAATAGGCAATTAAAATGTCATTCAGATGAGCTGTCAGTCAATAAGTTTGTTATTCAAGGATCTAATGCCATATCTATGTATAACAAGAACTTGATTGACAGGAAAGTTTGTTGTAGAAGGAGCAAAGGTCAACTTTTTACTGACAGGCTAACAATGGGAATATTACATCATCAGTACATCTTAGAGACACACTTACATCTACATAAATGTAACATATGACAACAAAACATAGTTACACTGCTTCAAGTTGTGAGCCCATGCGCAGGTTTACAAGCCTTGCAAACAAGAAGTGAACTGTGTTTTATTAGTCTCTTTGTTGTATATATCATTGTAAATAAGCTTAAAATATCTTTGGTTGTGAATGCATAATCGTTTGTCTGGGTCAGTTTAGGAGTGGATAGGGTTTATGAGTTGGAGGCAGGTAGCCTTGTGCATATATGCAAGTGCATTTGGTGGGTGAGATTGGCAAGTCCTTTTATCTTTCTGGGGCCCCCTTTCCCATTATTTAAACTACTTTGTGACATGCTCTGAGACCTGTGAACAAAAAACGCCAGGAGTGCTGATGATTTGTTTTGTTTTGTTGTAAGAAGAAAAAAAATGACACGTTGTTCATTTTATTCCTATCAAATGCCCTCATTTCAGATTATATAGATCATTGTTGCCCCAAGCTAAGTTGGTGTCTCTTCACCTCTGTTGGTGAATGATATGCATCAGAATAAAAGAAAAGTAAAAGTGAAGCTACAGAAAGGTATTTACACAAAAATATTTAATGTAAAGAATTATTTTTTTTATTATTATTGTTGTTTTCATGTTGGGTCTTTGTTACTTCTTGTGCCTCACATTTGGACCTTAGCAGATTGAGAACTCTGTTTACTTCTTCAGGCTATTTCTCCTTCCTGTGCCTTAATGTTCAGCACAACATTTTCCCTATTATTGCTCAGAACATTATGAAATTATTTATTTCATTTTATACCTTAGTTTGTCAAACCTGACCTTTCGTAACACATGGTTACAGACAAATGCAGATAATGTAGAGTCACTGAAAAATACCAGCTCCAAGAAAATGTTTAAGCCAGAAAAGAAAGCTAAAGCTCTTCAAGTGGCATTAAATAACTGAAACGCGTAGTGGGTACTGAAGGTCAATGAACATCAACTAAGAAAGTGAATGCCAGAGTTGAGAGCTCCCCACAGTGATAATGCTATGCTCCCAGCTCCCCTGTACTTAGACACCGGGATAGACAGCAAAAGCACCATTTCTTTTGTTGATCAGCTCCCTTTACCCACTCCTGATATGCACAATCAATGTACAGTATTTCCTCTAACCAATAATGTACAATAAGGTTTATTTTCTGATGATCAGGACCCATCCCTTGGCCTTCAGTGACCTGAAAAGTTTCAGGAAATGCCCCAGAACCTGCACTTTCCTAGGCACTTTCCTGTTGCTCAGTCAGCTATTTTATTTTCTCTTGTACTGAAGATCTCAGTAGAGAGCATTAGACAGTCCCTGGATCACTCTTCATTGGTGGGCATAGTTTGACTACTTTAGCTTAGCTTCTCATAGGGAAGCAAGCCTGGGTATCTGGTACTGCAGGAAGAATTGCTGCAAGCATTTGAAACAGTCATTTACTGCTCTATTACTAAGGAGGATTGCTAAGCCCTACTCAGCACAATGCTCCCTCCCTTCCAGAGCACTGCATAGCCTGCTCAGCAGGGTTAGCCCTGCCGGTGTTGTTTCCCTCTCTTCACTTGAAACCAGAGCTCATCTTACAACTTGCGTATTCTGTAATGCACAGGGGACTTCTTCTCCATATTCATGCACAAAGCAGAGATGGTTTTATTCTGAGTAAACCCACCCCACCTTTGCATAATAAGCACATGATTTATAAACTCATGGTTAATGAACTCATTGTCAAGTCTTAGTGCCTTGATTTAGGGGTTCAACAGCACAGGCTCATGCAGGCCTCGTGAGCAGAGGCCTCATTCCCATATGGTGGAATGAGAGAGAAATTCAGGAACTAGTGAAGTAGTTGCCTTTCCCTCTGGCCCTAATCAATCTGGGATACCTGGAGAAACTAGGCTACCCAGGAGCTGCCTTGACTGTACAGGCTCCCATATCATAATACACCATAGAGGTGGCTTCAGGCACCACAGAAATCATGGAATGCTCATGGCATTTCATTGTAAGACAGTCTAATGAATAATTCATGGCTGTTATAAAGGAACTTCTTAATTCTTTCAGTAATTAATAACTGAGATAATTGCCTAATTTCAGTTTTTAAAATCTTAAAGCTTATGGAAAAATGAATAAATTATTACTCAAAATTAGACACACAATATTAAACTAGTTGAAATAAGTAGTAAAAATTACTAGCAGGAGTGACTTCTCACACCAAGAAATTCAATTTTTTACATTATTCATTTCTGACTAACTGTTATTTTTAAATCAAACATAACTGCTTTATTGTATTCAGCACATGATAATATCCATGTTCTGCAAGAGTTCAGGCCTAGGAAAAAGTTTTATATGTCAGAGTTGAGACCTGGTGAAGCAAGTCAGAAACTGTGTTCTCCCTTTGCCCTTTAGAAGATGTCAGTGATATAATTTTAAAGGAGTTTGTTTTCATTACATTTTTCCTAGGGAAATGTTGAGTTTTTTTGGGAAAAGAATCAAAACCCCACATATTTTGATTCATAGGTACTGTAGCTCTACAAGCTAGGCTTCCCGAGGGTACTACATCTCCCACTGTTCACTTCCTATCATAGAGCTATCTTTAAATCCTGTTAGGATTTCCGTAACTGGTGACACTGATTCTTATGGATTTTGAGGACTACTTGAGCTTCTAAGAACAGCTTTGAGGATACCCTACTTAATTTTTTTTTGTGAGCACTCCCCTTCCTAAAGATAATCTCCTTATTAAAATGTGGCCTGCATTATGAGAGTCTAAAGATCCCTGTTTACATGACTATCCTTCCCTAGAGGCTGTGGCTGCAGCTGACTGATAACAATTGCCACTGCACTTTGCAGATGTCACAGGGAAAGCTACTTCAAAGTAGGCCATAGAATGAATGGTATCAAGCGTGTTTGTTCTGCTTTTAATGATATTTAACAACCCTCCCACTTCTGAACGTCAACATACCTACAGATTCTGTGGCAACCAAACTGATAGGTAGTGGATGGCCACATTGGTACATAGAAGCCTTTATAGTTGAACAAGGGGTGAACTATGCTGATAAGGTTACTCTCCTCCACTTTCCCCAGAAGCGGCCTCTCTGATTGCTGTATTTACTTATACGTATAAGCACTGTCTTCTACATTTGGTGTCAGAGCAGCAAGTGATGTTCTCTCACAGCTCCTGTAGACTTTGACCCTCATATGCTGTGAATTAGCACAATATGAAGTATTTTCAATGCACACTGACATCCTCTGCCATGTAGAAGTTAAGCACCTGTCCTCTTTGCTCTCAGCACCAGTCAGGCCTGCAGCATGTTGCACAAACCATCACCAGCTTCCTGCTACTTTGTGTTTCTCAGGCACCTTTGTCTTCTCTAAAAAACAGGGGTAACAGCATGGCACAAATGTCCCCTCTTCTACCAGGAATCTAAATGTTAGGTAGCATTTAATAAACTGCCAAATAAACCATAGCCTCCTTCAGCCAGAAAAAACCACTAACCAGAAATGCCTTGCACTTGTCTGTTGAAAATAATACAGTTTGCAGAAGTTATAGCAGCCTTAATGTGTAATACTGGCCAGCAGAGGGATGCATTGGAGGGTCTTGACAGTAGTTTGCAGAGTGCTGAAACTGAAAATGTCCTCTCTCTCCGTTTCATTATTCCCCACTAGGTTTCTGATATGGTGCTGGGGTTCAATGAACCTTTAGGTCTGAGTCGGGTACAAGAACAGACCACAACACGGTGAGTGACTGTTGTAGGAGAAAGGTCTAAAGTCAGTTTTTGTACCAGGTTAACTGTGTTTCTTAGAGGAGGTTGTTTTTTTTTCCACCAGAATAGTTTTACTATTACAATCCCAAGTATAGATGCAGATATAACACTTTGAAAGTGGCTTATTCCTCTCCCTGAAAACTTCTCTCACCAATACAAGAAAACTGCTACAATACTTTGAGCAGAAAAGACTTTATGGTCTCAAAATAATTCTGCTGTTCTGATGACCCATGTACAATGGAGTAGAGCTAGTCTCCACATCTACCATTTGCCAAAGGAATGTGCCGTCAGAAATTGAGGCTCGTTTATTCTATGCCAGGAAGAGCATGGCTTTAAGCGCAAGCCAGTAGTTCATTGTGGTAGTGCCCATGTAGTGCCTGCTACTTTAAGGGCCGAGCCAGGCAGCTAGCAGGTGCCTGATTGCGGTGGCCATTTTAAAACACAGGCCAGCTATATAAACACAGCAGTTTGCTGTTGGCAGTCAGGTAGAGACATTGTTTGGTTACATTGCTGTTTGAAGTTTCTGGCAGGTAAGAGCAGGGGTTTCTTGGTCTTGGGTATGACCTAAAACTACCCTTTAGGATAGGGAGACCTGGTGGGACTGTCATTGGCATAGCAGCCCTACTCAAATACCAGGACTGCTCACCTCACTGGAGAAAGGCAGGTTGGGGTGCCTTGATAACCACTAGTCCCCACAACACTGGGTATAAGGGGGTAGGTATGGCTATGGCTACCTGGGCCCAGGGGGTGTAAGACCCTAGGTGGGACCAGATATGGCTGTGGCTACCTAAGTGCCCACAAGGGAGTGAGGCCCCAGGGAGGGGGTGGGAGGTCGTGAGGACCCTGATCAGGGTTGAGAAGGGCTGAGGGTCAGCCTAAAGGGCAGCCCAAAGGTGAGTGTGCTTTGTAGGGCTGTGGGCCAACCACCTGATTTGCAAGTTGAGGACAGTGTGGAGCCCCAGTGAAGGGAAACAGAGGTCTGGGAGCCCAATGTGTAGGGCCAGGGGTACAGTGCATGTTTGTGTATGTTCACGTAGAGTTGGCCCTGGGGGGGGCCAGGGAAAGCTTGGCCCAGGTTAGGAACTTGGCTGGCCACTACCCAGGTGATGGGTGGTGGACGTACTGTCTCTTGGGCCTCTCTCACAACCAAGGTGTGGTCTGGATAAAGCCTCAAGGGCTATGGGAGCTGCTCCAAGAGCTCAATATGAGAGAGAGAGAGAGCCAACAAGCCAACAGCGAGGACTAAGCTTGGTCTGGCTTTAGGCCAGGAGCATAATGTCATCCTGGATGTCATCAGTGAGGCATGGGCCTTTGTAGGGGAGGCTCAGAGTGGTGGATATCACCCTTTAGCATTAGGGCATGTATGGGTAGTCTCTCCCACTTTCAATCAATTATGGGAACAGTTAAGTCATGGCAGGAAAGACTGGGTGGACTGCCCCATAGAGACAGGTGGGCAGGCCAACTCAAGACTAGCCCCGAACTTGGCCCCTGTCACGGGCACATGCAGCAGCTCAAATAGCAATGTCATAAATTTATGCTGGGGATTTGTGCCTCTAGCATACACTTTGGCGTAGGGCAAATTGTGTCACTTGAGGCAAACTGACCCTGCCCAACTCCTTTTGGATCTTCAGTTAGGGGGAGCCAGAGGCTGGGGCCAGGACTTGTGCTGGCCCCAGCAGTATAAAAAGCTGCCCTGGTGAGCAGCTTTTGGAGCTTCTGAGGCACAGCCAGTGGGTATCTGGGGACACTAGCCCTTTGTGCCAGTTGGACTACTGAAGCAGCCCTAACCTAGAATGGCTCTTGCACCTTCTACCCACTGCAGCAGTCTGGCAGTGGGTGCTGCCCAGCTGTGACCTGCTGCCACATGTGATGGCATCTGCCTCCTTGGACCTGCGGTCCCATGTCTGCATGCCTGCCAGGCCCAGAGACTGCAGGGCCGCCTGCACCTCTAGGCCAGCTGCCATTGGGCCATGGCTGTGCAGTTGGCCTTCATGCAGCACTGCTGCCATGTCTTCTGGTATCCCTGCCCTGACATCTGGGCAGCTATCGCCTAGAAGATGTGCTCGTTGTGGTGGCCTGCTTTGAACTGTTGAAGCATATCCTCCTGGCCCCAATGGCCAGGTCAGTCACCTCATCTGCCCTCCAGCTGGGTCCCTGGTACTGGCCCTGGACAGGCTCCTCTGCCCAGGTTCTGCCACTTGCCTTGCCAGCAAGGATCCTGGTATTCATGGTTTGAAAATGCAAATTCTCTGACATAAAAAAAACAAACAAGCAACAACCCCAAATCTCTCATTAAAATACCCCAAATCTATGTTCTTCTGTGATCAAAATGAAATACCACTATATATAGACAGAGATCAGTTGAGCAATGTTTTGCTGACTATATTGCTTAAAAATTGTAAATATAAAAGCCTGCCAGTGCCTCTATCATCATAATAAAATTAATTTTAAATATCTATACACTCTGGTGTTTGCTTTTTTTTTTTTTTTTTTTTAATCATAGAAAAATAAGAGCTGCCCCTGCCCCCTTTGCTTACCAGGGTATGTGGTGCTGTGCAGCACTAAGATGTCAGTGCTCTGCCCCTGCCCCTGCCCTTGCCCCTCACTCCCAACCCATATCCTTGCTAGCACTCCTTGCTCCTGACCTGCAGCCCTTGCTTACCTCTTCTAGCTCCCTCCCAGGAGCAGCTTCATCCCAGCACCAGGACATGAGTCCAGCTGCATCTATTCTACCTACTGCTTTGTAACTCTGAGCAATAACAACCTTGTGCTCAGGCCCCAGCAATTTATTTTTCTCCCCCCTCCCCCTCCCATGCCATTCCTAGGAAGCCCTCAACTGGGGTTTAGGGACCGGCTGGGCAAGCACCTCCTGTTCCAGGCCAGTCTCCCTCTACGTGGGCTGCTCTAATGGGGCAGGGAGGCTTTAACCCCAGCTCTGGTGGCCTCTCCTACCTGGAACACTCCCCCATCTCTTGTCTCTCTCTCCAGCTGACCACACCCCCAAGTGGTTCCTGGGACCAGGAGTACCCCCAGGCCAGGGCTGTATGTGCCAGCACCAGTGTGGGCAAAGGGTAGAGCTTTAGTATGTCAGTTGCCCTTTCATCCATGGGTCCTACTGGCATGCGCTCTCAAACAAGACCAGGCCAGCTCTTGCTGTCACCCAGGCTCCCGGCACTGCACGCAAGAGCTGTAAGCCCTTGGGCTGGGCTGGGTCCTGCTCCCATGTGCCCTGCACACCATTGGGCCAAACTGATTCCATGGAGGCAGGAACTGGCCTGACCTGGCCTGAGGGCATGTGACTCATGTGGTGCCAGCAGCCCTGCTGACGGGCAGTACAGGCACCTTACATGCAGTTAACACACTTGCTCCCAGGCACCATGTAATTAATTGATTAATCAAGTCTGCTGGAGTGTGGTAATTATAGCCCTCCAGCCAGCCTCCACGTCTCACGTACTAGCATCCTATGCTTCAAAATGGTGTCAGGGACATTCTAACTAAAGTTCATTGAACGAACTTTAGTTCAAGTGTCCCCACTGCTGTTTTGAAGCATAGGGACCCTGATACACAAGACACTGTGACACTTTAGAGTGGCTCTTGGAACAGCTCTACTTTAAAGCACTGTCTGCCCCCCCACCCCCCAAAACCTCCAGAGCACATGTAAAAATGCCAGTAGATGCACCTTGTGAGCACTTCATTACTCTGTATGCTTGTTGTGCAACCAGGGTTCACTTAAAACTGACAGAGGCCAATTTAATCCACCTTGTGTAGCACTGACAGATGACAGTGTAGTGGCAAGACAAAGTACAGCATTAATCCCCAAGAGGACAGAAGAGGAGTAGAGAATCATAGGCAGAAGAAAACAGTCCTTTGACAATTGATAGAATACATTGAAGAGCATACCTGTCTTATTTGATTGCATACATTCCTGTAGTGTGCCTTCCCTTTACGTTTTGTGGGAGATGAAAGGACATAAAGTGTTGCATATGTATGTCTGAAAGTTAGAGGGATGATACAGGAAAATACAATCTCTCAAGAAAGGGCCATATTTTACTTTGTTTGAAATAAAATATTTTTTCAATGGATTACTGATTAAATTGGATCCTGGGAAACCTTCTACACTTCTAAATCTGTCCTAGTAATTTCACTGGTACATATTTCATTTTTGTTCATATCACAAATTAAATTATATCTATGACTGTAATTTATAAGGCAGTTTTGTTCTTACGTGCTTAGAGAATCATAGGTAGAAGGTTTTTGGTTTGCATAAGCAAACTAAATGTTAAATATGAACCCCTTAGCTCGGGGATTGTCATTCTTTATATGTCTGTACCGTACCAGATACAATGGAGCCATTACCTTGTTGACATCTAGGAACTACTATAATATAAATATCTCATTTAAATAATAGTATCTATGATGCATTATATTTATACCAATCACAGACGCTTGAAATAAGCGTCAAGATCAAAATGAAATAAGTTCAAGAGAGAGGGACAAAAAAAGAGAGAACTTTATAACAATTACACTCATGCCTATGTTCAAGTTACCTCCTTTTATCTTCAAAGCTGCACCAAAAGTTCTCAAGGAATTGCTTCTCTTGCCAAGATCATGACCTTCAATGGCAGCTACATGCCTCCAGACAATGGAAGCGTTGGCTGGAACAATGAGAATTGAGAGTGTAGAAGGCAGAGCTTTCTACACAACTGGCCCAGGACCACAGAACTCCTAGGAGAGATTTAGACCACTAAAAACTTCACTATCTTAAGAGCAAAGTACAAAGCCTACATCTATGACTTTGCCGCCTCACAAGAAACCATTCCCTTCACAAAAGAGGGAATCCAACTTCCAAACCAGCAGTAGGGTTGTGAGGAAGTACAGAAACTCTTACTTGTGAAATTTCTAAGGCAGTCAGTGATACAATGATGATGAGTGTAGTATAAATGCCTAAACAGATGTCTACTATGAATGGCTGAAAATAATTATAAGTTGTTGTTACGTCTATTATGAATCTACAACTTTCCATGACAAGGTCCTGTTTTCAGTTGCATGCAACTCTACAGTAAAAGGACTCTTTAAAGTTTCAAAGTCAAGCACTAAAAAGTTAGAATATAAAATAAATAAGGATTCCTTGGGAAATGTATGTTTCTGAAACATTTTTATGACAAGAATAAGTAAAAAAAAAATAAAGCTGGAGGAAGATGCTTGGCATAGGATATTTAAGAGTGATAGACTGCAGTTTGGCTAAGTTATTATCAACTAAAAATAAGGTCTTTTAATAAGAAGAATTGGGCAAAATTATCTATCTGCCTCTTACTAGCCCTTCACCATAATTGTGTATACAAGTACAAGAATGGAGAGATATGGATTACAACCATTCATGTTAGGGATAAATGGCAGTGTTTCTCATTGTATTCAGACAAGAATGAAATAAAGAACTATGGGCATGTCTACATGTGCCTCTTTTAAGCAAGCTTGGCCTAATATTGCTATTTTAAGGTGCATTAAGGGCATGTGTCCACACATGCAGTTCCTTACTGCACCTTAAAAATGGCCATTTAAGGCTATGTGGACATAGTGCACTGCCGCCATTTCCTCAGAGCCCAGCACTATGGTGCATACATGTGTACAACTTCCCTGTGACCTAAAGCTGACACCTGCATAAAGCAGGTATCAAATTTAAGTGCAAATAGCCAAGTCACATTAGCGCATGTGTAGACACGCTAATGTGCATTAAGGCGGTGTGCGTCAATGGATAGACACCATGTTAATGCACACTAGTGTGTCTACAAGTGCGCTATTGTGACTTGGCTATTCACACCTAAATTTAATGCGCCTTAATGCTCATTAACATGTCTACATAGAGACATGCACATAAATTGCCTTAATGCCCCTTAAGCAAAGGCACATTAAGTTTAGGCACACACAAATACATGTATAGATATACCCTGTGACTAGGAAATACCATCTTTTTACTTCCTGATTTGATGCTTTTAATGTACGTATTATATTCCTTCGTTTTGCCCTAACAATATTCATTGTTCCTCAAAAGATTTTGAATAGCTTCTCTCTCTCCATTTTTATTAGCTTTATCAATATTTGAAGATTTTACTATCCTGAAAAATGTTTTTTAACTCTAGAATTATTTTTTTCTGAGCAACAGAATTATTTCACACTGATTCTTCTTTCCTTTCTGCCATCCTGACTAAACATTAAATTAATTTGAAAATAAAGTATGTTTACTATTTTAATAAGCTACCTATTTACATTTTTTGAAGAAATAATATTTCACTCAGATTTGAATACCATCATCTGGGTGCTTAGAGATGTGCAATCTATTACATCTTTTTATTTGTGCATCTCTGATAACAATAGAAGGAAGATATACAAACATATCACTTACCATTTCTGAGTAGATCCCTCTCTAATTAGGCATGTGTTTCTCATCCTATTCATTTCAAAACAACCAGCTATTCACACAGCAATGAAGTTCCCCACAAAGGAAAGCTACAGAGCAATTTTGTAAATAAAAGCAGTAGAACAGCCAGTGGTTCCTAAAGCTTTATTGCAAATAAACTAATGAAGATCCTTAGATATCTAGATAACAACTTTAATTAATCTTCAAATATTTACTCATTTGGTGTTGTTAGGGACTCATTTCTGTAGTCCTGGAGAACTAAAACTCTCCCAGAATTTATTGTAAGTGCTAGGCCTATAGAAGAAGCACCAACAAAACTAAATAAGTACATAAATAAATAAATAAAGACCACAGACATCCCAAGAAGTTTATTCTTGTGAAAAATGCAGTAAAATTGGGGCACATGATTTAACTTCTCAGAAGTGGACATTTGGTTCCCCGGGGGCAAGTAGCAACGGTGCACCTTGCATCGCCATTACTTGTCCCTGGGGAATGCTCATGCCATGTGTGCTTTGGCATGTGGCAAGTTACCCCAGGGGCAGTAGGGGAGGCTGGGGTCACACACTAGCAAATTGCCTGCCAAGAATGATGGTGGGGAGGGGATGAGTGGGGCCAAAGCGCTGCCACCACCGCCGCTACCTTCCAGAAGCAGGGAGGGAAGCTTGCACGTGATAGCTGCCGCTACCACCCACTGCTGCTTCGCCTCCAGCCCAGCACCAACCCCTCTCCCCTCCCATCCAGGAGGGGCAGTGGCACAGGTTGGTGGGTGGCACTGCATCTCCACCTCCCCTGCCCATCATTCTTGATGCAGCCCTGGCTGGATCCAGAGAGTTATAATTGCTTTCAAATTCCAAGAATTTTAGTGAAGGGAAGATAGGTGCAACTGTATCCTTATATGGAGCTGTCATGTGTTTAAATCAGTGACTCTCAACCAGGGTGACTTAAAATTCTTTCAAGGGGGCAGTGGGATTGCATGTAGTGTTAGCATTGTTAGGTGAACAAACACGATTCCCAAAATAATCAGAGATTTCAAATATGAGTTCATAGAGATAAAAACATTCTGCCATTGTGTGATCTTTCTGAGTTCTTTGAAAGAGAAGAATTGCTCATCATTTTTCTGTAGTCAAAAAATTGATAGGAAAGAGCTGGCATTTTCTAGGAATACTTGAGTCTAACAAAGGGTGCCTGGAATCTAAAAAGTTTAAGAAGCACTAATTGAAATGGAAGTTATTATGGAGCAGAACAAGGCAACAAGTGATCCCTTCAGTTTGCTGCCAATTTTGATCTACTATGGAATAAAAACATTTTTTTAAATCGAGAACTGATTATTTGAAGAAAAAGTTTCAAGTTATTGAAACTATTTAGTTTTGATTTTGAGGCTTTTTAAATTTGTTATGAAATTAAGGAAGACTCTGAAATGTCATTTAAAGGTCATTCCAAATATATTTTATTTTGGAAAGATAAAGCTGGCTGTTTGGAAATTCAAAACAAAAAAATTGGCAAAATTGTCATATGTTCATAAACTGTTTTCATTTGGACAAAAGTTTCATGTAACTGATTTAGTCTATCTCTGGTATCGGTACCCATAATGTACCCCTCATTTTTGGCCACAAACAAGAATAGTCTTAAAGGGACCAAATCTTCCTGTATATTTAAACTCTGTTGGGTCACTGTGAAGAATGGAAGCTACATGTATTTTTACTTATTACTGTGGTTGTTTACTCTGTTTGAGTGGGTGGTGGTTTTGTGCAACATTAGGGATTAACTGAGTCCCAAGTAATAGGGGTGTGTGAAATGGGCCATATTTGGTTTGGATGCTGATTCAGCCGAATCAGGGACAGTGATTTGCTTTGTTGATTCAGATCACTGTCCCAATTTTGATTCTGCCAAATCTGAATCTGAAGATTCAATGCTGATTCAGAGAATCAGTGATTCGGACATAGACACAGCTTTAAATGTTTCTTCTTCGAGGTACCAGGTGCAACTCGTGAATGCTGTGATTCTGGGGTGGATGGACCATCCTACAGCAGTGCGGCGGGTCTCCTGTCTGCTTGGTGGTAAATACACAAGTGGACCGGAAGTACTTCTGGTCCATTTACAGGTCCGGGGCCAAGCGTGTCCCCCCCGCCCCATCTTAGCAGTCAGCCACAGGGGGAACCCCCTCAGACCCAGGAGGCACCAGTCACTGAGCCAGGGGGGGTGGGCACGGCGCTTCTGGTCCACTGCCGGGCATACTGCCAAGTGCACTGGGGACACCCCTCCTCCCCCCTCCCCTGTGCTCCTGTAGGACAGTCCATCCACCCCACCATCTCAGTGTTCATGAGCTGCCTGCTGGCTTGAGGTATGTAGAAAAATCATTTAAAGCTGTCTATGTCCAAATCGATTTGGAGGGTTCCAATTCAATTCGGAGAGATTAAAGGCTCTTCTGATTCTATTCAGGTTTGGAGATTCAGCCACCAAATCAAGCCGAATCTCTGCCAAATCGAATTGGTGACTGAAGCTTTGTGCAGCCCTGCAAAGTAACTAGGATATCTGGAAAGGTACGTCATGGCTTTAGCTAATACAAAGCACAATACAGTGAATCTGCTGCTAGAAATCTAGTTCTGCCTCTTTCTGGCTAGATGAGATAAGCTGGATTGATCAAAATTAGTTGTCCCAAAATAGACAAAATCATTTTTACATGCATTAAAATACTGTTTGTGAACTGGGAGAGGGACAACTACAGAAAATCCGTCTGCAGTCAGTACAGGATGTCTCTTCCATTCTGCCTGGCACACAGGAAACCCACCTAAACTTGCAAGAAAAAGATTAAGTTTAGGGAAGATAATATGCATGTAAACCTTTTGTTGTTTTTAACCATTTCTTGCTTTGCCTGCTTTTGTGGATAAGTAAACACTACTTTGTTTTCAAGAGGTTATTTTGAATCGTTGCATTTTTATACAAAAGGGAAATTTTATAAAGCGACTAAATCCCAGTTCAAGCTTCTGAGGGAACACAGTTGGTAAAAAAGATTAGTATTGGTATTATGACCTGAAAACCTGGTATAAAGGCAAGGATGAACTGCAGGATTCAATGTGGGGAGGGGGAAAAGTACTCTTCCTTAGTTTGCAGTACCTGCCATGTGTGGAATAGATGCAGCCATTTTATTACTTAAATGTTGAAAGAGAAAGTAGTTAACCGTGTTAGTTTAAAGTCAGTCAAAATGCATGGCAGGCGCCAGTTTAGGCACTCAAGTCAGCTGATGTAGAAGCACTCTAACATTCAGACTTTACTAGAAGTATCCAAGGCTAGGTCCAGAGCAAGCCGAACACATTAACCCTTTTGAGGGGAGAGGGCTCAAAGCTTGCCTGCACCTGCCAAGTCCAACAGATTTGGGGGGAGGTAGGGGCGGGGCTCTTGGATGCCTCCCAGAATGCTCTGTGGGCTCCTCAGGCTGCCGAAGGCTCCCAAGTAGCCAAGTCACTCCTGATTGTCTGGTGGGGACATCGTGGTCTCCCTGCTATGGCAGTGGCTCATCATGGCATGCACCCTCATGGCCACAAGCCACCAGCCAGCTATCCTGTGCATGCCTATCCATCGTGCCTTATGTCTGCCAAATGCATTGTGTGCATGCGTGTCCTGCATGCCTGGGTTCAGTGTGTATGTGTGTGTCCCCCAAATGCCTGCTTTCAGTGTGTGTGTGGTGTTTATGCTTTAAAAAAGACAAGCCTACGGTTCTGATCCAACGTTTATTGAATTCAAGGACAAGAATCACCTTGAGTTCAATTATCTTTTGGATCAGGCTCCAATTCCTTTTGATTCTTTATGTGTTCCAATGCTAGATGGATCAGTTTGATTGGTCTATGATACATTTTGGAGAATGAGGGACAAAAAGTATACGACCAATTGCTGTAGATAGAGAAAAAATCCTGTCCAGTTTTTGCAGGGACCACCTTACATCCTGAAGCAAGAGACTTGATTAACCCTGCATAATCTAAGGCTACATAACTATAAGTGTTGTTAGTCATAATATAATGCAGGCCTTTTTTTAACCCACACACACACACACACACACACACACACACACTTATTTGCAATATATAATGACTGATTTATGAAGGTAAAAAGAGCGATTAAAAATTGTATCGGATATAGATGGAGTCAGGATACCAGACTTTATGGACCATTGAACTGATTTGGTATGGCAAATCTTACATTACTACAACTTAAGACAAGTTCAGTTCTTCACAGTTGCACCTTGGTTGTATATTTTGGTCACAATGGCCAGGTCTACGTCAGATGCTGACTGCGCAGTAGCTCATTACTATCGAACAGTTGCGTTGCGCGGCATGAAGCATGACATGATGGCACTATGTAGTAGCGAGCTACTGCACAGTCAGCGTTGCCTAAAAGCTGTTTGGCAACACTACTTCACACTAACTCCAGTTACTGTGCAGTCATTTCGTACTTGTGTATACAAGTCTGAAATGACTGTGCAGTAACAATTGCGCAGTCAGCATCTCATGGAGATGCAGCCAGTGTTCCCTTTTTCCAGAAGAAATCCTGTCTGTTCCAATATGGATGGTTTATATGACAATAGTTTCTCCCTTTTTATCTCTGAAGAGATAAGAGCAAGAGAATTATTTTTATTCACAAAGCACTTCTTGAATAGAAGAGAAATGCCTTTGCTTGTAGCTTAAGTTATGCAGTTCAGCTTTCTACTGTATTAGTTTCCTCCACTTTTGTTTTTCAAAGGCCTGCACTGTCAGCAAGTGTTACTGTGTATACAACATCACATTTTCCTGTCTGTGACTAAGGATTTGTGTGTTGTCTGAGTATGGAAATAATAGTAAAAAGGCCTTGGTGGCCATGGGCCTTGTTCTTTTCAAAAAACCTGTTTCCATGACAACAAGGCCTATTAGAGTGCAGCAATCTTGTCACCACAACTTTAAGTCCTAATAATTCAGCTAAAAAGATAAAACGAAATGTGGCAACTTTATCTTGCTCAGTCTTTTGCATAAAGTAATTTCTCAGAAACATGATCAGCATTAGAAACAACAAGCATTTAAAATGAGAGAGGCTTTTGGAGAAAAAAAATCTATTCACATCAGAGTTTTGAAAGATGAGTGAAAGATGGAAGAAAACATGATATTACAGAAATCTTTTTGCAACTTCTTCTGCACAGTGAACAATTGACCCAAAGATTAGGATTTTGAGATCTAGGTTATTAATAGGTTGACTAGAAAACTGAGATATGTCTCACTTTTGAAAGGTCCTATGCTCTATGAAATAATTATCTAAGATAAACAGTTCTGCTGGAAAAAAAACAGGCAAAAACACTTATTAAGTAATTTCCAGATTAAAAAATATTAAAATTGGGCCTGTCCATGCAATGTGGGTTGCTTTTTAAGGGCTAAAGTTTGCTGTTAAACTAAATTTACCACTTAAGTGGTTTCAAAGCAGTTGTATTAGTATAACTGTTAATAGAGCTTCAATTTAAGAGAGAGAATCCCTGAATCTGCATAACTGTTAAACTGATCTTGCATAAGTATTTGAAGGTGCTAGAGATGCTTGCCAGAGTTTCACTGCTAACAAAAGCATAGTGAAAAAGGTAGAGAGTGCTTTGCGCTAGACAGAGGCAGACTGAAATGCCCCTTTGATGCAGGGTATATGGGATTCAGTCCCAGTTACAGATCCTATCCAAAAGCTTAATTCAGTCCCTGTTAAAGTCAATGGAAGACTTACAGGGGTGTCATAACCTTTGGGCTGCAGGTCTGTTGAAACCAGAGACGGAACTCCCTTAATAGAGTGAGCCTAAGGCCCCTGAGAGACCTTACATTAAAATGTCATTAACTATAGTGACTTGGCCACATGGTCAATCAATTAATGGTGTGATAGAATGAGGAATAACTCCCAGAGTTATTACATGTTATGTATGCAATAATTTTGTGGCTGGTTCCTGTCATGTCTTTAACTGACTGCGTGGCCAGTGCTCGCAGCCACCAAAGCACCTGGAGCCTTTCAAGACTTCCATGTGCTTCAGAGGCTGGGAGTGCCCATCAGACGATCAGTGCTCCCAGCCAGAGGAGAATACCACTAGCCTGGGAGCCCTGATCAACTGATGGGCAGTCCCCATGCTGGGAGCTTTGATCAGCTAACCGGGGCTTGAATGTAGGGAGCCAACCTTGCTACTTCATGGTGCAGGGGGAGCCTGGGATCATGAGCCTTGCACCTACAACATGACACAATGGCATCTGATTTTTAATCCCCCAATCACACCTCCAGCTTTGTATATGTGGCATGACAGGAAGCACAGTTATTGGGATTGTGCATCAGATCCCACCACATCTTAAATTAAACTTCTGTCGGGGGCCTAAAAAAGAACAGCTGGTTTCATAATTCTGAGCTCACTTACATAAAATTCATATATGTGCTGCTTTATTGTAACATCATAATGTCAAACCGGAGCTGGCAAGCCAAGCTCATGGTGTTGGTCACGGTGGGGCGGCCGGGTGGTGGCGGATTGGAACACGAACAGGTGGGATTAGCGGCAGTGGAGTCTGAGTAGCACACAATCGTATGGTTCCAAACAAGGTAGTTTATTTGACTTACGCTTTGATGGCATAGGTGCAGGTAGCTTCTTGATTACAGTGTAACACAGAACAACAGAGGGGTCTGTTGGCCCACGAGGTTCCCCAACAGGCCCCTGCGTTCTACCCCTGGTGCCGAAGCCCGGGATAGGGCCGGCTGCCTGTTGGTTAAGTCTCAGGGCTGGTCAACAGCTCATTAAAAGGGAAACAAACAAACGAACAAAACTGTAACGTGATGAACGATGAAATGAGATGTGACGCCAGTCCAAAAGGCGTGATCAAGGTTGATGAAGAGCAATGCCGGAGTTGAATGCCAGGTACGGTGGGACGGATGGATAGTCGAGGATGAAAGCCAGAGTTGGGAGCTGTGGAATCAAGGTAGGTTCAGTTTGAGAGTCCGTTAATCAGTATCAAAGTCGTAGTCGCAGCCAGTGCCAGTTAGATCGAGAGCCAAAAGATCAATAGGATAAACGCAGAACGAATCGGAAGGATCGCAATGACCGCAGAGCCTAACTGAGGGACAGTCCCTGAGAACCAGCCTCTGTCCTCAGTTGAACAGATCTTCCCCCACCCCAGGAGGGGCCCTCAGACTTATTTATAGCAGCCCTATAGCCAATCAGGCTGCTTGGCTGAGAGAAATTTCTAGAAGAATTACCTCATTCCAATTGTACACTGGGCATGCTCTGCAATAAGGTCTGTGTAGCAAATGAGCCTGGGCAGGGCTGAAAAGTAGGGCAGGGCTGATTGACAGCTCCTGAGGTCACCCAGGGGGCACATACTGGGTCTGTTTCTATGGCGCATGCTCATATCAGCTAGTTCAATTCCTGTATTGTCAGCATACATACAAAGTTTTCCATGACACATAACAGTGTATTTTAGTATATGCTTTACTTTCTATAATATAGCCTAGTTAAAACAAATAATGTAGATGGTTCTGGTAGTCAAACCAATTGCAATAATTTAATTAAAACCATCTCTGCTGACAGGATGCTCAGCATGTTAAACACCCTTTAAAGTACAGCAACAAGCAGCACAGAAACTGAATAAAGTATTTAAAAGACCAAATTATATTTAACACAAACACATGACACTGGGATGACAGGAAGGAGCTAAGATATTTCACATGGGATTTGCACTGACTTCTCTAGACAGGTTATGATGAGACAGGACACTTAGTGCTATTCCCAGTTTTTGATATATGCATTCAACTCTGGAGTTCCTTTGATTAAAGGTAGATGCTGATTGTGCCTTATTTCTCAATCATTTTGATAGACTTAAATGAAGTTAACTGAAGTTTGTTTTGTTGCCATTGTTTTAAAAAGACAAAAAATAATGACTGATAGGTAAATTACTAACATTCATGTGCCTGATTTTTAAAGAACATAACAGGCAATAAAAATAAAAAAAGCCAAATGGCTTACTTTCGTCTTTGGAACTCTTCTTTTTGGTAGTGGGTATGCCTCTAGCATGAGGCCAAGCTACTGGATCTCCTTTCAGAGATAAGGACTGAGTAATTTGTTTTCCTTTGATTGGAACATGGGTTGAGATATTCTTTGCCAGTATTCCGATCCTTCCTTGTTCTTTTGTTGGTGTCATAGAAGAATTAAAAGAACTTTTAATTGATACAATAACCAGCTCCTGAAGCTTGGTTTCTTCAGCTTCTGACCAATTACACTGTTTCTTGATCCAGAAGAGCATCAGCCCCTACTAATTCATTTTAAAAAATCTTTACCAGATCTCCTGGTGTGCTGGCATCGATATTGACCAGACAAAGCCCTGGTGGAAACTGATGGATAACTTCAGTGGGTTCAGCTCAAGATTTGCACTTTAGCCATGGCATTCTTTAATTTTAAACAAAGCAGTTAGCACCATTTCCAACATACTGTGGACAAGGGTCAAACAGTTGTGTTTACCTCTAGTGCCATTCATAAAATGTATAACACACTGGTTACATAGCAATGGTTTTCTTACATGGCTTCTGTTTTATTGTGTCGCTGTTTGTGTGTTGGATGGTTCTTACAATTTGAATATATTGGAGATAAACTCCTTAAAATGTCTTGCTTGTCTTTTTTATTGCAATAAATGAATGCAGATCTGTTCATTTAGCCTTTTCATGGATGCTTTCCTAAGGATTTATGAAACCTTCCTCTCCTTGTTTAACAGTAACTGATTTAATTATGCAGGTGTTAGACAAAGGTGTTTGCCAACTCTTGTCCTAGTAAAGGTGTGTTAAAAGCAGAAATGTTGCAGTTCTTACTGTATTTCATACTACCACTTTTATTTGTTCAGTTCCTATATCTTTGCATTTCCTGAGTTTCAGATCCAGCCTTGACAGAATTCAAAGTTTCCATTGAAGTCTTTCTGGGTTTTCAGCTGAAACCGTAATGAACCCAAGTCTGAAATGTGAGACTGGGCTGTTTCTATTATTGTTACAAATATTTCATACATTTCTAATTCACCTGAGGCAGGCTATATCTATATGGCAATCTTAACATCCCCAAAGACACAGCTCCAGGCAGGTCACTGCCTACACTAGAAAGACTGCAGCCATATATGCAGCCAGACTAATTAGCTTGTGAGGATGGGCTCAATGTTACTGTCACTCAGCAGTGCTAAGTAACCTATCCCACATACCACACAGAGGTGGTTATATTGCTTCTGATTTAGGAGGCAACAGGCTTGGAGCAGCAAAGCATGCTTGAGGGTGTGGCTGCTAAGGAGAGAAATTGAAGATGATGAGGCTATATGGCTAAAAAACAGACCCCAGTTCAGAAAGCACCAAGTGTCATTAAAGTTTCATGCAGTTTGCTGGAATAGAAACATATTAAATACAGATTTAGACAAAATATATTATATAAACTAAGTTTGTTACTAAAGGCATGATTCTGCCTCCATTTGGTGGTGGCTGTTTATGTCCGTCACAGTAATATCTGAAGTTCTTATCCTTCAATTTACAATGGATGGGTCTTTCCATGTGCCTTCTCTCCATGTGCTGTAGTCTGTCTCTGCATGGTAAATTGCAGGATTAGACTCTAACATAGTCCTGCAAATACTGTCACACAGGGTGACGTTATTCTTAGACACTTAGACCATACCAAATCTACTGAATGTTTAGCAGTCTTAAAGTTAGAACATGCTGCGAACAATTCCATGTTAAGAGTTAATACCATGCCCTGCCTGTGTAGCTGTGACTTGCCAGAACAGCTGAGAGATGGCAAGCAGGATCAAGGCTAGGAGCCAGGACACTTGGGCTCTATCCCTGCTCTGGGTGGTGGCATGGAAGAGCAGGGTTGCAGCAGTGGTAGGATGGACCTGAGAAATGAAAAGACATGGGGTCTGGTAATGGAGCTGCTGTGGTTTAAGCCTGGTGACAACACAGAGCTGCAGGAAAGTATGCTTCCCTGCTCCCTGTTGCTCCATACTCCCTCTGCACTAAATACCAGGGGCTCTGTGCTAGTAGTACAGCTCCACTGCACCCTTCCACCCCCCAGCCCTAGGATGGGAACAGGAGGTGCGGAGTGAAGCCACAGCCCCCATTAAGCCACCTGGCCAGGGGAGAGCAGTAGGGCTGTGCAAAATTTTGCTGGCTGTTTTGTTTTGAGCTTGAAACAGCAAAATAAAAATGAAATGAAGGGCTTCCAAACAGCCTTGAAATGAAATGAGGGCAGTCAAAATGTTTCAAGTTTTGAAGCTGAAGCTGGGCTTGCCTGTAGGGAAACAGAAAGTAAGGAGAGGATGGGGGGAAGGACTGCTCTCATGTTGACTAACTGTGTAGCTGGCCAGTGACTGATCCTTCCCTGAGGTCCCTTCCAATCCTAGTGCTCTGGGAAAGGGATGGAAAAACAGCATAAAAGGCAGCATTGTTTGAACTGGCCTGCTTTCTGACTTGCGGTCTGACAGTTACTGAGCTGTCTTCCAGCAGCTCAGGAGTGTTAGAGAACAAAGGCTACTAATGCCACTGATATGATTTCTTACTTGCTAGCCTAGCAAGTGGGATTCCACAATACCTTTTGCTTTCTCTAGACCCTTTATTTTATTATTATATTCATTGATTTATTCTTTTCAATTTCATAATTATATTGGATATTACACCAAGTGTCAGGTGCTGCAACCCCTGTTTTGGCACTGGCAGGGTATGGCCTGTTTCTGGGCAGTACTACCTCCTAGGCAGTACAGTTCAGGAAGGGGGAAAGTTAATCTGTGGTGTGGGGTTGGGGAGGGGACTGGAAGTAATGAATCCTGGAATGCTGGAGGACTGCAAATTGCTTGTTTTATCTCTGTGAAGCAGACTGAAATTATGCTAGTGTGAGCTTGGTAGCATGGGTCAGAGTTAACCCTCATCTGAAGTCATGTAATTTTGAGATGCTCAGAGAGTACTTATAATGTGCATGTCCTCACATTAAAGTTGTTAACTCATTCTAAGTGCCCATAGTATGGTCTCTAAGATGTGTAACTTCACTCATAGAGACTACTTCAACTAATAGTTCTTTTCAAGAAAATAAATTCATAGATGTTTAGGCTGGAAAGGACCTCAGTAGATCATTAAATCTGACCCCCTGCCCTGGGCAGGAAAGAGCACTGGGTCAGATGACCACAGCCAGGTACATGTCTAGCCTCCTCTTGAAGACCCCCCAAGGTAGGGGAGAGCACCACCTCCCTTGGAAGCCAATTCCAGATTCTGGCAACCCTTACCATAAAGAAGTTCTTCCTAATGTCTAACCTAAAATAGGTTTATTTCTTGTAGCTATCAACAGTGTTCCCTAGTAATAAGCAAGATTCAGCAATAAATGATGAAACAGCTTGTATAATTGTTTATAAATTTTTACAAAGATGTTAGATCTAAGACGGACCGTTATGAAGTAACTGCAAAAGACTTTTGTGTTTGGGAAACATTTAAACAAACAGGATAAAGGAATTGTAATTTCTCTTGCTATATATGTACACACAAGTTCAAATGTAACACCTTTATAAGCATCTACTGGTAAAGCTAATGGGAAAGAAGGTAAAATTCATGTGTCACCACTTCATTTTAATTTGGAGACTTTTCTGCCACCTCCTTTTTGCTGTTATAAACATGAGAGCAAAAATATGAATGTCTAGTTTAGCCAAATAGTTATTCCTTAACTCGAGTTGTCATCGCACCCTTGAGAGTAGGACTAGTTACTAGTTTTACAGGTCTCTTGTGTATGTGAATTTTCACGTGATTCTACTCAAATTGGGTAACCAAGAGGAAGGAACAATGCCCCCCTTTACAAGGTAGGTCCCTCATTGTTCCACACACAGCTTGCTGATGAACGTGAGATGGCAAAGTCATCTTCATTAGAAGGAATTTAATAGTGAATCAAAGTTCTAGAGGAGAATAGACTGATCTAAACTTTAGCCTCCCCTGGGTCCTACTGAAAGATGAGAGGGAAAGAGCAGGGTCTTAGTAAGCCGAATGTATCAGATTGTTTTTCACTAGTAGTTACTTCTGTTATAAACTCCTGAAAACCACCCAGTTTAACCCTTTGGAAAAACAGATTTGAGTGGAAAGGGATGGTAAATTAGCAAAAAGACAGCCATTCAGTTCTTGTGCTACCCATTGAATAAAAACCAATTTAACATTTCAAACTTCTGAGTTCCTAAGGTCCTAACTATACTTTTCCTTAAAAGGGAAGCACTTAATTTTGTTATAGATATATATGGTCTAACTGACTAAAAAAAAAATTGTTTTAGATTTCTGTATGTCTGCCATCCAGGATGCTTCCACTAAAACTGACTGGCTTTTTTAAAGGTATTCATCAATTTCCCTTTAATTTTAAGTGTTACACAGAGATCACTATTTTCCTTGTGATGGAGCAGTGAAAGGGTTAAATATAGTGTGTGAAGAGGTGGAGTGACACTAGCAAACCTCACTTACCAGCACCTGTACAGTGGGATCAGACATAGCTAACAAAAAAGGAAAGTGAAATGTGTTAGGTGATCTTCCCACTGTCGTCCCTGTAGTGCCACTGGGCATTTGCTCCTTGCCTCTCATTTCCAACTTCCTTTCAGTGAATTCACACAGTGAAAAGAGAGATGATGGCAGCTCAGCATATCAAAGCCTGGTTATCAGCCGAGTTGTCCAAGCATCTTTATTCTTTTGTTAATGCCTTATGATGTGTTATGTAGTAGCGATAAAATCACAAGAAAGAAAGCTAAACATCAGCCAAAGAGATTTCCACATAGATTTAGGAGTTAAAAATACAGGTAAAACACAGGTTAATTCACACTGGCACTGGGGCCCCTTTTCCCTCTCCAAGTTCTTAAGTAGTCTGGCTCCATTGCAGCTTCACTGCTTGGCTGTCTTCTAATAGCAGTTCTTTCCATATAGATTGCTTTCCTTTTGCTCATCATCATAACATGAGCATGTTCCAGAATACATTAAGCAAAGTGACCAACTATGGCATGTGTTTGTTTTATCATCCCCTCTCCAGTGAGGAACCATGTCAATGAAGATGGCAAAGAAGGACGGAGGGAACTTTGTTTTAGTTTGGTTGTTGTGTGAAGAGAGGGAGACTGGCATGTGTTTTTATTTTGGGTCTTTAGCATGTCTTTATACATGTTTTATTTTTAGAGTAGAAGATCGTGAGATTTATGATGGTCCTTATTTGTAGTTGTTCATGTAACAGTTTTAAACCAGGTCCCAACAATGTTCTGTTTCTCACAAAAATGATGTTTATCCTTGTTAGTAGAGTTTTCCATTAGGTCTAAAGAAGACTTTAGCCCAGAGCTTTAGCATGTGTGTAGATGAGATGGGGGCCCTAAATTGAAGCAGTGGTTTTTTAAAAACACCACTTCAATTTAGGGCGAAATAAACTCCCGTGTCATGTACACCCATGCCTTACATGTGTCTCTGGTGGCAGGGAGGGGAAGGCAAGCTGCCAGCAGGTGGAGTGGTCCCTGGGCTGCAGGAGGGGCTGGTGCTTCCCTCCGCGGCACTCCCCCCCCCCCAGGCAGCACCTGCCTGCAGCCATTTGGCTCTGGTGGTCCCGGGAGGGCCCCACAGCTGCGGAGGGAAGGACCAGGTCCCCGCACAGCTCTTGCGGACAGGTAGGCTCCGGGGGGAGTGGTCAGGCTCACCACTTTTTTTTTTTCCTTCAGTGGAGCCTGCCTTCCCAGGCTGCTGCCAGGCTGCCTGCACAGCCCCTGAGCTGCATGGAGCCTGGTGATTTGCAGCTGTAGGGCAGCAAAGAAAAACTCCTCAGAGGTGTTTTAGTTTCCTGTGCCTCAAAGTCATTTAAGGTGCATTACGCTGCCAAATATGCTACAGTGGCTGGAATTAATGCACAATACGCCACTGACGCGTGCAAACACCAACACCATTAAAACAGTGCAAAAGCATTTAACCCACTTTAAAGTGTCGTGTACACATGCCCCTCATTTTGTCTATACACCCCTAGGCATCATTTTAAATACTATCAACTTATGTCATTGAAATACCCACTTCCCAAGCTAGCCTCCCATAGAATTTTGAATCAAGGGCAAGGTCTCTATGGGGTATCTGGTATATTTGCAGGAGCCTGTGCTGCTGATGGGCTGCAGTGTATCATTCTGTGCCAAATGGAATTTCTGAAGGGCTGTTTCTTAGTTATGCTGTGGTTAATGAAGGCATAAATAATCAAACCTAGATCACTGGATCCAGAGGTGGATCCAGGAAGTGGTGTACAATAATGCAGTCACATCCTCCTCTGATTCCTAGTCCACTAAAGTCACCATACATCTGGGTTTTCCCAGGCATATCCTTTTTTTTGAGTCCTCCAATCTCTATCAGGGTATTTTTTTGAAATAGGAATCAGTGTCCAGGATTTTGCTCTGCTCCATTGGTGGGAGTCAGGGGAGGGTAGTTGGAGGCAGGGGTGGGGCTGGAGGAAGCTGTCTGGCTGCTGGGGCTGCAGCAGGGTACGGGAGACACCTGCCCCTCCAGTGGGGGGGAAAGAGCAGGGGGGCCCTTTGAGGGCAGCAGGGAGCTCCATGGCTGGGCCAGTGCCGGTGCTTGCACAGGCCAGGCGGCCCCAGGAGATGCTGCCTAGAGGTGCGGGGGTTGGGGGGGAAGGGGCATGGCACTGGAGCCCTAGCCCAGGGTGGATTGGGGGTGTGTCACAGGCATCCTCACCTCTTTCCTTCAGCCTGTGCTGCAGCTGTACTTGCTCTGCCATCACCCACGTGAATTGGAGCCGCTATACTGGCCCAAGCAAGATAGGGACAGCTGGGGCCCCCCTCCAGCAGGGCTGGGGGAATCAGGGGGCTGTGGGTTGGGAGTGAGGGACACCAGCAAGGCTAGGGGGGCAGGGGCTGTGGGTCAGAAGTGTGGAGGACTGGCAGTACCAGGGAGCTCTGTCTTGGGAGTGAGTGGCACTGGCATAGCCCAGGGGGGTGAAGGACTGTAAGTTGGGAGTCAGGGGCACTGGCAGGGCAAGGGGTCTGCAGGTCAGGAGTGAGGAGTAGCAGCAGAGATGGGGAGCTACAGGTTGGGAGTGAGGGGCACTGGCAGGGGGCTGTGGGTCGGGAGGGAGGTGTCCCCCCTAACAGATGTCCTCTTTCTTGGAACTGGAAATATGGTAACACTATGGTCCACCCAACATTTAAAACCAACTGCCTGACAGTGGCACCATCATTTCCATTCAGGCAGCAGTGAGGGCATCAATTGATTTCATAGATCATTGTAATCTAGCTGAAACTCTTCATTCCACAAGTATTAACAACCCTCTCTCCTTTCTAATGGTCTTAATGTTCAACTAATCAAGCTTCTGCAGTTCTTCTGTCTGTTAGGTGTTACTGGTAATGTAGCTCCTGTTTCACAGCCTCACCAACTGTTTTTAATTCTAGCTAGAAACATTAACTCAGGTGTGGAAATAACTTTCAGTGAAACACTGGATGCAAGATGCTCAAGAAGGCTAAATTTTTTTTTATGAATCTGAAAATGTGATAGCTATTTAATTCTAATGACTACAGGACTAATCTTTTGATTATTTTTGCATAGTTTGTTATGTTTTCATATGTAACATATGATATAGCAAATTAATGCAAGTCCAATAAAGTTGCATGTTTTTGCTTCAATCTTAAATTGAATAATATGGCCCTAGGCCCCTACCATATTAGTAAAGTATCCAGTTTCTTTTTACCTGAAAAAATAAGTGTAGTATTATATGCAATGATTCACTATACCACCTGCACCCCCTTTTCAAAATCCTAGATCTACCCATGATTAGGTCCTAGGAGGGGACAGAGTCTCCTAGCCAACCAAAGATAGTAGGATCTTGTGGGAACTGAGCCTCAGGCTCTTTGGACTGAATTAACCAAATGTAGGTGTGAACTTACAAACAAAGAGGAACCTGGCTTCAGAGTCTTCATAATGCTTTCCTCTACCCACCAGTATCATCCCTATGTTACTGGGATCCATCCCCAGCCAGCGGTTCTTTATCTTTCTTTGCAACAAAAAAATTGTTATAGCATTTTTCTGTAATCTGAGTTCACTAAGTGGTGCTTTGAATCTGTCAAATTCAAAAAAAGGTATCATTTGACTAGTTTATCTTGTGACTGAATTAAGAGTGCTTGAGTCCTGGAAGTTTGATTTATTTATTTTTTTCCCTCTCTCAACTGTACAAGTTCTGACCAGTTTTCAGTAGGGCCTTGGTCTTTTGCAAGTCTTTCTCTTCAGAGGTGTTCAGTGGTCTGGCTCAAGGCTATCTCTGAAAAAGCCTCAAATATCAGGGGAACTTTTGACCGTAGGAGGTGGCCAGGGAGTACTGGCAGTTTGAATCGTGGTTAGGACAGTCCTTGAAGTTGCTGTGAACTACCAGGGGCTGAAGTTAGCCACTTGCTGTCCCAAAAGTGATATACGGCCACTTTTTCTTCCTACTACCTGGGCTTTTTTTCATGATTTCAGGGATGAATTTGGCCCAAAGCATCTTGTAAAAGGTTCAGGGAATGCATAAGAGATCATGTTATCAAAGACAAAGCAGCATCTCACAAAGGACCTTTAACTTACACAAAGTCAAACTCAAAGTGCACTCACCTGGGAGAAGAGCACGAGCCAAACTTTTTGGAATAAGAGAGCCGGCATGCAAAGAGCACCAGGAACAATTAGAACAGTAGTAGGCAGAAAGCTGTAAATAACCATCCTGTCCAGAAAGGCATGACTTTGAATTCTGATCAAGGCTACTCTGTCTCATTGACTGCTTATAGTTTTGAGAGGTGGACTCATGGGAGTTTTACTAAACCACTAACTCACCATGACTGACCTCAGTGTATTGGCCTTTCACACTAGATGATTCTGAGACAGCGAGCTGGAGTTTACTGATGTGTTTCAGACTAATTAAGATTGGTTTTCTTTAGCATTTCTAATGAAATTCTACCTTTAAACATGCACACACAAAAAAAAGGAAAACCAAATGAAATACTAAATACAATAACAACACATCTTTTTCTTTTTCATTAACATACATAAATGTTCACTTTTTCACCCCTAAGTTACATGTTGCAAGCATCTTTTTCCCTTAATGTGAAGATCAGAAAGAAGAATACTAACTATTTTTATTCAGCAAATATTATTCACTTTCTGAGGAGTATTCTTTTCTTTTGAAGTTTGAATTGATTTATATTCAACAACATAAAAATTCTTGTTTTAGGTAAAGTTAACATTTGTGGCACTGTGCAGCATCAAAAAGCGAATGGGGAAGTTAAAAAGCAGAGTAAAAACATTTGTGAACCAAAAGGAAGTATTTTTTGTTAGATGTTTTAAAGTGAACTCATTCAAAGCTGTTTAGCAGCAATATTGATTTTTTTCTTCATATTGTCTCCCAAATTAATTCAGTCTCAATGAGAGTATTCGAAGAGCTTACAGATTCCCAAGTTATAGTTTGAAGAGCAATCTCACTTTTATTTTCATGAGTGAATGTTACATAAAGAAGAGTGAATTTCATGTGTGAATTCCCAAAACAGATCGATTATAGAAGAAAGTTTTTTGTTTTTTTTTAAACCAGTAGTTCTCAACCTTTTTAAATTAGAGGCACCCCATAACTTGAAGCACACCTTGGAAAATGCCAGCTCTTTGCTGTCACTTGTGTTTGACTACAGAAAAATAGTGGAACAATTCTTCTGCTACAGAGAACTTGGAAATACTTTGTCAGAGTATTTTTGAGGCTACCGATTCCTATTTGAAGTCTCTAGGCTTATCTTGTGAATCATGTTTGCCCACCTAATAGTGCTAACATTGAGTTGAACCCCTAGCACCCTTAAAAGGATATCAGAGCAGTTCAGGGTTCTGGTGACATCCTGGTTGAGAATCACTGGTATAAACTCTTTGTTTAAATCCATAAAAGGGAAGTAGGCAGCAGAAGTACTAGGAAAAGTTTTAGGCAGAAACTCTGTGGGCAAGATTACACATTACAATTAGACCATGTTAGGAGCACTTAAAACCTAAATGATCATACTTTAAGGCTTGTTAACAAGTGCTACTTGCCCTCTAAGGGCATGTCCCCACATGCAGGAGCATGCAGTTGCCATGATAAAAATAGAAGTGGCACAAATTTGTGTTGCTGCTTTTTTCCACTGCACACAATCCTGCACGTGGTTTGGTAAAGAGCAAATTGTCCCAGGTGGGTAGAAGAGGCCCTGGCAGCCTTGTCTGGGGTCCTGGTGTCCTCCTGGGGCAGCAGCAGTGGCGATCGAGCTGCTCAGAGCCTGGGGAGCAGCCAAAGCATGACTCTGGGCAGCCAGGCTCCATTTCTGGTGGCACATGCTGCTGATGCATGCACTGCGCCACTTTTTGCAGCAGGTTTTTTGGGGGTTTTATTTTTTGTTTTTTGTAACTGGGATCTCCAGGTCCTACCTATTCTGGCACCATGCTGCATAGGCCAGTGGTCTCCAAACTGTTTTTATCGCGCACCCCTATCAGTAAAAAATTTTTGAGCATGCACCCCCAATATATGTATATTTATATAAATATAAACAGAAGTTCTAAAATTTTCTTCCTGCACCCCAATGGATCATCTTGGGCACCCCCTGGGGTGCACACATCCCACTTTAGAGACCACTGGCATAGGCAAATAGGTGCCTGTGTTTGCACTGCAAACTGCACGTGTACACTTGTCAGGATGTGCTCTAAGTATCTTAAATTTATGCTACTTCAGAAAAGGATTGTGTTTGAGCTATGCTACCTAACTTAAGTTAACCTTTGTGTGTTCACCTGAGAGAAAATCGCCAATTTGCAGTCCTCCACTATCCTAGGAAGAACTGTTCCCAGGTGGACTAGCTACTGGGGATTCTACAGCCTTGAACTTATAGCTGGGAACAGCCAGAGAAGTTAGGTGGGGATGAGGTGAGTGGGGAGCATTGGGGCCCAATGGGGGCTGGATCCACATGTAGAGGGGTGGCATGGGCTGCAGGGAATCCAGGAGCAGGCTGGGAGGGGGAACTTTCCTCCCCGCCACTGCTTCTGCTGCCACTGCTCTTGGGCTATTTAGAGTCATAGAGTCAATGGACTGGAAGGAGCCTGCAAGATCATCAAGTCCGGGGGTTAAAGAGCTCTAACTAGCTCAACAAGGTGCTCATCTAGCCTCCTCTTGAACACCTCCAAGGATGGCAACTGCACCACCTCTGCTAGGAGTGTTTCAGGTCCTAGTTACCATTATGGAGAAGTTCTTCCTTATGTCCAGCTTAAATCTTCCTTCTATTAGTTCGTGACCATTGGTCCTCATCCTCCCAAGAGGTGCCTTCCAGAAGTGTTGCTTCCCCAGATCCTGATGCTGCTCCCTGACATACCTGTAGGCATGTCATCTCACAGCCTCCTCTTACTCAGACTGAACAAGCCTAGCTTCTGGAGTCTCTCCAAAAGGGCCTATCCTCCAGGCCCCTAAATATGTGGGTGGCCCTTCTCTGCACCTTCTCAAGTTTATATGCATCCTTCTTGAAGTGCGGTGCACAAAACTGGGCACAGTACTCCAGTTACGGCCACACCAATGCTGAGTAGAGAGCGAAAAGCACCTCCTTGGATGTGTTGGCAACATGAACAATGTGTGCCCCTGGTGGCTGGGGGGGCATGGCTGCGCTGGCAATGGTGGAAGCGTGGCAGTGGAAGCAGTAAGCACGGAGCTCCTGCAGACACCGCTGGTGCTGTCGGCAGCAGGCGGGGGTGGCGAGTGCCAATCAGGGCCAGTGACCACCCATTGCCATCAGCAGTGGCCAGCAGTGATCACGGACTGCCTGCTGATGCCGCCAGCGGTGTTGACAGTGGGGTGGTGAGTGGTGACCGCCTGCAGGTGCCGCTGAGAGTGTTGGCGGCGTCTTTTTGTAGGGGGTGCGCTGCCATGCTAAGGGGGTGCATATGCATCCATTTGCACCTGCTACACATCACCCCTGGTTGGCAACACATTAGTTGATGCATGCCAGAGTTTTGTTTGCCCTGTTGGTGACTTCCTCACACTGCTGGCTCATATTCATCTTCTGGTCCACTGTGACCCCCAGGTCCCATTCTGATGCCATACTAGCCAGTGGGCTACTGCCTATCCTACAGTTGTGATGAAGGTTCTTCCTACCCAGATGAAGGACCCGGCAGTTTTCCCTGTTGAACCTCATCTGATTTCAGTCTGCCCATGGAACCAGGTTGTCAAGGTCATCCTGGATCTTTACCCTATCTTCTGGTGTGCCCACATTTCCCCACAGCTTGGTATCATCCACAAACTTAATCACAGAGCGTTCTACCCCTTCATCCAAGTCATTAATAAATATGCTAAAAAGCACAGGTCCAAACACCGATCCCTGTGGGACACCACTAGAGACAGTGGGGTGATTTGGGGAGCAGAGGGGGGACAATTCAAGCAATGGGTGGGCCCTTCCCCCCTTCCCCCCAGCCTATACTGTGTTTAGAGAGATGGTGAGCAGATCAGACATGGAGACTTTCAGTCTCTAGGCACACCCCTCCTTGCCAGCTCTCTAGCAGCAGATCTGAACAGAGCACGTTACAGAGGATATTAATCCCAGATGTGTGATTGATCATTAACACTTGTTAACCCTGTGTTACCCCTAACACAGACTACTGTGTTTTAGAATTAGCGCCTGCCAACTCTAATCTGTAATCTTATCCTATGGAGAAGCAGAATGAGTAGTGGCTCTAGGGATAATGGAGTCAGGTATAAGGTAAAGTTGTCAAATACACCAAATAACTTAGTATAACATTTCTGGTAAAATGACAATTAGCATCCTCTATTTCACTGGCAGTTTTGCCTAAGGAATGTTGAACTGGATTATAGGCACTTGAAACAAGACTGTTTTCCTGTGTTTGTAAAAACCTAGAGCAAAGGGGCCTAATTGTTGCCTTCACAGAATACCACAATATAGAAATTAATATATATATTACTTAGAAAAATATTAACTGCAAACGGGGGAGAAAAAAGCATTTATTCATATTCCTAAAGCAACATTATCATAGTATACTTGGTTCTGTACCTAGAAGCTTTTGTTTCCCACAATAACTTTGCTTCAGCAATAACATTTCAGAATGCCTTCTGAAACATAATAAAACTCGTCTCTATATTAATTTTTTTTTCAAATCAACAATGGGGGGGAGGGGGTTGAATGGCAATGGTCCCTACATGCTGTATGAGTTCTGAGTTCATGAAATGTGCACTAGAGATTGCATGTAAACGTACTCCCTTTCAGTTTCAGAACAAAAAATAAAAACCTAAAAGAGTAAAAATGAAAATGTGTCCTGCTTGCTGCAGTGAAACCAGAGAGTTATAAAAGACCCTTTGAACAATATTGAGTTTGGGGCAGCACAATCACATCACAAAAGATTTACCTTCACTCTGCAAACTCAATATAGGGCAATAACAATCTATTACAAGCAGAGCAATACAACGTCAAAGGAATATTTAAAAGAACTAGACAGAACCTTTAAATCAACAAAATTGAGTTAGCCTCCCCAAAAGGAAGTGCCCTGGGGAGAAATCTTAGCAGGGTTTTCCAGAGGTGTTGCTAATTTACCAAAAGTTATATTAAATACACATTTTAAATGGAATCCATAATCTCTTCAATTCTTAGAAGCCAAAGATTGATAAACTAATGGAAATGGTTCTCAAAGAATGACCGAGGAGAAAAAGACATGGTAACTGCTATGCACCAAGAGGCTTAAATCCCTGATATGCTCCATGGAGCTTTGTGATTTATCTCATTTGAAAAAGCCACCTTATTCATTTCAGTTGCACTAGCTAAGTAACATAAAATACTTACCATTTATTATAGAGTGGGTCCTTTAGTGAGCTATGAACTTTGCAAAATAGTCACTTGTGCTGATAACGAGGGATCCAGGTTTTCCATTTGCTTTAGAAAAATAGGAATTTTCTCCTTTAAAGGAGAAAGGGGCTTTTGGAGGCTGGGGGGAGCAGGTGGAGGCTGATCAGATGCAGAATGCACCATGTGCATGTATGCATGCACACACATGCACATAACCAGCAATACAGCCTCAGGCAGCATGGTGGAGAGTATCTCCCTTAGCTGCCTGCAGGTAAGTCTATACAGAGGGGGCATAGATGATGCATGGGCAACACGGGGAGAAAGGGGGGGGAAATTGAGGCAGTAGCTCATGCTGACCCCCCAAAATGGGGGAGGCATAGGGGCAGGGTTGGAAGCTTGGGCTGGGCCTGAGAGTGCTGCCCAGCTGGGGTGGTACACAGATCTGAGGGTCTAGGGCCAGGGTAGGAATGTGGCCATGGGGCCCAGCTGCGGAGTGGGACAGAGCCAATGGCAGCTCATCCTGGGAGTGGAGGGGGCGGGGCTGGTGAAGAGGCCAGATCCCTGCTGCTAGATGCACTTCTGTGGAGGGGTCAGGCACCATAAGCAGAACATTTGAAGGGTATGGGGGGCCCCTCCCAAATTTGTGTGCCCACAGTGGGGTACAGGGCTGCAGCCTGGCCAGACTGGCACTGGGCTGCCTCTGTGGCCCCGCAGGTGGGACCTAGCATGAGAGGGTGGTGTGGGGCAGTGAGATTTGTTGCTGCTGCCACCACTGCTGCTGCTAGGACCCCCGCAACAGCCACACCATCGTACAGTAATGCCATACCACCAGCAGTGTGAAGATTAATGGTCCAGCAGGGTTCTGTGCTGCCCTCACCTCCTCCTACCACCAGCCACTTACACGATAGGGTGGCAGCACAAGTGGCCTGACAGAAGCTGCCGCAGTGGCGGTGTCCGAGCCATGGTGTCAGGGTACAGCTGCGGCCTGGCGCATGAGCAGCTGCCAGTGGGAGGAGGTAAAGGCAGTGCAGTCATCCCATACTCTGGTCTGTTACTCTTCCTGTTGCTAGGGATGCGGCTGGTGCAGGGGTCCCAGCACCAGTGGCAGTGGGGACACCAGCAGGGCTGGGGAGGATGAAGGGCTGCAGGTCAGGAGTGAAAGGCAGCTGCAGAGATGGGGGAAATGGGTTGGGTGGGAGGGGCACCGGCATATCAGGGCTGGTCAGCACCCCAAAGCAGCAGGAGGGACAGTGGCAGCTGGACCCATGTCCTGCTGAGTGAAGAGGGCAGGAGGTCCTCTGATTTTCTGTGATAAAGAAAACCAAAATCAAATACCAAAGTAGATAGGTATTTAGAATTTATTTTATTATAATGACTGAGGCACTGATAGGCTTCCAAACTGTTTTAAAATTGTAAATACATCATTAAAACATTGTGTTCAACTGATAGATAGATATAGATATATAGATATAGATATGTGGTATGTTTCATTTTAATTGCAGAAAAACACAGATTTGGGGTTTTTAAAAACAGAATTTGCAAATTTTTATCAGAGAATTTTGGATTTTTAAACAGAGGAAACCAGGATCTCTGATTGATAACTTACAACCTAATCGTACGTGTGACACAAAGAGCAGGGATAAGAAAAGGATGAGGGGTACAACAGCATTAAAGGTCCTTAGTTGCAACTCCTGATAGTATTATGTCAATCGTTGGTTTTGCTTGTATTCTATTTTAGACATATGTAAAGTTTTATAACACAGTTACATTTCTGTCTACTGTTAAAAACTGGCAGAGACCTTATAAGTGGAATAGAATGCCAGCATATTCTATCTTACCTACAGTAGTGCAGATTGACTGAGCTGGATGAAATGGTAGCAGTCTTGGCACACAAAGCAGTACAATTATCCTGAAAACACTTATGCAGAGTTATGACCAATTTTGTATGTCAACATGAGGCATGTTCTGAGGTAAAAGAAGTGTGCACCACTGAAATTTTATTTTGCAGACAACATTAACATTTTATAGATGGTAAGGCTGGAGGATAAGAATAATCTATTAAATGTAGAATGTTTTTAGAATAAGAGAATCATGGCCTATGTGTTACAGCATAATAAACCATTTCAGATCAAGCACCGAAGTGAAGAAAGCTCACAAGTCACTCTTCAGTTAACAAAGCAGAAAGTCACTTCTATCCCTTTTGTTAAATGTTATTGGCTTGCCTAAAATGCATCTTTTGAAAAATACATAAACTTCTAGTGGTACCTTGCAAGGGGGTACAGTGCTCTCGGAAAAAAGGAAATTATACCAATGGTCAAATGCTAAAGGTCAAATATGGCTTAACAGAAGGTAGTCTGATAGGATGGTTGAAGAGACATAGATTTATTGCCATTCACCCCATGATTTCCTTTTACAAATTAAGGACAGATTCTAGAAATTTGACTGAACTCCTTAAAGGTTGCTTTGGTATGATCTGTTGGGGAAATTCTTCCATGTTTACTCACATGTAGTAGTCTAACTGAAATGAGTGGAGCTACTTAGGAAGTACAGTAGTACAGTCTGTGAACCAAGATGGAAGGATCTTATAGATCATATAAGGGCAACTTTCTGCTCAGAAGGTCAGTGAGGATATTTTCCAAGAAGTCTATTTCCTTTAAACTCAGTCTATGACAAGGAAGGTCCAAGGACTTTGTGGGGTGATATATTTTATTGGACCAACTGTATAGCCCTAGCAACTTGTGTAGGCCTCAATCTTGGTAATTTACCATTTAATTTCTGTGGCCCTGAATGAAGCCTTTAATAATGTGTTCTCTCTTTCCCTTTCCACTTAGGAATAAACTAAATAGAATAGTTTAATACTTTAAAATAACATTGTGAAATCTCTGCTTCAGTTTGTTGCCCATCTCGAAAAAAATACCAAAAAGACCTTGGAATATAAGTATCAAATACATAACTTTACAGTGCAAGTGTGACATAACAGTACATGAAAAAATATTCCATTTTTGTGACTAATTAAACAAAAAATTTAAATATTTATATTCAATATTTGCTATATACATTTGCTAAATAACTCGGAGTGAATATCTTCCTTTCCCATAGTTCAGGCTTATACGAATGCCAGCATAGGTCTTATATTCTGTCAGTCCCGGCTGAAACCCTTTTTTTCATGCCCTCTTTTATGGCTTGGTATCTGAGTTCAGTTCTAGTCAATCTTTCTTGGTGGATCTCATGATTTAGTACTGGTCATTTAACCAAACAAATTTCCTTAGCTATCAGAGACTTTTCAGTGAAAAAACAAAAACAAAACATAGCTGACTGTGGATAATGAACTGGTTACAAAGGCAGATAGAGGCTATAAAGAGTCCAAAAAAATGCATCTGGAGATATGTCCTAAAAAGTGCATCAAGGTTCTTACGCTCCTCCACAGCCAGATGACTGGAGCTGTTCTTTGTAGCAGATCAGAACAGATCCATTTGTCAATCAAGTTGGGATCAGGCAAGGATGCATCATCACCCCAACTCTGTTCTCCATTTTTTTTACTGTCATCCTGGTTCTCATTAAATATAGCCTTCCTTCCAGAATTAACACTGAATACCAAATGGATGGAGGGCTCTTCAACCTGGAATGTTTTTGTTCAAAGACCAAAGTAATCAAAACAAACATCCTTGACCTCCAGCGTGCCATCCTTGCGCACACTGAGGAAAACCTCCATACCATGGTGGATCTCTCCAGAGAAGCCTACCAAGCTTTGGGCTTCTCTCTCAACATTGAGAAGACTAAAGTGTTCTATTAGCCTGCCCTAGGCCATGAATGTGACACCCTTTCCTTCCCCCCCACAAATTACCAGTGAAGGAAAGACCCTGGAGGTAGGCAAGCATCTATTATCTATTTAACAATTTTTTGTTTCCATTTTTCTGAGCTGGGACCAGGTCACACCCCTCCCCCAGGACCCCCGTAGGTCCCAGGGGAGGCACACCCAGGCCTAGGGTCAGTGAGGACCTAGTCAGGGAACTTCTGGAGGGACTGGACATATTTAAATCAGCAGGTCTTGACAATCTCCACCCCAGGGTGCTGAGGGAATTAGCAGAGGTCATTGCAGGACCCCTGGCACGGCTTTACGAGCACTCGTGGTGCTCTGGCGTGGTGCTAGCTTGTGACGGTTATTCCTGGTCACTCCTGGTAGTGCACAGGGGAACAGGGACTCCCTCAATGCCTGCTGGTCCCCTCTGACTAGTTTGTAACAGGCCAGAAGCTGGCAAAGGGTAGATTTAAGCTAGATATCAGGAGGCGCTACCACTGTCAGGGCGGCTAGGATCTGGAACCAACTTCCAAGAGAAGTGGTGCTGGCTCCTACCCTGGGGGTCTTTAAGAGGAGGCTGGATGAACACCTCACTGGGGTCATTTGACCCCAGTACTCTTTCCTGCCATGGCAGGGGGTCAGACTTGATGATCTGCTCAGGTCCCTTCTGACCCTACCAACTATGAAACTATGAAGCACTCCCCCTACCTCACTAGCCACCTCTCTCAGAAAGTGAACATTGATGAGGAGATCCAGCAAAGGATCCAGTGTGCAAGTGCCTCCTTTGGGAAATTGCTTTGGCATGTCTTTATTCATAGCATTTTCCAGAGAGAGACTAAAATCCAGTTCTACAATGCAGTCATCATGATCATCATCCTCTCTCTCTTCTATGAATGTGAAACATGGGTAACCTACCATCATCATCTCGAGGGCCTGTAGAGGTATTGCCAATGATGCCCCTGGAAAATCCTCCACATCAGATGGGAAGATTGTAGCACAAATGCCAGCATCCTTGCTAAAGGCAGTATTTCCCAGCACTGAGTTGGTAATCCTTAAGCATTAACGTTAGTAGACTGGGCATTTGTTCAGATGGCCTGACTCTTGACTGTCAAAACAAGCTCCCAGCTTAGTAACAGCCATAGAACTTGCAGTGGCCAAAGGAAATGCTACAAGGACAGGCTCATAGCATACCTCAAGAAAACAGATTTTGATTTCAAGAGTTGAGAGAAGCTGGCTGCCAACCAACCCCAGTGGTGCCACAACCTCAACCAAGTGGCAGCCTGTTTCGAAGTAAAGCATCTTGTTCCTGAAGCAAAGAAAAGAGAGTGGGGGAAAGAAAAGGAGAGGCATCCCAACCTGAAGCCTACTCTCCCCTACAGAAAAACCTGTAACCTTTGCAGCAGGTCTGTAGCTTAAGGAATGGACTCTTAATTCACCTCTAGACCCATCAATGAGCTGCAGTACAGATCATCCTCAAATTGAGGAATTGCCAACTACCAACAGTATCTGGAAACAGTGAGTGAAATTCATGAAGAATATTTTGATATGCTATGATGCAAAAGATGGATATGACACATTTATTAGCCCAATAATAATGAACTATTGAAGAAACTGTCAGAAATTTTTGTATTTGTGCAAAGAACCAAGGCAAAGCTGCAAAAAATATATGATGTATCCATCTACCAGAGTCTTGTGTCATTTGGTGGTTGATCTGTGTGAACTCAAAGGGAACTGCTGCTTGCTAATAGCTAAATATCAAGCTACTTCAACAACTAGACACAACTACATAGCATATTAGCCATCATCAGTGAATGAGACAACACTTGCAAGAGGGGATTTGCCTTGGGATCATTTTAGATAATGGACCACAACATCAAATCTTTAAAGTTCCTCAGAGTGCAAATGATTGGAGTCTAGTATTAAGTCTAGTTCAATGGATTAGCTGAAAAATAGAAGCCATTAGCCAAGGAGGTACAAACCAAGACAAATGATGATAGTTAAGACCATTAGCCTTTTTTTACTTTACCACTGACACAAACACAGAGGCTTCACAGAACGGATATTAATAAGCGGAAGGCCAAACTAATAATATTTGTGAAAAAGTCTCTTCTAATGCTTAGAGTTGTGCATCACAACTTAAAATGATTTTAAGTGCCAAAACACTGAAGCCTTTCACAAGAAACTCCAGCATATTGATACAAAGCTTGCTGGTCAGCTTAATCCTAGCACAGCGATGGAATGCATGGGAAAATACAGACAGAACGGTAAGCAAAACTGACAGACTTCTGAGGACTGCTTCTATTAGTGCAACCACACCTGATGATGGAAATAAAAGCTATAATGCAAAAACAGTAAGTAAGGAGAACACAATGCCAAGAAGCCTTTAGAACTACCTAAAGAAAAGAAGACAGCTCACTCATAACCACCACAAACATAGTCATCAGATGACATTACAGCTAAACCTAGAAGTACAAGAAGCAGTACTCATTCCAATATAGGAAAAAATGTAAACAAGGTGGAAGAGCTATGATATTTCCTAATGATCTAGTTAAGCAGCACCATTTGGAAATACCAATAAAGGTAATTCCAAACATATTATGTTTACAAGTGAGGCACTGTAATCTTCCACAATTAGATCCTTCTGCACACCCTCCCCCTCCCACCCCCCATTCCAAGAAAAACTGAATGTAAGATATTGATTTTTGTTTGCTCCTGCTCTGAATTAGTGCATGCTAGCTTGACCTACTCAGAGCACAGTGTGCATTCGAAACGCCCTCCTATAAAAGGGAACAAAGCGTGTTTCATTTACATATCTTGTATGAATCTTCAGTCCTGCAAGCTGTCTAAACAAAGGGAGTACAGGTGGAACAAGGTCAGCTGCCCTTTTAAGAGCCAGGGGCCAGCTGGCTTTTTTCCATTATCAAACCTAGGTGGGTAAAGGTCAGGCTGAGAATCCTGTGACAAGGAGACCTTGGGTCAGAGAAAGGTGCAAAAGGAAGTGCCCTTGTAGCCTGAGTTAGTCAAAGAAATAGCCTTGCTTTTATTAATAAATCAGGTAATGTGTGGAAAGCCTGAAAGACTTCATTGTGGCATTATTTCCTAGCCTGGAAGAAAAGGCCAGCAGCTTCTGCCTGGTTTGCCCTTACCTTTGTTGATTTTAAAAAACAAACAAAAATGACCAGTTCCCGGAGTCAAAATGTAATGACTCCCAAGCCTTGATCACGCAGCCCATCCCAAAAGGATAAAGAAATTTCAGAGAAGAGATGCCCAGGGGGCGTGTCTGGACAAGCATGGCTGTGCAGTATGTGGGGCCACAAACACATTTGCAGCGCCACATACTGCACAGCCAGGTGTTCTCCATGCTGCAGGGGCACACTCTGTGCATGCGCTGCTCTGGCGCTTTTTTGCCCCCTGGATATCTGTCCCGAGCCATGCGCAAGGTGCACCACAACTACTTGTCCCCAGGGAACCAAATGCCCATGCTTATCTGGATACAGCCAGGAGGTGCATCCAGACGAGTGCAGACATGTGCTACATGGTGCCGCACACTATACATGCAGGCATTGTGCCACTGCTTCTTGTCCCAGGGGAATGTCCATGCCATAGTTCTCTGGAGTGCAGCAGATTACCCCAGCAGAGTGCTGATTTACTTCTGGTTATAATTAAGGGCACAACAGTAATATGTGATATGAAACTGTAGGTGGAAAATGTGGCCAGTTTAAATGGTAATGTTTGATAAGTTCAAGAGTCCACTTGATTAGGACTGCAAGCCATTGCACAATGGATACTAACCCACACATCATTACTGACTGGGGTGAGTGAAAGATGCCTTTCTTCCTTGTTCTCTCAGACATTTAAAAAGGAGAAGTTCATTACCATTAATATCAATTTTTAAAAATCTTTATGACCAATTAATTTCTTCTTAAGCACAAAACAGTTCTGCAAAGGAAGCAAGAAGCACAGCATGGGGAGAAGCTAGATAGCGATATGATGAAAATGCTCAGCAAAGAAAACCAGATTTAAGGCAGTGAACAAAACAAAACAAACCCCTCCACCTGTTTCTCACTGGCACATTTGCACTGAGGTGTAATAGAGTATGTCTAAAGCCATTAGGAGGCAAAATAGGAATTATTGTACACCCACATTTCAGGTGAATTTGATTCCAATTAATGGAATAGGCAGGCTTAGTAGTTAACTAAACTACCTTCAAATCAAAGCAGTGCAGGGATTGGGTTAACTGCAAAAAGCCTCTTGCCTAAGTCCCTAGGTGATACCTGACACACCCAAGCACTCATTTTTTAGACACAGGTACGGAAGATAAGCTGAAAATCACACAGTGGTTTCTTTGCATTTGGCCCAAGAACCAAGTTTAAAAGTACAAACAGGCTGTACTGCACAGAGGGTGAAATGCTTAAATGTCAGTCGAGCATTGTTAAGACTCTATCTGTCTGCATAGCAACTATCGTGTGTACAACAGAGAATAGGGCATGTTTCATGAAGGGAAATAAGAATAAAAGACTAGTATCCTGTTTTGCCATTCCCAGGTGACTTTGAAAATATATCCTTTAGCAATTAAAATGTTATTGACTTCACTGACCTGCATATCATGTCTCTCAAAACCAAGAGTAAATATACAAAATGTTTATGTAAATATATATATGTGTAGTACAAGAATCAGTCAATAGAAGTCTCATTCCTTCAAAGGTTGACACCAAACTTCCTGCCCTTTCAGAGGGACATTTAGAGATGCCATGAATTTCTGCTTTTCCCTTGTTCTTCAATAGCGCCATTGTGGGACTTTGGGCCATGTTATCCCTGCTATTCGCAAATGCCTAAGGAGGAGTGAGGGAATGCAAGAAGCCAACCAGCTTTCTATGAGTTTTTGAAGAACCAGGGACAGCCATCATGCATGTACACCTAAGTACTTTCTCTGTATAGCCCACAAGACACAGGTTACCTCAACATGCATCACTTTTGGGACTCAGGAACTCTGGAAGGAACTTTGGCTCACTGCATTACAACCCTGCATTAATCCCTCTGCATGTGCTGACAGTGCTTCTTTGAGCCACTCAAAGCTTCCTTATAGCTATACAAAATTTTCTTCCCTCCCAATTCCTCCATGCTGCCCAACAACCCGTGCAGTAATCCAGCCTAGTTACGCTGACTTCACGGTGCCGTATAATAAGCAATGGCTTAAGACCTGCTGAAATTTTAAATACTCTGTATATGTGTGCAATAGAGAATAATAGGATAAAATTAGCTCTGAGTCACACCATTGTGCATCCAGAATAAGCCTATCAACAACACAATCACTACCAGTTTAACTGACAGTGAATTTGCTCATAAGATTTTAAATTATAACAAAACCAAATTCGCCAAAGCAACTAAGCAGTATTTTCTTTATTAAGTTAGATTAATTGGTTAACACCAGTTGCTCCTCCCAACAGGATTCTTTGCTTTGGTGGGCTCAGTATGCTCAGGACTGCATTAGAAAACATTTAAAAGAAACTAAAATCCTCTAGGATTTTCATGAGAAATATATTGTCTATATTCAAATGTATTTTAGAATCACAGAGATTCTAAGAGACCATAAAAATTTGTCTTGAAAGGTAAGAATAGAAGGTTTAAAAGAAACAGGCTTGGGCAAAAAGGCTCTAGAGGAAATGCTAGGCAGCAGGATCTGAATTTTGGAAAGAAGTCTTAAGTATAAAAACGAGCTGCAGCAACCGTGAGGTGGAGGAAACACTAGTTTAACCTAGCACTTGAATTTTTTTTGATAAATAAGAGTTTGAGAAGGGCTGTTATTTGATTGGTCTCCCAATAATTTTTTTCTGTGCTTTTACACCAATGAGTGGGAGACTACAAAAGTAGTAGGGTCTGAGGCCAGATTGGTGAAGGTCCCATCACATTGATGTTTTTCACTTTTTAAATTGCTGTGATTTTGGGGATGGTAACTACATCCTTTTAACAAATGCTTTTCACATTTATTTTCATTCATAATACAGTCTTTATTTGGTTTTTATAGAAACAAAGTTTTGCCTAGTGAAAAACTGAAGTGCAGTTTGAGACTCAACTATAGTGTAAGAGCAGTTCTATTATCCCTTCTGATTAAGTACCTCCACTACAGGAGGAGAATCACCATCCAGAAATTCACAACCATAGTGCACAATCTCACTATCCCTATGATGGGGGCACTTACATACACAAAGTGAGTAACAATCACTCCTACACAATAGTTTAGTTTCAAGCTGTGCTTCAGTTGTTCACTAGGTGAAATTTAGATGGTTCATTTATAATTCTAAAATATTTTAAAATGTATGGTGAAGAATGCAAAGATTGTGATGAAGTTTAGGGCAAATCAGCTATCACATTCTAGTTTTAAAAAGTGACTGGCTCAAAGTGAAAGCTCTGTTCTGCTGGTATCAATGGGATTTGTACTACTAATTCAGTAAAGCCAGGATTCCACTGACATGGTGTACACTCTCAGGTGAACTGCTTGGCTAGAAATATATGACATTTCACCAGTTCTAGATTAAGCAAAATAATAATGGAAATATAAGAACTCTGAAAATGTAATAAACTTGTCAGGCCTGCTTCAGATAAGAGATGTGTCCCAGGTAATCCAAAGCTATTGAAACAGTTCAGGTTATTACCTTTACTTTATTAAAAACTTGAATATGTTTGTAAACAATTAATTATCTGGTAAGGAAATCATCTTGTGTAATGACTAATTATTACAGTTGAAAGGAAAGCTAGTGTCTTTCCAAGGTGAGGCAGCTTTTTGGAGAGGTATCTCTTACATGCAGGTTGCGTTGGGTATTCTTCAGCCACAGAACTAATGGCAAGCTTTTGTTTAGTACTGTGGATGATTCACTCAAGTAAACCTTCATGCAGGGCAACACCGGGTGTGTAATAAGAAACATTTAAATCTAATAATAAAAACTGGCAAAATTCTCAACTGTATGGTGCTGCTTCTAATTAATCATACAATCAAGAACGGAGTCCTACAGATGATTCCTATCTTAAAAGGCCTATAATCTAAATAGATAAAATATATACAAGATAGGGAAAGACATGCAACATACAAGCAGAGTGAATAATACAGTGGTAGCTAGTTTCATCTAAGTTCTATTATTTTTTCTTGTCTCCAGCCTCCTCATTCTGCCTCAGAAAACCTCCCCCACCCTCAATCCTGTCTCTCATTTCTTTTCTTCTTCTGTCCCTGATTCCTGCTTCCTTAAACCTGTGTCCCTATTCAAAACAGCAGTCAAGTATGCACTCAGATCTCTTCCTAGTTAAAACATCTTTCCAGATGTTTTAACTGTGGGCCAATAGCAAGAGTTCCATTTAGTTTCTGCAAAATATGAAGGTGCTGTGTTCTTGTTCCAACACCTTCTCTATGCTTGCTTGCTCTGTTCTCTTGATTCTTACAGATCACAATGTTACAGGTTTTACACTTGAAATCCTTTTATGTGCCTTGGGTTTCTGGGACAATTGGACCATTTCTATAGAAAGAGAAGAGGAGCTATTTGCTAAGGCAAGGTTTTTGCATTAGTCCCTGGTTTCTGAGTTTTAGATATCTGGTCTGCATGTTAATCTCTCACATAACTACCTTATCTGATAGAGTGTTGTGAAGAGGGGATGACATTATCACAATGCAATTGTTTACACTTGGGGAAGTCAGAGTTAGCATTTGAAGAGAAATGGAAACTGAAGAGTGGCTATAGTTGGACACAACTTCCACTAACACATTTGGCTATATCTGTTGAAATAATGTAATAAAGTGCTTTGTTTAGCAGGGACAGAGATGTTATGCATCTCCTAGCCGTAGGGGAAAAAAAGAGTAAAGGTAAAATGCTGGGTAGCTGGCTGTCTTCATGGAAAATCAGCCCTGGGTATGGATTTACCTTTCTGTACTTGATTTGTTTTTGTTCTGTCTACTCTCCTTTACCTTGACTGCTAACTAGTTTCAAACTTTCTTTTCATTTTGTAAGAAGATCAACATGTAGAATCTGCCCTTTGATTTTTAAATAAGATATCTCAAACCACCAAAAATCAGTCTTCTCTCCTCCCCCCTTCACATCAACCACCCTGGAGTATATTTTTGTAAGAATATTTTGATATTGCAGGACAGAGATATGTCTGGACACCACTGAATCATAGCCCAAATATAATCTGTTGCAACTAATACATCATTGTATAAATTACTCCCTGAAACATATGCTTCAGATAAGAGATGTGTCAAAGTTGTTAAATGTATTCTTGGAAATTAATCTGAACCTAATTTATCACAGAGTTAAGAGTAGTGCTTGGGTAAATACAAAGAGATACTTAATGCATGACTTGCCAAAATATCAGGGTTATCCAGAGCTGCCGCTCCTTTGAGCTAATGTCTTACCTCAGCCAAATCTCTTGACCGTAAAACGCTTAAGTCTGCCATATAAATTGTATCTTGATTCTTTCATACCTTTGTCAAAATCAATTGAATTAATCAGAAAGTATGGTGCTAATCATTGCAAGTAAGCATGCAGAATCCAGCCCCGGATTGAATAGTAATTCATAGTTTCATAGTTGGTAGGGTCAGAAGGGACCTGAGCAGATCATTGAGTCTGACCCCCTGACATGGCAGGAAAGAGTACTGGGGTCAAACAACCCCAGCAAGGTGTTCATCCAGCCTCCTCTTAAAGACCCCCAGGGTAG
>NW_017728948.1:70773597-70797022 GCF_001723895.1 Crocodylus porosus | reverse complement strand
AGCCGGACGCCGGCGAGACAGGCCCAGGGCGCAGGGAGCGGGCTGGAGGATAGGAGCCTGGCCCAAGGGGGCGCCAGGTGGGCGAGGAGCCCAGGGTGCCCGAGAGAGAGAGAGGGAACCAGAGGGGCGAGGGACCGTACAACGTCCCCGGAACAGCTGCAAGGCTTGGGGCGTGCTGAAGGGGAGGTTGGAGGCATGCCCTTAAGGCAGGGCGCATAGAGATACCCCATTTCGGAGTAGGGGCAGGAACATCGACACCGTTAACTAGGGGAACAGAGGCAGCCTCCCATACAACTTATTTGTCATCAAAGTCGTGGCGGGCGAGGATTCGAGGGTGTCCAGTCCACCCTAACGTGGCGGTAGGGGGCGCTAAGGAGTTCATGGCCACTCCTAGGCCCCACTCCACTCACAGTGTCTCTAAATTAGAAGACACCAGGGCACCTGCCCAGCTCATTAAAGACAAGCAAGGAGCAGGAGCAAGCAAGGAAACAGGGACAGCAAATAGGCTATTTGAAAGCAGTTTACTGGGAGGAAGGGGAGCCAGAAGCCAGATTCTGCTCCTAGAAGATAAGTGAGCCAGGGCTGTCTGTATATTCTGCTCGGTGAGGTTTGATTACCTACGTGCTTTGGATAGCTGGGAGTGCTGCTAGCTGAGTGATTGCTGCCTATGTCTGACAAAAGCCCTAACAAGGGGTAAGAACCCATTCAGGCCCAGGAGAGTACAAAAGGAGACTCCCCAAGTGAGCAACTAGGAAACAGCCTGTAGGGACAGCAAACAGGGCAGTTTGCTGCTCCTGTCTTTAAAGAGGAGCCTTTGAGGTAAGTTCTTTCTTTAAGAGTAATTAACCTAGATATTTAGGATAAGCAGTTATAACTCAGGAGTTAGATCAGGGGTGGGCAAAATGCAGCCCGCGGGCCAAATGTGGCCCTCCAGGCCATTCTACCTGGCCCTCGGGGGACCCCTAAAAAATTTGGAAAATTTATATTTATCTGCCCCTGGTGGCCTGTCATACAGCCCTTGATGGCTTGCCAAAACTTAGTAAGCAGCCCTCTGCCCAAAATAATTGCCTGCCCTTGAGTTAGATCAATACTTTAGTCCCTTGTTTAACAGAGCCAATACAGAGTTCACTTGGGAGATTGCCCAGAAACTGTCTCTCTCTCACCTTCGTTCACTCAAAAGAGGATATGGGGGCCCTAGCAGAAGAGTTCATGTGGTGACCCCTGTCAGGTAATACCTGGCAATACCTGTGAATTCTGCTAATACTCCAAACCACAATTCTGACCCTACAAATTGACCAACTGTAAAGAGCCATAATGCCTTGTGACTGAAGTAGACATGAGCCCTCCTTAGGGCCAGCATTGACAATATTGTCCACAAACCTTGAACAGTTTTCAAAAGTGAAAAAAGAACTGATTGTAAATCTATGTAAGGAAGTCCAGTGCAATGTCTTATGCTTTTAAGAGACACACCAAGGGCCTCATAATAAATGTCCTTCAATACCTAGAATGACTATGGCAATTAAAAGACCACACAAGCAATTTGGAAGTGCCATATTTGTTAAAAGTGGAATGGTCATAACTTCTACAGGAATGACTGAAGAAAACAACATTGAAATCCTGACCATTGAACTTAATGTAATCACAATCACTTCAGTCTGCAAACCACCTCACGTGAGTTTCACCTTTACAGATACACCAGGGATCACTCAGAATAAACCACAGGTGATCACTGGCAATTAAAACAGCTACAGCATGCAGTAGGGCTACAATGAGACTAATAAAGATGGTGAAGCAGTTGAAGCTTGGTTAGATGCATACCAGTTGAGTTTGATCTATGACCCAAGGCTACCTATAGCAGCCTTGAGTTAGATCAATACTTAGCAGCCACTGGAAATGCAGATACCCAGACCATATATTCATTAACAACACTGTTGATAGGCTAAGTATCAAAATGGTATTAGATCCTATCCCACATTCCCAACATTGACCAATTGACATTCAGAACAAAGCCACAGTAATTTGTATTCCACTAACATTTCAATCTTAAAAGGCAAACTGGAAAGGCTTTTTAAAATACCTTGATACCACAATCAAAACCATCAAGCAATGCCTGAGTTCTATGACCGATTCATAAAAGCTGTACGGAAATCTGCAAGGGAGAACATCATACAGGGCTGCCACATGAGTTGCATCCAAGGCCTCACTCAACAAACCACTGGCCCTATACAGAGACTACAGACAACAGTATGAACTAGACCCTTTTACTGTAAACACCATCAGTACGGGTAAGGCTCTTATGTTAGCCATCACAGAAGATTGAGGAAAATCCTGGCAGACCCTGACTGAGTCAACTGATATGACACATAATGCTAAAAGACATAGGCAACAATATGTAAACTTTGGGCACAGAGAGAAGTGCAGCTCTCTTCTGAAACTGAGAACGCTTTGCAAGAAGCATTCTGAGTTACAACGATCCCCTGGACCAAACAGATGTTCACTGTTGGTTCCAGCAGGAAGGGAAATCTAACTGCTGGCTGCAAGCCTGCAGCCGGTTTCCCTTAGCAATGGCCCCTCCTCCTTCTGAGGTCACACTTGTTTCAGAATGGAAGGGAGGAAAGGGAGCAGAGGCAACTCATTCTAGGGGTTCTCCAGCCAGTGCTGGAAGATGGGATGGATGACTTGGAGCCCCCTGACTTTGGAAAAAAAACCCAAATGAAACTCCTTCCACTCTCTTTCCTCCTTCCCATTCTGAGAACAGTGACAGGCTGAGAGGCAGTGCAGACACAAGTTACAGGAGACACTTTATTTTGAAACATGTTCATTTGAATCTTCATGCAGTGAGGGTTCAGATTTTCACCCAGTCAGCCATTTTGAAGCAGTTTGCAGCCATGCACATGTTTGGTCACAGCTATAGACCACTTCCTTTGGCCAGATAGGATGAAAATTGTCACTTTTGTCTGCACCCTAAGTGAGAACCCATGAAAAGTAGATCAGCATTGTAATGTCACCACTAACCAAATTGCTCACCAGATACTTCTCAATGGAAAAAGCCCACAAACAAAAAGACTGGAAAGGCCCAGGTACCCCAAAGACCTGGGTTTTATAAGTCCCTTCTCAATGACGGAACTGAATGCTAGTACTAAGGCACTGAGAGTGGAAGAGCAGCCGACCTTGATAACATACTTACCAAACAAATCAAGCAATTCAGACCCCAGACTTAAGAATGGATCAATACAACTCATGCACAGTCAGTCAAAAAAATTCCAAAGATATGGTGACATGGTCAGGTTGCAGCACTTCTAAAGCCAGGGAAAGATCCATCTGACCCAAAGAGCTCTAGACTTTCCTCTCTGCATGCCTCATATACAAATGATATGAACATCTGATACTGAACTGGCTTGCCTCATACTTGGATAAACATCTAATCCCTGAATAAAGCAGTTGCTGAATCTAACTCAACACATCTGAGGATGGTTTTGAAAGAGGCCAAATCACTGGAACTGTGTTTGTTGACCTAAAAGCCACCTACTATACAGTCAACCAATGACTCCTCCACAAGGCTTGGAAATGACAGAAGATTTACACCTTGCAGAGCTGATATGAACCCTGCTTGAAAACAGATTTTTGGTCAAACTGCACAGGAAACAAAGCTTCAACGTGATCAGTAAAGCTGTTGATGAAGTGATCAGTAAAGCTAACTGCACTTTATATCATGCGTTAGCAGGTGCATGGCAAACAGGTCCAAGGAGGTAATATTTCCCCTTTATGCAGTATTGGTCAGGCTGCAGTTGGAGTACTGCATCCAGTTTTAGGTGCCGCACTTCAAGAGGGATGTAGACAACCTTAAGAGGGTACGGAGGAGGGCCACTCATATGATTAGGGGCCTACAAGCAAAACTCTATGAGGAGAGATTGAGTGCCCTGGATCTCTCCACAAGAGAAGGCTGAGAGGTGATTCTGTGACTGCCTACAAATTCATCGGGGGGACAGCAAGGAATAGGAGATGTTCTCTTTGCCAGGGCACCCCTTGGAGTAAAAGCAGCCACAAACTGACAGAAAGCAGATTTAGGTTAGACATCAGGAAGAACTTCTTTATGGTAAAGGTTGCCAAAATCTGGAATGGGCTTCCAGAGGAGGTGGTGCTCTCCCCTACTTTGGGAGTCTTTAAAAGGAGGCTAGACATGCATCTGACCCCAGCACTCTTTCCTGCCCAGGGCAGAGTGCTGGACTCGATCTGTTAAGGTCCCTTCTGACCCAAACATCTATGAATCTATGGAGGTGACACATTAATGGCCTTCCCCAAGGAAGCATGCTGACAACACTGTTATATTATATTTATATAAGTGATCAACCAATAGATTTGGAAATAAATAATTTAATCTATGCAGATAACGTGTGCATAACAGTCCAAAAGACTGACTTTCACCACATGAAAAATCCTTAACGGAGGCACTAATTGGCCTAACCTCATAGTACACTGATAATTGATTATGCGCCAGCCCAGCAAAAACACAAGTATGTGCCATCAATCCGAAAAACCATCAGGCCAACTATCAGCTCAACATTACATAGTCTGGGACCCCCACTATCCCAATGTCCAAACCCACTTTACTTTGGAGTCACTCATGATCAAACCCTCTCACACAAAGAATACATCACGAAGACAAAAGCAAAGGTGAGCACTAGGATCAACATTTTATATTGTTGTTATAACCAAGTCAAAATGAGGAGCTAGCCCCTCAACCATCTGAACCCCTGTTCTGGCTCTTAGCTTCTCCTCTGTTGAGTAGGTATACCCTGTGTGGGAGAGATCCTTATATGGTAAGCACCTCGACCCCTTCTGAATGATAGCTACCGATGCATCACAAGACGTATGAAGCCTATCAGCATAAACAACACTGGCAACAGTAACTGGCATCACTCCGCCTGACATCAGAAGAGCAGTGGCCAGCAGGATAGAATGATCGAGACAAACTGAGGATGTGAGACACCCACTGTATGACAGAGCACCTTTGGGGTGCTCACCATCTGAGGGCTCTCGCAGGCTCCAAGGGGAGCCTGTTTGGAGGAGCAGCTGAGGAAACCTCCCCTGGTTACCATTTTAAGGGAGGAGTGTAGCAAGGCACTGTTGGTGCCTGCTGCTTTAAGACCAGAGCCAAGCAGCCAGCAGGTGCTTGATTAGGGCAGCCATTTTAAATCCCTGGCTTCCCATATAAACAGCTCAGTTCCCTGCTGGCTAGCAAGGCAGCAGTATTGTCTGGTTGTGAGGCTCCATAACAAACTGGAGGTAGGAGCAGGAGCAGGAGCAGGAGTGGGTGGTTTAGGATGGGCATGGGCATGGGCATGGGCATGGGCATGGGCATGGGCATGACCTAAAACTGCACCTGCCTAGAGTGGGTGGCTTGGTGGGGCTCTCAGTGGTGGGGGAGCCCCCAAGAAATACCAGGACAGTTACCAGCCTGACAAAAGGTGGGTAGGGGCACTTTAACCCTAGCCCTCGCCTTTGGAAGGGTTAAGTTAACACCGGAGGTAGTTGGGGTCCAGGTACTGTTTAGGCCACCTGAGCCCTGTGTGGGGTGCAAGACCCCGAGAGACCCTGAGGAGGAAGAATGGAGGCTAGGTATGGCTGCGGCCACCTGGGGCTATGGGGCTTTGCCCCCCAGTGGGCCCAAGTGAGGGGGGCAGAAGTGAGTTGGGCCAAGTGAGGGGGGCAGAAGTGAGTTGGGCCAAGTGAGGGTGTATCCCTGAGTGAAGGGGGCAGTGTGGATCCCTGAGTGAGGGGGCAACAATGAGTAGCCCCAAGTGAAGGAATAAGAATGCCTGGGTGAGGTATGGCCCCAAAAAGGGGTGGAGATGAAGAGTCCCAGTGGGAGGGGGGGGAGGAAAACCAGAGGGCTGTGGGCCCAGTATGTTTTTTTATATATATATATATATATATATATATAGCCCAGAAACAATATATAGAGAGAGTTGTCCCCCGGAAGGGCCCAGTCAGGGAATTGGCTGGCAACTACCCCAGAGAGGGTTGCGGGAGAAGCCCAAAAGACAGTATGTCTGCCACCCAAAGGATGAGTTAGCTAAGCCTATGGCCTACAGCTCCTCTGGACCCTCTCAATGTTGTCCACATCCCTCCTGAAGTGGGGCGCACAGAACTGGACACAGTACTCCAGCTGTGGCCTGACCAGTGTCGCATAGAGGGGGAGGATCACCTCCTTGGCTGTACTTGAGAAGCACCTGTGGATGCACGACAAGGTCCGGTTAGCCCTGCCAACCGTGACCTTGCATTGTCGGCCCATGTTCATCTTCGAGTCCATAATGACTCCAAGATCCCTTTCTGCCTCCGTGCTCTCAAGAAGGGAGTTTCCCATTCTATAAGAGTGCTGCTGGTTTCTACTGCCTAAGTGCAGCATCCTGCACTTGTCAGTATTGAAACGCATCCTGTTTATGTTAGCCCACCCCTGTAACCTATCCAGATCTAGCTGCAATCTTTCCCTCCCTACTAGCGTGCTCACCTCACCCCAAATTTTGGTATCATCAGCGAATTTAAACAGGTTGCTTTTCACGCGTCGTCCAAATCACTAATGAACAAATTGAACAGCGTGGGCCCAAGGACCGAGCCCTGGGGGACTCCGCTGCCCACTTCCCCCCAGGTCGAATATGACCCGTCCACCACCACCCTCCGAGTACGCCCCTTGAGCCAATCTGCAATCCATCTGACTGTGTAGGCATCAGTGCCACAATCACCTAGTTTATTAATGAGGATGGGGTGGGAGATGGTGTTAAAGGCAATCAGGTTGGTCTGACATGACCTACCCCTAATGAAACTGTGCTGGTTGCTCTTAAGCATCATCCCTGAAGCCAGCCCATCACACATGTGCTCCTTGAGGAACTTCTCAAAGAGTTTCCCTAGTATTGAGGTAAGACTAATGGCCCTATAGTCGCCCAGGTCCTCTCTGTTCCTTTTTTTGAAGATGGAGACCACATTAGCTATCTTCCAATCATCCGGCACCTGGCCGGAGCACCACGAGCGCTCGTAAAGCCATGCCAAGGGCACTGCAATAACCCCAGCTAGCTCCCTCAACATCCTGGGGTGGAGAGCATCTGGACTCGCTGACTTGAACACATCCAGCCCCTCCAGAAGCTCTCTAACCCGGTCCTTCCCAACCTGAGGTCTAGAGACGTTCCCCTCAAGTCTGTCTGGCATCACAGTGGGGAAGTCCCGGTCCCTGCACAAGAAAACAGAGGTGAAGAATTGGTTAAAGAGGTCCGCTTTCTCCTCTGGCGCAACCACCAAATTGCCCAGCGTATTTTGCAGGGGCCCCACATTACCCGGTGCCTTCTTCATCCTCCCTATATATTTGAAAAAGGACTTTTTATTATCCTTGATCTTGAACACTAGTCCTAGCTCTATGTCCACCTTAGCTTCCCTGACAGCCCCCCTACAGGCCCGAGCAGAGGAGGTATACTCCTCTTTGGAGATAGCACCCCCCTTCCACTGGGTGTACGCCACCTTTTTGGCAATCAGGCATTCCCAGATGCCCTTGGTGAGCCAGGGGGGCTTTCAGGCACTCTTGCCCCCCTCGCTTCTTGTTGGGACGGACACCCCTTGGGCCCTGAGTATCGTTTCCTTAAGGAACAACCACTCATCCTGGACACTAAGTTCCCCTGCCCTCAAGGACCCCAGCGCCTCTCCCACTAGTCTCCTCAACTTGTTGAAGTTGGCCCTCCTAAAGTCTAGGGCTACCATCTTGCTGCAGGCCCTTGACACCCTGCGCTGGTTGGTGAATTCCAGCAAGCAATGATTGCTATTGCCCAGGTGGTCAAGAACCTGGAGGCCCCTTACCAAGTCATTGCCTGTGGCCAGGATCAGGTCCAACAGGGCATTTCCTCTGGTGGGACTGTGCACCTCCTGAATTAAGTGGAGATCCTGTATCTCAGTCAGGAACCTCCTGGAATGGTCCGTCCTGGCTGACTGTTCCTCCCAGCAGATGTAGTAGACCCCCACTGTCAAATTGCTCTCCCCACAGCCCCCTTGAATCTTGACCCAGAGCACTTCAGCCTGCCCTTCCTCTGACCCCATTCTGCTGGCAGAGGATGTGTAATGCTCCTTAACATACAGTACCACACCCCCACCTTTCCTTCCTTCTCTATCCTGCCTGTAAAGCCTATAGCCCCTAATGCTAACTGCCCAGTCGTGGGATGAATCCCACCACATTTCTGTTAGCCCTATGACGTCTGGGTTTGAGTCTCATGTGGGACTCTCACTCCCCACTGGAGCTCAGGATCCCAGCACCCTCACACTGCATTCTCTGCCCTGGCCTCATACCAGGCCTTATCATAATCTTACTATCAACTAGGCTCCCAACCCCACCTCTGGGCCTACTAGCCCCTTCCCTAGGCTCTAGGCCCTGTCCTTGGGCTTCAAGCCCCATCCCCAGATCAGAAGCCTCTCCTGGCTCCAAGCTCCATCCTCGGGCTCCAAGCCTCATTCCTGGGCTACAAGCTTGTCCTGTCCTCAAGCTCCTAGCCCTGTCCTCAGGCTCCAAGCCTCTCTCAGCTCCAACCTCTCTCTGGGCAACAAGGGTGATGTCATGGTGGGTGTCTGTTGTAGACCACCATATCAGGACAATGAGGTGGATGAGACTTTCTTCAAATAGCTAGCAGAAGTTTCCTAGTCAGACACCCTGCTTCTCATGGGGAACTTCAATCACCTGACATGCTGGAAGGGCCATACAGCAGTGAACAGGCAATCCAGGAAGTTTCTGGAGAGTGCTGGGGACAACTTCCTGGTGCAAGTGCTAGAGTGGCCAGCTAGAGGCCATGCTCTTTTTGATCTGCTGCTCACAAACAGGGAAGAGTTGGTGGGGAACGTAGAAGTGGATGGCAACTAGGGCTGCAGCAATCATGAGATGGATCCTGAAGAAAGGAAGAAAGGAGAGCAGCAGAGTAAGGACCCTGGACTTCAGAAACCAGACTACAATTCACTCGGGGAACTTGTGGCCAGGATCACCTGGGAAGCCAGTCTGAGTGGGGAGAGAAGTCCAGGAGAGCTGGTTGTACTTTAAAGAACCTTACTAACTATGCAGGTGCGAACCATCCTGATACACAGGAAGACTAGCAAGTATGGAAGACCAGCTTGGTGGTGAAATCAGGAAGCACAATTACAGCTAGCATAGGACATGAAGGGTAACAAGAAGGGTTTCTACAAGTATGTCAGCAGCAAAAGGAAGATCAGGGAAAGTATGGGCCCTTTACTGAATGGGGGAGGCAACCTAGTGACAGATAATAAAGAAAAGGCTGGAGTCCTCAATGGTTGGTTTTTGTTTTTTGTTTTTGTTTTTGTTTTTGCCTGAGTCTTCACCAGCAAGGCCAGCTCCCAGATTCCTCCCCAAACTGCTGCCAGGTGCAGTAGGTGAGCAGCCAACAGTGGCGAAAGAGCAGGTTAACTATTTAGACAACCTAAATGTGTACAAGTCCATGGGGCCAGACACAGTGCACCCGAGGGTGCTGAGAGAATTGGTCAATGTGATTGCAGAGCTGCTGGCCATTATCTTTGAAAACTTGAGGCAATTGGGAGAAGTCCTGGACGACTGGAAAACGGCAGATAAAGCACCCATCTTTAAGAAAGGCAAGAAGGAGGATCTGGGGAACTACAGACCAGTCAGCTTCTCTTCAGTTCCTGGAAAAAACATGGGACAGGTCCTCAAGCAATCCATTTCTAAGCTATTTCAAAGAAAGTGATTAGGAATAGTCAGCCTGGATTCACCAGTCAATTCACCAAGTCATGCCTGACCAATCAGATTGCCTTCTATGACAAGATGACTGGCTCTGTGGATGTGAGGAGAGCAGCGGATGTGATATACCCTGACTTTAGAAACTTTTGATACCATCTCCCACAACATTCTCATAAGGAAGCTAAGGAAATACAGGTTGAAGAAATGGACTGTAAGGTGGATAGAAACTGGCTATTTCATCAGATTCAAAGTCTAGTAATCAGTGGCTCGATGGCAATGTCTACTTGGCAGCCACTATCAAGTGGAGTGTCCCAGGGGTCCATCCTAGGGGGGTTTGCTCAATATCTTTATCAGTGTTCTGGAAAATGGAATGGAGTGCACTCTCTGCAAGCTTGCAGATGACACCAAGTTGGGTGAGGAAGTAAATATGTTGGAGGGTACAGCTTGGATTCAGAGATACCTTGACAAATTTTAGGATTGAACCAAAAAAACCTCATAAAATTAAATAAGAATAAGTGCAAAGTCCTGCACTTAAGGCAGAACAATTTTGTGCACTGGTACAGGCTGGGGGCCACTGGCTAAGCAGTAGCTCTGCAGAAAAGGACCTGGGGTTATAGTGGACAATAAATTGAAAATCAGCCAACAGTGTGCCCTTTTTATGAAGAAGGCTAACAGCATATGGGTCTGTATTAGTAGAAGTACTGTCAGCAGGTTGAGGGAAATGAGTCTTTCCCTCTATTCAGCACTGATGAAGCCACATCTGGAGTACTGTATCCAACTTGGGGACCCCCACTACATAAAGGATGTGGACAAATTAGAGAGAGTTCAGCAGAAGGCAATGAAAATGGTTAGGGGGCTGAGGCACGTGGCATATGAGAAGAGGCTGAGGTAACTGGGCTTATTTAGTTTAGAGAAGAGACCGAGAGGGGATTTAAGAACAGCTTTCAGCAACCTGAAAGGTGGAATGAAAGAGGATGGAGCTAGACTGTTCCCAGTGGTAGCAGATGATAAAACAAGAAGCAATGGTTTCATGTTACGATAAAGAAAGTTTAGGTTAGATACTAGGGCTGTGCAAAGCTTTGAGTGATGATCCAATTTGGAGGAGATTTGGCCTGATTCAGTGGCCAAATCTCCAAATTTGAATTGAATCAGGGGACCAATAAAGAGGTCCGAATTGATTCAAAGCTCTCCAAATCGATTTGAAGAGCTTCAATGATTTGAGCAGTCTCTGCCTCCTGCAGCAGGGAGCTGGACCCAGACTCCATGCTGGTAAGTAGGGGACTGGGGGGTGGGTGACTGAAGGAGGAGGGAAGGGACCATGGGAGGGACCCCCACCAGGCACCTACCTGCTCCCCCAGCCCCCTGACCCTCGCCCACTACCCCAGCCCCTCCCACATGGCTGCCCTGGCTGCCCCAGCTCCCAGTGCTCTAAAAAAAAAAAAGCCCCCATTCACTGGGTGCTGCCCGGTGGGGGGGGGCAATGCCCACTACCCCTCACTGCCCCACGCTGCATGGGGGGGCTCTGCCACACCCGAATCTCCAAATCAAATTTAGCCAAATCAATTCGGGACAGTCATTCAAATTATCGAATTGAATCACTGTCCCCCTGAATTGGCTAAATCCAAATCCGAAGCACGTACTAGCTGCTTCACCCAGGCCTGTTAGATACTAGGAACAACTCTCACCAGGAGTGTAGTAAAGCACTGGAACAGGCTGCCCAGAGAGGCTGTTCTCCATCCTTAGAAGTTTTAAGACCTGGCTAGACAAAGCTTTGGCTGTGATAATATAGTTGGGGCTGGTCCTGCTTTGCGCAGAAGGTTAGACCAGATGACCTCCTCAGGTTCCTTCCAATCCGGAGTTTCTGTGATTCTAAGAAAAAGTGGTAAATTGCCTACCTGTTCCTATACAGAAAATAGTGGGAGAGTGGATGTAGCAGCCCACTGTCCCCTATAAACAATTTAACATTAGGCATCAGTGATTTATGTGAAAGTTGGTATGGAGTACCACCCTGGCCACATGAGATTTAAGAGACCTGGATTCAGTGACAGGGTATCTAATATTAGTCTGAAGATATGCAAGCAAAATTTATCTAAATATTGATGATCTGGATGTTCTATCTATAGTTCTAAGTATTTTCCTATTTTGTTCCACATAAAAACAGCACCTGCCCCATACAACTATATTTCTGCTGTGAGTAAAATATAAAAACACTATATTTTTCATAAAATATAAGTGAAGACTAAGCAAATCCCTGTTAACATCTACCTTTCACAGTGACTAACTTTTCATCTGAAATAAGAAGTAGGTAACAGAAATGCATATAAAGGCATTTCTAAGGAGGTGTTCCCCATCAGAAAATTGTAACAGAGCTTTCGTTTTTACCTCTGTGATGCTAATAGTTTCCCTCTCTAATTTCTCAACTAATTATCTTATCTGTTCCATGCTGATTGGGGGAATAAAAACATAGCTATTGCTAGTGCTCTCTGACATTCAGGTAGACATCTTGAGAACACAGATTGAACTGATACTGGGCTATTTTATAGGGCCTTAAAAGCTATGAAGAAACTAACAAGGCCCATTAGACTTTCTGTCATGCATATGATGAGAAAAATATACCAGCATAAAATCCACTTGATTGTCTTGCAGTGACAGCAGCAGCTATTGTGCGTGAGTGCTTTTTGGACAGTAGCTCCACCTTAGTGTTTATGCTCTGCTGGCTAGTAGAAGTTTCAGGGACAGTATCCAAACAGAAGGGGCTTTGTGATAGGCTATCAGTGACCCACAAGGAATACAACACGTAGCCCAGTGGTTTGACAAGAAGGAAAAGCTCAATAAAAGGAGAGTGACCTCTTTCAGTTTCTCATTTCAAGGCTGAACATTTACTTCCTTGCACAAAGATCAGCTTGGAGAGCTGGTGTGCACATTATATTCAAACCTGTTTTCAGTGTGAAAGGACTCCAGCTAACTTACCTTTAATGGATTTCTCTCCTACTTCTTTTCCCCTTCTGCCTTCCTTCAGAATACTTTTAAATGTGTAGGGCCAAATTTTGTTCTGCTATAGAGGTCCAAATCCCAGTTTGTCCCTCAAATGCTTGGCATCTAAATTAACCAAGCTAGAAATTAAAAGTGAATCAGTTAAATAACATATTTATATTGTGCCTCATACCCCAAAGGAACTCCCAAAATGCTTCCCAAAGTGATTTACTAATTCAGCTTGGAGAGGTATTGCACACAGCACTGCAGCCATATCTGGGGTAGAACCAAGTGAGAGCCACGTAACAATATTACATAAAAAATCCATGATCCCAGATCCAACTGAAACTACGGAGGGCACTTAAATGGGCAGAACAGAATTACTTAAGATGGAGTTTTGTCAGAACCTGAGGCTAACTACTTCCTTATGCTTTCAGAAATGCCATGGGATAGAACATGATCCTTAATTATAAGAATTAGAGCTGTGTAAACCTTTTTTATTCTAATAAAACCTGGTGAGACTCATTTGATTTTTGGGGGGGTTTTTTTAGAAATGAACTTGGAAACTCAGCCAGGATTGTAAATCGAGGTGGATTTTTGACCATTATTTTTCAACCTCTCTTTTCAAAGGACTTGCTTTCCCTTCCAGCCTCCCATCTCAAAACAATCCATGCCAACAAGCTTTTAAGCTCCTGTAAAGAGGTAGGCACCACGTTGCCTGAGTCTGCTAGTACATGTTTAAGCCTCTGAGCATGCCCACTCTTAATCTGCAATATGTACAAATTATTTTTGTTTCTTTCTTATCCAGTATGATTCTATACCCAGTTAGTTCTGACCTCTTCTGAAAATCTCCAGAGAGATGCTGGTCCCTTACCTGTTCCCTAGCTGAGCACCTGGCCATGCACAAAATACCACAAGCTAGTTCTGAACATACAGGCTTGCATGTCAGAGTCTACCCAGCACGTGGATTCAGAGATACCTGCAACCTCTGTCTTCACTAGCTTTGGGAATGGAAGCAGAATAGCAGTATTGGGGCAGCTCTTTGCCTAAGGCAAAAGACCTGAGTTTCAGAGCGTTCAAAGGACTTGGGCATGAAAATCCACATAGCTCCATAGAGAATGCACAAGTGACGTGAAGTTGAGGGTACTTTATATTTTGTTACACATATTGACACCTCCTTAAATGCTTATCCTTCTTTGCTACTTCCTTTTCAAGACGAGACTTCCCCAGCTTTTTACTGCACCTCCCTGTGGGTTTATACTGTGGTGAATTACCGTGGCAAGGGAGAACTGGATGAAGCCTCCCCCACAGAGCGTCTTAACTCTATTCCAAGCTTTGGCCAAAGATCATAGCTGGAGTGTGACATAAGATGCTCTTTCCCCAAGGAGCTTAAGATATTGCCTTGGCATTGTTCTCAGACTAGCAGTCCTGTCAAAATAGTGATTTAGTTAAGATCTCCAAATGTAGCAGCACAATGAACTGTGACAAGACTCTTTGCCTATTTCCTTAGAAATGTATTTGCTACATAGTTTTAAGTGTATTTGTACACCCTATTAAAAATATTTAAGTTTTTATTATAGAGGCATTGATGATAGTTATCCGGCGAAGACTGAGTTAACAATGAGACTGACTTCTCGCTTAAATTTATGAAAAAATAAGGTATCTTTACAGCACTTATTTTGAATGTAGAAATCATTTTCTAAAAATTTGCAAGTTTTATTCATTAAAGTTAATACTAACTAACACAAGTCCTTTAACAAATGCAGCATCCTAAAGCAGATCATTACTTCATCCTAAGTTTGAAGAAATCTGTTTTTAGGATTAATGGTGACGTATGTCATAAATAAAAAGTGGTTTTTTTCATTCTTCACTAAAGTCTGATGCATAATCTTCCACGTTAAAGATTTCCTTGAAGAACTGTTCTCTATCAAAATGGCTGTCCCTTTTCCATTGTTGTCAAGGACTGAGGCCTAGACAGTGCTTATCAAAGATAATCACTGCCTCTGTTCATTTCCTCTCTGACTCCTCACATCATAGGGGAACCATAATTTTACTTGAGGACAGTTTGGCTAACGCGCATTAGGGATAATGGGGAAGTACGGTCGTGATGAAAAAGGTGATTCTTGGTGAGTTTCTCTGTACCCAAGCAACATTAATTTTCCCTGCATGGGTTTGAGTATGTCCCTTTGGAAAGAACAGACAGAGTCTAAAAATTCCTGGAGAATGCCTGCTCTGTGATGTGGAAGAATCTAATGGATTGAAACATGACTTTATACTATTTTCAAGTCCCAGATACTAACATGCTTTAATCACATTCATATGATTATTTCATGGAGTTATAAAAAGTTGTAGGTAAGACTAACTGGGTATGTTTAGATTGTAACATTTGGATTTCTTCTCATTTTAACTCTGAATTTCCTAGATTTGCAATACCTGTTCTAGGAATATTAGAGCATCCCTGGAATAGATGTCCTGAGACACCACTTTAATGTAGTTTTTTAATAAAAATTTTACATTAGTTGAATGAATGAATGAATGTAGATTTAAAAAGACTGTCCTAGCTGCTAGTTCCAAAATTGGATTTGGATCATAAGCTGTTCTTTCTTTTGTGTGACAAGCACACTTAAAAAACCATGAGCTTACATCCCTTTGTTCTATTCACTCTTCCTGCCTGCTTCATTCATTGGAACAAGGGGAAAAAAATTCAAGAAAACTCCAAGACAGATAGATATACACGCTACACACACTGTCTGTGTGTGTGTGTGTGTGTGTGTGTGTGTGTGTGTGTGTGTGTGTGTGTGTAGATAGGTTGTCTTCTTAGTGAGTCGGTAACGTATGGCATGCACCATCTAACTGAAAGCAGTAAATTCCTTAAAATGTTCGTTGTTCCTCAGTGTATGTGGAAGAACTAGGAATGTGTTTTGGGAGTTTTCCAAGCGTACACATTTTTTCTAGCTGAAGCAAAAGAGCATTATTTAGATAAAGAGTTATGTTTATATTTAATATATGGCACACATCATTAACAAATCATTATTGCAGCATTTAACCCAAATATTAAAATGCTGAATTTCTATTATTCATTGGCTATTAATAACTACATATGTGGGGGGAGGAGGGGATATTTGTTTTGTTTTAAAGCTTTTTATAAATTATTCTGGAGCTAAAATTTAGATCCTTGAATACTGCCACAGGAATCTCTAACTTTTTTTAAAGGGATAGTCAAATACCCAGTATCTAGATTCGTCTCTTGGTATATGCTAGTGCTTTATGCTACTGCAAATTCTTAATAACTCTAACAAGGAGTTTTAAACAAATTGGCACTGCACTTAGCCAGTCACAGAAACAAGGTAACATTGTTCTTCTAAAAGACTGAGTGGAAACAGATTGAAATAAACAGCCTTTGTTTTGACAAAAATGAATATCATTGCTATATTAATGCAGAAGTTTAAATTGATGGACTCTGTGTGCTAACATGCTATGTTATTGGCAACATAACACTTTCTTATGATTTAAAAACAAATGTTTCATTTTGATTCAGGCTGTTAGTAGAAGGCTATGTCTGATGTGAGAATTGATGTTGATTGTCCCTGTCCCCCTGCTAGGCTGTGCTTACTCCCTCAACCATTCCCTCAACCTATCCCATGCTGCTAAGGTCCATGTCAGACAGAACCCCCTGTCATGTACCCCTTTCATACACTGCTTTCTTCTGAGAGCTGTCACCACCCCCTGGAAGCACTTCTTCAGTGTAGACACAAGGCTCATACCAGCCCTGGCGGCAGGGTGGAGATGTGAAAATAAAATTTATGTCTAGTAAATCTTGGTGTATTTTGAAGGGTATTTTTATTGTGGAGCAGATTGTGAGCATATCAGTTACAGGGAGAAACATTGGCCTTAAAGTAAAAAGGGAAACCTCCAGTGGTAAGACTGTCAATGTTTTATTTGGATTTCACAGTTTACAGAGAGAGGTTTAGCAATACCCACGCAGAAGGGTTGCTATGAGCTGTACAAGTTTTACTGCTTTGTCCTGGTTAACTTGTCAATTTAAAAACAAAAAACTCACTATCAAAAGGGGCATTAAGTTTAAAAATCAAACACACAAAAGTTGGTACATGATAAAATTAAGGATCTCTGTGCAACCTGAATTCAGCCACTTTGTGTTATGTGCATTATGACTGCTGTTAACAACAGGACCACATGCTGGGTTTTGTTTTTGTGGGGGGGGTGGTTTCTACAGGATGCCTGCATTGGCCAGTCCAAAGGATGGATGGTGAGTAAGCAGTAAATGCAACATGAATATGAAGAGAGAGGATGATCTATTAGGGCAATATGCTCTTATATAAATAACTACGGTTAAGACTTATTTTTTTACATTTCCCAAGGAATAACATAATTAGCAACCCAAGGAAGTATTCTTTTCAAAGAAGCTGAATGCTTAAGCTGGTAGCAAATGCTTTCAAAACAAGTACCAGTGGCTGCTCACTCAATTCAACCAGGAATTCCACCTTCAATAGTAACGAGTTGGACAGTGTCAGACTAACCTGTGTGCAACTCTTGCAAGGATTTCAAAAATGTACACACAAATGAGGAACAGGATAAATGAACAAAATGTTCTCCTATTCCCCCCCAAAATTGCCTAAAGAAAATAATAGCAATTTACAAATATGTATCTTTTATCCTGCAGGATTCTATTTCCCTATCAAATGTTAATTAATTTTCAGTGCTCCTTTACAGATGAATGCACTGAAGTTGAGAGGCTAAATGAGTTGACCAGGATTACAGCAAACTTTGACATACTCCGTAGGTCACCTTCCTAAATTAAAAGATGCAAACATTAATTTAAATGGTCATGTTTAAGTTATTTGGGGAAGGAGGCAAATCTTTCTCTTTGTCCAGTATCAATCACAATAACAATACCTCGTTCATAAAATAAAATTACAGTCGTACTAAAAGTACCACAAACTAGGACTTGTAGAACAATTTGTCACAGAAGAAGGGAACATTCTAGGATTAGGAAGCACAAAGCCTAACTCTGTAATGTACTTCTATTAGATTTTTTTTTTTTTGACTTGGCTGACTGCAGAGCTCTATTGATCCTATTTCTTTTTCCTGAACTTTTCTCCACACAAGGAATGTAATGACTATTTTCAGGTTTGTTTGTTTGTTTGTTTTTAAACTGAAAACCTTTTCAAATTACTGTCATCAGAAGACATTTAAATTCAGGTGTCACCTCAAGCAGTTGGTTCAGCACTATTCCCAGTAGAAACAGAAGTACTTTTCATGAGCTAAAAGTCTCTCAGTAAAGATTTATCAGAGTGGTTCACCTCCTTTGACTTCCTTTGAACCTCTTCCCAGCGCCAAATCACGTACTCCTTTGATTTTTCTCAATTAAATTTCCAGGCCTGAAGAAGAAAGCAATAAAATAGTTCTAGCATTTCAAATAAAATGGAATCATTATGTAGAGTTTGCTTTATGCTACCAGTATTTGTGACTAGAGGAACTATCATATATTATTCCCTTTTTCTCTATGCTTTACTGTTTCAGTCGAGATCAGCCAAGCAGTTGCCTCAAAGTGGAAGCCCCTTGATTTTCAGAAGGAGGGTACTACTAGCAAACTGTTCTTTACAGAGCTGCCTCAATTTTAGAGTTTGCTCTTTTGCAAGTACCAGCTACACAAATCTTATGGACATTCTGCAGAGTTTAGCTTTTCTCCCTGACATTTGCAAAGAAGGTAAGTTGAGGGTCAAAGATGTTTATTAATGTCTGCAGTGGAAGTAAATTTCTGTATTATTTATATGCTAATGCATTTATTTGCTGAAATAGGAGAACCAGTCTGCAGACAGAAAATAATGTGTATAAAGGTATCTGGCATGTGGAATTAATATGTACTTGTTTTTATAAATTGAGCAAGGAAGCAAAAAACATGTAAGCTAACCGCACATTGGAGATAATTGTGCATTAAATTCATCCCAGTTTATAATTTTCTCCTCTTCAGTATAAAGATGCATATAATTTATGTATGACTCTCATGTATCTTTTTCAGTATTATATAAACCTCTGTTACTACTTTTATCATGTGGTTATCATATTTCTGACATCAAAAAGCATTGGGCTTATATGTTCCTACACAACAACAGTTCCTGTGAAATGGATATTCCAATGCCTTCTCTAAAGGTGTGTCTTCACTGGGAGAGAAGAGGTATGTTCTTAACCCAAGTTAACTGACAAAAGTAAAACACAGTTTCCCACAAGTCATCTGGCTGAATTAAAGACTATGGGGAAGCTATGGTTGCCTTACCTGCTAATTCATGAGAAAAATACAAATAGTATTATCTTCACTGGGATTTATCTTAAGTAGCAGGTGAAGCAAGTCCTTAATCATCTTGTTATCCTGCTATTCCTGGCTCTTGTTTTATCCATAGATATCAGGCCATCTGTGGAATCATAAGGACCAGTTGTACAAAGCCTCTCTAACACTCATTTCAGTGGAAGATGACTTTAAAGGAAGACAAAAGCATACAGGCCCAGATCTTCAAAAATTCTCAAGGAGCTTATAAGAGTTACATGCCTAAACATTTTTGAGAATCTGGGCCTAGTTAGATCAAGACATACTAATTACAGACTCAGTATAAATACACCATATAGGTGTGTCTAATGGCTTTTCTTCAGGAGATAGCCTGATGCTGGTCAAGGCAAGGAGTTTGTAAGTGTTTATGCTCTGATAGTATTTATGTTCTCCTTGAATGCAGGGTGTCTCAAACGCATTTTCTGTGCAAAGGAACACTTTGATATCTTGAGCTAGAGCTACACTGCTTAATATTTCTTAATAATAATGGAAATTAGAACTATGCATGCTATCCTTCAGGTATCCAGAAAAGGCTAGCAGTGCAAAACCATACAAATAGTTCTAGGAGCTGTTGAAATATTGGGAAAACATTTGTCAAACTTTCAGCATTATATTAAAAGGAAAAGCTGCCATCAACTGTTTAGAATCATGGTTTCCCCCCTCCCTTTATCTTATAGATTCATCTTAGTTTCTTACTGTCTATAATTGAGTCTAGTAGGTATAAACAAACAGGCAGACGGCATGAAACTTTCCATATCGTCCATTTTAAAATGTGTGTCCTTTACCTGAATTGAACAGTTTATATTTAATGTCAAACACCCTTTTAGACTAGCAGTTCTGACAGTAATAAGAACAAATAGTTCTTATTCAATACTTACTGCACAAAGTGTAATTGCCCTAATTTTTTTTTTTTTTAAGTATTCTTCTTGTAGCTAGAAAAGTCTGGACTTTCCATTCTATAAGTGAACATAGTGCCCTGCTGTTTAACTGTTGGTATTAATATGCAGAATAAAGACTTCTGCTTGATATTTATTTGGCTACTAAGTGTGATTCATTAAGATCCTTGAATTGAAACTAGAAGGTCTGAAAATGTGAACTTGACACAATCCAGAACAGTTGGTGACTAACAATCCAAAACTGATGCTGTAGGATGATGCTCAACCGCCTCTCCCCCCCGCCCCCACAAAGTAGGGCATGCTGTATGGCAGAACAGTCATAGGAATCAACGTTTTCATGTTGAGAGAGAGCAGTGACACATAGGAGGCATACCACATCACAGAGGATAGATGAAGTTTTGTTTAAAGCGTGACAATCTTTTTTTTTTTCCAGTAGTCCAATGAGCTGCAGTGAGAAGAGCAGTATTTCCATTAGTGTCAAGGAATGCACTAACTCAATAGTCCTTGGACATGTCTACACGAGACATTTACTGTGGGGTTACCTATTTAGCTCTGCAGTAATCTTCTCTGTGTCTATGTGTATGGCCCTATTAGGTCGCAGGAAACTAATAAACTCTACAGCATGTTAGTACTTGTAAAAACAAGTACTATCCTGCTGTGTAGTTTTTTTCTTGTGTAGCAATGCTGACCCAGCCAGCTGGGGACCTGCCAGCTAGCCTCACACTGGAGCACCCTTGTGCTCCATCCAGCCCCTCTGCAGCACACTGCTGAGTCAGAGCAGCCCCAGGCTAATAGGCTGACCTCCATAAGTCCCTTGCCAGCTGGGGCTGCTCCAACCTGGCTCAATGTGTCCTGGGTGCACATGTAAACATGGGGCCCAGGAGTGAGAAATTCCATCATGATGTGCACTGGAGTTTATTGCTTCACATTAATATGAACATGTAGGTGTGCTCCTTGAGAATAATAAAAAGATTTTTTCTAGGGATGCAGTAGCAATAGATATAATAGATCTCTCATCCATAAATCAAAACACACAGGGGACAGCAATGACCTCATATGCATAACTCACCAGGTCAAGCTCAACTGGCCCAAGGCTGAGGATGAACTTAGTGAGTCAGGCTAGGAAATAATGAAAACAAAGGCCTCACTTACCATGTTGAGCCTAAGTGCCAATATGTGTATACAGAATATATCCTGAGTTTTCTAATCATGGGCTTAGGAAAAACAAGAGTGTCAATATTAAGAAATAAAGGTCATTCTCTGAGTTTCAGATGATATGCCATTTGCAGTTTTCTACTTACGTTTAATCAAATAATCAGGATATCAAGTATAAGTGACATTAGATGCAGTCAGGGGCAGATCCAGAGGGACTACAGTGGTGCAGCTGCACCTTCCTTTCATGCTGTAGGAGCTTCTAGGGACTTTTTAAAAGTCCTCTAAAGCACATAAGAATCTCACTTAGCCCTTCCTGGTCCTCAGGAACAGGTTTGGGAAAGGGGAACCCTGCCTGCTATTGCCACTGGTGCTGTCACTGTTCCCAGGAGAGCTCAGCCACCAAGCCTGTTGACTGAAGTAATCAGCTTTGAAGCTTTTCCACCCATGGAACAGTGGAGAAAGTAGCAGCAACAGGTGGGGAGAGAGGGAGCAGGCCATGCCTTTCAGCCTAGAGGCAAAGGAGCGGGGATGCTTACATATTTTGGGGCTATTATAAAGTTTCCAGAGGCTCCTGTGGTGCTGTCTGCTTTCACCAGTGGCTTGGGGGAGGATGCTAGGAGTGGATGTGCAGACACCCCTTCAGTATGGGTGGCTGTTCCTGCACCCATCTTTGCTAAATCCAGGATCCACCCCTGGGCACAATCATTCTTTGTTCTAATAAGCTAAAAACTGTTTTGCAAAGTATGAGAGCCTGTCACAGAGCACTTAGGTGCCCTGCCCCTGAGAACAGGGATGGTTCCAGAGAGCCCCCTAGCGGTGAGAAGGGAGAGGCGCAGCCACCAGTCACTGGGGCAACACAGGTGCTGGTTGCTGGGGCAACCGGCGAAACCCCCTGACAGGAAGGGGCAGGGCTTAGCCCTTCTTAAACCCAGGCAGGAGGCTAGGGTGGCAGTTCCTCCTCTGACAGCCAAGGAGTGAGGATCTCAGCCAGTATGGAGAGAAGGCCAGGGTTTGGCTGCACAAGTATCCGCGGGTTGCTGCCATGAGCTGGAGTATTTTTGCCTGGTAGGAATTAACTGTTGTCTGACCAGATGGTTTAGCTTTATGTTATAGCCCAGGGGCTTTGTGTTTTGTGTTTACTGTTTAACCGGAGGACAGGGTGAGGCTATTAGGGGTGGAGGAGGCCTCATAGGAGCTCCACGATAGCATGGGGTCTCCTGGCACCGGAGAGGGAGCATCTTTGTTTGGAGGTGCATTGGCCCCAGCCCCAAGAGTGCAAGGGGGCAGCGAGGAGCCCCAAGAGAGAGAGAGAGAGGGAGGAGCCCTGAGGGCAAAAGGAGGGCTGAGACATAACAGGGCCAAGGGCAGATCACACTAGCAACATCTGCGAGGCTTGGGCTGCGGTGTAGGGAAGGAAAAGGAGCCGCAGATAGCGCCCCCTGTCATCGGGGCATGTAGAAATGGGCAGCCTCCCATTAATTACAACAATCTATTAATTAAGATCAAGGCATGGCAGGCAAATAAGCAGGTTGTTGGCCCATTACAGGAGGGCGGAGCCATACCCAGAGAGGCTCCAATAGTGGCACCCCTGTCACAGAGCCATATTTGGAAATGTGAAGCATCTGTTGTCTCACACTCCACATTCCTGGCATTAGTTCTCAATCTGACTCCAGTTTTGGGTAAATTGATTCCTAGCCCCATTGCAATCGACGGCTATGTCTGTCCAATCTGGCTATAAATATGAATATGTTCCCTACCTTTCAACAGCAATTGGTCTATAATCAGTAAAAGCTGAAGTCCTATCTAAGTAATTGCTGCAGTGAAGTGTGAGGTTTTTCATGTAAAAATGTATAGAGTTGACAGATTTGTTATCAGGTATCCAGGCAGAAATGAGGTGCTGTGTGGCTCTCTCACTGTCTAGCTCCCAGTATCTTACTTGTTTGAAAGCATGAGTTGCTCAATCACACAGATTTAATAAATAACAAGAAAATATTTCTAACCAGAATCAAGCTATATCTTTTTAAGAGTGTAGTCAAATTGCCATGAATAATCTGTTCCAAGTTTTCAAGGCAGATCCCTCTGGTTGATCCAGTAATAATTTTGCTTAATCTCTCTTATAAAACATCCTTAGAAGCTTTTAAGAAACCATTCAACCTCCTGAGTTCTACTGTAAAATTTGTTTGAATCCATGCTAGTAAAAAGATGGAAATAATAGGCTGGTTAGTCTTACCTCGATCCTAGGCAAGCTGTTCGAGGAAAATTATGCTGGCACACATCCAGGAGGGGCCAGCAGGGGACTGCATGCTTAGGGGCAACCAACACAGG
>NW_017728948.1:70752993-70772793 GCF_001723895.1 Crocodylus porosus | reverse complement strand
GCCAGGAGTGACCAGGAATAACGGTCACAAGCTGGCAGAGGGTAGGTTTAGGTTAGATATCAGGAGGCACTACTTCACTGTCAGGGCGGCTAGGGTCTGGAACCAGCTTCCAAGAGAAGTGGTACAGGTTTCTACCCTGGGGGTGTTTAAGAGGAGGTGAGATGCTCATCTTGCTGGGATCACTTGACCCCAGTATTCTTTCCTGCCATGGCAGGGGGTCGGACTAGATGATCTGCTCAGGTCCCTTCTGACCCTCGAAACTATGAAACTGAATTCAATGTGAAACTAAGCAATAACTCAGTCCATTACCCTGTCCTGCTCCTAGAAACTTTGTACTGTACTATGAGGCATATTCTGATCTCAGACACCTTATTGTAGATCCAACATAATTCTATTAGGTTCAGTGGAGTTGCTCTGAATTGACATTGATGCAACTGAGATTAGAATTGGGGCTAGGAATTTTCTCTTGAACCACCATTTTGGACATTAAAGTCTACATTTAGGCCTTTCAGAAAGGAACCCTAGGCACTCTGCTATGAGCACTACAAATCTGTTCTCACATGGGGAAGAGTTACTGCAACCGCATTGTATAACAACACCTTCTTTTATGTCATGTCCATTGGGACTGCTTACATGCCAGCTAGGATATAGGATACTTTTCTATCCATACTGATACTATTCTTAACAATTGCATGGATTCTTCAGTACACACAGCTGTGGTCTCTATAAAGTTTTAAATCTTCACAGTCATTTTTTCTTGTGGTGTCAATAAAGATATATTTAGAAAGCCCTTACAGCCACTGTTGATATCATTAAAAAGGTTATTCTGTTTTTTTCCAGGTCCACTCCTAAGCATATAACTCTGTATGCCTAAAGATTCTCACATACTACTAGTTTGTCTCACTTTATCTTGCTTCTTCTGTGGCAGCCAATTCCTCCAAGCCGTATCTAGAATTCCATAACTAGAATGAATTGTTTCTCCTTGTGGCAATGGCTAAAGAAAATTGCAGAAGGAATTGACAGGAACATAGCTAAAATAAGGGACAAGTGCAGCGGAGCTGCACCTGATGATCTGTAAGGTCCCTTCCAGCCCCTAACATCTATGAACTATGAAAGATAACACTGTTTCATCATAGTGCTTCTCCTGAGAAGCTCTTCCTTTCCTAGCCTTCCTAGTCCTGTCTTCCTACTCCACTTTTTAAGAAATGCTACACACACCTCTACATTCTCCCTCATCTTTTTTGTTACCTCATACAAAAATTTTCATCAAGAATCTATTCGAACAAAAACTTATAAATTCAGATATCTCTCTTGCTTCAATACCTGTCCAGTTCTGCCTTTGCCACCTCCCACCCCCAGTCTATTCATTTGTATTTCTAAGCCCCAAAGCTGTAGACTCTCCTACTTAGTGGGTGCATCTACACATTCATTAATGTGCTGTAATTATGGCGCATTAATTTTAGTACCTCTAATGATAGATGCCAACTTAATGTCCCATAATTGACGCTACTGTGTATTAGCACACACAAACATTTTTTGTGACACTATCATGTATTAAAATAAGTCTACTGCATATTAGCATGGATTTTGCCCACCATGCTAATGCATAGTAGGTATGTAGGTCTGCTCAGGCCCAGAGGCATCACGAAGGGCCAGATGGCAGGGCTTGGTAGGCTGGATCCGACCCACTGGCCGTATCTTTGACACTTCTGCCTTAAATTTATCTAAGTCCTAGAAAAGTGCTGACCAAGTTGTTGCCAGCAGGATGTGATCCCTTGCACAACCCCAAGACTGAAATGGGTTTCCTAAGAAGTAGAAAAGAGTCTGTCAGAGTGGATCAAAACCCAGACAGATAACATGCATGTTAAGGATTGAGAAATGATGCAGTGAAATGCAGTTTGACTGAATAGTGAACTCAGGCAGGGATCTTCCTGGTTCCATAAGTTAATAAATAAGCATAAACTGTGTTTTTGTTGCCTGCTGTCTGAGAGAGAAAATATTTTGCTGTATAGTGTTTAGATCTTTGCACAAAGCACCTGTTACTCTGTTCCATGCTTGTGCAGATGAGTAAACACAAGAACTAGAAAGTGGATAGTTCAAAGTTGAGCAGAGGACAGAATTGTTTTGGCAAGATGTTGGCTAGAGGATGTGCTACTACAGCCCTAGGGGAAAACAGTGAATAGCCAGGTAGAGAATGCACCACTGCAGTAACAAAAGCACACAACTGTCCACCTTGGCATGCTTATCTGGGATTAGAGCTAACAAAGAGGGATTCACTGACAAAACTAGTGGAGCTTTTTATGCTGCACTGGCCAACTGTCTGCAAGGAATCCTACTCCGGACAAACAATTTTCCTTGCATAATGCTAACGGTGAGGTTTGGACTAGAAGGTGTTCTTAGGATCTTAGGAAAGATCAGTGTTCAGTGCAGTGCTTCTAATAAGCCTTATTGGCAGCGGATCCCTAATTCCCTGTGGGCTGGGGTATGTAATCCAACAAGGGAGAAGGACAGGAAGATGAGGGTATTAGTGTTCTGTTGAACAATATAGGTCCAGGAAGGCCAGTGTAAACCCGTGTGACATGACGTCCTCTGGGATTTTGCTGAAGCAAGATCTTCCTTACATTTAGTTTTGGGCTGTGCTTGGTGGCAGCCTTTTTCTGCATCTTTGGACTGTGTCTGAGAGAGTTTTTTATCCTGTTGTTTGGCCTTAGAGAGACACAACATCAACTTTTAAATAAAGAGCACTTGCAGATATTTAAATTCCAGATGGGCAGATTTAGTTTTCACCAAACACCAGTGTTCTAAAGTAAGACTATCAAAATATATTAATATATGTTTAATCTAAGCTACTGCCAAATCTGTTAACCACATTAAATGTCCGTGAAGAAGTAACAGCTTATTTTTGCTGCACAGATCAATTTCCAATAAAAATGTAATGTTTCATCGCAAAAATTGGCCTTCATAAAAGACAAGTAGCTAACATATACAGCTTTTGTAGCTTTAAATTAATCATTTTTGTAACCAAGGAAAGTGAGAGGGGAAAGTCTTGTGAAGATATTTATAGGGAATGTAATGCTCAAAAAACAGAAGTAAATAAAAATTCAATGGACCTTCATATACTGGTGTTTTGTACTCAGAAAGCAAGGCTTAATAAAATTCTTTAATTTTATGGCAGAAGACATGTCAAATGTAGTTTACCTTTCTCAGCCAGTAATTATATTTTCTTACAAGTGGCTGTTACATTTATTTTTTTAGAGACAGACACAACAAATAATAAGGGGTTTTATTTGAGAGGAGAAACAAGCATTTTTATAGAGATGAAAGGGGTATAATAAATTTATGAGACCTCACATACAGCTATAATATAATAAATTAGGAGGATTAATGGAATTGTGGGCTACAGTAACCCGTACTAGTAGAATGCCTATTTTATGGAGCTTGATAATACAGTTTATCATTGACTCCATGGGAATTCCCACAATATATTAGCTGTGGTGTAACAATAAAGCACACACAGTAAGAGGCATGTCTCTTTTGACACACATTCTCTTCCCACACTTATTTTACCAGGGAAACAACTCCGGTGCAGTTTAATTAAACCGCACTGCAATGAATTAGTCCAGGTCTTAGCCCCCTGACAGTGAGGAGCCTGGCAGTACCACAGGGGGTTGTCCCCCTATGACACCAGAGACTGCAGAAGACCTGGGAAAAAAAGTGTAGGGTCTCTCAAGTGACACTGTCACTGTGCAAGCCCTTAGCTGTCAATCACAGGATCTAAAGAATGCCCTTTGCATTAAACTTTATATGCCTACATTTGTATACTTTGATCTGACATTTAGAAGATCAGAAAATGAAGTGAAGAGGCGTTTGGAAAACACCCCCATTTTTTTTAAGAAAAATTTGGTTCAGATTTTGTTGGTAGAGAAATCAGTTTCTTTGGATATTCATGTGATGAGTTTTATATTTGTCTAGCTGACTCATATTAGCAAAATTTGGACCTGGAGCTGATCTAAAACCAGGGATGTGGACAACACAAATGTTGGTGGTGGGTATGTGTTGGAATCTGAATCTGGATCCAAAGCTAAATTATCATGGGTTATAGAAACAAAAGAGATCCTCTGGTCTGATATCTTATATAAAGCAGACCACAGAACTTCCCCAATTGCATTTCTTTGTGAACTAGGAAGATCTTCTAGAAAATCATCCAGACTTAAATATTGTCAGGGATGGAAAATCCATCACAATCTTTTGTAGGCTGCACTAGTGTTTAATTACTTACGTTGTTAAAGAGTGAATCTTATTTTGCAGCAGGATTTGTCTAGCATTGGCTCAGTTTCTGACCATTGCATCTTGTTATAACTTTGTCTGTTAGACTGAATCTCTCCTGTTCTCTCTTTCTCACTCCTCCACCACGAGATTTCCAAACCTCATAAAGTTACTTGTAGAATGTGATCTAACTACTACTTAACCTTCTCTTTGATAGGTTAAATCAATTGAATTCCTTAAGTATTTTACTATAAGGCATGCTTTTCAACCTCTTAGCATTTTTTTAAGTTTCATAGCCGTCATTAGTACATTTAAAATTATTGTTGAAGCAATCTGAAGATGAAATATTGTGCAAAGTAAAGAAATCAATTCAAAATGCTTTTTAAATAAAGATTTGGATCTTATAATTTACATGATCTATGACGGGAATTCAATATAGACGATACATTATTTCCTTAGAGTCAAGTGTTATAAGTAATTCCCAATAAGACAGTAAGATAGGCCTGACCATAAATAATGTAAGACTATCTGGTTCTTTTTATTAATTCATGAGAATGTTTATGAACAGAAAATGAGAATTTTATTTAAAAAATCATTTTAGTAAATGTTCATTGCTAGGCTCCATTGAACACTTTTTTAAACACATACACAATGCACACAAAAGAATGCATTAGACAATGGCAATTAGATCTCTAATCATTTGACACTGCTGGAATTACCGCACTCTATTTAGATGCCAGACATGGTACCTTAGTGATTGGTGCATCATGTCGCCACAATTCCATTGGCTAGTGAGTCTGAGAAATGACAGTCACATCAGGTGTCATGTAAAGCATCTGACCTTGCTCTCCCAGCACTTGATCTTTGCACTTCAAGTGGCCATCTATCATTGTCCTGCAGAAACAGAATTCAGGTGGCTCAGTTTTGCCACTGTCTTTGTAAAGTTTTTCTAATTTTACCATTGCATCAAAGGATAGGAGATGATTTGAAGTTGCTAATGAGTAAATAGGTGAATATAACCAGGGACTCCTATAATAAAACAAAATAATAACAAAAATCCAAACCAAAACAAAGAAGAGAGTAAAAAGTGGGGAGGGAGGATTAGAAAACTAGTAAGTACAATATTTTGATCTCCTAGAACATCCTCTTCTACTCTAAAGACAATTTCCTTAGACCTGTGTCTATTTGGCCAGCAAAGGTAGAATCTGGTGTTAATGTATTTCCACTGCTTCATTCTTTTTTTATTACACAGGTAATGCAGAGGTCAAAGATTTTCAGGTGGAATAAACATATCGGATAACAGCAACCATAGCTACTGATTCACAGATACAATGGTTCTCTCAGCTTCAGAAGGAAAAGGAAAAAAAACCCCTCCAACTGACAGATGAACCTGAGGCAAAAAATGTTCAAACACTTTTTTTGCAGACTGAAAAGTTTGTCAGAATCAATTGGTCCTTGATATTTATTCATGCAGTTTTCAGTAAGATTTCAAAAACGTTAACATGCAGAATTTGTTATCAACGCAAAGATTCCAGTACACAGTCTTGCTTTTATTTTTACCCTCCTAGGCAGAAGGCTAGTTTTAGAGTGTTTATAGGATGTTGTTGAGTTTATGCTGTATACTAGAGGTGGTGCTCACACAAAGCCTCAGGTCTAAAAGTTGTAGTTTATCTCTTGTCTTTGCTGTGGGATGAATCACCACCCCAAAATATTGGGAAAGGCTCAATTCCAGATCAAAACTGTGTGGTTAGAGTATGTCTTTTTCTTTATATATAAAAAAGTATAGCTCCTCAAACATACTAGTTTTAAACATACACCATCTATAAAATCAATTGATGTTGTTTGTGTGATATTTTCTGTCTGAACAATAACAAATATAGCCACTTTATTAGAATTTAGTTTTTCCCCACAATGCTAAACAGGTTGGTTTTTTTACAGGTAGGCAGTAAGCGTCTTTACAAGTGTATTGTTCTCTGAAGTGTACGTACTGTTGATAAATATTATTGTTTTTATCAACAGAATGTGAAGCCAACTGACTGGCCCAGGTTTGAGGATGCCTTTAGTAAGAGAAACTGTGATGCTATCGAGGCTGTGTGAAATGGCTATGTTTCGATTCAGTTTTAGATTCAGACGTTTCGGAAGACAGTGATTCCTTTCGGGTTTTGGATCACTCTCCTGTTTCGTTTCAGCTGAATCTGTTTTGAATGGGCTCCAACCTTCATACAGCCCTACAGCCCAGCTTGGGTGGCTCATCCAGGGAAGGACGAGGGCCTCTGCCCTCCATACAGGCAAGGAGACCTCTCCATGGATGTCTGACCTCTGTCATGTTGGGTTGCAGGGCAGGGAAGCAGCACAGAGTGGCAAGCAAGCCTGCTGGTCACTACTGCATGACCTGGCTCTGCAGAGAGCAGAGGTGAGCGCTGGGGGCTTCCTCCCCATCACTGCCCTCCCCATGCAGCCCCGCATCACCAGGGCAGAGCAGGGTGGGCAGCAGTGGTGAGGAGACTCCCAGCACAGACCTCTGCTCCCTGCAGAGCTGAGTCATGCAGCAGGGCAGCAGCATACAGCTGTTTCCCTGCAAGCCCAGCTCTGAAACTCTGACATTTTGCAAAACATTTCCAAAATGTATTGGAAGCCTTGTTTCATTTCAGAAATGTTTCTAAGCCTTCCGTTCCAATTCAGATTCAGTGTTTTGGGTGCTGAAAAAAAATGACTGCCGAAATTTTGCACAGCCCTAATGCTATCATGACATATGAGCAGTGATGTAAGATGAGCATGAAATTACTGCAAAACTATGTGTGTATACGTCTGTTACAGGGGGCTTTCTCAGGGCCAATTTGCCTTTGCCCTCCCAGCTGTTTCTGGGTCAACCACCTGCCTTCTCTCCTGCCATGCCTTGTTGTTATCTAATTAATGATCTTGTTTAGGCAGAAGGCTGCATATTTCTTGCCCTGATGCCAGGGGGAGCTATCTGTGGCTCCGTTCCTCACTTACACTGCAGCCCAAGCCTTGCAGATGGCATTCACTGTTGTCAACATCACCAGCCCCACTCTAGGTCCCAGAATCCTCCAGTTTGAACCTCATCTGGATCCCTCCACTCAGGTGGCCTACTCTGCCTTCATTCTAGGCTACATAGCTCCCTAAGCTGTTCCCTCTTACGGGTGTGGTCCCCCCTGGGACCTTTGGCTACACTGGCCCTGGCCTCACCTCCACGCCTTTTGGAACCCCAGGCCCTCAGCTCTGGGCATCCCTTGCGGTGGGGCCCTGGCCCTTTGACCCTTCTGGTCCTGGCCCCAGCATTGACCAGTCGGGGGATTTCAAGACAGGTTCTGAGTCTATAGCCCCGCTCTCTCTCCGGGGTCCACCTTCCGCACCCTACTGGGGGCAATCCACCTGGTTGTGGAAGCTGGGATTATCAAGGCACCCTGACCTACCTTTTACCAGGGTGATAACTGGCCTGGCATTTCTTAGGGGCTCCTGTACCACTGGGAGCCCCACCAGGCCACCCACTACTGGCAGAGTGCAGTTTTAGGTCATGCCCAGAACCAGGAGCCTCCAAACCATCCCCTGCAGCTCCTGCCCTTACCTCCAGGATGATACATGAAGCCTTGCAGCCAGGCAATGTTGCTGCCTGCCTACCAGCAGCAAAATGCTTTGTTTATACGTGGTCAAAGAGCTAAAATGGCCACCACAATCAAGCACCTGCTGGCTGCTTGGCTCAGGTCTTGAAGTGGTAGGCACCAACAGTGCCCTACTACATCATCTGAAGGCTTTTTGTTTTGTTTTCCTAATTTTTTAACACTGGTTGTTGCAGCTACTTTTCAGAAATGTGCTAGACCTCACAGAGAATTCTGGTTGATAAAGTATTACTCTGAATGTGAAGAAATTCCATTGAAAATTTATTTGTGCACAGTTTTGAATGTGAAAGTACCAAATATTTAGAAATATGTAAAACCTGGGTGCCTAAAGTTGGGTAGCTAAAAAAAAAAAAAAAAAAAACATGCTGCAAATCCCAACATTTCTCATGAATAGCTGAAGTGGGATGGACTGATAACCTGGTCTAGATTGAGTTTTTAATTGGGGAGGAAGATATTTGAGTTGAGAGGTTGTATGCCAGTTAAAGTTTAGAGTTTTAATCTTGAATATTAATAAATGTTGTGATGTACTGCATGTTCTAAAATTCTAAAATCCAAATAAAAATATGTGTCACTCCATATCTGCTTCCCACCATGACACAAATACATTTTTCCTTAGGTTAGTAGCATGGCAGAACTAACACATCTATGAAGGAAGAAGAGGGATTCTATTCTGCTCATTGGGTCATCATCATCAGTTTTGTAAGCTAAAATCTAATTGCATAATCTTTGTTATTGGCAATGATCTCAAACAAAATACGAACTCCAGTTTTAAAATTCTAGACGGAGTTGTAAGGATGGAGGTTAGAAAAAAAATCTTTGATTTATAATGTGAGTAAAATTGACTTGGAAGTCGTTAAGAGAGATTATCAGTCCTCACAATGTTATATTTATAGTTGCTTTTCTGACTGCAGCTTCACTTTAAGCAACAGCCACTGAGGTTATGACTATAGGAAAATTGGCTATAGGGTGAATTATGCACCCTGAGCCAAAGGTGAGAGTGAGAGTCAAGGTCAACTATCTGACAGTTGTGCCCATAGCAGAGAGGATTATTATGATTAGAATGCTTATAAAAAGAGTGAATGCTATATTTTGGAAGTTCCTTAGCTTTTAATTTCAGTATGCCTTTTTCCGTTTTATCACATATAGCTTCTTTCTTAAAACTATTAGTAATACCTCTAATCAGAAACATGTCAGATAACACCACAAATTACATATTTGATCATATAGGTTTAGATCTAGGATTATTATATTAATAAACCATTTTCTTCACCCCACATTTTATGATAAATCCAGGATTCTAATTGAAAATTTTACAAAACAACTTACCGTTTGTGAACTTTCAGAGCAGGGGTTGAATTTTGAAGGCCATTTCATCTCTCTATACCTGTCTTGAAACTGGTTGTAGTTTTGTCTCACTAGCTAGGACTCCTGCAGGGGATCTTGACATCAGAGAGACAAACTAGCGAAATCATAATTAGCCCCAAGCTTGTTTGGTGTAAATTGTAAACAATATATCAAGTTGACTAATTGTAATGAGTCTAAGTACCAGACACTGAACCTTAGGGATTGGCACGTCTTGTCGCCACATTAGCTGTCAATCGTGCATCTGAGCAAGGAGTCCTGTAAAGCGTGCAAGGCAGAAATCTCAGCACTTGAACCCTGCACTGCTAAGGGCCATTTATCAATGCTTCCTAAGGACAGAAATCAGGTGCCTCTGATTCTCCAGTGTCTCTGCAAGCAGAGCAAGTTAGCTGTAGAATTTCTCACATTAATCTGTGCAGTTTAGGAACCCATTTCAAATGTAAACTGGTTGAAAGTTATGTTCAGGGAAATTATATACATTATTTTACCATGACAATGTATCCAGCAATAAAAGATTTATCGGCCTAAAAGAATATTTTATTATAGGGATAACCCAAAATAAAGTCTGCTATTTCTTAATCCATTATATAGAATTGTCCTGTATCTTGTTCAGTTATTTTAAAATCCCTAATATCTGTAATGTTCATTATTATTTACCAGATAGAATTTCCCTCAGCTTAACTAAGCAGTGTTATTATGCTAGTGCCAAAAAGGGCCATATAATCTGGTAACAAACAAAAAACAAAGTTCTCAGAACATTTTTTGCCTGACGGGGGGTGTGTTTACATGTACATTAAGGCACTTTTTCTAATGAGCATTAAATTTAGTACTGCCAATATGAGGTACCAAAGAAATGTGCATTAGGGTGCCTTAATGTGCAGCAACAAATGTGAAAGATTTTTAAATGATGCTTAATGTGCAATACCCTGCATATTAGCATAATTGCACATTTTTTAATGCGACACTTTACTATGCAGTAAAATAGACTGCTGCACATTAAAGCACATGTATAGACATGCCCACTGACATGTAGCAACCACAGGAACAGATATAGCTCTTTTTGGGGAGTCATATGTTTCAAAGACATAATGTATATGATGTAAAAAATAACAAGCCAGCTCTGTCCAGTCCATTTAGTCCAACTATTAAAAAAGGTATAGTTAGGGTAGGGGTAGAGGGCCGAATGCTTACCAAGTTTTGAAAAGCCATCAAGGGCTGCATGGGTGGGACCAGAACTCCTTTCCCCTAACTTTTGCCACCAGAAGTTCTTCCCCTTGCCCCCAAAATTATTCCTTTTAGTAAGGGGTTTTACCATTTTTGAACAGAAAAATATCAAATTATATTCCAAAAATCAAACATGTACTACAACGTTTATTAATTTCATTTCAAAAAATATTTTTGTCCTGATTTACATGTGTTTGTGTAGTGTATACAGAGGTGATAGTATAATAGCTTAAAATGAAGTCTTACTATTGTATATTTTGGGAGGGTGGGTATAGGTTTGTAGGTATGTGGGGTGTGGGGGAGGGGGTGTGTGGCGGGGATTTGTGGGATGGTGGATAGGTATGGGGGCTATGTGTGTGGGTGTGTATGGGTTTTGTGGGAAGCTGTGAGTGTGTGGGGGGAGGGTGGCTGGGGAGGGCTGTGGCTTGCGTGGAGGGGGAAGGTTTGCCCACAGCCTGGCCCCCCCAACCCCATGGCAGGCAGAGACCCTGCCAGCACTCCTGCAAGCCCAGGGTCAGCACTCCTGCCGCTCTTGGCCCTGGGGCACTGGCTCTGTGCTCCCACTCGCTGCCACTTGCCCCTGTCTGCCACTGCTGGCCTTCTCCCACTGCTTCCCCATTCGCCTAACTCCCCAGCCACTCCAGCACCATGTCCCAGCTGCTCCTGCAGTCCCAGCACTGCAGCTGGGAACCACATGATGATGGAGTGTGGCAGGTGTGGGGGGAGTAGGGAAATGGCTGTGGCAGGTAGGGGGAAGGGGTAGTGAGCAGGTACATGGAGAGCAGCGACAGCTGGGTGGAAGCACTGGGCCCATGCCAGTGCACCAGGGCCAGTGCCGGCAGGGCCCAGAGCAGGGCAGCAGGAGTGCAGGGCCAGGCTACCAAGGGTTCTATGGAGTCAGGTCGGCTTCCTCTTCTCCCTGCTTGAGCAGAGCAGTCTGGACCCTGCACTCCTACTACCCTGCTCTGGGCCCCATGGTGTGGGCCCCGTGTTCCCACCTGGCTGTTGCTCCATTCTGCGTGCCTGCTCACTTCCCCTTGCCCCCACCTTCCACAGCCATTTCCCTGCTCCCCCCTGCCTGCCCATCTGCCAGCCACCCAGCATCACCCAGTTCCCAGCTGCAGTGCTGGGCCTGCAGGAACCAGCCCAGTCAGCCCTGAGGACAGGGGCAATCACCTGCAGTCCTTCCCTGCCTCCCTCCCTCCCCTCCTTCTTATCTGTGTTTCCCTCAGCGCAGGGAAGCAGGAACAGTCCCAGGCCAGAAGCCTCCAGCAGCCCCTGCTAGGCAGAGACTTCCAGCTGGGGCTCAGGGTGGTGGGGAAGGGTTGGGGGGGTGGGGGCAGGGCTGGGCTGGACTTGCTGTTGCGGCAAGGGGGTGGGGGCAGGGCTGTTTAGTTCTGCTGCCAGCTCCCCTGGGTCGTACTTTCCTTGGCTCCTGTCATCTTTGACAGGCAGCCAGGGGTGGATAAATATTAATTTTCTAAATTTTTTAGAGGCCCTGTAGACCAGATAGAATAGTCTGGCAGGCCAGGTCCAGCCCACGGGCCATATTTTGCCTGCCCCTGTTTTAAGGGAACTTTCCAAGCTTCCTGGTAGACCATTTTAATTAACTGTCTCTCAGCTCTTAGCAATATCCATCTAGTTGGGGATAATAACAAATGTTGGAAATCTCTTCTTTTTTAGTATGTAGTGACAGTGTTAAGATGCTTTGCAGAAATCATTACACCAGCAATTTCCTATGAAACAGGTATGCTGGGAGCATTTGCCAGTTTTTCATTGTGCTGTTCTGCTACTGACCACAGCTACCTCTTCAGGAACTGTAACCTTGGTCTAATATAAAAATGCTGCTGGCTTTGAAACATCCAGGAAGAGCCTTTTTTTTTTTTCTATACAGTAACTGTGCTATGCTCAGAGCATTGCTACAGTAATCATATCTAGAAGTATCACAGGAGAAGCAGAAAAATCCAATCATTCATCTGCTTTAAACAGCTTCCTGGGTGCCAGCCCAGTCCATGTGAATAGTCTTCATTGATCTTTTTGAAGCATGGTTCAGGTGGATGAGATGCCTGTGATCCTCAGTGTTGGAGGGCTGGTGCTGTTGGCCAGCACCATTTCAAAAGTCAGTTCAGCAGACCAACAGAAGTAGACTATGGCTGCCTAGCAGATGCACTGATTTAGTTTCTTATCCCAGGCAGCCTCCATCAGCAGTACTCCTGTGCAGCTCTAAACAAAATTTAAAGCTGACTTACAACTATCCCAGGCTACACCAGAAGCCTGCCACGTTCACTCCTGCAGCATTTTTAACTAGTTCAGTCTAAAACAGTTTGTGGAACAAAAATTTAATGATGCCATTTTTACAGACTCTTGTATTCAGCAGTGCAAAAATATTACAAAAGCTTTGAGGAATGTAGCTGACTTCTCTGAACTATATGGCCAGCAATAAATGTGTTTGGGTAGTCTAAAGTTAATAGAGTGAGACCAAATGGCAGTCAGTAAAGGAATTTTGGGTAGCAGAGACAATCAAAATTCTAATTTATACAATTTTCACAGGTATTTGAGACACTATAGCAAATAATTTCCATCATCCAGGAAACACAAATTACCCTACTCCTGGTCACTAGCTTCCGTAAGGAGTAATCAATGACACAAGGTTAATCATTTGTTTTTAAAGAAAATGTAGGTAAAACACTCATGATAGATTAACAAACCATATGTTTCTTAATATGGTTCTATTTTTAAACGCTAGTAAATGAAAATGGTAGCTTTTTAGAGGATATCCACTCTCTTTTTGGGTTCAGCTTAATATTGGCTGTCTAATGATTAGTAAATATTTGTATTGCACCAATCAGTGATGGTCTCCCACGATCCATTTAAATTCTGCTTCTGCACAGGGGGAACAAAGGGAGAACTGAGAAAGCATGAACAAGAAGACAAGCTATGTCCACTCCCTACAAAAGGCAGGGAGTCATGTAGAACAAACACATCCACTTTTGAACTCAGCAAAAGGGCAGAGCTCTAATTATATGGTAAAGGAACCCACTCTCCAGAACTTGTGAACCATCCCTGCCTCACTTGGTTTTTCCAGATGAACCCAAGTGGGTTTCAGAGCTCTCTTTATTTTTTTGTATATATTACTGTAAGACCATCTTAGTTAAGAACCATTTAAATTTTGGACCAGAAGCTGTAGGAATATTTTTCATCTCTTTTGTAAGGGCCGGCCACTTACCGAGACCACTTACCATCTAATTTATTTAAAAGGATAAAGTTTAATTTAGAAACAAGGGGGAAAATAACTTTTCAGTAAGAATAATTGAAAATGGAAGAGCCTGCCAAACTAGGTGGCCAAATTTACAGCTCTGTAATACAAAGAAGAATAGAAGGAATTTTCTACATTTTGGTAACAGACTACAAATGGCTGTAATTTTTAGTATTAGCTTGGTGGTCTATCCCATACTATCCAGGGTAAAATAAAGAGAGAATCTTTTCCCGGGTCTCCTAAAACAGGGATCATCAACCTAGGGCCCACACGCCAGATCCAGCTCACCAAGAAACTTCATCTGATCCATGAAGCCTAGATATTGGCAGCATTTTGGCAGCTGTGGCATTCTGCAGAATTCGGCATCAGCCAGGTTTTATGAGTATCAGTGCCAGTTTAATACCTGAGAGAAACAGCAATGGCCATGGGTGGGATGGAAGCATTGACCCACCTCAGACACGGGGGAAGAGAGAGGGAAGAACTGAGTTTAGCAGTTCACAAGACTACCAGAAGATACAAATAAAGTGAATTAGAGGAATGGAAGTGATGGAATAACTTTAAGCAAACCCAGGTACTTGAGAGAAGTTTAAATCCAAATAACCAAATCAGTGGGTACAAGGTTGGCCACAATTTAAGTCTATCACCTACATATATGCCATAACAGAGCTTCCCAACTTTGGTTATGCTAGTCCCTAGACATCTGTAAAAGGCATGTGTGAGTATGGATGACCTGGGAGTCTGGGCACCTATACACACCAGAACATGCAGAAAGTTTGCAATATAGAAGTACCCTAGCAAACTTTAAATACAGACTGAACTCCAGGGAGTAATACGATTACTCTGAAGGTTTCATAGCAGTCTAGTTATGTGGCTTTTAAGTTCAGTGTAATGATATTTAAACAAAAATGGAGAGTCATTTTTCATATTCAAATTCTGTCAGTGAATAAATGCTTGCAGTCCGTTGAGATCATTGGGAACTGCACATGTGCAAACAGCCAATGATAACCTTGACTGTTATGGTGTAACCAGTGTAAGACAAAGCTGTACGTATACCCATAGTATCAACTTTAGTAATGATAGTAACTTTAGTTTTTTCATCATTTTTATTTTTTTAACAATAGTCACATGTGAAATTTTTTTTTAAAGCCCAGGGAAAGATTTGACTGTCAGATCAGAATGAAATGAAACAATGATTATGTCAGGCTTGCTTTAAAAGACCAAAGTAGGTTAAACTCTGGAAAAAAGTGTTAATACAGACTTGTAGAAAATCTGCAAGAAAAGGAGCATTCCCAAAAGTTTGTCTTACTGTGCAAATTTATGCTTGGGAAAAAATCAGCTTCCCATTCAACACCTAGTATTCTGTGAATACTTTCAAAAATATTCAAAATGAGTTTCGAAGTGTGTGTGTGTGTAAAATATCAAATTCAACATGCTCAGGACAGATTATAGGTGAGATATTTCTAGCTGCTTTCCTTCTCTCTATGGTATGCTCATGTATTCCAAGAAGCAAACATGGTGTTCATTATAACACTTTTAAAACACTTCAATATAGAATCTATAAACATTAAGCAGCCAGGGTATACCTACTAACTTGTGGAAGAAGGCAGATCTTCTAAGCCAGTGGTTTTCAAATGGTGGTATGGACCAGTTTGGAAATTTTGAATGTGGGTGTGGACCCCTTTGAATTGTAAGTGTGGGTATTCACATACTTTTGATTCATCGTGGTAATCTTTTGCAGACCCCAAGGGGTCCACAGACCACAGACTGAAAACCACTGCTCTAAGCCACATTAAGTGGTGTGATATAAAATGATATAAATTACACTTCCACAAATGATCATAAGGCAGCCTAGATTGGTATAGTTTCAGTCAAAAAACAAGAAGGCATGTTGCTTTAGCTAACACTTCCTATAACTTAACATTAGTTACCCTTTTTTCTATCCCTTTCAGCCCCTCAGAAAAGTTATACAGGTTTAGACTCCCTTAATAGTTCTTATTTCCACAAGCTACAATATCACTTGAAATTCATGCCAGTCCAGGTTTGAGAGAAATTTTTTTGGTGGGTGCATCTACATGTTTATTTAGTGTGATGCAATAAACTCTGGCACAGTTCATGTCAGAGTTACCAGCTCCTGGGCACAGCATTTATACAAGCAGCAGTTTGAGCCAGGGTCATGTAGCCCTGGACTGGTACCAGGCTCAGGGGTTCAACCTCAGGCTCTGGTTTGTAGCATTGGGTGGCAGAGGGGCTGGGTGGGGCATGAGAGTGCTCAAAGAGGGTAGCCATGTGGCTAAGCATCAGTTGGGGGGTCTGAGCTGACAATATACACCTGGATCAATGTTTATACATGCGTTTAGGTGCAGTTATTTTCACCGCTGTAAGTACTATCTTACAGTGGAAAAAAATAGTTTGCTGCAGTCTAATAGCATTGCATGTGTAGACTGTGATGCTTTACACTGCAGCAAATTAGTTGACTGTGCAGTTAAGCATGTGTAGATGTACCCAGTAATAGCTTGCGCTACAGAATGTACTTTATGATGCAAAAATGCAAATAGAAATGAAAAATTCTGCACTGAGTCACTGAGGCAGTGCTAACTTTTCAACAATAACATCACTAAAATAAATAAGTTGAGTCCCTGTTCACTTCTGAATGAAGGGACTATGAAAAAAGATATGTTTTAAATGTATGCTTCATAATTATGAGAAGTGCTCAGCTATCATATAATAAACAAGAATAAAGGTGTATATTGTCCAATTTCCTTTATGAAAGAAAAAGCTGAGGGTAGTTATAATAAAAAACAAGATAAATACTAAAATCAAATTGTATGTAATAAGCAACAAACAACAAATTCACCCAACTTTGCCCCAAAATTAAATCCACCTGGTAAAAACCTCCCCAATTAAAAAGTTCTTACAACATTTCCTGAAAATGGCCTAGGATCTGCCTCTGGTGAGCGACAAAGGAAAAGGAGTGCCTGAGCTGAGATGTGGCAAACTGAGAATAACTTTTGACACATTTTGGCCAAAAATATTTGGTGCACAGATGGTATTTTCAGGAGCTTGTCCTTGGCTGACCTTAGGGATTGCAGTGGAACATAAAAGAGGAGGTGGTCCCTTAGGTATGTAGGGCCAGGCTGTTTAGGGCCTTATAGATCATGACCAGCACCTTGAATTGTGTCCAGTTTATTGGAAGCCATTGCAGACTGGAGTTTTTAGCTGAACGTGAGAGAGGGTTTGAACAAAAAGGCAGCTGTGTGTTTCTTAAGAAATGAAGCGCAGATTTTGAAAATTTCACTGAATGGCTGTACTTTGTGCTGTACTTTGCATCTGCAAAACCTCTAGGGCAGTGGTTTTTAACCGGGGGGGGGCGGTCTGCAAAAAATGTCTAGCAGGTCTATGAAAGGTGGCTGTAAAGATGGAAGCCCTGCCAGAAGGGGAAGCTCTGCAGGTGCTGCTGCTGCTCCTGCAGCTGCTCCCCAAGGCTGCCTGAGCACCAACAGCAGGCAGCCCAGAACTAGCAGGCAGAGTGCAGCTGGGTAGCTCTACCTCAGTCCTGCTGCTGCTTCACATGGGACCTAGAGACACTGCAGCCCTGCAGCCTCTCTGCTTCCCTGGTGATATCAATCTACAAACTGGGACAGGCATGTATGTGTGAGAGAGAGAGTGAGAGAGAGAGAATGTTTGCTATCTACACAATAGCTTCCCAAAGGGGTCCACAGCCCCATTCAAAATATTTTAGGGGTCCCCAAATGAAAAAAGGTTGAAAACCACTGCTCTAGGGTGCATGTGATACTTGACCTAAGCTAATGAGTGTGCATGGGCAAATGAGTTGAGGTGGCACAAAAGTCAGTGTTCAGTTGCTTGTGGCCACTTCCAAAACATCGGGCCCAATTTTCATCAGATGTTTAGAACAGGCTCCATCTGCAGCAGTCAAATGAAAAAATGGAGAATGCCACAAAGTATCAAGGGATTTGGATAGAAAATTAAAAATTATCAAGGATTTAATCATTTCCTAGTTGCATCTACTATCCAAGAAAGCATGAACCAAACCAAGTTATGTCTATCTAGGGTGCTCAACTGGCAATAACCAGTTTTTTTAGTATCAGGTATTTGCTACTGTAACTAGTCCAATTCAGATAGCAAAAAAAATGTTTTTTATTCTTTTTTACTCAAAAAAACTGATACCATATCAGGAGTCTGTATGATAATTCATTTCTCAGTACCTTCTGATAATCCATATTTACAACTCTTTATGGCCAGCCAAAAGCTTTTATAATCCTGAACTTCATAAACAGATTAATTCAATCTACAAATATGTGAGTATTTGAATAGCTAAATCCACACCTTTTGCACAGCTATGAAAAATTATTTCATAATTCAGTGCATTTGTACTGCAAAGAATTGATTCTAAGCAACTCTTCCTGAATATATGTTAGATTGTGTTTCCCAAATGTATTCAGCCATGTGATATTTAGTACTAGCTCATTCTTATCAGATGAAGTGTGACTGGAAATAAAGCAGGATCTTTTTAAGAGGAAATTGTTCTTTGCTCTATATTTCCAAGCTAAAATAGCCAAGTTCATTGTAATTTTTTGTTTACAATTCATTACTGTCCTTCTTGCTTCTAAGTAAAACTTAATGTAAAGACAATTAATAAAGAAGAAGGAATCATAATACCCTATACTAACTAAATTCAGACTTACGGCTACTCACAGGAGAAATACATGACAGATCTATTGTTCTGTATTAGCAGGATATTGTCCCAGTATATGAACACATGCAAACTTTGAAGGCTTTGAATATTTAAGGCAAGACACTAGTGGCTCATCCCAGTGGGAACCACAGAAAAGGGGAACCTGATTAAATTTAATGTCATTGTCACTTTTTTTTCCATTGCTAAGAATTATATAGGTAGCCATAGCTACCACACTGTTCAGACACCATGACCACAATATTCTCCCTCAGAGGTTGGCGTCAAGGCTGAATTATTCACTTCAAGAATGTGATTCATTACTGGATGTGATTCTTACAGATTAAAAGATTCATCAGTGTATAAAATACATATACATGTTCTGGGAGCCCATTTAAAAATAATCTATTATTATGAACTTGCTGGGCATAAAAACAGAAAGTTACTCATTTCCTTTAAAATAAATTAGGCTCAAAGGACTCTCCTGTTCTGTTCATAAAACTTCAAAATAATCTAGAAACACAACCACCTTTTGCAGTTTTCCATGTAATAAAAGCTGTGGTTGAAAATTTAGGTAAGTATAAAGGGTCATTTATGTATCTGTTCTTGAAATTAAATAAAACATTCAAAATGTTTTCTAAAAGTGGACTTTTAAAAAGCTTTTGGCTGCTTTCAATAACTTATCTATTGTTTTATGCCTTTAAAAGGAAACTTACATACATTCTACAGTTGAAAAGAAAATGTATGCAAGAACAAAAGCACTAGTAAAACACAGTTAACTCCCAGCTACAGCAAACTTCCCTCACATTGTAATTTAACTGTTCCAAAGTAGGATAGACTAATTAGACTCATTTCCATCCCAAATAACTTCTGTGAGCATGCCTCATTTACCACTCACTGAGATACATGAATAAAGAAACGTCTCTATCTACCAAGGATCTACCCAGTGTAAAATTGCTGGTATCTCCCATTTGAGAATAAACTCTGTGTGTGTGTGTGTGTGTGTGTGTGTGTGTGTGTGTGTGTGTGTGTGTGTGTGAGAGAGAGAGAGAGAGAGAGAGAAAGAGAGAGAGAGAGTTTTTAGTTCCATCTCCCCCTCCCCCTCCCCATCATCTCCTCCCTGCTTACAGGGATGCTACTAGACAGTTGTACAGTTTTCCTGTTTGTTTTTTCCCCCTGAAAAGTACAACTGGCATGTTTAAAATTTTCTAGCTTATATATGGTTTGAGAAGCTTATAATGGTGTTGTACTCTAACCTGAACCTGTTTAGCCTCCACAAGAGAAGGTTAAGGGGGGACCTTGTGGCCTGCTACAAACTGGTCAGGGGGGATCAGGCAGGCAATGGGGGAGTCCCTGTTCCCCCG
>NW_017728948.1:70744836-70752866 GCF_001723895.1 Crocodylus porosus | reverse complement strand
CCCGGTGCTCTTTCCTGCCAAGGCAGGGGGTTGGACTAGATGATCTACCTAGGTCCCTTCCGACTCTAGCTACTATGAAACTATGAAACTCACTTAAGATTCCTGCATAAATACACATGATACCACTTTAGGATTTTCTTAGTTCTACAGGTATACTACAGTGAAAAGATCCAGATGCACTTATGGGGATAGTTAAGGAGGAACATGGTGCATGTAAATGTACAGGATATGTGTCAGGAGCACAGATGGAAGAAGGGCACATGACCAGAGCATTGCCCTGGCATATATACCTACCCAGCACCAATTAGAAAATCTCAAAGGCTACTCTAATTTGTCCTAGGAGTTGAACTGGCCTTTGTCTTTAGCCATGTATGTCCATTTCTGATTCCAGTTTTGCACTTTACACTGTTTGTCTACACTCAAGGTTCAAGCTTGAAATTTTAAAAGATCCTAAATAACGTTTTTAACCTTATAGACTTATATGTATAGCACAGCAGTCTCCTCAAAAAGGACAGCCTGACAGCACAGACACTTGTATCGGCCAGTGACACTGAGAGATATCTACTCTCTAGCGTATCCTGGGATTTTTAATATCCGCACAGAGCACCTGACTTAAGGTTTCGTTTGAAGGTTTCATTGCCATATGTGTAAACTGCATGGCATTTGATTTATCTGCCTCAAAAAAGATAAAGGGCTCAGATAGAGGGATAAAGAGTCATCCCGTCTACAACCCTGAGTGGTTCTAGAGATATTGTGCAGGTAAAACTTAAGCTATCTGTTTTGGCCGTAGCTTGGTTCAGGTAATCAGCAAGATGACACAACAACAAAAGGTTACAACCAACAAAATCTAAAATGATACAGTTAAGGGTCTAGCTGGCCAAGAGGAATTGCAATGAGTTATAGGATGTTTTATTTCTACATTGCCACTTCAGATCTAGTCTACATCTGCAGTGATGCAGGCAAAATTGCCCTAGCATAAGTGCAATAAGAACTCAGTTAAATATTACTGCATTAGAAATGAGTTTTGTTTTTGACCATATCCCATTCCACACACCAAATGGTGAGCTGATTAGCAGCCTTAACAAAAAAAGCCAATATTAAAATAGTTATGCTGAAGACTGAACTTCTCTCCACACTTAAAGACTGCTCAGGAATGAGAAATTTTGCTAGTTTTTTAACAGCTCTGTAGATAAACAAGAAGACAACAACCTTTGTGTCAGGCTTTGTGGCAACTTTCCCTCATTCTAATTAGGCTAATAATTTTTTAAGTATTTACTGATTATACAAGTTTTTTTGAGACATCTAGGACTCACTAGCCAAAAATTCTTGATCATCATCTGTAGTTAGTAAAAGTTGCATCCACTCATTATTTTGGAAAATCAGGCCTGAAGTTTTTAGTGTGGCATCCAAAGTCAGTGGCTTCCAAAATATTAATTTCCAGTTTACTTTAATTAAAGAAATAAATGTAAGGAAAGTGTGCTGAGTTCTCAGAGACTGCAGCATACTAACTCATAGTATGAGTTATAGAATACTGTAAATTGATAAGGATTTCATGGATTCAACATGCTTTTTGCAACAAGGAGAGATTTAACAAAGCAAAACTTAAATGCAAAATCAGTGTACCTAATGATACATGATATACCCTCAGGTCAGTATTTTTAGATGCTACTGTCATTTCCCAATTATAATCACGGTTTACAATGTCACCAGGAGCACAAAACCCAAACTGCACAAAGAGCATCACAGCTGCCCACTTGCTTGCTCTGCAAAGGGAACAAATATTTTCCCTGAAGCAATCAACAGTAAAATGAGCCAATGTCCTCATAATAAGAGTTCTGTGCTTTATAGGTATAAAAAAAATACTACAGTTTTTCAGCTGGTAACTCTTATTTTCAAACTTTCCCAGGTTTGGGTTTTTTGTCTCTCTGATTTGAGAGAGTTTTTCTTTTATGGGAGTCAAGGGACGAATTTGTGCCCTATTTAAAGTAAATGGGACTTGGTCATAATCCTCAGAAGGAGCAGGTTTTGGCACTAAAAACTTGATTCAAAGTCCACTGGAAAGACCGCATGAAGAGGGCATCCACATAAAGCTTTCTGAAAGTGTAGAAACCTGCCTGGCTTTGCAAAGGAAGTCTGGCATCTAGTGGACATTCAGCTGCTATATCACTTTACTCTGTTGTAGAGAAAAGTGAGAAAAATATATAAAACAAAAATTAGTAGTATTTCAAATCTGATTTAACCTTCAGATTCATATTCAATAAGCTTGATTTCAATACCCGTTATCATCTATGAAATTAAACCACAACTGGTAGTAAAAATGAATAATGAATCTTAAATGAGAAAGGAGTCCTATGCAATCAGAAGGAAATGTAAGTCTATATTTAATTCTTTCAAAAAATCATGAGGATAGGTAAAAAGAAATTTTGGTAGATAAACTATGAGTAAAACGATTTTTGATGTTAAAAAATCCACTCTGGGCAGATTTTAAATCCCTTTTCAATATTAAAAAAGAAAACCCAAAGAAACAAACTCACAAGTTATATTAGTCTTCTGCAATACCAGTTTTTACAATTCATATCAATCAATAGTATAAACAGAACATAAGGAGATTCTTCAGTAACTGATAAGAAAGAAAGTAATACAGATTAATGTACAAAAACACTGAAATATTATTGGAGGAAAGCAGATCCTCATCATTCTAAAAATGCAGTGCAAATTTGCCATCAAGAGTATTATATTCAGTTTAGAGGTAATTACAGAATTGTTATTCTGAATTACATTCTGAATGTAATACATGGGGAAAAAATCTGTTCCTAATGATTTTGAATTTAACGCATTTATATTTGGCTTTGAGAAGAGTGAATACACATTGCACTTACTTTACATAGATGTTCAGAAAGGATAGGCAGAGGACAGAAGGAGGAGTTGTACTTTATGTAAAAGAGTTGTATGATTGCTCAGCGCTCCAGTATGAAACTGGAGATATGCCTATTGAAAGTCTCTGGGTTAGGATCAGAGGAGAAAGCAACGAAGGTGATGTTGTGGTGAATGTGTGCTATAGAACACTGGACCAGGATGATGAGGTAGATGAGGCTCTCTTCAAACAGCTAGAACAAGTTTCCTGATCATAGGCCCTGGTTCACATAGGGGGACTTGAATCACTCTGATATCTGCTTGGAGGACAATACAGCAGTGCACAGGCAATCCAGGAATATTTTGGAGAGTGTTGGAGACATCTTCCTGTTGCAAGTGTTGGTGTGGCCAACTAAGAGCCATGCTCTTCTTGACCTGCTGCTCACAAACAGGGAAGACTTGGTGAGGAATGTAGTAGTAGGTGACAACTTGGGCAGCAGAGACCACAAGATGACTGAGTTCAGAATTCAGAGGAAAGGAAGGAAGGAGGGTAAGGACCCTGGACTTCAGAAAAAGTGACTTCAACTCAGTCAGGGAACTGATGGGCAGGATTCCCTGGGAGGCCAGTCTGAGGGGAAAGATGTCCAGGAGAGCTGGTTGTACTTTAAAGAACCTTCACTAAGGGTGCAGGAATGAACCATCCTGATATGCAGGAAGACCAGCAATTGTTGCAGAAGACCAGCTTAGCTTAACAGGGAACTCTTCAGTGAGCTAAAACACAAAAAGGAAGCTTACAAGAAGTGGAAACTTGAACAAGCAACTAAGGAAGAGTATAAAAGTATTGTTTGGGCATGCAGGAATGAAATCAGGAAAGACAAAGTGTAACTGGATTTGCAGGACATGAAGAGTAACAAGAAGGGTTTATTTCTGCAAGTATGGCAGCAGTAAGAGGAAGGTCAGGGAAAGTGTGGGTCCCTTACTGAGTGGAGAAGGTAACATAATGACAGATGATGCAGAAAAGGCTGAAGTACTCAATGCCTTTTTCACCTCAGTCTTCACAGGTAAGGTCAGCTTCCAGACTACTGCACCTGGCAGCACAGGGGAGGAGGTGAGCAGCTGACAATTGTAAAAGTACAGATTAAGGACTATTTAGAAAAGCTGGTCATATACAAGTCCATTGGGCTGGACACAATACACCTGAAAGTGTTGAAGTTCCAATGTGATTGTAGAGTCACTAGCCATTATCTTTGAAAACTTGTGGCAATTGGGAGAGGTGCCAGATGATTGGAAAAGGGCAAATATAGTGCCCATCTTTAAGGAAAGAAAGAGGATCGGGGGAACTACCTCAGTCCTGAGAAAAATCATGAAACAAATCCTCAAGGTATCCATTTGTAAGTCCTTGAACACAAAGGTGATTAGGAACAGTCAGTATGGATTCACCAAGGGCAAGACATGTCTGACCAACTTGATTATCTTCTATGATGAAATGACTGACTCTGTGGATACGGGTAGAAGAGTGAGCATGATATATCTTGACTTTAGCAAGGTATTTGATACGGTCTCCCGCAACATTCTTGCAAGTAAGTTACTTAGCTTAAAGAGCCAGTCAGATTAATGGACTCTAAGGTGAATGGAATACTGGGTGGATCATCGGGCACAGATGGTAGTAATCAGTGGCTTGATGTCTAGTTGGCAGCCAGTATCAAGTGGAGTGCCCCAGGGGTCAGTCCCAGGGCATTCCAATATCTTCATCAACAACCTAGAAGATGGGATGAAGTAAACTACAGCAAGTTTGCAGATGACACCAAGCTAGAAGATACACCAAGCAGATGACACCAGTTTGCAGATGACACCAAGCAAGGAGCATAGGGCTAGGATTTAGAAAGACTTCAACAGATTGGAAGATTTGGCCAAAAGAAATTTCATGAGGTTCAATAAGGCACTTAGGACAGAACAATATCATGTACTGCTACAACCTGGGGTCTGACTGACTAAGCAGCAGCTCTGCAGAAAAGGACCTAGGGGTTACAGTGGACAACAAGCTGAATATGAGCCAACAGTGTGCCCTTGTTGCCAAGAAGGCTAACCGCATACTGGGCTGCATTAGCAGATGGAGGGGAGTGATTTTTCTCCTCTATTTGGCACTGGTGAGGTCACATCTGGAGTACTGTGTCCAGTTTTGGGCCCCCCACTACAGAAAGGATGTGGACAAATTGGAGAGAGTCCAGCAGAGGGCAAGAAAAATGGTGAGATATCTGGGGAACAGGACTTACGAGGAGAGGCTGAGGGAACTGGGCTTAATTAGTCTGGAGCAGGGAACACTGAGGGGATTTAACAGCAGCCTTCAACTACCTCAAGGGTGGTTACAAAGAGAATGGAGCTGGATTGTTGTCAGTGGTGGCAGTTGACAGAACAAGAAGCAATGGTCTCAAGTTGCAGCAAGGAAAGTTGAGGTTAGATACTAGGAGACACTTGTCCATGAGGAGGGTAGTAAAGCACTGGAACACACTACCCAGAAAGGTTGTGGAGTCTTCATCCTTGAAAGTTTTTAAGACCTGACTAGCCAAAGACTTGGCTGAAACGATCTAGTTGAGGATAGGCCTGCTTTGATAACGGCTTTGCACTAGGTGATCTCCTGAGTTCCCTTCCAACTCTAATTTTCTATTATTCTATGATTTTAATATTACTCTGACCACTAAAGCTATACTCTTCTACTCTTAGGTGGCATACAGGTGTTCATTTCTAGCAATGGAAATTTTCCACTGCTAGAGATGTTTCTGGGAGGGGGAGTAATACAGGTGTTCTCTCTGTAATCACCCCCTCTGCCCTGCTCCTTGTGCCTTCCCAAAAATGTGGTGATCCCATTCTGGGTTAAGTGTGGTGAGCAGCAGTCACTTCTCATGCTGAGGACTCTGGTGTAAGTAGTGGACAGGGGGCTTGTGGCACTGCTGAGTCTGCTCAATTCCCTATGCTGAGAATCCAGCAGGGAAAAGCGAGCAACTGCTCCCCACCCTCCCCATTCTGGCCTATGGGTGTGGCAGAAGCAGCTGTACTTAGCACCTTCTTCAGCCAGGAAACTGGAGAAATTCTCCCAGGATTAACTTCTACCAGGTGAGAAATGTGTTACTTTTTCTCTGAAGCTGCCATTTTTGTTCCAGGAGTAACTGTGTGACTGCCTATACACTTATGGTCTCTACCAGGAGAGCTGTGATTCTCCCAGCAGAAATGTAATGCTTGTATGTGGCCTTATTCATGCTGGGTGCATCTACAGGTGCAATTAGCCATGACTAGATTTACTGTACATAAAGCTAAAGCGCAGTAAGTAAATTTTGTCAGGTGTCTACACAGGCAAAGATCTGGCACTAAATTTAGTGCCAGATCCCTCCAGCCCTGCTCCAGTTGGCCACACCCTCAAGTCTGAGGTATGTGGGACACCTGTCTGGAGTAGGCAAGGCTACCGCTGGGGAGGCTATCCTGGAGGTGCACAGTACTAGGGCTGTGCAAAGCTTTGGGTGCTGATTTGACCCAGAGGAGATTTGGCTTCATTTGGCGTCTGAATCTCCAAATCCAAATTGAATCAGGAGACCAATGAAAAGATCCAAATCAATTAGAAGCTCTTTGAATCAATTTAGAAAAGATTCAGAGAGCTTCAGGCAGTCCCCATTCACTGCCACAGGCAGCTGAACCCGGACTCCATGCTGGTAGTAGGGATCAGGGGAGGGGAAGCTGGAAGAGGGAGGGGGGGACCATGGGGGGACTCCTGCCAGGCCCCATCTCCAGACCCTCACCCACTTTCCCAGCCCCCCGTCATGGTTGCCCCACCTAGCCGCAGCTCCCGGCTCTTTAAAAAAAAAGTCCCCACTCATTGGCTGCTGCCAGGTGGGGGGATGATCCCCTCTGCTCTCTGCTGCATGAGGGGCTCTGCCACAAGCTCCTGACCCCTGCCCACTCTCTCAGCCTCACCATGACTGCCCCATCCCCAACTCCCAGCTCTTTAAAAGAATAAAAGCCCCCACTCACTGGGTACTGCAGCAGCCTTGGGACTTCTGGGGACTCTTGGCAGAGATCCCCCATGCAGCGTGGGGCAGTGGGGGGAAGTAGGGATCGCTCCCTCCACCCGCATGGCAGGAGCCAGTGAGTGGGGGCTTTTTTTTTTAAGAGCTGGAAACTGTGGTGGGCAGGGCAGCCATGGGGTGGAAGCTAGAAGAGTGGGTAGGGGTTGGGGGGCTCGTGGCAGAGCCCCCTACGTGGCATGGGGCAGCGGGGATTGCCCCCACCCCACGCCTGGAAGCAGCCAATGAGTGCCAGGCTTTTTTTTGTCTGTTTTTTTTAAGAGCCAGGAGCTGGGACTGGGCAGGGGATGGGGGCTTGTGACAAAGTCCCCCATGCAGTGCTGGGCAGTGGGGGGCAGCAGCGATCCCCCTCCGCCTGGCAGCAGCTGATGACTGTGGGCTTTTTTTTCAAACAGCTAGGAGCTGGGGCCCATGGATTTTGTCATTTTGCAATGAGCTCCCTGCAGGCTGGCAGAGTTCCAGCCTGCAGGGAGCTGGGAGAGAGTGGAAGGAAGGCAAAAAAAAAAGGGGGTGCCACGTGCATAGACATGCACATGACCCCAAGCAGCCTGCAGAGTAGCTCCAGCCGGTAAGTGGGAGGCAGGGAAGGAGGGGGATTGAGGCCCCTGTAGTGAGGGAGCTGGGCAGGGCTGGAGCTGCTGCCCAGCTGGATGGTGCTTGGGGCCCAGGGGTGCAATGTGTGGCTGCACGACTCCAGTGGAAAGCAGGATGAGGCTGCAGGTGGCTTGTCTAGGGGAAGAGGGCCAGTTCCCAGCTGCTGCATACACTCCCAGGGGATGAGGGGAGCCGCACCCCCCAGATCTATAGCTGGGGTAGGTGTAGGCTCAGCTCCATCCCTGCTCCCCTCCCCACCAGGCCTCTGGAGCCAGTGGGCATGACCCAGCACAGCTGGGGACAGTGTGGGGATTCCTCACTGCTGTAAGCTCCCCGCTGTTAGAAATGGAGTATTGTTAGAAATGCACAGCTTGTATCTTGCACCTGATAAGAAAGAAACACTGCCAAGGACTTTTTTCCTTGCCCAGCCTTGCCACAGCTTTTCTTATACTAAATCGCAGACTCTCCCCCAGCTTCTCCCTAGCCTTTCTCATGCAGATTACAGAAGCT
>NW_017728948.1:70722105-70744586 GCF_001723895.1 Crocodylus porosus | reverse complement strand
TTTGTGCCATCTAATGAGTGTGTGTCTGTGATTTTAGTGGCCTCCAGAGAAACGAACCGCTTTTAAGCATCACCGCCACCCCCGCTGCCCTAACAGTTCACCTCTAGCACCTCCTGCTGCTTTGGGGGTGCAGCCCTGCACCACTGTCCTAACTGCAACCCCATGCTCAGGAGGCATGTCACCGGGGAAGAGTGGGGGAGGTGAGCAGTGGCAAGGTCTTCTGCGTGGCTTCTTCCCTCCCTGCCACACCAGATTGCGGGGGAGAAGCAGGACACCAGGGAACAGTGGTGAGCAGGGGGCCTGCTGTTCCCTGCTGCCCCGCTTTCCCGTCCCCCTCCTCACCATGACCTGGCATGGCAAGGAGCTGAGGAACCATGCAGAAAGCCTCCTTGCTGTTTCTTCCCCCCCACTGCCCCGGTGATGTGCCTCCTGTATGTAGAGATACAGCAAGGCTAGCAGCATTTGGGGGCTGCACCCCCAAAGCAGCAGCAGGCACTGGAGGCATGTCACCAGGGCGGGGGGGGGAGCTCATAGCAGCAAGGAATCCCCACATGGGTCCGCTGTCTCCAGCCATGCTGGGTTGCACCCACTGGCTCCAGAGGCCCCAGGGGAGGGAAGCAGGGCAGGAGCTTGAGCCTGCAGCCTGCACCTGCCTCAGGTGCAGATCTGAGGGGCTTGGGTCCCCCCTGTCCCAGAGGAGTGTGCGCAGCAGTGAGAAACCAGCCTTCCCCCTCCCCCAGATGAGCCACTCACGGCCCCGTCCTGTTCCTGGCTGGGGCCCTGCAGCTGCATATTGTGGCCCTGGGCCCCAAACCCCACCCAGCTGGGCAGAAGCCTTGGCCTGCCCCTGCCCTGGGTACAGATCTGGGAGATGCAGCTCCCCCTTGCCTCCTGGGAGTGCATGCAGCAGTGGGGAAACATCCCACTTGAGCCCACAGCGGGGGACTGGGGAGCAGGGCTTTGGGTGGGAGACAACAGGCACCAGCAAGGTGGTGGGGCCTGTGGGTGGGCAGTGAGGGGCACCAGCGTGGCTGGGGGGGTTATCAGGGACAGCCAGAATCCCTGCTGATCAGGCCTGTGGAGAAGCACAGCTTGTGCCTGTCACTTTACAGGATCTGAACAGGGAGTAAGCTGCCTTCAGCTGGGAGCAGGCCTAATGAGGTCACATGTTAGGCAGGAGGCTGCTTGATTGGTGGAGAGACTGGAAGCCTGGGTATAAGGCTAGGCCCCAGAGCAGAACTGATAGTTGCTGTAGGAGCCACATCACTCAGTTAGCTGCTGCTCCTAGAACAGCTTGGCGTTTCTGGGTAGGAGCTATGGGGATGGAGGAGGTTCCTGGTCCTGGGTCATGACCTAAAGCTACACCCTGCTGGGGGGATGGTGTGGTGAGGTTGCCTGTGGCAAGGCAGTCTCCAGGAAGTGCCTGTGCCTCCCTGGTGAAGGGCAGGTATGGTGCTCCAGAAAGCCTCATCCCCTCCTGCCTTGTGGGTGACCCTGTGGTAGGGAAAGACTAGGGAAGCACACCCTGACAGAAAAACATAGGGCTAATGCCAACTGAGTAGGGCCTGAGGTTGGGTCCAGGTGGGGAGAATGGGGCCTGAGATAGGGTCCAGGCCCACTGAGTGAGGCCTGAGGCCCAAGGAGCATTAAGCCCAGAAGCCCCAATGTGGGGGGCATTGGAAGGTAGAAGCCCCAGTGAGGGGAGCATGACAGCCCAGCTAAGGGGCTGGGGAGTAATGATGGATATGGATATCATCTGTAAGGTATGGGACACAGTATAAGGGGAGGTTCGGTGCTGTATACTTGCCCTTGGCATCAGGGAAATTAAATGGGCAGCCTCCTGCTTGGGAGCAACTTAAATTGTATCAAAGGCAACGCAGGTGGCCAGACTGCCCTACACAAGTCTTCTTCTCGGGATGGCCCACTTGTTACAAAGCCCTACACTGGGTATCTGGACCCTCCTCAGGCCCATTTCAATTGGTGCCTTAGCCAGACTCACTCTCTTGTTGAGTATGCCTTTGGCCACCTCAAAGGCCACTGGTAGTCCCTCATGGCCTGCCTCAAAGTGGCTGAGAACAACTTTCCGTGGTGCATCATAGCAGTATGCAAAGTATGTATGCTGCACAATATTTCTGAGGTCAGGAGAGAGTTGTTCCGAGAGGTCTGGGCAGAGGAGGTGTACTAGGCAGAGGTGGTCTGGTGGCAGAAGCACGACCTGCAGGAGTAGTGCCAGAGGTGTTGCCCTCCGCGCCCCCCCCCACGAGGTCCCAAGTGAGCTACGTACCTGCCAGTGGGGCCCTGAGCACCAAGTGCAGGAAGCTCTGGTGGACCACCACTTGGAGCAGTCCCCACTCTAGCCCACCTTCCCCACTGTCCACATATCCCCTACCTACCCCCAGCACCACTTTCAGGCCAGGCAAATGTTTGAAGTAAGAAAGCTTTATTCCCCTTGCAACATCCACCCCCATCCCTAAGCCCCTCCCTACCCACCAACAATAAAAAAAACCCAAAAACCTCTCCCCAGTATCAACACTATTTATAGGAGTCTCAGTGTCTTTCTGTGAGTTCCAGAGTTGGGGACTGTGGGGTGGGGGTGCCTAGAGGGCAGAGCCTGAGGGCTGGTGGCTAGTACCCTGGCCTCAGGCCACTCCCCCAAGGTCTGGGAGCTATAGCAACTGTAGAAAATAGCAGGCTTGTCCAGGGCCATGACTGATGGCACTCCTCCAGGGTGGGCAGCTACCTGAGTGCAGGGCCTGCATCCCCTTGTGGTGCCACTCCTGGCACCTCCAGGTTCTCAGGTGTGAGGCACTGGGTTGAGTGGTGGGGCTGGGCCCAGGCAGGTGGCAAGAGATCCACGGTAGGGGCCGGCCACGGGCTCCTGTGGGCTGGAGTCACCTCAGGCCCTCTTCCCAGGCTCAGGCTGTGGGGCTGTGCCTGCTGCAGGGCAATGGGCAGTTGCCAGGAGACCTACCGGGCCAGAGAAAGGGGCTGGGCAGTGGGGGTCACACATGCATTGCCAGGCCCAGGACAGTGTCCAGGGTCTTGCAGTCATCTGTGGCCTCCACTGCCTGGTGCTAGATAGCAATCTGCTCATACAGCTGTTGCAGGCACTTTTACTCCAGGGCCAAAAGCTTTGTCCTGAGTGCTTCCTCTTGGGCAATGTTCTCCTGGCGCCAGACTTAAGCCCACTCCCCTTGCTCCTTGGCACCACCACCAGCTGCTGGAACAGGACGGTCTTGTCTTGTGTGCATTGCTGGAGCAGCCAGTATGTGAAAAAGGCTTCAGCACTAGGTGTTGGTGACCCTAAAGTGACATTCCCGGTGGGGCCAGTGGGCTCTCCCCCACCTCCAAATGTTGGCCCTGCAGAGGCAAGAGACAGAAGCCTTTTGTGAGAGTTTGCAAATTTCAGAGATAATATGCTCTGCACCAGGGGCTTTGCACTGCTCAGCCTCAGATCACAGGCTGGCCGTGCATGGGTGCCCAAGGACCATGGTAAGTCAGGCCAGGCAGGCTCAGGCCCAGGTGACCACTGGCTGAGCTGCCCACCCTTACTCACTCCTCTGGGGCCAGTGGTCTGTTGGGTGCTGGCTTCGGGTATCCTGCCTCTGCCATCCCCTTCCTAGGGTGGAACAGGCCAGGCTGATGGCAACACCTGGTGCTGTGGCTTCAGACCCCACTCCTTGCCCCCCACCCATTGCAGGCCACCTGCTCTTCTGCACTGCCTCCTAGTCCACGGTGCCTGGACTTGGTGGGCATGAGGCTCCTGGACAACTGAGATGAGGAGCTGGCCTGCCTTCTTCTCTGGGGAAGCACCCCAGGGCGAGATCCCTGGTACACTGCCACTGCATCTCAAGCGTGCCCCTGCTGCATGTGCCCAGGCAGTGCATGATAAGCTCTTTTTACAGGCTGAGGAGTGCCCAAGCCACTATGCCATGCTGCTGCTGATCCTCCTGGTGACCCAGGCATACCTGCACTCCTGCTTTTGGACGCTGAGCTATGATGGTGTGAGAGACAAGCCTAGGCTCCACCTGGAGGGATATCTGTGGCAGTGCTACACATCCCTGCACAGCACTGCTGAGCAAGATATTACCCTCTCCCCAGTGCAGGACTTACCAGGCGTCCAGGGTGGGTAAGGCTGGTAGCTCAGTACAGGGCTCTCTGTTGGTGATGGTGTGCAGCTGGTGGTGCACAGAAGAATACCACCCAGCCAGCCCCCCTCCCTTCCTGGGGAGGAGCTGGTGTTGCTGACGGCTCGTGCTCTCATGGCTACCCATTCCTTGTGGTAGGGTCTAGGGCTGCAGAACTGGCAAGGCATCCATTGGCCAGGCCTTCCCAAGCTGCTAGTGGATGCAGCAGCTGGGGAGGTGCTCAGTGCCTGTGGTTCCTCCTTCAGTGACATGTCACTGGAGGGGCCAGACCAGGGCGGGGGTTTGGGCAGGCTTCCCCTGCTGTTGAACACTGCAGGGGTGCAGCCTGGGTCCCAGGGCACCAAAATGTGCTTCATAAAGGCCATGGTCTTGCGTGTATGACCGGGCCCATGATTGTGGTCAGTCACCGCCACCTACTGTGCCCTCAAGGCCTTGTCCTTCGTGCAGCACTGCCATGCCAACTGGGAGTGCCCTTGCTCCTGCATGCTGCCTGACAGGGCCTCATAAGCGGGTTTGAGTGCCCACCCTGCTTGAACTGATGCAGCACCTCTGCATTGAGCCGGAGCACCACAAGGTCACCTATATCCTCCTGGGTCCAGTTATGGCTCTGGGTGATCACTATGGGCATGCGCATGCGGGTAGAGCCAGCCTCAACAGGGGAGAGGAGCATGCTCATACCATGCTGGCTGTCTGGGCTCCTACATAGCTGTCCCTGTGTTGCTAGCTCTGGAATGCTGCCAGCAGTGCAAGTGCAGGGGCACATCATGGGACTGGGAGCTGAGCAGCAGAGACAATGCACCACAGCACCTGCAAGCACAGGACAGACTGGTAGGTGCTGGCCTTGCTGCTAGAGACAATCAGCCAGCAGCCCTGGAGCAACATCAGGGCTGGGCAGTGGGGTGGGCAGCAAGCTTCAGCCTTTTGTAACACCCACCTGTGGCCAAGCAGCAGCTCTGGGTAGGTAACATGACAGGCAGAGGCAGCCTCTTTTGTGTCCAGGGGGCACACAGGGCCTGCTGTGCTCCTGGGGAGTGAACAGGTTTTTCCAGCATCCTGTGCAGTGTGCCCCAGGGTACAAAATGGCTGCAGGCTTTTATAGCCTGCAGCTGCTAGGGTCTGCCACAGAGGCACCCAAGCCCTAAGGCAGGAGAGGCTCCCAGCCAGGAGCCCTGGGGCTGGCCTCAGGCTGGCCCCCTAGTGTCAGAGCAGACCCAACACTAAACTTAGTTCTGAGTCACGTCTACATGTGCATTACTGTGCTTTAATGAATTGTAACTAAACCTGATACCTGCATTTGCAGGTATCAAATTTAGTCATGATTAGCCATTTTTACTGTGCAATAAAGGCACACACATGTAGAAGTGCACCCATACCAAGCAGTAAACTAGGCTAAGGCACAATAACATGTCTCAAGTAGATGTGCCTACTAAGTAGTACTTTACCGTGAAATTTGTCTATTGAAAACAACAGACAACTCTGGGAGTTGGGTACTAATTAAGATGTGTAAAAGTAGAAAATCTATGCCTTAGTGTATATAAACCACTTCAATATATTTATGAGTTAAAATAACTTTTTACTAAAACGCTGCTTCACAACTTTTTAGAATAAAGTTACAAATTAGGTGAATTTTCCCCAAATCAGTTTAGTCTACATACTATTATAATTGATGCATCTGTTCTCTTGGAGGCTTTCTACTTAGAAAAATACAATTTCATAGTTCTTAGGGGTGGAAGGGACCTTACAAATCATCGGGTCCAGCTCCCCTGTACTTGGGCAGGAAAGACTGCTGGGATCAGATGACCCCAGCAAGATGGGTGTCAACATGCTTTTTGAAGATGGCCAGGGTAGAGGCTTTCAGGCACCCCATCCTTACCTTTCACTGGGGAGGCACAGGTGTGGCATTTTCTGGAGGCTGCCCCACCACAAGCAGCCTGGCCACACTATCTTTCCCAGCAGGGTGTAGTTTTAGGTCATGCCCCAGGACCAGGTACCTCCTCATCCCCATAGTTCCTACCCTGACCTCCAGGTGTTCCGGGAGCTGCAGGTTGAGTTATATTGTTCCTCTGACTCCCTAGCTGTAACTGCCAGTTCTGCTCCTAGGGCCTGGGTTTATACTGAGGCTACCTAGCCCCCCCTCCAATCTGGTAGCCCCCTTTCAGTCACATGACTGACTAATTGGGCCTAACCATACCTGCCAGCTGGTCCACAGCCTGCTCAAGCCCCTTAAAGTGGCAGGCACCAAAGGTGCCCTGCAACACACTGGCATAAATGGATACATCATAACATATTATCGTTAACATGTAGAGTAAAGAACAATGAGCCATTAAGTTAACTGTCTTCCATCAGCTGCCTTAACAGCAATAGCACAGCTGCTACACTGTGGAGCAGGAATGATTGAAGGGGTCACTGGTGGGATGAGCACCTCTGGGCATTGTCCACCTATGACAGGGGCAATCAACTGTACAATAGCAAAGACATCTGGGAGTAATGGCCCATTAAGCTAGTGGGACTCCCGGTACCCCAAGCACACTAGATCTTCCTGGAGGATTCTGGTGACTCATAAGTATTGAATAATGCTGAATGAGGGACTGGTTCGCAGGCTTTTTAGAGCCTAGTTAACCTAGAATATTGGTCTGATATCTAGACTCATGGGAGACAAGGTGCAGCAAGAAGAAAGGATAAGAATCTGTACTTGTTTTCCATTTTTTTCTTCAAATCTATGGTCTGTTTTGTTTGCATCTTTCATTCTATGTAATAAATCTTTTTGCTGTTTGTCTCCTTACTGATTGCCAGTAGAAAGTGATTTATAAATGAGTGATATTCTAGGCTGATTGTCCCCCACAAAGAGGAGGACCTACAATTTTTCTTCCATAGTCCGGAAGTGGGGACCACTTGGGACCATCAGAGATTGCTCACTGTAGCTGCAGAATCTTGTGTAAGGGGAACTGAGGTGCTGGGATAAGGGGCTATCTCCAGGCAACCTCAATATGTTACTTTGAGCAAGCAGCAGAATAGTGGAGAGAAAATCAGGGCTTCAGCAGATCCCTGCAGATGTGTTTGTGATCAATATATCAATGTTAATTTAACTGCAGCTGTTATTGCCCCTTTTCTGTATGGGGTGTGGGGTGTAATGCAATAACTAGAGAAAGTTTACAATGTTTTCAAGGTTAATGTTGCTTTAATTACCAGAACTTGCATTTTAATTGTGCAGACTTAAAGTTGCTATTAATGTAAGATCTGATTGTTTTCCTCACATGGTGCAATTTATGGGAGGGTCTAAGTTGAGGAAAACTCAACAGGGTTCACCTGCAGTGTTCCTTTTGGATTGCTCCATTGAAATAGTGGAATTTGAAGAACATGTGTATTTTTTTCAGTAATGAGCTTGGGAGCCAGGTGTAAAAAGGCAAGGGAAGTGGGGAGTTCTACAAGGAAACAAAGAAAGAACAAGAATATTTAAGATGATACTGTTTTCCTTTTTCCAAAAAAATTCCAAACTCAGAATTAGAGGGATGTAAGCAACTATTCCTGGGTTTCTTTACCATTATCATGATGGACTTTACATCTCAAAAAAGTTATGGGGCTGGGCCATAAGCCCGCCCTTACCACTCCACACCAAAACAGAAATTGCTCAGATGTCTTGTGTTTCTATTTTAGCATTGTTGCTAATGTCCATATCTACCTGCTTGATGAAAGCTAAGTTCTGTTTGTGTTTCATAACTAGGGACCTACCTAATTTACAAAGCCTGCCACTGGATTTCAAGGTCCCAGTGCAGTGTTAGGTGCCATTTTCTCAGAGGGAACCTGGAAGCTCTGGCCCTCCCCAGAGATTGACAGGCGGTGAGGGGAGGGCACTTCTGGGGCCCCTCAGGCAATCAGATGCGTGGGGGGACCTGCCAGATTCTGCTGCAAAAATCTTCCCCCTTTTCCTCCCTCTCCCTCTCCTCCATGCTTCAGGATGCCAGGGCTTCCCACCTCTGTTTGAAGCTGCCTTTCCCCCCCCCTGTTTTTCTGCTTGTCCATGGTCCCCATGATTTTTTGTAGGGACTGGGCTTTTTCATAGGGAACCTACCAAATTCATGATTTCCATAAAAATCGCAAAATCTTAAATTTGGTAGATCCTATTGATATCACTGTTCCCAAGACTGCCCTTGGAGGAGGATTCCTACCACACACTGGGGCTGGTAAAATTCTACAACAGTATGGCCAGCCTGGTCTACACAGCAAATGCAGGTGGCCCACTTACTCAGCGTAGATCACTGAACCCAGAACGCTCCATGAAGTCCTGAAAAGGTGCAGAATATTGTTGTGGAGATGGCTACCCACAATCCTGCAAAGATGAGTTGAAAACCATACGTTCAGAATCTTCTTTGCACTAATATCTTGCTCTTGTTTTTTGTTTGTTTTTTTAAAAATAAAACATCACAAATTATATTTAGCATTTAAAAGGTCACACCACAGACTCAGGAGAAGCAGCACTTCATTACACATACATAACTAATAAAGGCCATCTGAGTATGCTCAGGAGTTTTATTTTCCTCCTCCGCCTCAATTGCATACAACTTACTTTTAAATGTTTCTACTAACTTGGCATAGTCACTATTTCTAGTTAAAGATTAGATTTTAAATCTCAGCTGTTTAAAGGATTAAACAAACTATTGTAGATTTTTTTAATATAGATGAAATATCCCTAACCTTACTAAATATAGCTGAGTAAAATGGTCTCCCTGTTAAAATAAAAAATACCATATTTACTTGAATCCAAGATGAGGGGGGGTTTCCCCATTTAACATGACGGGGGAGACCCTTCTTTGGATTCAAGTACAAGGTGGAGGTCAGGGCAGGTGGTTGCTGTGACTCTGACTCTGGCCCTGATCCAGAGGGATAACCCTGCAGCCTCTGGCTTCCTATTGCTTAAGGTCCAACACAATTCCAGCCCCATTCTAGCCCAAGGCATGGAGCACAAGAGTAGCTCCAAACCCTGGCCAACCTATGACTAGTTACTAATGCTGCTGTTTGGCTGGGCTGGGGCCAGGGTCAGAGCCAGGGCCAGGGATGGGGCCAGAGCTGTAGCTACCCTGTGCTCTATGCCCCAGGTCAGAACAGGGGTAGAGTCACATCAGATGATAAGCCATGAGAGGGAGGGGCAGAGGCTGTAATGAGGGGCAGAGTCTTTAGGGTCAGGTAAAGACAGAGGCTGAGGGTGAAGGAGGTGCAGGAGGCAGCAGATACAGGCATTGGAGTATGCAAGTGCTGGGGAGAAGACGACAGAGAAGACTAGCATCCCCCATACCTGCCCCCCTGCTGCTGTTTTCCCTGCTGTAGCTGTTGTGGGGGAGGGGGAAATTTAAGATGGCCCCTCAATAATTAGATTCTATACATGGAAAATTATAACAAATTGATAAATTTTCCATGTATAGAATCTAATTATTGGGGGGTCATCTTAAATTCAAAGTAATCTTGGATTCAGGTAAATACGGTAAATCATAATTGGACAGACACCAAACAGGAAAGGAAATGTTTTCAGAAAAACTTGTGTCTCAAAATATTTAAATGCAACCTTAACAATAGAACACTCTATCATGTAAATCTATAATACCACCTCAATGAATTGAAAAAGCCTGTAATATCAAACAATTAGTCATACAAATCTAAGTTTAAGCATGAGAGCTTTTTTTAATCTCAGAGTATTTAGGATAACTTCCCAAAGTAAATGCTAGATTATAGATTTTGGCATCACGTAGTCAGCATTCATAGGATCATAGAAAAGTGTGGCTGGAAGGGACCTCTGGAGGCCATCTAGTCTAACCCCCTGGACTGAAGCAAGATCACCCCTATCCAAAACATCCCAAGCATATCCTTGTCCAGCCAAACACTAAAGCTAAATGGCTAACCCTGTCACACAACCACAAAACATAGCATCTTAACCTGCTGTAGGTAAAGCATTGGGACAGTGGTGGCCAATGTCCTGCTGCTGTACAGGTTGTTCAAATATACTTGAGAGATCCAAGGAGGAGAGCCATTCTTCCCTGCTACCAAAGAAGGGAAAACCCTCATGCCCATATCAATCTAACCAGGTAAAATTTCTTCATGTCACCAAAAGTGGAGATCAATCTGACCCTGAATGAAGGGGCAAGACCCTCTAGTTTTTAGTTCCAGCAGGAGTACTGGCACACCCCAGACAAAATCCCCAGAAGACATGGTCTGTTTTTAGAAGTGTGATAATTCTTTCCAAGACAGAAAAATATTTTTGTGTTCCAAGTACAACATGAAGCAACAAGAACTCTTCAATTCTAACCCTGCTTCTCTTAGTGGCCTTAAATAAGTCAATCTATTTCACGCCATTGTTCCATTTTTAAATAAAGGGAAAATATATGTATTCACCAAGACAAGGTGAATCATTTTGGAACCTGTGTAGTTCAGAATGGATCATCACACTTTGTTCTTGTAATGAATGATTTGTATGCTGGCAGTATATTTTAAAATGATTTGCATCTGCCTATTTAAAAGTCTACGCCTTGTGGTAAATTCACAATGGGTAAACATCTGTACTGTATTCCATTGGGAATAAATATGCAAATGAGTTGTCCATAGGACTTTGGTATCATAAGAGTGTTTTGCTCTTGAGAGGGGAAGACTTAGGTAAATCCTGTGGTCCACAAGGACCTTGCTGAGGGAAGAGCAGCATCTCACTAGTGGGTGCAGATAGAAGTGACAGTTTTCATCCAGTCTTGCTAAAGCAGTTTATAGCTGTGGCCAAACACAAGAGGACAGCTGCAGATAGCTTAAAAATGGCCAGTTGGGTGAAAATCTGACCCCTCATTGTATGAGGTATCAGATAAAGACATTTCAAAACAGCGTCTTTTGTAAGTTGTGTCTGTGGAACTCCCAGCCTGCCACTGTTTTCAGAGTAGGAGTGGGGAAGGGAGCAGGAGTTCAGTCTGGGGGGTTTTCCATGCCCCCCCAAGGGGGAGAGTGTATTGGAGCCCCCTCCTAGGTGGGAGGAGGGCTCCAATTCACTCACCCCACCCTTCAGTATCAGATGGGGAGCCCCAAAAGAATGAGCTCCCTCTACTGCAGGGGCAGGCAGTTATTTCGGGCGGAGGGCCACTTACTGATATTTGGCAAGCCATTGAGGGCCATATGACAGGCAGCCAGGGCCAGATAAATATTATTTTTCTTAAAGTTGGGAGGCCCTGTGGGCCAGATAGAATGGCCTGGGGGGCCGCATTTTGCCCACCCCTGCTCTACTGCCTTTCCCCCCTCCCATTCTGAAAACAGCAAGCCCTGGCAGAGAGCCCTGGCTATTGTTATGGGAATTTGGCTGCAGGCTTCCAGGTCTTTACAGGTTTCAGTTGCTCTCCTGTCTTTAGGTGGAAGATACTCTGTGAGGAGACTCACACTGCTTCAGTCACCAAATTGAACTGGTGTGGGAAGATGGATAATATTTCAGGCACCTCACTGAGTCCTTTATCAGAACAGTGACCTACAGCCTGAAGTGTTTGAGTGGTAGGGGGCAGGGCACTAAGGTTATGCTGGATCATCCACTGTACCTCTGAGTCTGAATAGAGGGGATGATCCTTATTGGCTGTCAGGATAACAGTTAAGTCTCTTAGGGATTACCTGGTAGCCAGACCCGGGGTTGTCAGACCCAGCAAATGTAACAAGCATGTGGTGAACATTTTGAGCGCTGTCAAAATCTGAAGTGGTTAAGAACTGACTGTGAAAACCCTCTGTTCAGTTTTTCTTCAACCAAGGTGTAGTTTCCTGAAATACTTGGAAGTTGACACAGTCAAGAAACATGGAAAATGAATTGAAATAGTAATGTACTAAAAGGAACAGGCAGTGTACCCATGTGTCAGTCTGTGGTTGAAAAGTTCAAAGAATAATTTATGTATAAAGACATAGGTGACTGATAATTGGTGATAGTTGGGGGGGCACAATTTAAAGGTTCTGGTGGTATACAGCGGGGTTCAGGGCAGGTACTCAAGAGACAAAGGAGTTTTGATTTCTATTCTAGAGCTACTTTTAATGTCATGTTTTATGATAGTATGTAATAGCAGGTGGAGACTGTTCTAAAACAGAGCTACACATGAAGAAAACTGTGGAAAAGAGTGTGTGAGGCATGGTGTGTGTGGGGTGGGTGGGTCACAGGGTGTGTGGGTCTTTCCAGAGCTTGACCTGTGCCCCAGTGGTGTGGGACTGGTTCAGACTCACCAGAGCTTGGCTGCTGATGGCTTGGACCAGCCCCATGCCATGGGGCTATGCATTAAGTTTTGGTATTCTTGAACCATCCCTATCCCACTGAGGCCCCCCCAATCCTCCCGCTGTATTTGGCCTTGGTGAGGCTGCAGCTGGAGTACTGCATCCGGTTCTCGGCTCCACAATTTTAAAAGGATGTGGAAAAGCTTGAGAGAGTCCAGAGGAGAGCCATGTGTATGACCAGAGGGCAGGAGATCAGGCCCTATGATGAAAGGCTGTGAGCTATGGGATACTTCAGCTTGGAAAAGCGCAGGCTCAGGGATGCCTAGTGGATACCTATAAGTATATAAGGGGTGTACATCAGGATCTGGGGGAACACCTGTTCACCAGAGCACCCCAAGGGATGACAAGGTCAAATGGTCACAAACGCCTCCAAGACCATTTCAGGCTGGACATAAGCAAAAACTTCTTTACTGTCTGAGCCCCCAAGTTCTGGAATAGACTCCCTCCAGAGGTGGTGCAAGCACCTACTCTGGACTCTTTTAAGAAACATTTGGATGTCTTGCCTTGGTGGGATCCTTTGACCCCAGCTGATTTCCTGCCCCTGGGGCAGGGGGCTGGACTCGAGGATCTCCTGAGGTCCCTTCCAGCCCTAATGTCTATGAAATCTATTAAATGATGCAGGGCCAATTCGGCTTGCCAGAGCTCAGCCCCTGGCCCTGATGGCACAGGTTCAGTTCCCCAACCCTGGCTTGCCAACCCCTGCTCCCCCAACCCATAGACTTACTTACATGCAGCTGCAGGAGCTTCTCCCACCACCCTGCCTAGCTGTACTGCCAGCTGTGTATGTGTGTACACACATACACGTGCATGTGGCACCCTTGCCCTACAGCCCTGAATTTTTTTCCGCTTTACCTTCCTGCTCCTTTCCTCCCTTTCTGTAAATCAAATCAATTAACATTAAATCTGGGGGAGCAAGTACTCCCCATGCCCTCCTGATGTGTCGCCAATGTATAAAGATGTATGTTGTCGGGAGAGTTTTAGACTCGAGTACCCTAGTATTCATCTCCTCTGTCTATTGAATTAACCATCTGACAGTGAATATAGGCTGTTTGGTTTCTATGCTTTTTTCTTACTCATCGCTGAACTTGCAGCAGCAGGACTGAGAGAAGTGTCCCTGGAAATTGCAACATCCTCAACTCTGTAAACATTTGTAACATGGTACTTGGTCCAATGTGCTTTTCTGCAAAACCTCTCATGCAAAGTCTTTGGATGTATTTTCTCTTTCACCTTCCATTATAGTTGGAAGCTCAGCAATTGGATATGACTGAGGTAGAGAAGGTCCTGGATGTAGCAGTAGCCAATCTCAGGCTGACTATTAGCTGCTAAAGTGGTGCAGCCATGAAAAACACAAATGTGATTCCAGGGTGAAGCAGGGGAGTATTTCCAGTAGAGATAGAGCGGTACTAGTGCCACTATATATGATGTCAGTGAAAGCTCATCTGGAATACACTGTACAATTCTGGTCATCCAAATTCAGAAAAGTTTACCAGTAAATCAAACTGGTACAAAGACAGATAAAGGATGATCAGGGGATTGGAGAAACTATCTTTTAAAAGGAAAGTAAAATAGCTTGGCTCACTTCGCATGGCAAAGCAACGGCTGTGAGGGAATATGACTGTTGTTAATAAATTAATCAAGGCAGTATCACCAGGAAGAGAAAAGAACAATCTGAGCTGAATAACAGTGTTGGCACAAGAGCAAACTGGATACACTGACTGTGAATAAATTTAAGGCTGGAAATTATAAAATTCCTAAATATTAGAGCAATCAAGTTCTGAAGCCACCTTCCAGTGGGAATAGTTCACCGTATTATTGTTACATTCCCAGGGTAGGTCTGACAATCAGGTAATCCCTAAAACTTTCTTGTGCTTTTAGGGTAGAGCTTGATACATTTATGAAAGGATTATTTGGAACCTCTAAAGAGTAACAGAAGGCTGGTGCAGAAGTTCCTTTCCAATCCTATGTTCCGAACTCTTCTAATCAGATTGATATTTTAGCCTCAGATATACTTACTATTCAACATGTATTGTTAAGGAACAGCCTTGAAGATAGAGCAGTAGATAGTTTTCTGGCAGGTATCACAAACAGAAGATATATTGCATGAAGATAATTTTTCATCAGTCAATTTACTAGGCTAGTTCAGACTAGTATATATTCATTCTATAGAGCATCAGAGATGTATTATCACAGGGTGTGGTTCAGTAGGTAGATAAAATGCTATTTTTGTAGGTACTAACTTACTGAAAGCAATAAAGACTGAATTTATTTTTTCATTGGACTGAATCCATTTTTTAAACAATGACTTCAGGATAGTTGCTATGTATTGTATAATTAACTTTAAGGCATGGTATGATCAGACGCAATTTTTGCACTTCTTTTCAGGAAAATTTTTGTGATTTTTGTTTTAATTAAACCATACATGAATGTCAACATGTTTGTAAAATAATCTGATTTACATTCACGATAGAAAAATACTTCATGGAAATGGGTGGGATTTTAGTCCATCGGATGAGTTTGCCTTAGTTTTCTGCAGTAGTAATTATGGTTTTCAGTTCACAGAAAAGTGAATTAAGAGTCTAGCATCAGATTTCCATATGCAGTCCCTATTTGCATGGCCAATTCCCACAGGTATATGCACACTGGGCATTATATAAATACTATACATGATTCTTAATACGTTTTGCAAGTAAGATATTAGAAAAACTGTGAGTACAGGTTCTGTAATTTCAAGTCTCTGTGCATGATATGGCAGTTGTTAATGGGCTATAACTGGCCAAAGGAGAACCAAACATGAATTGTATATTCAAGAAAAAAATCCTCGGATAACAAATACAGTTGGTATTATGAAAATAACTTCACTCCGAGGTTATTTTTAGACAAAAAGAGGAAATTTAAAATAAAACCATCTTGTCTTCCAAAACCAGTTCTAGTCTCTCGTTCTTGCCAAGGGGTATTCTTTTTTAACTTTTCTTTTCCTTTTTTATTGTCTCCTGAATAGAATACACTGCCAGTTAAACAGACAGTAGAGATTTCCTTTGGGTAAGAAAGAAAAGTCAGGTCTGGGACAGTTCCAACCTGAAGCCTTACTTTGTAATCACAGTACAGTTTACACATCAAAATGTTTTGGATACTCCTGTATTAAGGTATGGTGAGGTTGCTACAGCAACATCATGTACTACATATGACTCTCATCACTAATCCAACTGCAGATGTGTGAGGTTGTTTAAACATTTTATAATATTTCTTTTTTGATTTATGATCAAGTACAAACCTATCTGCAGCTGACAGCTTGTCTTGCTGCTTACAATTTATAACAAACCAGAAACACCTCCGACTAATGCTGTACAATATTTGGGGGCATGCCCCAACAGATGTGCTCTGAGAGTCTGTGATAAAGACCCTGTGGGTTTTACATCACAATGCTAACCGCAGCAAATATTTTCAAACTGGTACTAACTAAATTTTTTTCTCTCACTCTTACTGTATAATTCTGTAGAATGCTGTACATGTGCAAAGCACCAAACCATAGAAAAGACATGATGTAAAGACAAAAGAATGGTAATTGGAAGAAAATAGACTTTTTAGCATTGACTATAGGCACATGTGGGCTTCTGTCGTTTAATGATAAACAACACTTTTGTTAATATACTCTCTACCACATACTAAAAACATACTGAGCAGCACACTTTTGATTATAATAAATAACAACTCCAACAAACAATGGCAAAGAAAAATGAGCAGAGTAAAAAAGTCCATATAGACTCCTATCAAGAGGCTGTAGAGTTTTAGTATTTTTTGTATGTTACTCAATACTACAGAAGATTAACATTTGTTTAGTCATAGAAAAATATCTCTATTATGAACTTATTAAAATTATCCCTGCTTCAACTGAAGTCCAACTGATTTCCATGGGAGCAGGAAAAGATTTAATCTGAACATTGCTCATGTTTAGATTTTCTTCTGATCTCTTTCAATATGCTTAATCCCCTTCCCTTTATTACCTGCCCTCTAAATCCATTTTAAATTTAAACTAGTGATTATGTACCGGACACCTCAATGTCTCAGTTGTACCAGACATCTTCCAGTGGATGCACCAAAATTGAATTGATAGCTAAAGGCCCCTCTACATGTGCACATAAAGGTGCAATGGGATCTAATGCATGATCCACATAATTGTGCCTCTTGCCATGCCAAATGTGCATATTAGGACGGGTGATTGTGAATCAGACCCCACTGCGCCTTATTGTTAGTGCAGGGATAGCCCAATCCCAAGGTCTCCCTGCACTGTAAGACCAGAATTTAGTTGTCCTTTAAGTGACCCTGAGGCCAGTAAAATATTCACACTGCCTCCTGCTAATCTAATCTTGAGGTGAGGTGCGGTGCATACTGTGATAAGTGCCACGTGCAACTGAATTCTGTGTGTGACTGGGAGTCTGTGTGAGACGCAGGAGAGGAGAGGTGCGAAGGAGTATGTGTGCATGTATGGTGCATGGGTGTCTGGTGCCTCTTGAGTTCAGGGGGTGGGGAGAGGAGTGGTGACCCCTGGCGGCCGATCCCACTATTGCTAGCAGCCCCGCTCCCCAGCCGGCGCTCACAGGGTGGGTACTGATGCTTCCGCTTGCTCTCCTGCCCACTGGCTAAACAGGGAGTGCAGCCTGTACACGGTACACTGACGGTCTCAGAGGATGAATGTGCACCACTGTACACCCCATACGTCTCATCCCTGATGTGGTGAATCCTTGTAGGTCCATGGGCCTGTGAGGTGGTGAGGGTAAGAGGGAGTGCAGAGAGAGAAAGGTTGAGTGCCTGGGAAGCAGATATTTGAGATCTCTCACCACTGGTGTGCTTGTAGGATTGGGAAAGACAGACAAACTGCTGAGCGGAGCCCAGTGTCAGTCGCCACTGACTTGTTGTCTTACCCAGTGTACGACTTCACAGGTGAATATTACCCTTCTTTCCCTTTCTGTGTTAGTTTGTGTACCCCTGTCATTGTGTATTGTACTGTGTATATAATGTAGTATAGAGTTATAGTATAGAGGTATAGTATAGCATTATAGTATAGGCTAATAAGATAGCTGATAGTGTTATGGTTAGTTATTGTTATTAATAAACCTAGCATGCATAAACTTAATTTGTGTGTCTTGCCTCACGATTAGTCAGGGTCCAGGTGCTGTATGACAGATGACAGTGTCTGGGTCCTTCCTCACTCTCTGCCCACCCATCATCTGGGGTGGTATCACTAATTATCAAGTGGTTTACTAATTTGTCCCCAACAGCACCATCAAGAAGCAAACTCCCATGGCTGGAAGCCTGACATGAGAGTGCCCCAGGGGTGGCTGTGACACCCCCTGGTGGCTATGTGGCTCCTGTTCCATTTAGCTCTCTGAGATACCCTCGCTTTTTCGCTTGGCTGCCATGCCTTGCTGGAGCTATTTTCTGTTGTAGAAGCCCACTAGTTGTGCCAGCCCACTAACTGTGCAACAAAAACTTTCCCTATGCTAGGTCAGTAACTTCCTCACAGGCTATAAGTCATCCTCAGCTCTACATCTGCATCTCTCAAGGACAGTCTGGGTGCCAGTCAGTCCCTTTCTGCAGCCATCCTACTTGGGAGCTCTTCCCCCTCCTGCCTGCAGGGCCAAACTGCCCACTCTAGCTCAGGCCCTGGGTTTATATGCCTCAAGGCCCCACCCCCTTTCCATCATATGGCTCCCCAGCTATACACAGGAGTTTCCCCCTTTTAATTAAGGCCAGCCTGTGCCCCTGCTACTACAACCGCACAAAGACAGCCTGGCCTGCTGTATCCTCTCAAAGTAACAGGAGCCTTCTGGCTCCCTGTTACAGAGTCCCCTCAGCTGATGAGGGTCCCAGCCATGGGGGAGCTCAATGTACCCTGATGGCTGGAAAACTGCAACTGCTGCACTCTCTCAACCCAAGGGTTGCACCATGCACCCCTGCAGCTGGGAGTCCTGTGACCTGGGAGTTCCCAGGCTCAGGGCTGCACATGCCCCCTCAAGCCTTCCTGATTTAATAGCAGGCTGTTTGCATGTGTCAGTGGCATAATGTATGTTAAATGACTTTGAGATGCAGCAAAATAAAACATCTCTAAAGTGGTTTAATTTGCTGCTGAGGGAAGCATTGGGCCCCTTGCATCTCAGGGGCTGTGCAGGCAGCCCCTGGAGGCAGCCAGGTGGCAGCCTGTGCAGGCAGGCTTCACTGAAGGGAGACAAAAAAAGTGTTAAGCCTGATCTTTTTTTTTTTCCTCCCTGCAGCCTGCCTGAGCTGTGTGGGAGCCCGGTGCTTCTCTCTGCAACTGTGGTGCCCTCCGGGACTGGTTGGGCTGGGTGCTTGTGGGGCAGGTGCTGCCTGGGGGGCGCCACTGCTGCTGCTTTGGAGGGAAGCACCAGCCCCCACAGCTCAGAGTCTTGGCCTGTCAGCAGCTTGCACTCCTCACCCTGCCACCAGAGAGGCAGGTAGGGGTTGGGGCCCGACCCTTGTGTACACACCAGGTGGGTTTACTTCATCCTAAATTGAAGCAATGTTTTTAAAGACCTACTGCTTCAATTTAGGGAGAATTAAACCGCAGTAAACCCCTGTGGCATGTAGAAAAGCTCTAATTGTTAGATACAAGCTCAGTAAAACAAACCACTTTTACACTGGGTGAATAGTTGGTGCCATGATGCTGCAGTATCATTCCCAACCCACCCATATGTACTAATTAGAACAGGGGCGGGCAATTATTTTGGGGGGAAGGCCACATACCCAGTTTTGGCAAGCTGTCGAGGGCCACATGGGTAGACCCGCCCCTTGACAGGTGCCCCGCCCCCTGGTCACCATCTTGGGACCAATGTCCCAGGGCCAGCACCAGTGGGGCCCAGAGCACGGCACAGGCTGGCAGGGGTCTGTGGAGTTGGGCTGGGCTGCACCAGCAGGGAGTGGGGGGAGCTGGCCCGGCTCCACAGAGCCCCTGTGGCTGGGACCCTGTATTCCTGCTGCCCTGCTTTGGGCCCTACCAGTGCTGGCCCTGGCCCAGTGTCCCCCCAACCCCATGGTACAGGTGGGGGGAAGTGCACAGCCCCACCCCCCTGCTCTGCAGCAGGAAAGCAGCTGGTGCACAGTGTGTGGGAAAAGTGGCCCCTTGCCCACCCTGTGGCTGGCGCTCCCTGCTGCAGCTGCTCACAGCCCATGCAGGGTTGTCCTGAGCAGGCACAGGCAGCCCCAGGTGGGCTGCGAGCAGCTGCAGCACAGGGCGCTGGCCATGGGGTGGGCAAGGGGCCGCTTTTCCCACACACTCAGCACCAGCTTGTAGCCAGCCCCCACTGCCAGCTTGGGCCCCGCACTGGCTCTGGGCTTGCCTGTTGGGGCTGCACCACAGCAGCTGCAGCGCCCCCCGCTCGCCGCAGCAATGTTTGCTGCTGCTGCCTGCCCAGAGCTCAAGTGATGGGCATCCCAGAGATGGCAGTGGCAGCCTCTCCATAGCCTACTGTGGCGCAAGCTTTGGGCAAGCAGCAGCAGCAAACGCTGCCCAGAGCAGTAAGCGGGGGGGCCACAGCTGCTGCCGCTGTGGCAAAGCCCTGACAGGCAAACCTGGAGCCAGTGCAGGGCTGAGTTACAAGCTGGTACTGAGCTTGGGGGGGGGGGGGGAAGTGGCCCCTCCCCTGCCTCATGACTGGCACCCCATGCTGCAGCCACTTGCAGCCCACATGCACCTGCCTGCGCCTGCTCAGGACAGCTCTGCATGGGCTTCAAGTGGCTACAGCAGGAAGCGCCAGCCATGGGGCAGACTGCTTTTCCCCACACTCCACACCAGATTGTCCCCTGCCCTCCCCACCCCCTTACCTGAGATTCCGGCACCAGTGCAGCCATGTGGTCCCAGACCAGAAGCCCCTCCTGGGGCTTTTGACTACGGGGGCGGGGCCGGGTGGGCCCAGCTGTTTTTGGAGCCCGCTGGGCTTCCCCTGGGTCCTGCTGTCCCTGGCTCCTGTCATCTTTGTCAGGAACCAAGAACAGATAAATTTAAATTTTCAGATTTTTTTAGGGGCCCCGCAGCCTAGATAGAATAGCCTCACGGGCCACATCCGGCTCACAGGCCATATTTTGCTCACCCCTGAATTAGAAGGTAACATCTGCAGCCTTTTTGGAACCATTTCAAAAGGGGAACATGTACAACGTACACGTGCCCCTACCCTAGCACACGGATGGGGAATGTGGGGCCTGTGGGCCAGATCTGGTGGGCCGGGGACTGCATTTCCCAGCCGCCCCTGCCTATGGTGCGTGCCGGTCTCTGCACCAGCAGAGCAGTGCAGGGGGCTGCTCCGGAGCTGCCGGGAACATGGGATAGGGCAGCTTGCTCTGGAGCCAGCCGTGACCGGTCGCTTGCATGCTCCGGGCAGGGGCATGCAAGCAGGGGATCATGGCTCTGCCCCGGCTGCTTGCCACAGTGACAGCCTGTCAGAGCCGCAACCCCCTGCATGCATGCCTCAGTCTGGAGAATGCAGGCGACAAGTCCCAGCTCCGGAGTGAGCTGCCCCACCCCACACCCCACCGCTACCAGGGCACAGAGTCCTGCAGCTGAGGAGACTCTCTGCCCCAGCAGCCATGGGGCACAGCCAGAGCTGAGATTCCTGTCAGCTGGAGGACTCCCAGCTGTGGCAGCATATAATGCACCCCTGCAGATGGGAGCCCTGTCAGTTGAGGAAGCTCCCAGCTGCAGGAGTATAGACAGGCAAATTAAAGCTGGGTAGAAACCAGCTATAAAGTTATTATACATTTTCCAGCTCTAACTTGATAACTGGTTGGACCTTTTTGTGGTGTGATAGGTACTTTGCATGTGTGGCTGGTCTAAATTAATTGTGCAATTAACCAGTTAATTGTGTAATACGTATAACAGGTCAGAGCATTCAGACAACATTCAGGGCCTTGGCAGAAGGGGTCTCCTGTTAGGGTGAAAAATTGATGAGTATGGTATTTCCTTAATGCAGTCTTGATTATTTTCAAAACCTTGTTTCCTTCAACCCAGGATGAACCAAACAAGAAATTGTTTCTATACTCATACATTCAAATCTCGTTTCAGGCAGTACAGTGCCCAGTAAGGTAGGAAGACATTCAAAAAGCCTCAGCCTAAATTGTTTCAGTCTTTGCAGGTAAGCCTAACCTGCAAAGCTTGAACTGATCTGGAGGTGGATAGACATTCCCTTTTCATTCCAGAAATGCAGGCACATGTCTACAGTGGCTCAGGCTAGAAGCCAGGGGGTGCCAGAGTAGCCCTCCCTTCCCTTCCACAGAGCTGAGCTGAGGTGGCAGGGGTGACGCATAGGGGGTGCACGCAGGTGCATGTGCACCCCCTGAACACAGCAGTCCACTCCCTGCAAAAAGGTGCCGGCAACATTGTTGGCAGCACCTGCAGGCAGTTGCCACTTGCCACCCGCGGCAGCATTAGCGAGCGGTCTGCGATTCCTGCTGGCTGCTGCTGACACTGCCAGCTGTGGGTGGTTGCCGACCCAAGGTTGGTGCTTGCCACCTGCCTCCCCCTACCGTCACTGACAGTGCTGGTGGTGGCTGCAGGAGCTCCCCTGCTTACTGCCGCCATGCTCCTGCTGCCACCGTGCTCCGCCCTGCCAGCTGCCAGGGGCATGTGCCGTTCATATGAGGTGGACAGTGGCCAGGTCCCACCAGGCCACTATGATCAGGGAGGGTTTCCCTCCACCTTGAGCAGCCCAGCAGGGAATGTTTATCACTTCTAATTCAGTGTTTATAACTCCATTAAGAAAACAACATTAACAGCTACCTGTTGATTCTACCTTTCTCTGGTGTGCCACAGCTCAGAGGTAGCCAGCATGTGCTCTGCTAGCTAATGCTGAGAGGTGTCTGCGAGGGATGGGGGAATGCCTGCTTAGCAGAGAGTGGGGAGTGGAGGCAGATAGCAGAAGCCAGGCACATGACTACAGTCTCTGCCAAAGGCAGGATGCCGGGGGGGGCCAGCCCTGCTGTGGAGTAGAGAGCCTGGCTTAGCCCAGAGAGAGTGCCAGGATGCTGGGGGAGTCTGATTTAATTTAAACCAGCAAGGGGTCTGGC
>NW_017728948.1:70712072-70722005 GCF_001723895.1 Crocodylus porosus | reverse complement strand
TATCACTTCTAATTCAGTGTTTATCAGCCCATTAGGAAAACAACAGCCTCTCTCATTAGTTCAATCTCTTCTTAAACAACTTTTCCAAGGAAGGAAGAGACAGACGTAACAGCCTGCTGTGGAGTAGAGAGCCTGGCTTAGCCCAGAGAGAGTGCCAGGATGCTGGGGGAGTCTGATTTAATTTAAACCAGCAAGGGGTCTGGCACAGGCGTAGCATAAATCAGTTTGAGCCAAATCAGTTAAGTCTGATGCTATATTCAACCAGCTTTATCTCAAACCAGTTTCAGCCATTTTCAAGCTGGTTTATAGGCACCGAACATCTGTTACAGATTTAAACCAGTTTCTGATCACTTAAACTGGTTTATATGTAATGTCTGTCCCTAGCCGTAATGTCCCTTTCTTAATATTCTCACCCAGCCACATCACTGGTGCTCTTCTTGCTGTGTGCTGCCTTTTCTGTTTCTGGCTTCTTCTCTTCACAGATACACACAGTGCCACTAAAACAAAACACTGCCATGCATTCATATTCAGTCCCCAGTAAAGCCCCATCATTCATGCAAATCAGCTTGTGTTCTTGGCAGTTGTTCTTACCACTTTGACAGTATTTCACAAAAAAGAAACAGTAACTGCTTCTGGTATTAATCTGAATGAAGGGTAACTAACTATCATGGCCACCAGCTTCAACAGGGTCTCATCCAACCATCTTCATCAGTGTCCTCAACCAAAGCAGACTGTACTACCAGTGCCAATTCTTTAAAATACTTTTTTCTGCTCACTGACTTAATTTCTTGTCTTGCTTGAGTTCAGCACCTGAGACCGCACTATCTGACCAGTTCAACCATTAGCTGCATATTGATATTGAAAAGGACCTGAGAGTGACTTGATCCTTGTGAAGGGCCTAGTGTTGGCTTGGCTGTACACTTGCCCAGAACTACTCTTTCCTTCAGGAATGACTCAGACCAGTTTAAAATTTCACCCTAGACTGCCTTTTTTGGGGGTGAGACAACAGTACCATGCAGTTGGCAGTGTTGAGTGCTACAGAAAGGATCAGCAGGATATCCACTGATAACATAAATAATCCATCCATAGTTTTGGTTCTAACTCCATGCTCCAGTTTTAACTTCCTTATCTGATTTTTCTTCTTTTCCCTAACTACTTACTTTTCCCCAGTTGCCCATATTTCCGTGCCGCATCTTATCATTTCTCTACTTGACTTTCCTCTTTCCTATTCCTCAGTCCAGTTCCAATCATTTTTCTTTGCTTCATCAAAGTTTCCAGCAAACCCGTTTGCTTTCTCTAGCCCAACTCAGCTGTCTTCAGTAGGGTTACCATACCTCCCGGTCTTCCCAGACATGTCCTCTTTTTTGGATCCGTTTTGCATCCCAGCGGGATTTTAAAATAAGAGCAAATGTCCAGGTTTTCTGCTCTTCTGGGCTCGCTGGGAGCAGTGGGCAAGGTGATTGGCTATTGGGGGTCACCTGCTCCCCATGCAGGTTCCAGCAAGCCAAGTAAACAGACAGAGAGAGCGAGTGTGCTTTCATGTGTGCAATGTGGGACCTGCTTGGGCAGGGGTCTGTGGATCAGGAGTGAGAGACACCAGTAGGTCTGGGGGCAGGCTGCAGGTTAGGAGTGAGGGGCACTAGCAGGACTGGGGGGCAGGAAGCTGCGGTTCAGAAGTGAAGGGTACCACCAGGGCTGGAAGTGGGCTCAGGAGTGAAGGGCATGGGGGACTGGATGGGTGACTGTGGGCTGGGTGTGCAGGGCACTGGCAGTGCCAGGGGGCTGCGAGTCAGAAGTGAGGGGCACCAGCAAGGGGTGGGGAATAAGGTACTGCTGTTTGGGAGTGAGGGACACTGGCAGGGCTGGGATCAGTGGGTCTGGAGTGAGGGGCAGCAACAGGGCTGGGGGGAGGGGGAGAGATGTCTTATCAGAGAGGTGCAACAGAATGGGCAGGAGCAGGGCACCAGCATGTCACTGGCTCCACCTCCCGCATCATATTTGCACTGCCCACCTCCCCCAGTCCCCACAGGTGTCCTCTGTTTGGACTTAGAAATATGGTAACCCCTAATCAGATAATCTAAAAATATTATTTTGTGATATTCTCTACAAGTTTCCAAATATCTTTTTCACCAGGCCTGAACTATCTCTTTTACCCTAACATATGCTCTTTTCATCCTACTTTTTTGGTATTCCCCACTTAGGGTAAAAAATGTCCTTTTTACTTTATTTATTTTCAGTATGTATCAGAGGTTGGCTTGTTTTGTCTCATCTTTATCTTGTTTTTGGAGGCAGTATATCTTTATTTAAGCCTTCTTCGTTTTGTGTAGGTTAAGAGGTGCTGATGAGCACTTGGAAGCGATATGGTATTACTTGTACTTTTATAATACTATGGCAAGTCTCGCTTCCAACATCAGGGCATTTCCATAGCTAAGCTAGGGGTGGAATAGCAGAAAAAATGGCTGCAGGGTTAGCAGGTGCACAAGGAGAACGGATTTGCTACTGAGTGGGCTTGTGTAGCAACCACAGGCATTCTGAAGATCTGACACTTAAGAAAAAACTTCCCCTTGTACTCCTATTCAAATAGGGGATGGGGTGCAAATGCTGGCACTAGAAGGTTCTGCAGCAGTTTTGGAAAGACAGTTGGGGTGTGGCAGTTGTCTCCTGATTGACTAATATAATTATTTGTTTAGCACTAACAGTGTGTTGTAAAAGGCACAGAGATAAAGCAAATAGTTTTATGATGAAAAGAACTCCTGTCAAGGGGCCACTTCAGAAGTACAGAAACAGACAGTTTGGACTCATGAAGTAGGCAGAAACTTGTTTGTACCAAGGTCGCTGTCCCATCCATATATTTTCTTTTGTTTATTGCAATTTTGTTTGTTTGTTATTTGTCTTTGATTAGAAAACAGAAGGAAAGACAGATAAAACTTTGTGCATATGAGACATTTTTGGTAATATTTGACTGCTGCAGCATTTCCTCAGATTGCTCTGTATCCCATAGGCACAATACTCAGTAACCAGTCAGTCTCCAGACACACTGGCACCAGGCAACAATGAAGGGGATAATTAACCTAACAAGTTACTTACTGCTGAGGTTTTGTTTATATACCATCTGCCCTGTTGCTCTTTGTCCAGTTAGACTGTAAACTGTTTGGTGCAGAGACTTGGGGTTTAAGTCTCTGTGAATCCTAGAAATTGAACTTCTGACTATAGGTTTGCATCTGCAGTTTGCAAAAGAATGGAGGCTTGAATGGTGGGAGGGCAGACTGAGGCCCTCACCGTGAGGGAGGGAGTGGGGCAGAGGCTGGGGTGAATGGGGCCCAGGGGCTGGGTCCCATCATGCAGCAGGCAGCTCATCCGAAGTGGGAGGGGGGCACAGCTCCACACTGTAGCACACACCCCTGGGGGAGTCATGAGGGGCACATGGCCCTTGGATTTGTATGCAGGGTGGAGGCAGGTTGCCCATGCTGTGGACTGGGGCTCTGTACCCTGCTGCCTTACCCTGGAAGCTGTGCAACATCATTGCTCCCCACCGGGTGGGCAAGGAACGCAGGGAGCACTTGCTGTGTGACACATACCCAGCTCACCTGGCAGCATAAAGCACACTGGCATCTTGCTGCTGAGCTCCCGGGGCAAAAGAAGCAGGGCGCTCACCTGCACCTCTGGATGACCTGCCCCAGCCCCAGGGTCCCATTCATCCAAGCCCCTTCTCCTGCCCCACTCCCTCCCTCACTATGGGGGGGTCTCAATCTTGCCCCCCCCACTGCCCCATCTCCTCCACCTACTGCCCCTTCCCCTTCACCTACCAGCTGGGTGCTGCCTGTGTGTCCGTTCCTCAGTCCCAAGCCACAGCCCCTCCCAGCCCCGCTGATGCTTCTCACTCCTGACCCACAGTACCCCACATCCTGCCAGGGTGTGCAGGGACGCTCCCTTTCTGGGCTCCAAACCTCCCCCCACCACCACACACACCCACAGCCTCCCACACCTCCACAAATAACACCCCCACACACACTTCACATATAGCGTCTCATGATTTATATGCCAATCTCTTGATTTTTTTTTTTAAGTTTGTCTCATGATTTTTGGCACGATGGGGTTATCAGTACTGAGAATGTGTGTTTTCTGCAGCTGGATTCCAAATTAAAGGAGTAGCTGTGTTTAAATTACCTGGATTTTCTAGGCTACAGGAGCAATTATCTGTCTTTTTAGGTACCTGGGGCAGTTAGTCAGTGCTGACATTCTCAAAACTACCACTTAATTGCATTTAACTCTGTAAGCTCCTAAATTTTCATCAGCTGTCATGCAAAAATATTTGAGAACATGTGGTGCTCAGGAGAGGTTCCTGAAGATTGGAGGAGGGCCAATGTAGTGCCCATCTTCATGAAAGGGAGGAAGGAAGATCCAGGGAACTACAGGCCAATTGTTTTGACCTCAATCCCTGGAAAGATACTGGAAAAAATCATCAAAGAAACCATTAACAAGCTAACAGAATGCAACCTTCTGAGAAATAGCCAACATGGCTTCGTTGTGGGTAGGTCTTGCTTGACCAACCCCATTTCCTTCTATGACCAGGTGACGCATCACCTGGACAAGGGAGAAGAAGTTGATATAATTTTTTTTGGACTTTAAAAAAGCCTTTGATTTGATCTCCCATGAAGTCCTCATGGTAAAGCTAGGGAACTGCGGCCTCAACCACCTTACAAGGCTGGGGAACTGGCTCCGTGCTCGGACCCAGAGAGTGAGAGTTGATGGAACTGTGTCAACATGGCGTATGGTAACCAGTGGCGTCTCTCAGGGCTCTGTACTTGGACCCATACTCTTTAATATATTTATAAACAATCTGGATTTAGGTATCAGAAGTGGATTGGCTAAATTCACTGATGACACCAAATTATGGGAAAGTGTGGTCACACTAGAGGATAGGCTGGAGATTCAGCCTGACCTGGATAAGCTTGCAAGGTGGGCAGATCAAAACCTGATGACATTCCACACAGAGAAATGCCAGGTGCTCCACCTCGGGGTGGTGGGAATCCACATCATACCTGCAGGCTTGGCAATGCTATACTTATTAGGACCACAACTGAAAGAGACCTGGGGGCCATGATTGACCACAGGATGAATATGAGCCACCAATGCGATGCTGCAGCTAGCAAAGCAAACAAAACCCTACTGATGCATCTCAAGCAAGACCCAGGAAGCCATCCTCCTGCTTTACTTGGCCCTGGTGAGGCTGCAACTGGAATACTGTGTCCAGTTCTGGGCTCTGTACTTTAGAAAGGATGTGGAGAAGCTTGTGAGAGTCCAGAGGACAGCCACGCACATAATTAGAGGACAAGAGAACAGGACTTATGAGGAGAGGCATGGGACTCTTCAGCCTGGAGAAGTGAAGGCTTAGGGGGATGTGGTGGCTGTCTATTCTAATATTATAAAAAACCTTAATCTGTCTGCCTGCCTGTCCACTTTATTTGTTCTCTGATTGGCTGACAAACCCGCTGTGTTGGGGAGGGGGCAGTGGACCTGGACCCCAAGCAGCAGAACGGAAGTGGGGAGCAGACCCAAACGGGGAAGGGCACAGGGCTCCGTTCCCGCCTGCTCTCCCCTTCACCCCAATCATTCTTGATGGGCAATTGGCTAGTAAGTATATAAGGGGGATGCATCAGGGACTGGGAGAACATCTGTTCACCAGGGCACCCCGAAGTCTAATGGTTAGAAACTCTGGGAAAAAGAGTTGTGATGCGTAGGGGGTGCACCCCCTGAGAGTGCTGGTGCACCCCCGACTGGCTGCACTCACCACTTAGGTGATGGGCACAGGGGGCTGGCGGGAACGGCCGAAACCACTCCCAGAAGCGACTACAGCAATCAGCTGTTGTGGGATCACTTACAGGGGCCCCCTGGGCAGCAAGATTGGCCGCAGGGGGACCCCCCACCAGGCAGCAGGACTGGTCGCAGGGCGGCATGTGCCCTCCCCCCCCTCCCGACTAAGGCGGCATCAGTTGCCCATGGGGAAAACCATTTTAGGGTGGGACATAAGAAAAAGCTTCTATACTGTCCATGTCCCCAGAGCCTCGAATTGACTCCCTCCAGAAGTAATGTAAGCACCTACTCTGGACACTTTTAAGAAACACTTGGATGCCTATCTTGCTGGAATCATTTAACCCCAGCTGACTTCCTGCCCCTTGGGCAGGGGGCTGGACCCCATGATCTAGCAAGGTCCCTTCCTGCCCTAATGTCTATGAAATCTACGAATCAATAAAAAAGCTGCATAAGTGCTAATACCATGTCAAGGGTACAAAGCTGTTCAGAGTCCTAGCTAAAGCCTAAGCCACGGAGGTCACAGTACAAAATTTTTCAAAGTAGGTATTCTCCTACTTACCTTGCTAGCGAAGTAGTGTTCAATCTTTCAACCCTCAAGCACCAGATGCTGTTGGGGGCTGATGTCTGGATAGGACCCTGCTCCACCTCAGCAGTTCTATGTACTGAATCAAGTCCAACACCGCCTTGGCCTCGTGTGCCCAATCTAGTATGCTCTCTGGCCTGCACGGTTCCCCACAGGTCCAGAAATTGGGCAGCAGAGGAGCAGCAATAAATACTGTGCTAATGAAAACCTAGACCTGTAAGCCTAAGCTGAACACAACCCAATACAGACAACCTGAATTCTGGCATTCTCCATCTTTGAGTACAGTACTTGATTTTGAAATCCTGATACAATGCTCTTTTAACACACTGGGGAGGTACTTATGTAGTCTGTACTGTCAGTATTAGGTGCTGTGAGAGGCTTAGGCATGGTCAGCGAAGACAGAATCTTTGGAGATTTTAGCTGTCAAACGCTAGCAAATGTTTCTTGCAAATGTGTGAATGGCAATGTTTTCAAAGGTCTTGTAACTCCCCATTTTGATGGAGTGTCACAGGGACAGCAAGACACAACCTGAGGATTCCCCATCCCTCAACCAAATCCCACATCCTTTTTGTTAAGAATGAAGTTGTCAGAGCTTTCCAAAGAAAATGTTGTTACACTTTTAACACTGGTAAACAACCTCATTCTCCCTAGCCTTGTTCCCAGAAATGTGGTGCGTGTATACGTGTGTAAAATCAAGAAACACCCCCCCCAGACTGAAGTATAGGCCGAGCATGGGAAGTTTCATCCTACGCTGATAAAAAAAATGAAAGAACTATAAGCAAGTGAAAAGAGGGTCTTTAGATGGGGATTTGAAGCTGCTTTCCACACACCAGGTAAGGTTCAGACTAGGTTCCTGGCTGTCCTGGGGGTCTGCCTCATTGTTCAAAGAGGGCCAAGTTGGAGTTTCCCAACTACAGATGACGGGTCAGTGCTTAGAGTCCACAGCAGGAGGAAACACCGCCCTGGCCAGAGGAGGCCTTGACACGTGCATTTCTGTATTTCATTCCTGCCCACTTTAGATCAGGGAGTTTCACTGTGATGGGCTCTGAAGGTGCTTGCTTGGTTCTTGCATATTCCTCCCAGGAGAGCGCACAGAGACACAAAAACCAGTATAAGCAATCAGAAACCCGTTTAAATCTGTAACAACACAAGTTCAGTGAACCTCGTCTGCCTATGTCCTTGGCCCAACACGGCTACAACCGACACCCCTGTGCACAAAAACCGCTTTCAAAATGGCTATGACCGGTTTAAGACAAACCTGGATGGACATACTATCAGTTTTAACTGAACTTCTGTCCAGAGCCAACAGACTCGCCCTGTGCCCGAAGAAGTGTTTTCCCACCGTATTGCTAGTCTAAGAAAAGAGACCGCATCTACAACACAGCCTGGGCTTCCAAGCCTCCCTCTCCTCCGCAGTCCCGCGTGGAAACCGAGGTGCGCCGAGGAGCCGCCGCACCGCCCCTCCTTAGTGCTTCATGTTCTCAACCATGCCCCGCCCACAGACGCAGCGCCTCGTCCCCGAGCACACGCGGGTCCGAGCGACGTCACGCGGCACGGAAGCCCCACCCCCCGTGACGCCAGAGAGGGCCGAGACGCGCGCGCAGCCGGTTCCGATCCGGCGCTGCTGTGACGTTATCGCTGGGCGCCAGTCGCCTCCGCCGCCGCGCTTGTTTCGGGGAGGGCAGCCCCGGCTTTGGTGCTGCTGCGGGGCGTCCCGGGCCGGCGGAGCCGCTGCGGGATTAGCCGTCGCCGCCTCCCGCCCGCCTGCTGCAGTCGCCGCCGAGCCACGTGCCGCCGCCCGTGCCCAGCAGGTGTGTGCGGGGGCTGCGCGTCCCCGCGGCCGCCCCCCGCCTGGGGCCCGGCCGGCCTGACCAGGCCCTGCCCCCGCTCTGTGCTGCCCTGCCCTGCCCTTCCCGCCCTCCTTCCCTTCCTCTTCCCTTCCTTCCTTACAGCATGCGGGCAGCCGCTGGCTCGGTCTGTCTCCAGAGTGCACTAACAAGGTCGGGCCTGCTTGTCTTCTCTTTCTGGCCCACAGATACCGCACCCTTTCCCCCACGGGTGGTGGGAAGGGAAGCAGGCGACCATCATGAGTCAGTTTAATCTGGACCGCTTTCGCTTTGAGAAGAGGAGCCAAGTAGGGGAGCAGGCAAACTTGCCCTCTCCCCTACCTGCAGCTCGTCCCCCAGCTGCTTCTGATGCTGCAGCAAGTAACGGTGGTGGTGGGGAGGAGGATAACGAGGTGACGGATGACAGCAGCAGGCCGGATACACCAGCCTCGGATGTGACAGAGAAAACTGGTGAGTCGGGGGTGTTGCCTCTCATGCCAGCACATGGTAATACTGCATTTGGAAAAGTAAAAGCACCTTCTCTGTTTCCATCTTTTCTTTAGAATTTTCCCTTCTCTGAGGAATACAAAAATAATATCTGATTCTGCCATAACATTAGCTTACCTAAAAGTCAGCAGAGGGTAAATCAGGACACATGCTGTCAGGCCAGGAGCCGTCGGAGAGCCAGAGGCTATTCATCTGCCGACTAAGCTACTGGAGAAAAGTAGGCTAACTCAGAGTCTCAGCAGTTATCAGAAGGCCTCATGTCTCCCCTTCTCCTGCCCATGATAATTCAAATGATTTATTTTTTAAATTATATTAATGCTCCAAAGAGAGCCTCTTAGCACCTCCAAAGAACAGCAGACACTGGCGTTAGGTATCTCATGCTTTTCTGAGGACTACCAGGTTACTGTAGGGATGACAGTGTTATGTGAAATCTTAAAATACATGGAAGACATTTCCTTTCTGCTTAGGTCCCAGTTCTGCAGCTCAGGGCTGCTGACGCTTATTGCAGGATCGGGGCATGGGACTTCTAGCACAGTTAAGGAGTCCAATTAAAATGCACTACTTTATCATCTCTTTTTGAACTTCTGCAGTTCCACTAAGGGTCAAGAGAGTAGGTTCGAACCACATATGATAACCTAGACAAACTTAAATTTTAGTGGGACAAAAAGAATCCTTAAATTTATCACTCAAGATGATAGCACCACCCAACAGCTTGTCAGTGCAACAGAATAGAGTACAGTGCATTTACCTAACGTAAGGCCATGATGCCAGCCCCAGTTTTCCCCCTGTTGTTTACATTATTGCATTAAGTGCATTAAACCTCCTAAGCGTATAGCACTTTTGGCCCTTCTTTTATTTGCCATGTAATTTTTCTGTTTAGTACCTGCCATTTCATAGTTAGTAGGGTTGGAAGGGACCTGAGCAGATCATCAAGTCCAACCCCCTGCCATGGCAGGAAAGAGTCCTGGGGTCAAACAACTCCAGCAATGTGTTTGTCTAGCCTTGTCTTAAAGACCCACAAGGTAGAAGCCAGCACCACTTTGCTCGGAAGTTGGTTCCAGATCCTAGCCGCCCTGACAGTGAAGTAGCACCTCCTGATGTCTAATCTGAATTTACCCTCTGCCAGCTTGTGACCATTATTTCTAGTCACTCCTGGTAGTGCTCGGGGGAACAGGGACTCCCCCCAGTGCCTGCTGGTCTTCC
>NW_017728948.1:70708374-70711972 GCF_001723895.1 Crocodylus porosus | reverse complement strand
TGGAGGCTGAACAGGTTCAGATCCTGTAGCCTTTCCTCATAGGGCCTGCCCTGCTGCCCCCGATCATGTGAGTGGCCCTCCTCTGGACCCTTTCCATGTTGTCCACATTCCTCTTGAAGTGCGGCGCCCAGAACTGGATGCAGTACTCTAGCTGTAGCCTGACTAGTGCTGCATGGAGGGGGAGTATCACCTCCTTGGACCTGTTTGAGATGCATCTGTGGATGCATGACCAGGTGCAGTTGACCTTCCTGACTGCATCCCCACACTATCAGCCCATGTTCGTCTTGGCATCAGTGATGACTCAGGTCCTTTTCTGCCTCTGCGCTGATGAGAAGGGAGTTCCCCAGCCTCTAGGTATGGTGCTGGTTCTTCCTCCCCAGGTGCAGCACCTTGCACCTGTGGGTATTGAATCCCATCCTATTCTCATCCGCCCACCCCTGTAACCCATCTAGGTCCGATTGCAGCCTATTCCTCCCTTCTAGCATGCCCACATCCCCTTGCATCTTAGTGTCATCAGCAGATTTGAACAGGATGCTTTTTACCCCGTTGTCCAAGTCACTGATGAAGATGTTGAACAGTGCGGGCCTGAGTACCAAGCCCTGCGGAACCACATTGCCCATATCCTTCCAGGTAAAAAATGACCCATCCACTACCACTCTCTGGGTGCAGCCCTTCAGCCAGTTGGTGACTCATTTGACTGTGTAGGTGTCGACACCACAGTCCTCCAGTTTTTTAATGAGAATGGGGTGAGAGACGGTGTCAAAGGCCTTTTCAAAGTTCAGAAAGACTATGTCCGCTGCTACCCCGGCATTTAAGGATTTGGTGACCTGGTCGTAGAAGGCCACCAGGTTGGTCTGACAGGACCTGCCTGTAATGAGCCTGTGTTGGTTGCCCCTAAGCATAAACTCCCCTGCTGGCCCCTCACGGACATGTGCCAGGATAATTCTCACAAAAGAGAATTAAAAATGGTGAGGGGAAATACCTGTCAGAGGTTTGTTAATAGAAATCTGAAATGTTGGGAGCTAGTCAGTTTTGGAGCTGCTGTTAGTATTAGATTGATAGTGGGTGAGATGGAATAATTCTACACTTACTCATTATTATATTTGGCTAAGAAGAGTGAAGCGGAATTTGATAATGGTCTTCAAGTACCTGAAGAGCAATTACAGTGAGGATGGAAATGGGCTTTTTTTTGTGTCCCTATGGGGCAGGACTGGGAACAGTGGCTTCAAGGAAATGAAATTTAGGTTGGAGGTTAGGAGGAACTTTCTGACTTCAGAGGGTGGTCAGACACTGGAACAGACTGCCTAGAGAAGTTGTGGAATCTGCCTCCCTCAGCAGTTTTCAAGAGCAGATTAGACAGGCACTTGGGATGGCTTTGGAATTATCCTGCTTGGAGCAGGGGGATGGGATAGGAGGCCTTGTGAAGTCCCTTCCAGTCCTACCGTCATCCTAAGTGTGTATTCTTTTTTTATCTTATGGTAAGAGTCATGTTGTAGATGTGATGGTCCAGAAAGTATGTGAGAGGCAAGGAATTCTTAAGATGTTAAATCTTTATTGGACCAACTACGTAGCTGGGAATGTAGTTAGACAGGCTTATTTAATAGATTTCATAGACATTAGGGCTGGAAGGATCCTTGTAAGATCATCAAGTGCAGCCCTCTGCCCAAGGGGCAGGAACTCAGCTGGGGTCAAAGGAGCCCAGCAAGATAAGTGTCCAAATGTTTTTTAAATGTGTCCAGAGTAGCTGCTTGCATCACCTCTGCAGGGAATCTGTTCCAGGCCTTGGGGGCTCGGACAGTAAAGAAGCTTTTCCTTATGTCCAACTTTTACATGAGTTTGTCACCGTTGGACCTGGTCATCCCTTGGGGTGCTCTGGTGAACACGCTTTCCCCCAGGTCCTGATGCACACTCCTTGTGTACTTATAGGCTGCCACCAAGACACCCCTGAGCCTATGCTTCTCCAGGCTGAAGAGTCCCGTACCTCACAGCCTTTCTTTGTAAGGTCTGTTCTCCTGCCCTCTGATCATGCACGTGGCTCTCCTCTGGACTCTTTCAAACTTCTCCACATCCTCCCTGAATTGTGGAGCCCAGAATTGGATGCAGTACTCCAGCTGTAGCCTCACGAAGTCCAAGTACAGCAGGAAGATGGCACCCTGGGTCTTGCTTGAGATGCATTGGTAGATGCAAGCCAGAGTTTTGTTTGCTTTGCCAACTGTGGTATTGCTTTGGTGGCGCATGTTCATCTTGTGGTCAGTCGTGACCCCCAAGTCTTGTCTAACTATACTCCAACTACGTAATTGGCCCAATAGATTGTATCATCCTAAGAAATCCTTGCCTATCCTGTTTTAGGCCTTTAAATGGAACATACTGGAATTGTATTTAACAATCGTCTATGTAAGAGTAGGGCCAGATTCTCCTCCTCTGGTTAGGCCTTTAGTGCCTATCTGTGATCTTCATGCGAAAAAGAGAATGCTTTCTGTTTTTCATACTTTAATCTTAAGGGTAAGATAACATGTTACAAATGTAGGCAAATTTTGGGTTTGTTTGTTTTGTTTTGTTTTTTTCAAGGATTTGAGCTTACTGGAATAGGATCACAGGTATGTGCTTGAGTCCACTGTTCCATCCAAGAGGTGGAGTAGGCTGTGGCTGTGCTATCTTGGTGTGAGTCTAAATGGCATGGGGAAAATGGGATAAAAAGCAGGCAACATTTTAATGTGTTTGGAAATGACTTGCTCCTGTGCTGGTTCTCTCTTTCTCAGTCATCTTTCTCTTATTTGGGCAGAATGGCAGTTACTGGTATGGGTAGAGAGAGGGGGCTGAGGAGTGGGGAGTCTCTTGGGTAGAATAATTTCTGTACCTTAAAAAAATCAGGACAGCATCTTTAAATTGGGCTTGGTTAACAGAACACCACTGAAAGAATAATTTATTGTGGAGCTCTAGGGATGTGTTAATGATACAAGGCTTGCAGTAATTTTTGATGTGGAAATTACAATGTGAAATTATACGCTAAATTAAATGCATATATATATATATATATATAATTGCTGTATTATGAAATCGTGTGTGGTAGTGAGTCCATACATGAATGTTAAGTCTTAAACTGAATACAAACGCAGTTGTTTTTTTTGTTTTTTTTACAGTAGTTACTCCCAAACTGTCTGAGCCTTAATTAATCAAAGCAATTTAAGTCACCTGGCTCTTAAATACAGTTGTCTTATTTAAATTTGTCTGAAGCTTTATAAGGCTAAAACAAAAAATTGTGCTATTGTCCTGCTTTATTCAGCAAACCACCCTACAGGATATATTATTGCCGGCCCCAGCCTGGCCAACAGTTGTGGTTTGAGACATGTGGCTCGAATGCCAGCCAAAAGGACAAGTCTTCTAGACTTGCTTGCCCAGAGAGGAGAAAAGATACTGGATCTCCCTGCATGGATGTCTAGCTCAGTCAAGACTTTCATAGACATTATAGATTTCATAGACATTAGGGGTGGAAGGGACCTCGGGAGATCATCAAGTCCAGCCCCCTGCCCAAAGGGCAGGAAGTCAGCTGGGGTCATAGGATCCCAGCAAGATAAGCATCCAATTTACTCTTGAAAGT
>NW_017728948.1:70680199-70707505 GCF_001723895.1 Crocodylus porosus | reverse complement strand
GGATACCAGATCAAAAGCTTTTTTGAAGTCAGGATATATGACATTAATCTCTTCTCCCTTGTCCAGGTGATAGGTCACCTGCTAGAGCTGAATCCTGGTGACTTTTCCCTCAGCCCAGGTGTCCCTGTTGCCATTAAGGCCTACTTTCATCTGGTATAAGATTGGTCATTCATCTCCCATCCAGCAGTCATTAAATTCCAGAAAAACCTGAACAATCTGAAAGATCCTGTTATCTTGTGAGATCTAAACCTAGTTCTTCCATCCCAGGTGGGACTGCAGTGTGAACACATAGCAAAGTATTTCATGTCTGAAGATGGCTTTCTTGATGGCTTTAATCTTGGCAGGAAGAGCAATGAGAAGCAAGTATTGATGAGTTTCCCACTAGCCTAGCTTTTTTAACCATGGCAAGGTCTCATTTTAGCCTCATCCTATGTTTCTGCCCATGGTTGTCACTAAATTTCACCTTAGTGAGCAGATCAATCTGCTGGTGTTTTTTGTCAGAGTTTTTTACTCTTTGAAACTTGTGGCATAATTACAAGCACTTGACTGGAAAAGGAATGCTGTCTTCCTAACTGCATAGGGCTGGCTTTCAGGAAAAAAAACAACCCTCTACTGTTTGTTTACTTAGACAAAACAACTGAAGGTGCATTGATTTTTTGACACACTGTCCAGTTGAAGGTGGAAAGGAACTAGCTGTTTTGTCAGATTTAAAGGGTAGTAGTCAGTGGCTTTGATGTCTAGTTGGCTGTCAGTACCAAGGGGTGTGCCCCAGGTGTCTATCATGGGGACAGTTTTATTCAATATCTTTATCAGTCATCTGGAAAATGGGATGGAGTACACTCTCTGCAGGTTTGCAGATGACATTAAGCTGGGTGGGGGAATAGATGTGCTGGAGGGTAGGGCTAGGATTCAGAGAGGACTTGACAAATTTTAAGATTGGACCCAAAGAAATCTCATGAAGTTCAATAAGGACAAGTGCAAAGTCCTGCATTGGGATGGAAGAATCCCCTGCACCGCTACAGCCTGGGGACTGACTGGCTAAGCAGCAGTTCTGTAGAAAAGAACCTAAATGTTACAGTGGACAATAAACTGGATGTGAGTCAGCAGTGTGTCCTTGCTGCCAAGAAGTCTAACAGGGCTGCGTTAGTAGGAGAGTCACCAGCAGATTGAGGGAAGTAATTATTCCACTTTATTCTGCACTGGTAAGGCCACATCTGGAGTCCTGTGTCTAGTTTTGGGCCCCCCACTATAGAAAGGATGTCAACAAGTTAGAGAGAGCTCAGTGGAGAGCAACAAAAATGGTTTGGTGGCTGGGGACTTGTGAGGAGCAGCTGAGGGAATTGGGTTTATTGAGCCTGCAGAAGAGAAGGCTGAGGGGGAGACTTGATGGAAGCCTCTAACTATCTTAAGGGTGGTTCCAAAGAGGATGGAGCTAGACTGTTCTCAGTTGTGACAGATAACAGAATGAGGAGCAGTGGTCTCAAAATGCAGCAAGGGAGGTTTAGATTGGATACTAGAAAGAACTTACTCGCTAGGAGGGTTGTGAAGCACTGGAACAGGTTACCTAGAGAGGTGGTGGAATCTCCATCCTTGAAGGTTTTTAATGTTACCCAAATTGCCAGTTGTTCAAATCATGAGCAAGACCTTATGAGGGAGGCTAAGGCAAGATGCCGTGTTTATTGATTAAGCACTTAACAAACATTGCTCCCCATTCATGCTCGGATCATCTTAGTGGCCCGCCAAGTTGATCACAAGTAGGAGCTGGGCTCCTGCCAATCCATCTCGTCAGATGAACCACTGCTCCAGGATGACATGCAGAACAAGACCCAAAATCAATGTCTTGCCCCATCTTGTATAGCCTTTTCAGTTCACCCAGTCCTCTGGGCTTTTGCTGTGTTATCACTGTGTTCTTTCTTGAAAGTCGATTGCCATTTTTCTGTCACTGTTCTGGGGTGGATTCTTCTTGTCTTGGTCTTGTATCTGTCTGCATTCTTCAGCTGGTCTCCAGCTGATGTTTTCCTTTTCTACAGACACGCTGTCACCCATTCTCTCACGCATACAGCATACAAAGGTCAAGCACTTAAGTCAAGCCTACAGAGCAATACAAAATGGAGTTTCTTAAGGCAATGCAAAACTCAAGAAAATACATAAGATTAAAAGCAATAGGCAAAAAGTCTATTTGTATAACATTAAGGCCCAGCTTGACAAAGCCCTGGCTGGAATGTAATCTAGTTAAGAATGGTCATGCTTTGAGCAGGGGGTTAGGCTTGACCTCCTAAGGTCCCTTCCAACCCTAATGTTCTATGATTCTATGAATATCTGACTATTGTATTCTGCTGTAAGGCTGGCCATTTTATTATGCCTTCAGTAGTTGGTGCTCATTCTAGTATTGTCTGAGTAACTTCAGTGGTTTCTTGAAGTAAGCTCTCCATACCTGATGTCTGCAAGGTATTCATGAGTATCTGTATATGCACTTTAGAATGCACTACCTGCTCCTACCAGCACTGATGCTACATTTGGCAAACAGGTCCCTGCTAATGTTCTAGGACTCCAGGCCTGCTTCCAAGTGAAATAGGTAGTGCTTTGGGATTGCTGACACCTGGAAAGTTGCACATGGGCAAGCACTTGAATAAGGAAGAAATTACTTACCAATAATGAAAGTTTTTCAGGTGTATTCTTAGAGTCATAGAAATTAAGGGCTGGAAGGGACCTCAGAAGATCATCAAGTACAACCCCCCTGCTCTGGGCAGGAGTACTGCTGAGATCAAATGATCCCAGCAAGGTGTCTGTCCAGTTTTCTCTGAAGACTTCCAAAGTTGGGGACTGCACCATGTCCTTGGAAAGCCTGTTCCACATTGTGGTCACCCTTACTGTAAAGAAGTTCTTCCTTCCAATCTAAAACCATCTTCTAGCAGTTTATGGCCATCGCTCCTTGTCCTTCCCTGGGACACCCTAGTGAACAGTTTTTCTCCAACATCCTGATATGTACCCCTTTACATACTTATAAATGGCCACCAAGTCCCCCCTCAGTCTGAACAGTTCCAGATCCCTTAGTCTTTCTTCATAAGATTTGTCCTCCAACCCCTTAATCATTCTTGTGGCCCTTCTCTGGACTCTTTCAAGATTATCCATGTCGTTTTTGAAATGCAGTGCCCAAAACTGGACACAGTACTCTAGCTGGGGTCTGACCAACGCCAAGTGGAGGGGAAGTATCACTTCTTAGCTCTGTTTGCAGTGCATCAGCTAATGCACCCCAGTGTGCTGTTAGCTCTGTTGACTACAGCGTCATACTGGTGGCTCATGTTCATCCTGTAATCAGCCATAATCTTGAGGTCCCTTTCAGCCATTTTGGTGGCCAGGATATCACCTTCTAACCTATATTCATGTCACTGGTTGCTTCTCCCCAGATGTAGTTCAGTAAGAATGAATGCAGAGTGCTTCATCTGGTTTTGCTCCACCCACCTTTCCAGCTTGTCCAGGTCCTTTTGGATCCCCATCCTATCCCCTAGCATGACCATGTTTCCCCATAACTTTGTATTGTCTGCAGACTTGGCCAGCATGCTTTACACATCCTCATCTAAATCATTGATAAAGATGTTGAACAGCACATATACGCTTTCTACTTCCTAATCTACTTTTCCTATTTCTTTGGGTCCTTGTTATCTTATTATTCTTAACAGGGTGAAACTGTTTAGTAGAGGTGTACCTATACATCGGTCCCATATTGGATCAACATTGATTATAAAGAAAATTACCAGTATTGGCAAGTTATGTTTTTTGCTGGTGTGGCTGATTTAATGTTGCCAGTAGATGTCCCATGCATGTGTGCAGCTCCTGTGCAGCATGCAGGCAGCCAAGAACACAGCCCAGCAGTGTGGAGTTCAGCTGGGTCCAGTTGGTAAGTCTGAGGGGGGGGGGGTGCAGATCAAGGCCCCATTGATGAGGGAGGCAGTGGGGCTGGGGCAGGGACAGGTGCTGCACAGCTAGGAAAGGTGCAGGATGGAGCCACAAGTGGCTTGGAAGGGGGATGTGGAGAAGGGATGGTGGCTCCTGCCACTACATGCACCCCAAGAGGGCATGGGGGGGTATGTGCCCCCAGTCTGCTTGCGCAGCGAGGGCGGGCTGCTGCTGTGTGCTGGGGGCAGGCCTGCATAGGGCTGTTCCCGGCAAGGAGGCTGGGCTGTGCAGTGGTGGCATTGGGAGGGGGGCTATGGCAAACTTTGGAGTGGCTATAGCCTCCTCCCCCATAGACTCCCTTCCAGCACCACCCTCACTAAGTGCAGCCCAGCCCCCCACCAGGAAGAGCCTGGTACAGCCCTGGCCCCAGCCTGCAGCAGCAGCTGCCCACCCTCACTCCATGCACAGATCAAGGACACATGCTGCCCATGTCCTCCTGGGGTGCATGCAGCAGTGGGAGACCCCCACCCCACCCCCTCAGATGAGTCACTCATAGCTCCATCCTGTGCTTGCTCCACCTAGCCCTGACTGTGCAGAGCCTGCCCCAGCCCCACTCCCTCCCTCATCTTGAGGAACTCAATCTGCGTCCCCCATGCCCCTTCCTTTCCCCCATGTCCCTTCCCCCACAACAGACTTTACCAGCTGGACGCCACTGCATGCTGCCTGGCTGTATATCATATCACTATTGACCTATATGGCTTTCTAAAAATCAGCCATTGGTATCTGCCCAAAACAAATCTCTTATCAGTGCACTCCTATTTAGGCTTTCAGCATCTTTACAAAAATAAGTTTACAGTAATTTTGTTTAGTTTGTTTTCAGACTATTAGAAGCTAAAGTTAAGCCTTTGAAAATGATAGTGTTAAGTGACTTAACAGAAATTCTTAACTGGTTGGAATTTAGTTTTCAAAGTGGGTGCTAACTTCCAGGGAAGAGGTCGAATACGGCTTTTCTTTTTGAGAAAACTTCTGTTAAAAAACATCCCACAGTAGCTAATAATTTGTGGTTGGTCACTTGAGGTGTGAAAGACATTCCTTCACATTCTTACTTTGCCCTATGTGGACTCAGTCTTCCATGTTCTGTGTGCATTGTTAGAGCAGGGCAGGTGCTATGTTCAATGCGTACATTTACAAAGCATCTAGCATATGAGATCCCTGACTGGGCCATCTTGGTGTTTCTGAAATATAAACTGTAGTATGTAACAGTCTTTGAGTGTTTAAAAGTTGTTCTGTTAGTCTGTAGTCAATTATTTGAATGTGAGCTCTTTAAGAAATGTTTTGAATTCTCTAGCACAGTGGTTTTCAACCTGTGATGGGATCCATAGAACTGTGTCTAATGCATCTGCAAAAGATAACTGATCAATCAGCAGTATATGAATACCTTAGACAACCTATACCCCTTAGACAGGCAAGGTTCTTTGGTTACATGGATGTGATATCTTTTATTAGACCAACTGAGTAGTTGCGGGCAGGGGGGGAAGTTCTGTGAATACCTTAAAAATTCGCTTAACACACACTTAAAATACAAAGGGTTTGGCACCGCCATTTGAAATCTCTTGGGAGTCCATAAATAACAAAAGGTTGAAAACCACTGCTTAGCAGTCCTCAAGCATTTCTCCCAGGAATGTTATGATGAATGTATTTTTAAAATATGAACACGCTTCAAACTGAAGTTCCAGCACATCCTGTATCTTACCTGGTACTTGGGTATTTTTTGATAAATAATTATAGACAATGTTTCTGTTGGTATGCATAATAGCAGTTTTGTCCTTAACTTCTAAGGAGATGTACCAAGAGGAGAGACCTCTTGTTACCCCTGTTTTTTGACAGGCGAAAAGTAATAGTCAGTTTCTGTTGGCTTATGACTAAGTGAAGAAGTTTTGAGAGTTACCGTTAGCCTGAGACAAACTTGTAAGCCTTCCGACTACAGGTTACCTAACAGCAGCTGCTTTAAATCACCTCTGTTCCTTTAATCATGACAAGCTTCCTGGAATAATTAACTGTTGGTGTAGTAATAGCCATTTAAATTACTGTAACTTGTTCTAAATATCTGGGAAAGGACCTCTTTTGTTATGGGTATAATGCACCTTGTTCCTGTTACAAAGTTTTATAAGTGGGATAGGTGGAGGTGTAGAAAAAATTCCGTTTACAAGGGATATAGGCCTCCTTTCCATTTGATTTCAAGACTTCTAAAAGAACAGGAATTATATCACCTTAATTCTTTTAAGAAGGTATTTTACATAAGGTATTCAGAACAGTAACCATCCCTTTGGCATCCCAGGTGTTTTTTCTCTACATTACGTAGTTTCAAAAGAGATGTTGCTGAATGAAGAAATAAAATGCTACCTTGTCTTTGGTTGCTTTAAAACTACCATATTTAATCAAATATAAGATGATCCAGAATATAATGCAAACCCTCCAATAATTCGATACTATATATTGGAAAGTTTATAGTTTGTTTGTTTTTTTTTTTAAATAATTTTCCAGGTATAGAATCTAATTATTGAAGGTTTCCCTTGAATTTGTCCCACTCCCATTGATTATAGCAGGAAAAATAAACCTGAGGGGGAGGGGGTTCAGGTAGCCCTGTTGTCCTCTACCCCCTTACCCCTCTCCACCTCCCCCTTTTACATGTAAGTGAGGGGCAAATTTGAAAAACACTGACCTTGAAATACAGGTATTTTTATTAATTTCCATAAAGGAAATTATTACAGATATCCAGAAACTTGGTTTATCCAGAATGAGTGCATTTTATCTTTCTTGAAACTGCTGGAAGTTTTAACACAGGTACTCCACAAACACACTTTTAAGCAACAGTCTCGTACATCCTTACCTATAGCACAAACTATGTACGATACTAGTCCAAAGCCAAAAGGCTCATGTTTTGTTATGCAGTTCATTGGGCTAGGCCCAAGCAGAGTCAACCATTTCAAGCCACAGTGACCCCTCTGCTCAGCACTCTGCAGTACCCTCCCCCCCGCACCAAGGGTCCATGTGCTAATTATCCCCCCACCACCACCGCCCTCCCTCCATCTGTGATTGGAACGGGCTGTTCTGGTCAAGTCCTGAGATCCTACAACATTTTATATGCAGGTGAGGTCCACAGGAACCTGGTCCACCTCATGAAGTGTTGGGCCACACTAATCACATGTGACAAGTTGAGACACAGGTCAGCAGGGATTCTGGATAAACTGTGAGGCCTCATTTGGTGATGTTTTCCAGACCCTTAAAGCTGGTGAAGAAACGGGAATCGTTCAAAATTAGAAAGAAAGGCACAGCTCAGTTGTGGATGTGAAGTCAAGAGAAAGACCAAATGTATTCAGTGTAGTGGTTCACCATGGCTTGAAAGAGTTGGTGCTGAGGGGAACGGAGTGCAATGGGCATTATCATGGAAAAATCATAGACTCATAGAAATTAAGGGCTGGAAGGGACCTTGAAAGATCATAGAGTCCAATCCGCTATCATATACCTTGTTCAGATGGGCTGCACAAACCTATGCTTGTGGTTGGGCAGACTTGCTGATGGAAACCTATGTGGGCCACATGTTTTAGTTATGCTCAGTGTTGGCTGCATTTAATCAACTTCATAGTTGATTTTCATTACTGAACACAAGCTGTTTTTGGAAGCAGTTTAAGGATAGGCAATGTATTTAGTGAGAATTTCTTGTATGTGAATATAAGGTATGGGGGTTTTCCCCCCATGCTGGGGGGAAGCCTTCAAAGCCTCCTTCGGTATTAAAGAACATTCAGTATTTTTGTTACTTAGCCCAAAGAGTTGTTATCAAAACTGGCATGTCTAGATGTCGAGGATATGCTGTAGGAAATAGTATGATATCTACTGTGGTAGCATAGGAGAAGGCTTCTCTTTCCTGATTTTCTTCCTTTATAGACTACCTCTCTCATTATGATGAATTTTGCTGATGCTACTCTTGTTTAGGCTTTTTCTTTCCCTCTCTAGCTATTGAAAACATTAACTGCCATTCCCAGCTGCAGGTCACATTTTGGTTTTATTTTGGCTTTGCTAAAGGGACATCGTTGAAATCATCTTGATGACTGCTTTCTACGCAAACCTATTAAAAATGTTCAATGGCATGCCTTGGGGTTCTTCTCTATACTCCTGTATAGGCAGTCCTGGACTTAACAATGTTTCAAGTTACAACACTTCACACTTACAGCATTTATAAATTGACACCCTGTTTCAATTTTATGATGTCAGTTTTGACTTTACAACGCTTGATCCAACATGATGCAACACCAGCAAACAAGTTTGCTGTGTCACTCATCTCCTTGGAGAACATCTGTCCAAACTTCTTTGGACACTTTAAGAAAGCAGACAAGACTCCTGAGAAGACTACAGCCAAGAGCCCTTCAAAAAGTCAAGCAAAGTCACCTCAAAGAAGTCCTTCCAAATCAATATGATTGCTGTTTACAATATAGTACATTAATGTAGCTATATTGCTCATCAATAATTGATTGAATACAAAATTCTGTGGTATTTTTGGTGAAAATAGGGTATTGAGCTTTGGTTCAAGAACCAATCCCACATTTATAACATTGTTTCCTATGGGAAAATTGGTTCTGAATTGCAACGTTTCGACACAAGATGCTGTTTTCAGGAACCAGTTGTGTGATAAGTCTGAGGACTGCCTCTACTTACACTCTACTGTGGACTCCCATAGAAGGTGTTTTCAGGTAGAGATGGGCAAACAGATATATCATGTAGTGCAGGGGGTTTCAACCTTTTTAAGTTTAAGTACCCCTGGTGCCCAGACACGGGGGACAGGGGGTATTTGGCTTGGGTTCTGTAATGATTTAATTTGTCCTAGCATATCAGAATTTACTTGTTAGAGGCTTCCAGATCTTCTACACTCTAATATCTACTGGTGCTTTGCCTTTTTGCAGACCTGAAAGCAGCTGATGGATCTTATGCCTCACTGATATCCCCATTTTATGCAACCCCCATTTGTGTACAAGGAAACATTGCCTGTCATTAAACTGTTGCCAAAAGCAACACCTGCTCAATAATGGAAACCAGTTATGAAGTTGATTAAATGTAGCCAACACTGAGCATGACTAAAACACATGACCCACATTGGGCAAACTTGGTGATGGAAACCCACCACAAAGATAGGTTTGTGCAGCCTATCTGAATAACGTATATGGTAGTGCCCATTGTGCTCAGCCCTCCTTAAGCACCAACTCTTTTCTTCTTTTTTTTTCCTCAAGTCATGCTGAGCCACTACACTGAATACATTTTGACTTCCTCTTCACTCCCACAGCTGAGCTGTGTCTTTCTTCCCCATTTCCAGTTATTTCTATGTGTTTGCCAGCTTAAATATCTAGCAAACATCACCAATAGGTCCCCAAACAGTTCACCTAGAATCCCTCTGACCCCTCTCTCAAATGTCACTGACTGAGGACTGAGTCGCAATTGCTTTGGGCTAGAGGTGTCAACACATACACTGCCCTGTTGTTTCATGTAGGGCACACTTAAGGCATTGAAATGCTGTGGCTTTGACACCAGAGAGTGGTGGGAGTGAGCACTCAGCCCAGGATGCCTGTCAATAAACTAGTTGGGGAGGGTGGAAGGAGTACTTGCACCTATGCTTTGTGGTCCCAGGGATGGGTAACTTGGGGGGCCTTTTCACTTTCCTGCTTTCCCTTCTCTCCTAAACTTTAGTTCAGTAAACATGAATAATCTGCAGTTGCCTGTAGTTTGCAGTGTGCTTGCCTAAGTGTAGGTTCATGGGAGAGAAATGCTTGGACCCCTGGTTTTTGGTTCCCAGGGCTTGTTGGGTACATGATATGGGGTTGTGGTTCAGTAAGAGTGGGGACACAGCTGGTTGTTAGAAAGGTAGGTGTAATGAACAAGAAGTACAAAGGAGCTCATTGGTGTTTAAAAGTGCCAACGAAAGAGAAAGGGACAGTAGAGTGCTGACCATATATCAGAGTGCCAGTTGCAGCAGTGCTGGGGGGGTGAGGAGCAGTGAAGTCTGGAACTGATCAACTAGATTCAGGTTGTAGAATGGTTAGAGCCATACACAACACTGAATTGGCTCACAATGAACCATTTCAGAATAATACTTGATTTTCCAGGTATACTCTTGAACAATTCCAGCCATTCCATACATCTTTGTTTTGGGTTCAAACTGCATTTAAACTGGATTGCTTCATGTGTATCCATATGGACACAACTTAATTGTCATTATGGTGTTGAGTCTAGTTCCAAGTAATTATTCATGTGAAGTAACCTGGAATCATGAATTGGAGAAAATCAAAGTTCAGGTTAGTCAGGTGTTTTAGCTTAAATACTTTGCCATTCTAATGTCAGGACTTGATCAACTGCAATATGAATTTGAATTGTTCATTTCAACAAAAGATATAGGTTTTATTTTTTTTTTAATTTTCACTTTTTTTTCACTGAGAGATTGTGACTTGTGTTGATGCACTTATTAAGATTAAACATTTGAATTTATATTTCATATTTGTTCTTCTTCTCTTTCCATGGCTTATGCAGAAGATTCGAGTGTCCCAGAAACCCCCGAAGTAGAAAAGACAACAAAGCTCTCACATTTCAAAAATCGCAGAAATTTACAATACATTGACGTATCCTCTGACAGTGAAGATCAGGAATCACAAAATTGCTCTACTACAAAACGTGATAATGTTCTTCAGAGGGATGTTATTGTGATGTAAGTATTCAGAATTCCAGTCTTGTGTAATATTCATACATGGTTGTAAGCCTATGATTTTTTTTTACATGTCTATTTAAGATGTTCATTTCATGTTTGCTCTCTAAATACCATGGTGTTTCTAATGTCTTCCACTGTTGTTGGGTTTTCAGCTCAAAAAGCTTCAGCTTTTAAAAGAGTTATCTTTTTTGTGTACTACATGGTTCACTGGAGAAATCCCAGAATACATGGGTTTTGAGGATTCTGGTAAGTGCCATTTTGATAAATATTCAGTGATTTCAAATACCACCAAATGGAAGAGACAAACACATCTTGATTTTTTTTTTTTTTTAAAGGTTAGCTGAAATATTTGTGTGTTAGAGGTTGCTTTAGTTTGCTTCCTTTCATTCTGTTTTTAGTGAAAGGAATCACTTTCTTCTGTAATGCAGAAGTGGTGACCACATCAACTTATATTACTTCTTTATTATAACTTTTAAATCTTCAAAACGTATGATCCTTCTCGGTTTCTCTGACCTTAAGGGAGCACAATTCATAGGAAGAGAGGTATTACTTCAACATATAGGGCACTCTTACATGTGCTCTGGGGGTGGGAGGTGCTTTAATTAGAGCGGCTCCTTGACCTGTTCTAAAGCGCTGCAACATCTCATGTACTAGTATCCCCGTGCTTCAAAATGGCAGTGAGGGAGCTTGAACATGTAGGCTGATGGAGAGCCAGGAGCTGAAAATGGCAGGAGCAGAGACGGGAATAATAAGAGTGGTAAAAGCAAAAATCTTAGACTAGAGCAGAAAGGAGAGTAGCAGCTAATGGATGTATGTGGTAACGGGATTGGGGACGAGAACAGCAGAAGGGTGCGTAACCCATTTTCTCCATCCCCCTGGAATAGGGGTTAGACTTCTCTGTTCTATTTAATAATGTTAAACTCCAGTAGCACAGAGGTCAGGTGCAGCACCAAAGGTTCCAAGCCTGCACGTCACTTGTGGTGGTATATATCTGATTTTGAAAAACAACGGTTCTTGACTTATAAATCACTTGACTTTTAACAAAACAAAATAATGTGAAAACTATCCTAGCTACCAATGGTTCCATGAGGTTGAGAGGAAAGAGCTGTGGTAAGGTCTGTAGGTTCCAGTCCTGCTAATGTAGGTGACCATAAAGACGCCAAACAGAAGGTCATATGGGGAGTGGTGGAGTGAGGGGAAGGGACTTTGGTTGTGGGGGGCAGGAGGAAGAGAAAGCCTATGTATTTATATGGCAGAAAATTCAAACCAAAAAAAAAAGATGTTAAACAAATATTGCTGAAGTTGTCAAAACAAGCATTCTAAAGTTAGGAAATGTTAAAATTAAAGACTGCCTGGGCAACCGTAATTTGCTCCCATGGGCATATACGTCATGGTAGTCTGGCATTCCATGATTGCATACTGCATGTTCCCGTAGGACAGCTACCTCCTTCAGTGCACGGGGCAGGTTGTGCTCTGGAAAGCAATCAGAATTGATAGCAAAGGAAGCTACATCTTCTGCATTCTTCCTGTTTCGTCATTTTCATTATTGGAATTTTTGTCATTACAAAGAACTGTCTCCTATCATTCCCTCCCTGAGCTGTTGCTTTTTAATTCTCTTGTAACCCAGGCTTCTTCCCTCATTCTTCTGCAATTTTACCTCTCCTTTGTTTCTTTTCCCTCCATTGGAGTGAGGCTGTATTCTTCTCTATTCTGTCTGGCGTACAGCAAGGGAACAATGAGAGTACAAGATAAACTAATAGCAGAGACACAGTTTGAGTATTCAGTGTATTGGCAGTTCTTGCCATCAGTAAATACAAGGAGAGTCTTCATTAATATCTCTAGCCTTCTTTAGCAGGGGTTCTCAAACTTTGTGCTACCTCGACCCTGAGTGCTGGATGGTGGTGGCGGGAGACGGGGAGCTCGCACATGGCAGCTACCACCACCACTCCACGCCACTGCTTCCCCGCACTGTTGTGCCTTCCGTCTGGGAAGTTTGTACCCCCTTTTAAGTTGCTTGCAACTCTGCAAGGGATTGTGACTCACAGTTTGAGAACCCCTTTTCTATGGGATTAGCTGCCAAATACTGACTTATCTTGATTCAGCATATGCAAATAAGTATTTGTCATAATGAAATAACTTAGGCTAATTTGCGTGGACTTTTACAGAAACCAGGCAAACTTTCCTTGCTTCAGTGTGCAGAGGCAGTAAGCTTTTTAGCAAAACAGTCGTAAAAAAATGTGTAATGGGGAAAATGTGTTCATTAATTTAATGCTTGTTCTTTGAAATTGTTTAACTATTTTTTTTGCTGGAACTTACCCAAAAGCTCAGCCTGAGGCTTAATGTTTCAGCTTTTCAGTTACAGTGTGGCAAAGATGTATGAAACACCATTTTAAAAACCTTTGTTTGTTCATTCATTGGTTACTTATAATTGCCACTGTCTGCTAAACCTGGAATATATTTAGGAAACCCAAACACTTAATGGGTTGGTGTTAATTTAAGATAACTATATTCTGTAGGTTCACCAAGTTTAAATGCTGCTTGGGATACTCGTATCTTGCTTATAGGCATAAACAGACCTCTCACTGAGGCTGCAAAGGCTTTTTTATTTTTGTTACAAATTTGCAGTACCATCCAGAATGCCATGTGTTGTGGATGTGCTCTGCTCTCTCTCTAAACATTAATTATACACAAGGTAGATAGTTTATTTGGGGCAGGGGGAGATTAATTAATCTCTCTCTTGGTATTTTCTGGTTATTCCCAATGAAACCCGCATATAGCTAGAATCGCTCTTTTTTTTTTTTTTTAAACAAAAGAAAAGCAGCACGTGTAGAAACAGAACAATTAAAAATGTCACTGAATAGGACCTGCTTCACAATTGCATGAATCACTGTAGCTCCAATAATGTGGTAAGAGTGAATGCCAACGAGCTGAGGTCCAGGGGAATACTTACTTACACCTAAGCCTTGTGGTCCTGGGGGCAAAGGGGTTAGGAGCAGGAGACCTGTGGCTGGGGAGTTTTTGCTTCTCTGCTTTTCCTTTTTGTCCTGAGCATAAGTTCAACAAATTTTCAATAGCCTGATGAAACGCAGATGAAAGCATGCTTGAGTACAGAATGATTACACAGCTGGGAGAAAGGTAGCCTTTATTGAACAAGCAGTGCAGGAGAGCTTACTGATTTTTAAAAAGTGCCAACAAAAGGGGCACTAGAGCAGTAGAGTTCTGGCTGTATGCCAGAGCAGCCAGTTGTAGGATTGTAGGGGGTGAAGAGTAATGAAATGTGGGGTGCTTGAGGACCAACCAAACCTGGGTCATAAACAGGATTGCCAACCAAAAATATATAATATTTTACTGATAATTTGCAGACCTTTTACAGACAGCTAAACTTTTATTGACTTTTTTACATAATATAAAGGATGTACAAAGCACAAAAAGACATGTTATTTGTGTAGTTCATAAGCACAAGATGACATTAATCCCCTCACCTATGTCCCCAGAAGCCAGGGACTTAAAAAACCAAAAAAAAATCAACTAACCCAATAGCACCATTTTAAAAACCAATGACACAATTGGTTCCTGAAAATGGCGTCTTAAATCGAAACGTTGCAACTCAGAACCAATTTTCTCATAAGAAATAATGTTGTAAGTAGGGGATTGGTTCCTGAACCAAGGCCTGATACCCTATTTTCACCAAAAATACCACAGAATTTTGTACTCAATCAATTATAGATGAGTAATATAGCTACATTAATGCATTATATTGTAAATAGCAATCATATGGATCTGGAAGGACTTCTTTGAGGTGACTTAGCTGGATTTTTTGAAGGGCTCTTGGCTGCAGTCTTCTCAGGAGTCTTGGCTGCAGGTTTTTCTGGAGTCTTGTCTGCTTTCTTAAAGAAAGTGTCCAAAGAAGTTTGGACAGATGTTCTCCAGGGAGATGAGTGTTGCAGCAGATTTGTTTGCTGGTGTGACATTGCATCAGATATAGTGTTGTAAAGTCAAAACTGATGTCAGAATGTTGAAACAGGGTGTTAATTTATAAAGGTTGTAAGTCAAGGACTGCCTGTATCACTAAATATAGACCTACTGTATCAGCAGAGAAAGTGATCTCTCCCTCCCTGTTGCTGCTACAGGAGTCTGGAGGATGTTGGTGGAGTGCTCGGGGACAGGCCCACCCCACAAGGTGGACTGGAGGGAGGGGGGAACATGAGTACAGAACAGGGACACCCCAAGCCCTTCTCCCTGTGCTTGGCACAAGCTCCTTGCTTGTTAGGCCTACCCTTCCTTGGCCCCCTACCCCTTCCCTTATGCAAGCAAGCAAGGAGGAATCCCCCCTCTTGTACCACAGAAGACCTCAGGAGTTTCCAGAAACACCCAGAGGTCTTGGTGGGCAGCAGCGGGAGGAGCAGGGTTGCCCAACTATCTATAAATTTTACAGAAATCTAAATATTTTTATGGACAAACACTTTTAGTCATGGGTGGATGGTCCAGAAACCTGTTAAAAATAATACTTGTTTGAAAGTGTACCTGGAAAAACTGTTCCTTGGCCAAATAAAGTTATTTTCCTAGTGGTATCTTGTTTAAAATAATATATCCATATAGCTACTTTAACTGAAGTACAGTGAGCAAAAATTAAGCTATTTAGCTGAACAAGATAATGAGAGAGGAGTCTTGTGCTAGTACTAATAAATAAAAAATGGTCCTGTTCTGTTCTGTAGATATGTAGCTTATAATAATGTCCCTGTGAATCCAGTACTTAACTTTGTTTTAATTAGGAATGTGAAAGGTTAAATGATTGTTTAACCCGTAAGCCCAGTGGCAACTGGTTATCTTACCAGTTATTATTTAGCATGAGAGAAACTTCAAAATTAAAGAAGCCATTGCGCTGAGCACTACCAGTACAGAGTCCTGAGATTCCTACCTATGAGGTTAAAGAGGAAGACATCAAGTTGCCTAATGACTTGTCAATTAAGCAATTAGCTGCTCCTTCACAGGTGCTGCCTCCCTTCCAGCCCAGGGACTCACTTGGGCTGTATTGTCTGGGAGCAGCTTCCGGCAGCAGCTCTATCCGAGCTGTTGTGTATTAGTTAGATGTTTAACCAATATAATTAGAAGAGGTTAAAGAGATCATTTTATCCACAATATTTATATCCCTAGTTTTGAAGTTTTGCTGCCTATTAAAAAGTTGCAAATAAAACTTTGTGTTGTTGTTCATATTTTGAATATAGATTTGGTCCCCTGTCCATATGCCCTTTTTTATCTCTGGGACAAATTTAGTAATAATTAGACCTTTTGAGCCTGAAATTCAGAATTGACAATGGCTTAATCCAGTTCTGGTTTTGTAACAATGGGCTGACGGTGTCTAGCCAGAGTACTAATACAAGTGATGTCTTAATGACTGTGTAACAAACACAGTAGATCAGCGTTTCCCAACCAGTGTGTCACAGCACACTGGTGTGCCATCAGGCACGTCCAATTGTACTGCAGACACGCACAGACTAGGGAGCATGGCTCCGGCCCAAAATGCTGTGCGGCTGGTCAGGCCGCCCCCCACCGCCCCGGTTGGTGTCTGGCTGGCCATGCACCACTTCTCTACCCCCACTCCATGTTCAGTGTGCCATGGTGCTTTTTTATTTAGGTAAGTGTGCCATGAGGCGGAAAAGGTTAATAAATGTTGCAGTAGATAGGTACAGTGAAAGCTTTGTCATCTGCCACCCATGGGGAATGGGGCGTGCCAGATAACAAAATGCGTTGGTTAATTGAGAGGCCCGAACAGGCATCTTTGCCTGTTTGGGCCACCACTTCTCCTGCTGGATCTGGAGCATCACCACCCCTCCTGCACCATCGCCAACACTCCCGCGGGCCCTGAGGGTCAGCGTGGCAGGCTCCACGCACCCTGCTATGCTCCAGGCTGTGGGGGCTCAGAGAAACCAGAAGTGCCACGGTGAGCATTTCCAGTTTCACTTTACCTTACAAGCTGGCGTGGTGGTTAATGGAACATGCTGGCTTGTACAGTGCCAGGTAATGGAGCTTTTACTGTAATAGATTTTCCCTAGATTTTTCTTCCCCTTCGCAATTAGAAATGAGTTTACTGGCATTGTCAAGTTAAGCTTCTGAGAACTGCAGCTGTTTTATTTTGTTTTGAGTACAGGATAACATGTAAGATGTGTCCTGGACAGAATTAAAATCTGGCCATGAATAGTACTGAAATCACAAAAATGACTTGAAAAGAAAGAAATTGGATTTGTACTGGGGCTTTTTATCTGCTTTATAATATACAAAGATGACCTTAAAAAGTCTTTTCTTCTTTTAAGAAAGGAAAAAGTGTGGTGCTAAGCTGTACTTCCTGTAGTGTTGTGGTTTTGCTTGTTTAAGCAGTCTAACCTCTTTGAAAGAAATGTAACTGTTCACGTATTACTAATATAAATTGTCTTGCTATATCTTTTTTTTTGCTGATTATTGTGGTGAAAAATGGGTTCCAAAAACAACTCTTTTAACAATCTCTCTCTCTCTCTCTCTCTTTTTCCCATGTGTGGTAGTTCTGAACAGTCTGATGATGAGCAGCCTCAAGATGAAGTTCCTAATTTGACATATGCAAATGGTATGGACCAATCGCAAAACATGGAGGAGGAAGACATCATAGATGCTAAGCTCCAAACACTGAAGGAACTCTTTCCACAAAGAAATGACCAGGAATTACTCCAAGTAATTAATGGTTTTCCTACTTTTTTTTTTTTAAGCAATGTCTGTTCCTTCCATGTAAGGAAAAGAATTTGTAATTCTTACTAGCAGGAGCTTATCAACCATTTCTGGTAATCAAAAACTTAGCTATGAGAATCTTAAATCCTACTTTTAAAGTTTTTTATTGTGGGTGTTGTGTAGGTGTTAGCACACATGAGCCAGGCCAAATTAGTTTCCTAAACAGAGAGCAGATGTTGAATCCTGCTTAACCCTGTATATTCTAGCAGTGACTAAATGTTTTTGCCCCATTTAAAGGAGATAAAGTAACTCATGTTTAACAGTCATTGGGTCTACACATGCAATTAATTTGGAGCAATAAACTCTGGAGCAGTTTGAGCTGGAGTAAACTACTCCCAGGTCCAGAGCCTATGTATGTGCCCAGGACAGCAGCAATCTGAGCTGAAGCAGAGTAGTTTACACCAGGGCTGTTCAGCCCCAGGCTCTGGGTGGTGGCATTGGGTGACAAGGGGGCTAGCTGAGGCACAAGGGTGCTGAAAGCAGGGACCCATGTGACTAGGCAGCAAGTAGGAGTCTGGCCTCTGGCTGGCTGGGTTGACTAGGCACAATTTATGCCTGCGGTCAGCATCGGTGCATGCGTTTAATTGTAGTAAATTACCCTGACCTAAGATAATATTGTCGGGAACAGTACTATCTTACTGTGGTGTAAATTAGTTTACTGCAGCCTAATACCATTGCACATATAGATCTGGATACTTTATTTCGCAGCTAATTGGTCTATTCTACATAAGGTGCACTGGCAACTGTATGCCTCTTCACTACAAATAAAGTCTGAGACTGGCCTCAAAGCTTTTTTTTCCATTCTAATCTTTCTTCTACCTTTGCAAACTGAGCTCTAGGCTACTATTTCAGGATCTCCCACTTCACCCTTTACTGGAAGCTCCTGCGTTTGCTCCTGTTTCCTTAACCCACTCCACCCCTGGACTTTGCAGGGCTATACTTGTTCACTGGGCCTCTGGTCTCTCATTTAGCCAACTAAGCTTAAACCCCTAGTCCTTGAAGAGCTGCCCAGTCTCACAGCCTCCGCCCAATAGATCCCTGACCCCTGCAGAGCTTGAAGCACAGAGTCTATCACCCCACGGCCACCAGCTCTGGCCTTCAGCTCGTTCCCCCCTGTAGCCATTCCCAAACTTATGACTAAAAAAAAAAAAAATGACTGGTCTCTAACTCAAACTTAAACCCTGCCTTGGGTCTTTATACTGCCATGAAATCCCATCCCTATTTGCTGACTCCCAGCCTCCAGGGTACATTCCGAGATCTGTGACTTCTCCTCTATAGAAGCCCATGCTGACAGGAGCTCCTCTCCTTCAGGAGTCAAGGCCAGATTGATTCTTTGGCTTAGGAACTAAGATTTATACCCCACCCTGAGCATGTACTTTTCTGACCAGACACAGGTGTGTCTCTTCAGCTCTGCCAGCAGCCTGCTCTCATCTGCTGCAATTTGTCCTCCTACTCTGGCCTGTTGGCCTGTTGCCATGCAGGTAGCTCCCAAGTCATTATTTGTAGCCCTCTCTTTAGCTTCCCCTAGGTGCTTACTCTCCTGTAGCTACCCCTTTCTCTGCTGTCTGCATCTGACTGCAGGGCCTTTGCCTGGTGCACTTTTCCTCTTAAGACAACAGGGTCCCTTGATCCATGTTACAGCACCTACTTTTTCTTTTTGACCCCTGTCAGTTAAGTCAACCAAACTGAGTTTCTTGGTATCTTGTGCTTCATGAAAAATCTGTGAAAATTATCTAGCTCAGTGATGCTCAACCTGTCATTTGGCCCAGGGGGTTCCCTTCATACTAGATGGGGCAGCACATAGGGTCACACCTGTGGGGCTGAAGCTTGAGCAGTACTGACCGAGCTATACTTACCTAGCTAATCACTGCCTCTGCCACTGCCTTTCCAAGTGGACCAGGCAGAGCGGTGCTACAATTATTTTCTTTTAAAGCGCTCCACTGGTTATCTCATTTGTGTATGTGTGTTCCCCATGTTGTGAATATCTGCAGAAGCTCACCTTGAACTCTTGTTACTAGTAAGGGTGCACTAATAGAGATTTTGGGGACCAATACCGATGGCCAATTTTTAAGGAGGCATATTGGCCAATACTGATACGATTTCCAATACAGCTGTGTGCAGCTGGCCAGTCTGTGATGAAAAGAGAGGGGGGAGGGAAGAAGTGTGGGGGGGGCAGATCAGTGTCCCCTGCGGTGAGGGAGGGGGCCGCAGAGGCAGGTGCTGCCCAGCCAAAACGTGGCCAAGTGGGCCACAGGACTGAGCCGTGGCTCATTTGCGGGTGGGGGGGGTGCAGCTCCTGCTGCTGCATGCATCCTAGAAAGGCACAGTGGGAGATGTGTGCCCCTGGATCTGCATGGGGCGGGGTGGGTGGGCTGCAGCTGTGTGTGGGAGCTGGCCTGCACTGGGCTCTTTTCAGCAGGGGCTGGGTTTGAGGTGGGCAGCAGCACTGGGAGGGGGCTATGTAGGGGGCTGCAGCCACCCCAGATTTTGCCATAGCCTCCCCACAACCCCCCATCCCAGCACGAGTGCAGCCCTAACTCTCTTCCTAGTGCCTGGGTGGAGGCAGGGTGTTGAGCCAGGGCTGGGCTCAGAGCAGGTGGCGGCAGCTATGGGAGGGGGTATGGGAAGGTTGTGGTGAAATCTGGGGTGGCTGCAGCCCTCTCTGTAGCCCCCCTCCTAACGCTGTTGCCTGTCCCGAGCCCAGCCCCCACCGAGAAGAGCCCAGCCCAGCCCCAACTCCAGGCCGCACTCTCCGCCTCGCACAGATGTGGGGGCATGCCCCTATGCCCTCCTGGGATGTGCGCAGCAGCGGGAGCTACCCCCCACAGCCCCCAGACAAGCCATGGCTCTGTCCCACACCTCGCACCATGCCGGCTGTGCAGCACCTGCTTCAGCCCCTGCCCCCTCCATCCCTCCCTCACTGCAGGGGAGATGAGACATTCCGGCTGGAAAATGGTAACCTGCAATGCCTTTATTAGAATCAGTCTTCAGGGTAGAATGGGCAGTACACAGTGCAGTAGTAGTCAGGAAAATGTCTTTAAATAGTTTTCGCCTTGTAAATCTGCTTGCTTCTCTGATTCAGTCATATCTGCAAATTTTCTTTAATAAATACCTTAACTATTTGTTGGTACTCATGTTAGCTGAGAGCTGCTGTTTTCACTGCATATCAGTGGAGCTGGATTCACTGTCATTACCTGTTTAAAATCTAAGTGGAGGCCCTTCTTTAAAATTATATTTGTAACCATCAACTTCTTTGTAAGTGCAGCTCTTTGCCAGAAGTCTGCATGGTCAATTAGTTTGCGCTTAAAGATACTTCTAAAAGAAGGATAGAGAAGAGACAAGAATCTGCTTCCAGGATTAAGGAAGAAGCATACTTAAGTTCCTAAAGTAGTATATGACATGATCCAGGAAGTCAACTGGTATGAAAGACTTAAGCACAAAATGACAGTAAAATAGTTAATTGTGTGGAAGAACCATCTATTTAAATTGAATTTTAAGCTTTCATTGATGGGATTGTAACAAGGTAAGTATTACTTTTTTTTGTATTATAAACATAAATGTTGATTGCTTGTACATGTAAAATACAGGGTAAGGGGCAAGTCATAGTTATAGTCTCTAAAAGCTTTGTTTCGGTGCAGTATTTTTAAGCACTTCAAAAGGAAAGTGACATCAGTAGTCAGCCTAGCTAATGACTTCATATTTCTTGTGTTCTTAAAACTTTCTGTTCATGTTTAAGAAACAAAACCCCAAAACAGTAAATTAATAGTTTTTGTTGCTATTTACTAGCTTACTTCTGTTTAGTTTGATTACACCTTACTAACATTCTTTGTTTTTAATTCCTAGTTGATAAAATCAACACGCACAATGGACGAAGCAATAGCTGCTGCTTTGACGCACAGTGATGAAGGTATGCAGTAATCTTCACCAAATATGTCTTATTCAGGAATGTGTGGGGTTTTTTTGGTTTTTTTGTTGTTTTTTTTACCCTCAAGGAAACTTGATGGGCTTGTTTAAGTAGAAATTAGTACCTTTCATGCAAAGAGGAAAATATGCCATTATTTCTTTGCTTTCATTCAGTCTGTTTTCAACTCTGTCCATGTTCTTTAGTCTTTTTTTTGGATCATTTAGCATTGCTTTCATTTCATGGCATCCATAAATGGTATTCATAATTGCTGGCTTCTCCTTTGTACAAAAACTGCAGGTTGAGTAATTATACAGTAGAGATCTTCTCATCCAGCTTCATAAAACTTTATATCCAGGGGATGTGTGGCTGAGGGAATTGGAATGGCAAGTCTTTTGGCTTTCAAATCCAGGCTATGCTGTATTGACTGCCACTATTTGGGGCCATGTGTAGACTAAACGAGATTGTGTGTGTGTGTGCACGACACTTTAAAGCGGGCTAAATGCTTTTGCACCACTTTAATGGTGTCTGTGTTTGCATGCTTCAGTGGCGTATTGCTCATTAATTCCAGCCACTGTAGCAAATTTAGTGGCATAATGTGCCTTAAATGACTTGAGGTGCAGCAAACTTAGACTACTCCGAGGAGTTTTAGTTTGCTGCCCTACCAGTCGTGGAGCAAAGTACTGGGCTCCGTGCAGCTCGGGGACTCTGCAGGGAGGCAGGAGCCTGGGAAGGCAGGCTCTGCCCAAGAGAGGGGGTGGGGAAAAAAGTGGCAAGCGTGATCTTATCTCCTTCCTCCCCACCCCCCAAGCTTGCTTGCCTACCTGTCCTGCTTGCCTGCCTGAGCTGCACAGGGGCCCGGTGCCTCCTGAGACCGCCCAAGCCAGGTGCTGCCTGGATGCCTGGGGGCGGGGGGGGTGGGAAACGACACGCTGCTGCTGTGCGGGGAAGCACCAGCACCCCCACTCGTAGCCCAGGGACTGCTCTGCCCACCAGCAAGTCGCCCTCCCCTCCCTGTTGCTGGAGAGGCAGGTAAGTTGGTGTGTTTAAAAGTCCCTAAATTGAAGTGGTGTTTTTAAAAACCCACTGCTTCAATTTAGGGGCCCGGTTTTGCCTACATGCCCTGGATTAGTGGCCTTTGTGAAAGGTGCCCAATGACATAATAGCTTTAGTAATCTTGGTATAGCACTCAATGCAGGTCTGGGAGGAGACAAAAATAACTTCTAGAGGTGATATCTGGAACATGAAATCATCTTGAGATAGGGTGGAGAAAATTGCAGTGCAGCTGTACCACGCATGATCAGATTTCTGGTTATCTAGACTATCCTTTCAGTGAAACAGGTGTATCTAGACTGGCTTATTGGGACATAACCTAATTTAGCCTTCGTGGCTAACCATTGTACAAAACATCTGTTCTTTGGCTAGATGGTAGCTGAAATTTGGGCTCTATCAGGATTGTGTAACTGGGATTTAAAAATCAGTCATAGTGTTCAGGTATGTTCTTAGTGTGACTAGTTGCTCAAAATATTGGTCTTTTCAGTTTTCCTGAACAGAAGTAGGAACAAAAGTGCCTGTTGACAACTTTCTGTCCAAAGCCTCAGGTCATGCTGCTTTTTCTTGTCCCTGGAACAAGTTTGTTGGCTGCTTGGCTGTTTCTCTCCAGGGATCCACACACACACAAACCATCCATCAGAGATCCAGTGATTTATTTAGAGGAGCCAAGGACTGAGGGGGTATAAGCTTGGGACTTGGATATGAAACATGTTTACACTATAACAATGAAAAGTAGAGACGTGACTGTTGCTTGCGAATGTTTAAAAAAACAAACTGATCCAAACCAACAAACCCCCACCAAAATGGCACTTTACTTTAAATTGGGTGTGCTCCCATACCAAGGCTAGCACATAACCAGAAGAGGTAGTAGCATGTGTTAGCTGGACCCGGCTCACCCAACATATGTCAAGTTTGGGCACTTCACTGGGGCATTTTTGGTGCTTTTGTCTAAGAGATGATCGATGCAGCTTTAGTTAAAAGTGCCAAAAAGCCCTGCTGAAGTGCCTGATCTGTACAGTCACTCCAGAGCTGAGTCGAAGTAATAGGCTGTTGCTTCCGGTAAGGCAGTTTTTTTTAACATTTGCAAGCAGCTGACATGTCCCATAGTACTATAACTTACTTGAATAATGTGGAATAACCCCAGGAAAAATGGAGGCTTAAAATACACCAGACGTGTCACTATAATAACTATACTGTGGCAACTGTTTATTTAATGGAAAAACACTTTTTACCCACTTCTCTACTACCTGGTGTTCAGGGGAGTTTAAGGGCTATAAATGAGTAGCTACTTATGGCAGACTTGGTAAGAACTGCATCTCTGTCTACTCTAAAGCCTTATGAAATTACATTGGTATAAAGAACCATTGCATATTATACTAGCATAAATGCATCATTTGTTGCAGTCTTCAAAAGTTGCTGCACTCCCTCACTCATGGCTCTCCCACTCTCCCCTGGTCTATGCATGCCAGATTACAAGGGGTCATGTAGCTGCTTGCTGTTACAGCATTACTAATGCTTCTAGTTCTCCATGATTTTGAGCCCAGAAGCTAGAAACCAGGCTACTTATTTGGAAGAGCTGAGAGGACAGTAGTGTAGGTGGGAAGTTGTGTTTTGAGGAACAACTGATGGGTTCAGAAATGGTATGCACAAAAAAGCAAGCTGTGGGCACATCCCAGATGGTAACTGTTATATTTTTTGGCATTTTCCATATGTGGAGTAGAAGCGAGGGAGTGGAACATGGCTTCATGGTGGTGATTCCTAGCCCAGTCACAGGTAGTGTGTGTCCCAAATACTGTATCTAATTTTGTTTCTCCAGAAAACTCATACTTCGTAATTTTTAAAAAAATGGAATCCTTATCTCGTCATACATAAAATGGTATTTATGATGTTGGTAATTGCAGGATAGAACTTGAAGATCTGCCTGGTGATAGGCTGCATATTTAAAAAATAAAAATAAAAAAGTTCAAGAAATAAGTGGAAAATTAGATTAGATTAAATGGGGTTCATTATTGGTAATGAAATTATTAGAATTCTAAGTTTGTTTTGATGTTTTACAAATATTAATATATTTGCTTTGAACTCTATGGCAAGTTTGATTTCTGGTGCCCAGGCTTTGTCTTTTGGCCTTTTTTGCATTTTATTTAAAAATGCAGTTTCATGTCCTTAAATACAAACTCCAAAAACAGGAGCTTTAGGCAGGAAAATTCTGACAAATTACAGCTCTTCCTTTACTTAAAAGATTTAGTTAGGCAGGAGTAAGCATGTCTGAATGTAATGGCATAAATCTTCTGACTCTGGGCATGTTTAAAAATGGAGGTATCTCTAAACACCTGCCTTTCTGCTTCAACATATGGAGATATTTTCTTTTTGTCAGAAATTAGTTGACTGAAAGGAGGGCTGGGTAAAAATGAGTAGACCTACTTTGTAGAATAATGGATTAGTTGAAGCGAGTGATGGTACTAATTACTTGTTTTGCTAGCTTTACCTAGGTATCACTGCCTACAAAGTATTTATGCCCAGAAATGGAGACCTTGCCACTTCCTTAATTTTAAACAATTATAAATTAGCATGTGCTACTTCCTTTAATACTAAAATGACGTGTGAAATACTAAAACTGTATGTTTTCAAATTCTGAGTTAATGGAGTAATTATATTGTTTGAGTACTATTATTTCACCCTGTCTTTCAGGAATGAGCAAATTAACAATGGTATAAATAGAGATAAACTGCCTCCTTCCCCCACCCCTCCACCCCTTAGGGAGTTAATGTGTTGGTATTTGACTAAACTTTGTTTTAGACTGATTAGTGTTAGTTAGCTATTGGTAACATTTGCCAGTGTGAGTTGTTTTCTGCTGAAGTTAAAAAACTAATAGACCTGCTAGATTTCTTCTCAGGTAGCTAAAGTACCATGTGAATCTTTCCAATGGTCTCCATTTTCAGAGCAAAGAAAGCACCCAGGATTATACTGTAAGGAGTAATCCTTCTTTGCCAGGGGGTGAACTATATTGTTTTTCTTTTTTAATTTTGTCACTCAGTAACCATATTTAAGCTGTAATTTCTTAAACAAAACAAAATACTTAAACTGTTTTTTTCTGGTTTCCTAGCAGTCTTAACACCTGCAAATATTCAAATGTTAATGTGAAAGGGTTTTTCCAAGATGCTTCATGTACAGCAGCAGGTACAACAAGTTTTCCTACTTTAGGAATTGGAGCCAGCTCATCTAAATACTTGACTATCAGTGCCAGTTAGCCTGGAACATGAGGGAGCAATTCTAGTTTCCTAAGATATTTATAATATTTAACTAATATATTTGTAACTAGGGAGAAGTGCATTAATTCAATGTAGGAAGAAGCATGGAGGAATTCAACAGGGAATGTGAGCAGAAGCAGCAAAATGAGTATATTGTAGAATTTTAATGAGACTGAGCTAAAGGGCACAAAGGGAGTGTCTTCAGGAACAAATTTTCAGTAGTTGCAAAAGGTCATAGGTTGAATTCTAGACACATTCATGTTATGAAATTCCTGAAGGTGAAATACAGTCTCCCATATGCCCTATTTTGAGCCTGAATTAGTATGTACTAACTACCGTATCTCCAGCTGAATCACTGAGAAAAGTCTCTCTGAACTTCCTTGTCAAGCTTTCCAAAAAGTCTTTTCATTGCTACTTCTTGTTAAAAGGGGTATAGTTAAGTATGGAGCCCTGGTACTAGTTCTTTCATTGAGATAATAAAGTTTGCAAGGTCAACATTCATACCCGTTAATTCCATCTCCCTTAAAGAAGGATGAAAGGAAAGAGCAGCAGAAAAGCAGACTCTTAATATTACCTTAGCCTATTTGTAATTACCAATATCACAAATACCATTTTATATATGATAAGATGAGGGTTTTGTTTTTTTTAAATCGAGGAGTATGAGTTTTCTGGAGAAACAAAATGAGATGCAATATTTGGGGGATGTACACTACCTGGCAATATTGGGCCAAAAATATGTGTCTCAAATATTGTATCTAGTTAGTGCAAAAGCCTATTTGTGATGTTGGTAATTGGTAGTCAAAGAAACTGGTTAGATTGCTTAGATAAAACTGAACATTATCAAGTTAGCAGGGCTGAATAGGATGCATCCTTGAGTAGTGAAGGGATAGGCTAAGTTCTGCTTCTTGTTTTGTTAAAAGTCACCAGCTGTTCTTAAAAAGCTCACAAAGGCTGGGTTAGGTCTGGGATGAGTGGAAAAGGGCATATATACAACTCATCCTTAAGGAAGGGAAGGGAAAGGGGGAGGATCTGAGGAATTGCACACTGGTCTATACAACCTCAGTACCTGGAAAGATCATGGAGGGTGCAAATAAATAATTCTAAGCACCAAGAGAATAAGATGATTGGAAACAGTCAGCATTGATTTATCAAGACCAGGCCTGACAGCCTGATTTCCCTCAATGATAGTGTGGTATACTACAGATTTGTAGCACAGGGCGTGAACATTCAACATGTGCAGTTTGAGGCACTACAAAGAGGTTTGTGGTGTCTCAAATAGCACGTGCTTGCATGTGGGGACGTGGCCTAAGGGTATCAACTCATGAACTGGAAATAGTGTACCCATGTTAATGTTTTTACTTATGACCATAAACTCAGGCTCTAAATTTTATTAGGATATTGTTCAGCCTTACACTCATACATCTGTACTGTTTCCATTTTGGAGCTAACAGATGTTTCAATCTAGCACTGTATAGACATATTGTTAGTATCTGGTTACAGGCAAATTGAAAGGGGTTCAGAAGAGATCCAAAGAATGATTCAAGAAATCAAAAAACTTACTAAAAAGTCAGATAAAAATGCATCTATTATGTTTACCCAAATCCAAGATGACTTCTACTTTAAGATTTTACCCCCCCCCCCCAAAAATAATTAATTTCTATACATGGAAAATTATGAACTTCTTGTAATTTCTCATGTATAGA
>NW_017728948.1:70664666-70679144 GCF_001723895.1 Crocodylus porosus | reverse complement strand
TCTGTTTCCCTACCTTACCTTTACTCTGTGCTGGCAGGCTCGCTGAGCACAGTGCTAGCCTGGCTCTGTAGCAGCACCACACAGCCTACATGGCTGCTATGGTGCCAGGCTGGGGCTGTGTAACTGCCCCAGGCTAGAATGGGGAGATGTGGAGCGTGCAGCCACAGAGCAGAGGCTAGAGGTGGAAGTGGGACAAGCGTAAGGAAGTGCACTACCTGACCTCACACCACCAGCTTCCCCACTGCCTGCAGACTTGCAGCGATGGGAGGGAGGAATTAAAGATGACCCTCCAATAATTAGAGTCTATACATGGAAGATTATAACAAACTTATAAATTGTCCATGTATAGAATCTAATTATTGGGATAGGATCATCTTAAATTCAGGGTCATCTGAAATTTGAGTAAATATGATAGTAAACTCAGAATACAAAATTGGTACATTATATTGCCCATTTTGTTTTGCATCTCAAATGTAACTGGGAGGACTTGGTAATGTGTGTTTACAGTAAGTTGGAGATTGCTAAGATAAGGAAATGCTGAAGACACTGTAACTTACAGGTTTTTGCTGAAAGTTAACGGAGAATTTGTACTGTAGCAGTGAATATTTTGTAGTTCAGGTCTCAAATCTTTAGATTCTTCTTTAGTTAATTTTTTATCCACTACAGATGAGAGAGAAAACATGTACTGTTACAAACACTATTAGTTCTCACTAAGTAAATAATAGTACAGTGGGCTACTGGAGAAGTTTTTTACTACTTATTTACTTTTGCATTCCAAGTTGTAAAAAACCATCAGGACTGAACTTATCAAAGTAGAAATCAAATGTATATGAACAAGCATATTACCCTATTGCTGTTTTACCTGGCTTGACATGGTATTTATGAATAATTAGGCTATATTTGAGAAATTATGTTAAATTATTTTATCATAAATTGTGTATGCCTAGTAGTTGGCAAGAGATGATATCATGATGAGTAGTTACAGAGTAGTGTCAGAGATGGTGTTGTTAAGATTTGAAACCTGCCATAACACTTGACTGCTATTTCTGAAAGAGACTTACAAATTTTTGTCTTGGTTTGTGCATTTCACAAATTTGAGTACAGTCATAGAATCATAGGAAGTTAGGGTTGGACGGGACCTCAGGAGGTCATCTAGTCCAACCTCCTGCTCAAAGCATCCCCAGCTGGATCATCCCAGCCAAAGCTTTGTCTAACCAGGTTTTGAAAACCTACAAGACTGGAGCTTCCACCACTTGTCTGGGTAACCTGTTCCAGTGTCTTACTACCCTCCTAGTGATAAAATTCTTCCTAATATCTAACCTAAACTTCCCTTGCTGCAACTTGAGACCATTGCTCCTTGTTGTGTCATCTGCTACCACTGAGAACAATCTAGCTCCATCTTCTTTCAAACCCTCCTTCAGATAGTTGAAGGCTGTGATTAAATCTCCTGTCTCTTTGGTTACCTCAGTCTTTCCTCGTAAGTCATGTCCTCCAGCCCCTTAACCATTTTTGTTGCCTTCCACTGGACTTTCCAATTTGTCTACATTCTTTCTGTAGCTGGGGGCCCAAAACAGGGCACAGTACTCCAAGATGTGGTCTCACCAGTGCTGAATAGAGGGGAATAATCACTTCCCTTGACCTACTGGCAACACTCCTACCAACGCATCCCAGTATGCCATTAGCCTTCCTGGCTCAGCTTCAGCATATTGTTCACTGTAACCCCCAGGTCCTTTTCTGCAGAGTTGCTGCCTAACCAGTCAGTCCCCAGCCTGTCCTGGTGCATGGGCTTGTTCTGTCCTAATTTGCAGGACTTTGTACTTGTCCTTGTTGAACCGTAAGAGATTTCTTTTGACCCAGCCCTCCAATTTGTCTAGATCACTGAATCATAGCCCTACCCTCCAGCAAATCTACTACATCCTAAGCTTGGTGTCATCTGCAGACTTGCTGAGGGTGCACTCTGCCATTTTCCAGGTCATTGATGAAGACATTGAACAAAACTGGCCCCAAAACCAACCCTGGGGCACTCCACTTGACACCGGCTGCCAACTAGACTTCGAATCATTGATTACGACTGTCTGAGCTTGGTGCTCCAGCCAGTTTTCTATCCACCTTGTAGTCTGTTCATCCAGCCCATACTTCCTTAGCTTGCCTGTGAGAATGTCAGCTTCACAATTAGCTTCAGAATTGCTCCTGCACTTAGGATATGTGGCCATTGTAGGCTTCAGTATAGTATGGTGATAATTGAACTAGCTTTGGTAATGGAAGTAGTTAGGCTTGGCAGCATGGAGCTCAACATGGACTAATTTTCATGCCACTGAGAAGTAGAGTAAAAGAGCTTTGTGCTGTTGAAACTACACTGTCTCAGACACCCAAACTGGCTCAGTTATTTGGTACTACAGTCAAGTTTTCAGTGTAGACTCGCTTAAAGCTGGGGTCTGATCTGTATGCTTTCTAGTCGGTGAAACTGTTCACTGTATAGTTAGGTATGTACGTGAAGCTTTGCAGGATTAGCCTTTCATGTGGCAGCAGATGGGAGGAAAATATTATTTACATAGGAAAATGTGTTTAAACATACAGTTCCTAGAAGAAATGTGGGGATGAGTAGTAACTGAAAATTTTAAATTGCTTTTTGCAATTGCCAAGTTTTTCTATTTGGCTGTATCATATTTTTCAATGAATGTGAATTAATGGAGGCCATGAGCATCTGGAAAAAGGTAGTTGCTTTTTTTTGGAATCTGGATAATTTTCCAAGACAATCATACAAAAACTATATTGTTCAATTTAGTGCTGTTTTAGTTTTAAACAGAGTTTTGGTGACTGTTCTACCAACCATGTCACTAGGATAGTTACAGTGTTATAAAATTAAAGTGACCCCTTCAGTACTTAAGTTAAGGAAGGGGTGGGTGGTGTTCCACTTTTTTTTCCCCAGTGCTGCTTTATAAAACCTGCTTCTGGTCTTAGGAAAATAACTGGTTCCTCTAACCTGTAAACAAGTTGTCTCTTTTGTTAAAATCTAGTATCTTGAAAATTTTGCATGCTTGACAGCTATTTTAATGTTAATGTGAGTGATTCTGCAACGTGGAGATGAATTCCTATATTGTTTTTGTTCTTACTGAATTTTGCTTTCTTTATTCATTCTTACTTATTTATATCTTTAAAGCTTCTTCCCGAAAAAGAAAACTAGAACAGTCTCCTAGAGAAAATTCAGATGATGATGATGATGATGACCAAATTGCAAAAAAACAAAAAGCTGACTCTGTAAGTGTTATTCTTTCACTTGTACAGCCACCTGAATGTCCTGACTTCTAGGGCATCATGGCAGGAAACTGTGCGTGTGTGTGTGTGTGTATGGCAGGGAAAAATAGCAAGGCCAGTAAGGATCTTTTATTTATTTATTTATTTATTAAAAAGGGATAGATCCGTTCTGTCCTTGTTGCTTCTAAAAGATCCCTGCCTTTTCCTTCAAACCTACGGGGCCCATGTCTGGATACTTTTAATCAGGATTTGACATAATTTAATTGTGCCGTAACAGTATATTCTGTTTATTAAGTATTTTAATTTCAATCCCGTCTGCCTCAGAAGTTTCCCATCAGAAGAGTTCTGTCCAAAGCCATGTATTATATTCCTTAAAATATTGCATTAAAAAAATGAATGTGCTTTATTTATACACAATCACAACATTTCCAAGCCACTCAAGATCTATTAAGTTTTACAGAGCATCCCAAAATTTTGTTACTGGATTAAAATATTTTCTTGAGAATTGTAAATACTACTTACTCCCTTGGGAAATTGTGTCATTTTGAAATGGATGTAAAGGAAGAAAGTAGTGATTTATCTGATTTTTGCAGTCAAATTATTTTTCAGGTTACTTTTACTGCTTAAAGAAAGACTGTTTAGATGTAAGCACTGTCAGGTATTGACACCCCGCCCTGACATGTTACTGTAATAGTATTTTGCATTAAGTGGAATGAAAGCTAAAATAACTTCATTTTTTCTGAACCATAGCAGGAAGGGTCAGCATCTCAAAAAGAATGGGAAAAACAAGAAATTCTTGTAAAGAAACTGCAAAATGAATTCCCTGGTTTGGATAAAAAGGTAAGCTAGTATGTGCCTTTTTTGGGCAAGTCTCCACAGACATAACAGGTGTATAGTGTCACATTTTGGCTACTGGGGTAAAGGAATTTTGGTGATATGAAGCCAGTTAAATGGCCACAGTACATGCACTGTTGCTTGAGGGAGGACATATGGCCGGGAACTTCATTCTCTTGGAATGACTTTAAGTTATGGGGAGTTGGGTGTCATTTTAAAATGACACCCAATTCCTTGGTCCACGAGCTGGTCTTGCATTGACCATAGTTTGACCAAAACAGAAAATTTGATCTGCTGTGCCGACAGCACGTGAGAATAGTTCATCTATATTGACTTATTTTTCCTTTGAGAATATTTGTTTTGGTTTTAGAATTAAACACTTTAATAAAATGACATTGTCTTTCTTGTCTTGCTCAAAAACAAATTGTCAAGTAGATTAATAGGAAATACTTAAGTTTTTGTATCATTAGGTGAAATAACTTGCCTAATAACTGGACACTTCAGTATTTTTTTTAAATGTTGTATTGTAAAAGTGAAAAGGAAACTATGTCACTGGTTGGGAAGATAATACATACTCAATTGTTTGTTTTGTGATATTCTAAACCTTGGATATATTTCTTCCTTGCATTTTCTACTGGCGGCATAATTCCTTTAATTAGAAGACTTGCATTTTAGATAAGATGAGTGTGGCCTTGAACGCATATCTATTATATAATGATGCATCCAGTGCAAAGTATATGGATTAACCAAGGGCTTTTTCTTTTACTGACTCCACAAGTACACGTTTTTCTTCTGACTCCTATATAGGCTATATTTGTCTAGTGCGATTGCTGTTTAAGCATTTGGTGTTTAAACATGCCCTGACATCAGTTATTTTATACTTAATTGTGAAAAGAGAATTTGTTATGGTGTTATGAAACAAATGTTGTTTTACTAGGAACTGAGAGATGTACTTCAAGAACATAATTGGGTATTTCATGAAGCACTGGAAGCCTTAAAAGTATTTGCAGAAGACCAAGAGGGTAAAGACAGATTTACAATCCATTTTATTTTATGATGCAAAGAAGTCTTGAGGTATAAATCATTTTCCAATGTCAGGTGTGACAGTCCTGACAGTAATATCTTAAAAGTAGCGGGAAAATCTAAAATTAGTGTTTAAGGGAAAAATGAAGGAAAAAGTAACAAAGGAAGTTATTTAATTTTAAGAAAAGAAAGTCCAAACAACCTGAGTGTCCATCCTTTTCATGGAATATTTTACTTTTCTAATTGAAGTGAGGGAAGGTGTGTATTTTCTCGCCAAATATTCTTGTCATTTTAAAGGTGTTATTAGTTCTACTTTAATCTGAAAGCAGTTCTGAAATATGCAGATAATGTTTAAGTTGGGAGGAAGATGCCTGTTACCCTTTTAAATAAGAGAGATAAGCCTTGATTTTTTTTTTCTCCCATCCCTTCCCCTCCCACCCCAAATTAAGTACTTTATAAATTGCTCATTAGAAAATGAACACGCATTCAAAGCAACTAAAGTAAATCAGTTTATCCTACTACAGCATTCTTTTAGTATAGGAATAATATACAGAATGCATTAAAACTGAAAAAATGCAAATAATGTTAGTATTTAACTGAATACTTAGTATACTAAATTAAATAAAAATAAGTGTAATTTCCCCATTGATTAAATCTGTTATCATTACAAATGAAGTGCTCTGTTACATATTGTATTACTGCTAAGTGGTACCAATCAAACTGCCTATATTACAGTAACCTGGAAACTTAGCTTCTGCTCCAAATAAGTTAATGCATCAAATTCCTTAATTAAAATCTCGTTTTCAATAATTGACATTTTAAGTGTTGTTTTTTCCTTCCCCAAAAATCACCAGGGTAGAGTAATAACTTTAATTTGATCCCTTTTATGGATATGACAAAATGTCATTGTGTTGATATTGACTGAAAGATGGCTGCCTTTTCTTCTGGATGGTGGATTTGGTGGAAGCAGAGCTAGGAGAAGGAAAAGCATCAGACTTGGTAGTCTGAAAATATTTTTAGTTGAGTTGAGGTCAAGGAATTTTTTTTTTTTTTTTTTTAGAAATAATAAGTACTTGCTCCCCCAATTTCTTTCTTTAAAAAAGAAAGCTGCAGTATTTGTAAAGCAGGGGTTTTCAACCTGTTTTGGTTGATGTACCCCCAGCAACCAGTCCAGAAGCAGGGAGTCCCCCAGCTGGGCAGTGGGGTGGGGGGAGGCCCCCGGCAGCTGATTGAAAAAAAGGTGTGAAGGGGAGGGAGGAATGCCAGCAGCAAAACTGGGAGTGCCCCCCGCTTCACTCCACTGCTGCGTACCCCCCGGGAGCCTCCCAAGTACCCCCAGGGGTATGCGTGTCCCTGGTTGACAACCCCTGTTGTAAAGCATTAGGATTATTTAAAGAAGAAGTCAGAAGTTTGTAATTGAACCAAACATCTTGACACTTAGCATAAAAGTTCTAGAGGTCTTGTTCCTCTGATCTCTTAAACAGGTGCCTGCTTTTGTTGTTCCATCTATAATACTGCTTTGAAATAGGGCAAATTGAAATTAGGATCATGCTTTCCGTGGTGAAAGCCCCATGGTAAACCAGGCTGGTTTGGTTTTTCTGCCATAAATGGTTTTGGGAGGGAAACGCTTTGATTTAAACCAAACTTATGCTGAAATGCTTAAACTGTCATGTGCTTAAACACCTGTAAGATTTCAGCAAATTTGTATGTTACAGTTTTGACCTCTTGATGCAGTTCACTTAACTACTGTGCTTCTGACACTAGTTTAAATTCTGCTATTTATGGATAACATAATTTAGATAATCTGAATTTATATTAATGTATCGAAAGCACATGTGTTGGGTAGATTTTTGCTTTTATTGTTTTTGATAGTTTTGTACTCACTTTACTAGTTATAACATCTAGTACAAGGATTAAGTTCTTGATGTTCCTTGCAAAAACTTTCTATGGGGCCAGCCAAAATTTGTTCACCGCTAGATGTAAAGAAAAGTGTTGACCTTTGCATAAATATTTATTTTGAAAAGCAGCTGTTCTTAAGCATTTTTGTTTTTACTTGGTACATTTTTAACTTGATAATTACTTTTTTTCTACATTGCATACACAGATGCACAAAATCCTTCCATAAGTGAAGTTTCTAATTGGAACGAAGTCTCCACAAATAGCAAAAATGATTATAACAGTGCAAAGGTGAAGATGAAACGGAAATCTTCTACAAAAACTCAGAATGGCTTTAGGAAAAAAGATAAAGGCAAAAAAGGCATTTGGAGTACTAAAAGAGAAATGGAAGATTCAGAGTACGAGTCAGCCTCAGAAGGTGGTAGCTCCCTTGATGAGGACTACAGCAGTGGTGATGAAGTGATGGAGGATGGCTGTACAACTAAAATACTTAACTTCCTGCAAGATGCTTCACTGGGTGAACTCACCTGGATCCCTCAGTGTTCTCAGAAAAAGGCTCAGAAGATAATAGAGCTCCGGCCCTTTAATAGCTGGGAAGCTCTGGTAAGTCTGCATTCTTTTTTTTAATATCCCCAGTATGTTTATAGTCAAGGTGCCTTCATTCTAGAGAGGCATAGATAGGTGGCCTTATCCTGATTAGGCTAAAACACTATATTCATTTTAAGCCAATAGCATTTCAAATAGTGTCATATGACCTAATTTTGAATGAATTAAGGGGTGATTTTCTTGAAAAACCCAAGCTGATTGGCTGACAACACTGTCACTCACTCTTTAGCACAGAAACTTGGTTCATTTCACAGCAGAAGAAGAAATTAGAGCTTTCATTTAGGAAGGAGTTGTTTGCTAGCCTGTTCTGATCTGTGTTAGCTGAGAAACCATGCAGAAGGCAAGAATGTGGCAGAACTCTTACTGCAGCTACTTTTTAAGAGCTGCAGCAACTTCCAGGGTAGCTCCATGACTGAAGATGCTAGCATGGATATTTTAAGCTTCAGCATAGGAGAAGCAATTCTTCTCATCTGTTGTCTTTTAATATTGCAACTCAGTCTTTAGCATGGTTTTGCTGGCTAAGCAGTGCGGCCATTTTATGGAATGTAGCAAGCAGCTCTTTTGTAATAAAAATTAAAAAAGCGCATAAGGATGGCTAAAAGACAATATGTATCGGAAGGGGAATTATTATCCACTGGTAAGTAAGCTATGTATATACCCTTAGTGGGACTTTATTTTCCAATATATTTTTATAGTCTGTTTTTCTTCAATTTTTGTTGTGCGTTTCATCAAAGTGAAAAGCACCAAACCTGATCTGAGCACTACTGTGATAAGAAATTCAGTGTACTCAGAGAAGAAATGTTGTGGATTTTAGACTAATTTGTGACTGTCTGGGCTTCTACAGCAATACAGCTTACAGGCCATTTAAAAATATATATATTTATATTTATATTTTTTGATCAAGTATGTTTTTCTTGGAAAAGGTTGTGCCTTGCCCTAATGATCTTTCTTTTAATATGTATGTATATATAATTGTCTTGAACTTTTTAATATAACGTTAAACGTTTGGTACTTTGTGAGCAAAATGTTGTACCTTACAACAGTAAATAATCTAGATTGGGTTTTAAAGAAAAACCAGCATATATTGTTGAAAAAAAAAGTTTAAAAATATAAAAGTGCAAATATGCTGCAGAAGAAATCCGTTTTGCCTGAAGCCTTTGGCTTCTTAAAGAACATCTGTCGTAAACCAGTTCCTTTCCAAACTTGTTGGGCTTTGCCTGAGCTTAATTCTTTGCAGAAGTATTTGCTAAAGGGCTGTTCTTCTCCCTTCTATTTGCTAAAATATTTGAACACAATCAAGTTGTATGGGCCTGTTTAGATTCAAAATCTTTCGTTCATAAAGGTTGCTTTTGTCAGCACAGACATGTTATTTAGCTGCTGTCACTACGTGCCCAGAGTGTAACTAATATACCACAACATGCAGTTCTTAGCAGATGTTTAATAGAGAAGTAGTTTTTAAATTGGTTTTAAAAGATCAGTATACAGTATAACCCAACATTTTTCCTATATGTTATAACATACCAATTTAATAACAATTTAGGTTTTGTATTGTATTAACTGTATATAAGATTTGCCTTCATATTTCTCTTTCCCCGCTCTCCTCCCCCCTCGGCCCCTTCCCTCTCCCCCCAGTAACATGATAAAGAACTAAAAGGGTCTGTCCTTGTCCAGTGTAGAAGACACCTTGGAATCCAGAGCCAACAAGATTAAGATCTCACAGTATGTCATAAAGTATCCTGAAATTGTGTTTTATAAAAACAAATAAACAATATTCATAACTTTGGAATCTGCATTGACTTATATTTTGATCACTTAGTAGTAGTGATTGTTGTATATTAAGAATAGATGGAAAAGTTAGTCAGTTTTCTGAAAGTTGTTATTTAAGAGTTTGTTCTGAGAACAAGTCCCAGCTCCAAAATGATATTTTTTTTCCCTCTTGTGAACAGTCACAATCTTGATACCTGTGTATTAGGCAGTTGTCTTCTGTGCTGTATAAGATTAAGGAACATATTGTGTTGACTCTTAAAAAATATTCTTAAGTTATTTAAAGGTGAGTCTTGAAGTAAGTAGTTAATGAAAAATGCACAGTAAGAAATAAATCTGGTCTATATTAACAGCAACATATAGTTACAGTAGCACAGATGAGAAGCGACTCAGACAACAAATAATAATAATAATAAAAATGGGTGGGGGCAAGTTTCTGGTCACAAAAATGGCCTGCTGTGGAAATTTTTCAAGTTTGAATGCTAATTAAATTGCATCTTCAGGACTTCTTTTGAAATGCACATTCATTACTTGGTAATATGGATGATATGCTGAGCAGTACTTCCAAATAATATCTAGTTTAGATGCAGTCTGCCTATTTCCTTAATACTTTAAATACCTAATTTATTTAATGGTTACACACTAATATAAACATAACAAATTATTGACCAATCAAAGGTATTGGGACACAGTTTTCAAAACTGGGTGGGTGACTATGTCATTACTCATAATTTTTGCTGTGTGAAATTATTTTCCTCTTTAGTTACAGGAATTGCAGGATTTTTAAGTCCATTTTTCTTTTCTGTTTTCTTTTCCTGTTGTAAAGTTTTGAGGGGTAATTGAATTTTAAAAATTGCATTATTCCTGTTTAATTTTGAATCCTCCTCTGTTCAGTTTTGTTGCTTGGTTGTTTCATTCAAAACTTTTTATGGGTCAGTTTAGAGCATAACAAAACAAATTAGTCATTTATTTTAACTATTAATTTGGCTACTAGCTCTGCAACTTGCAGAAACTGCTATTTACTCTCCGAGTTCTATATTTGCAACTATTGTCTTCTTTCTATTAGTTTTTTTTATAGCTGTTTCAGACTTTATCTGAATAATATTTGCTACAAGCTTGCATGGTTTTTACACGAGTATACAAACGTAATATGCACTGTTCTTTATTTTTTCATTCTAGTTGTTTTCAGTGTTGCCTTTTGCCAGTCTCTGTCACCAATTTGTGTTTATTTCTTTTACAAAATACTATTGTGCCATTTTGCTAGCTGTGCCAATAAACTCTTTCTATTTCTATAGAATACAAAAGCTGCAATCTTAATGTTAAGCAATAAGAGGTACAGCTAAATTCAGACTAGGTTTATTTTTAAGACACCTCTGTGCTCTCCCAAAATTTGGTTCCTCTGTGGGTTGAAGTAGTATGCCGTACAATATTGCTGTGGAAGCCTAAGTTGGCATAGCATCCTGGGGTTGTCTTCCACACTACAACCTTTAGTGAACTCATCTCACTCCATCATGTACCTGCCAGCCCAACATCTGATATGTTGCTCTGTATATGAGGCCCATCTTAGGACTGTCTTTTGCAAATAGTGGTGGAGGAGGAATTTTTTTTCCAGCTAGAACTTTCCCCTTCATTTTATTTTTACTCTTAACCTTCTACTTCAGATAAAATTTGGTCATGCTGAAGGTGAGGAACTCCTCATATCTTTAGCCCTCCCTTGAGCAGAGCCTGATGATACTCTTTGTACTTTTGGGGAACCTTAATTTGTAATCCTGTCACTGTTTCCATTTGCATCCTTTTAAGGAAAGTAAGCTATTAAAACTAACATGGATAGGACAATTTCTTGCATGAGCATAAATCATAGGCTGGCAAGACCAAATCTCAAGATGTATGTTTACATTTATTCCTATGGAGTCTTGTAATATTCATTTTTTATGAGTGCTTTTTGTAATGGGAGGGAGGCTGAAAAATAACTCTGTAAAGCAAAATTGCTAAGAAGTTTCATCAACTTAAATGAGAATGACTGTATTTGGGAACTTACAAAACATTCTTAGGCAAGATTTTCTAACCTCATGTATGGAATTTTTGATGAAATTCTTTTTAGTATGTGTATAACACATCATGTTTTAATAATCAATAGTTAAAGACAATTTTAATTTTTAACTGTAAAAGAACAGATTTAGTGAATATGAAGACATGCTCAGTTGATCCATGTAGCCCATGGTCTTACCATCTTTATCTCTTCTACCCAGTCAGTATTCCCAAAGTCCTTGATGTTTTTATTCTCTGTTCTCAATTTAACATTGGGGTCAATCCCACAAATACCTAGCATAATATTTGTTACCAAGAGTAGTTTTCCCTAGATGTGTGACTGCTGATTGAACTGGACATTAAACTGCAGTAAATATAGGATCAGCCCCTCTGCTATAGTGGTCTTAGAAGGACTCTGCCCTTATAAGTATTAATATATATTTCTGTGCAGGAGAATTCTCATGACTACTTCTGTTGATTTGGAAACTTTTGATTAATTTCAACAAGAAATTTAACAGTCATTTATGATGGAAGTAAAAAAAACTGGACAAATAATTATCAGTTAATGTTGCTTAACACTTCCTATTACAGAACTGTTTTCTAGTTGCATGCAAATTGACCAAATTTTGGACCATTTAAGCCAACATTTTCTAAGCCAGGTATGTTTCTTAGGCCAGGTTTGTTTTTGTTTTTTTGTCATTTCAGTCAAAATGGCTTGAAGCTAGGGAAGAATATATTGTTTTACTCATGTGGAGGGACAAATATAAAAGTCATCTTACAAAGCTATACATGTACAACCTCAAAATTTAGCAAGGGGCATAACCTTGTGTCAGGGATGCATCTGCCTGTTGCTCTTAAGAACTATCTGGACTTTAAGCTTTAGAAAAAAATTATAATGGGCTTAGAGAGTTAGATTGTAGTAGCTAAGTCCCCTGAAGACTCTATTCATGCTGGGCATGCTGTAGCAGAGTTGAGTAGGGGTTTCCCTGTAACGGTAGTTTTGGTTTATTTCAGGCTGTGCCAGTTCTGGATACCTGAATACAGGGCAGGTTACCTGTCTGCCATTGGTCTCATTACTGGAGGAAATTCCCTATTTGGGTGCCAAAGGGACAAGAGCTGGACCTGCAGGTACAGGGAATAGTAGATGAAGTGAGATGGAGGCTGTTCATAAAATTGTAGAAAAGTAGGGCTGGAAGGAACCTCCAGAGGTCCTCAAGGTCAATCCCCTGCTTGTGGCAGGAACATCCCTACCTAACCATCCTTTAAGCCCTTGTCTAAACTATTCCTACAACTGCACAATCAATCCTGTCTTGCAGTTATAAAGCATATTGCTTTAAGACACTAAAATACCCTAATCTGCCACAGGTAAAGTGGGGGAACAAGGGCTCTTGGTATTCTGTTGCTGCATGGGTTGTTAAAATGCACTTGAGAGATCTAAGAAAGAGGGCCACGTCCCCTACTACTAAAGAGGAGGGGAAAACTTCACACGGTTTGTACCATGGGGTAAAATGCTTTCTTAATCCTAGATGTGGTGACTGGTCTGACCCCTGAGTGAATGGACAAGACCCTATAATCAGGAACCTTTGGGTTTTAGTCTCAGCAGGAACATTGACACACGTTGACAGGACCCCAGTCAAAATCTTCAGCTTTCTCTGCAGGCAACATCCAGTGCTTCTGGAAGCTGGAGGAGAAAAAAAGCTCTTGACATGTCACAACTTGGTCTCGTGCAAACCAGCAAAGCTCAGATGCATGGGAAACACTAAATACCCTATATTTGGTTTTGCAGTATAGGGACAGCAAGCATTACATCACATGTCGCACCCTCTAACTTGAGGTGGGTAAAATGTGGCCCACTGGCTGAATCCAGCCTGTGAGAGATTGTCAAGGCCGTGGTGGGTCCCTCAGTCCCAGCTGGACCAGTCGTCTTCCAGCCCATGGTGCATCCCTCTGCTTCCAAGTGCACACCGGGGCTGGGTTGACTCCATGGCCAGACTCCACTTCCTGGCATCCCCAGTAGCTGCAGCTCCTTCCAGCTGCTGCTGCAACCCCAGTCCCACAGAGACCTGCCAGGATGCGTGTGGACATGACCCAAACACTTGGCTGAGCGCACAGTCCCTAACCTGTCCCGCCCTGTGGGGGTTGGGGTCCCTGCAGTACCCACCCTGGCCATGATAAACGGTGGCAGCAGCGGGGGTGCGGAGTCTGGTTCCCTCTTTTTTTTCGCCGCCACCACTTATTGTGGTCAGGGTGGGCAGGTCTAGAGCAGGCACTGCAAGGACCCTAACCCCCTGCATGGGGTGGGCCGGACCTGGGACTGGTGTTCAACCGGTGGCTCGGATCCTGCCTGTACTGGTCTTCATGGGTCCGGGGCTGGTGGCAGTGGCAGCAACTGGAAGGAGAAGCTATGAAGCCACGCAGCAGTTCCAGTCCCTCCTTGGTATAGAAGGGTAGCCTGGAGGTGGTGCTGGTGGCCGTGGGGGCCCAGGTGTGCAAGTGGCAATGACTACTTCTGGCTCCTGCCACTGATTCCAGCCCAACTAAGTCAGTTGTGGGGCTCTCTTTCATTTTACTGCTGAACTCAGTCCTCTGCAATATCTACTTGTTCTAGGCTACAGAGCACTTCTGGTTGGTTGGATAAGGATCTGGGGGAGACTGGGTCAGTCAACCAGTAGGGTACAGGGAAGGGAGATCTAATGTAGAAATGGGATGCATGGGGAGACCTGGGAACTGTAGCAAGAGCAGATAAGATTGGGTAAGGAGCTCAATTTGGGAGATAAATATTTGAAGTCCTTTATTGTGGTTACTGGAGCCAGTGTGGGAGGGAAAGATATGAGCCAAATGAGTTGTAGGGGGTCTGATAAATCCTATTCAAGGGTATTGGGCGGGAATAAGAAGGAAACTGTAAATTGGACAAGAAAGTTAATACCAAGAGTCAACCAGGAATTCAGTGGGGTGGGAAGCCAGAGGGTATGGGTATTGGAACTAGATTTCATAGATTTCATAGACATTAGGGCTGGAAGGGACCTCGGGAGATCATCGAGTCCAGCCCCCTGCCCAAAGGGCAGGAAGTCA
>NW_017728948.1:70654827-70664105 GCF_001723895.1 Crocodylus porosus | reverse complement strand
CAGTGCGTTATTTCAGCCTGGCTCCATAGCTTCTGTATAGATCGGGAGCTTCAGCTGATTTGAAAAAAGTGTCAAAAAGCTCCGCTGAAGTGCCTGATCTATACAAACGTTGGGCAAGCCAGGTCCAATTAACTCAGTGCCTCTTCTGGGCATGCGCTGTGCTCTAATTTTTTTTCACATCTGTAAGCAGCCACGAAGACTAGCAAAAGGAGAGGTTGAAAGATATGAGACAGCAAAGGACTAAGTTTGGGGAGAGTGGACAGAAATTGGAGCCTACTAAGCATGTTGAGCTACAGAGTCAAGAATGGGACTCCAAGATCTAAGTCTTTCCTGTTAGCAAATATCAGTGAACCTCATGGGGGACAATTGATCAGTCCTGTATCAGTGGTGCTCTACATACGCAAGACAGACTTTAATTCTCCTATCAGCACTTCCATAAGCTCAAATGACAGGCTGTGTAGGAGTCTCATGGTTCGAGTCCTGCCAAGTGAACTATATGGAAGCTTCTATATGTATCTGTTGTCTAGGGAATAAATAACACATTAACCTGGCCCCTGATAGGGTCAAATTTTTCAAAAATGTAAATGTGTCACTTATCCAAATTTCTGCAAGTTGGATCCTAAATCTCAAGTGACCCTGTAAGACTGCCCAAAGCTAATCACATTGCTTTTTATATGATACACTAATAGCCTGCTTTTCATGTAGATTGTTTAGAACAGACACTAAAATGCTTCTTGTTGTAACTTGGAGATGAAAGCTAACAAGCTGACATGAAACAGAATGGGTGGTTTTTATAACAGATGGCTTCATTTTCAGTGCGTTTATTTATAGATTACAGGATTTATATTCATGCCAACCAGAGCTTTAGGCATTAGAACAACTGCTGGAATTTTATAATCTCTTATTAAAAATCATGTTTTCCATAACTCTTTTTTTAAGAAGTGTTTTTTCAGAAAAATATTTGCAGGCACCTACATGTAAGTCCTAGTTTTGTTTTAAGTTAAGAACTTTCAGTAAACTGTGTTCGCCTCTCCTGTTTAAAAAAAAATATCAAGCTAATAATAAATATCTTTTTTTAGTGGACTTTTACTTTAATCAAGAACTTACCAGTTCATTTAATTCCAGTTAAAGAAGAAACTTGTTTGTTTTTTATTTTATTTACATTGTTTATGGGTTAGCTCTGCAATTATAGAGAAATGGAACCATTGGCACTATTTAAATTTTAATCTTAGCAGTTTAGCATTTTACAAAAATTAAGTCTCTTGTAAGAAGAGAATGCTTGAGGAGGATACTCCTCATTTTATTAAGAGTGTTGGGACAACTTTTAGTGGGTCACCACATTAAAGGAACATTCAGTTTTGAATGCATCCATTGTGCATTATCAAGTCCAACCTTGGGCAGTTGCAGGTCATCATGAAATTGATGTTGGGAATGAACACGCATATCAATACACCACCTCACTGCTTATCAGTGTTTTATCCATCCCTACCTATTCTATGGGTATGGTAATTTTAACTTCTTCCTTTGGGGTAAAATGCTGTGGCTTAATTTCCACTTATCACACAATAGGAGTAGATGGATACAACTGTTACTGTAGATTTAACAGAATTGTAACAGTTCCTGTTCTCCCTCTTAATAGGATGATTGTTTTTCTGTGTCCATCCTGTCCAGAAAAGTTCAAAAGGATGTCTGTTATCCCCGTTTCCTTCACACCACATCTCAAAGTATGCCTAGCAGCTTAAAGAAATCTTAAGACCTTTGGTACAAAAGACCAGAACTCTTTTTAAAACTACCATTTTAAAGAGGGAGGAGAGACGAGGGGGACTGCCATTTCTTCAGATCCTTGAGGTGAAACACGAGTCTGAAAAATATTTCCAAAACTCTTTGTGTAGTAATATATGATTGACTCAGGAATACCTAGATCTGCATGTTCATATTTTGAAAATGCATACTGTAAAAGAACTCTTTTCATTATTTTTCCATCTTTAAGCACAAAATAGGTTTCAGTTTAAAGTGACCCCAGCTCTAAAATGATTTCCCACTTGATCTTGCCCTAGCGTGGATCCCATTTGAATTCTGAGCAGCTTCTTGTGGGCTCGAAGTTCACCTTGTACCCATTTAACTATAGAATTGCTTCTAGTTATTAATGAGGTAGTTAAAATGAATGAATACATAGTGTGCAGATAGGCTAGAACATGGGCAGGGGATGGGCAACCTTTTTGGGCAACCAGGCATACCACAAATTAGCCCCACTCCCTCCCTGAGTGCCATTCAGATGCTTTTCCCTTACCCAGTCTGCTGCTCTGCTTTCTACTTCCTGCCCTGTGCTCCTTGGCTAAGTTGCTCCTCTCTTTTCTCCTCCCCACCCACTATCTGCCACTGCTCTACTTGTCCCCTCCCAAATCTGCCACACCACACACAGGCTGGCTGTGCCTCTTGTAGCACACATTACAGGTTGGTCACTGCTGAGCTAGAACACGATGGATCAACCTAGTTGTCAGAAGCAGCCTTGAGAGTTATGGTTGCCCTCTTTCATCAGGACTAGATGAAAGCATGTTTCTGTGAACATGGATTTATGTTTTAGAAAGTTACTGAACATCTGAGCTTGAATACTTGGAGATCCCCTTCTGAAAGTTGCCAGAAATATGTATAGTTATTAGATATTGGTGATAATAAAATGAAACAATGTTGTATAGTCTTGATTTTCTGTGGAAATAGATGAAAAGCTGTTCTATTTGCAGGAATTGCAGAAGTTGAAAACAATGGAAGAGAGAATTTACAACACATAAGAAATGTGCTCTTCAGTGACAATCCATAGTGAAGTATTAGACAGTTTGGAGATGAGCTACGTAAAGGGTACAGTTAACAGACTTTAGATGATACGATAAAAGCAGTCAGATTCAACAAACATGAGCATGGCTGAAGTTACCTAGAGCTGTGGCTGAGGGGCACATTTTTGTGGATGCTTTAGAAAGATGAATTTTAGCAACTCTTTTAAAAACCTGGGCAAATCCTTGGAGAGTTGTTTTATACCTTAGCCTTTAGTTACTCACTCTAGATCCCATGTTTACTGTATCAGAAGTCAATATTGATATAATTTTGTTGTAGTAAGAACTAACAGTTTATTTTGATAAACATTTGTCAGACTTAGTAAGATGCAGGCCCTTGGATTCCAATTAAGATGCAAGCAAATATCCTTAAACCAGCAATGAAAATGAAACTGAAAGGGATAAATTAATAATGAATAATATGTTTAGATCTACTAGCTGTGTGTATAGTTAAATGGCCTTTTTTATTTGAAGAGTGTTTGAAGTACTGAATGGATTTAATTTCTTAAGCTTATTTTAAGTAAGGCACTTCCTGCATATTTTCCCAAATTCTATTTTTAACTCCTTTATATAAGTCTAGGATTATACTACATAGTGTCTGGAAGTGTCCCTTGCTATTGCAGGTAGCAGTGCAATATGAAATGTTTCATAAATGGCTCAAGCTCTGTGTTAGAATTAGCTAGGTTTTTTTCTTGTTCCTTCCTCTATTCCTATTGGAAACGTTCTTCTAATGTCTGTCCTAAATGCATTCATGGCTAGGTTATACCCATTAATTCTTATGCCAGCATTATCACTTAGTTCTTTTCAATGCCCAGTGTTCTTCATAAGCTGTTTACTTATTCTTAATGTCTTTGTTTGAAGGTGGCTAATCATCCGGTTCCCAAAAGACACTGTCCCTTTAGAAATAAGTATCAAAATTATTATTTGAAATAAAATCTGCTAATAGTGGAATAGTTTTTGAACCCACCTTGATTCTTTGTGTGGATTAACTAGTTCCAGATATTCTGTCCCAGCATGATGGAGTTACAGTACTTCATTTAGTGTCTTTGAGTAGTACTGTTAACATTCATGTTTATTAATAATGAGGATAGACGTATCCATAACTTTTTTTTTAAAGCAGCATATGGTGCCACTGCTAGAGCCCAAAACATTTCCATAATCCGTGACACTGTCTTAGAAGAGCAGTTCAACTAACACACCTGTGCTTGTGGCTTCAACTCCATCATTGTGTATGAGGGCTCACTAAAGAGGTTTGATGTATGTGGAAGCCAGTGTCAAGGCTAGTGGCATGCTGAGTTATCATGTTTCTAGTTCTCTTCTGCACGTACTCAGTGCTTTGGAAGACTTCAGTCTACATAGCCTAAAACCCCAATTTAAGTTTAACAGCAATTAATTCTTAGTTCAATTGCTTTCCAGTCCTGAGTCAATTCTCTGTTGAAACAGGGTGTTAGAGTTGTGTTCTGATGCTGGAAGTTGAAAGAGCTGACAGGTGTTGCCCTGGATTCTGCCCCCCACACTCCTGTTTCTCCTTAAGGCTTCAGCAGGGTGGGTAGAGGATAACATGGATTATTGGGCCACTCCTCTCTTGTAATCAGTGTTCATCTCTTTGAACTGGAGATGAATGCTGGCAGCAGGAATCTGTAGGTTAGTAGGTAGGGAGTCTTGTTTGGAGCTACACCAACTACAGGTTAAGGAGCTGTACCTGGCAGAGGGTCAGGTGAAAATCCCTCACCTATGAAAGTTTTTGCTGCCGTCTCCAGCACTTCTTTTGCATTATGCCGCCTGCACGGAGACTGAGGCCTCTCTGTCCAGTTGTCTTTTCTATCAAGCCAGGGCAGGGGGAGAGAATGCTAAAGTCTTCCAGCTCTCCTATATGCGTATTTTGCAACATTCTTTTCATTAATTGATATGTGAATGTGTTTAGAAAGTTTTTTGTTTTTTTTATTTGGATTGGTCTATTGTGTGCATAGAAACTGCAGGGGCCTCAAATATATACATCACATGTAAAAACTGACAGAAGAAAATTCTCCAAAAGTAACTTGTATAACATGGATTTGCAAATCTTATCGCCAACAGTGTCATCTGTTGCTCAGCCATGTATTTCTCCATGTTGTTAAACATGATGCAACTTACAGGAGATCTGAAAGATCAATTGGGTATAGAACAGCAAGGTTGAAATTATTCAACCTGGCATCCAAACTATTTTTATTTTTTTTTAAGTAAAGTAACCACGATAGGTACTTCAGGGCAGGTTGCTTTTGTTTCTTTCACCCCAGGCTACTCTTCCACTGTGAGCAGAGATGACTTATATAGCTCTACACCCTGTAGAAAGCAGGTCTGTTTCATGAAGAGGAAGAAAGGGAAAGGGAGTGACTGTGTGTTTCACTCTGGCTTATGGTCTTATGGGGACCCTAACCAGGTAGCATGAGAAACACATGAGTTGCTGCAAGGTAAACCAGGTGTGAACTTGGGTTGTTTTATCTATTCTGCATTAACTGCCTCTGTGCTCATTCTTGCCCCATCAGTGAGCACAAGGGTAACTTTTATGCTCCTTTCATAGAGGTATAGACTACCTTGTATTTACCACAGGGTAAGAGCAGACACAGGCAATTAGCATATCGGCTGTTCTGTTGTGGAAATTCACTGTTGTTGCTTAACTTTCACAAATGGTGAGTTTTGGATGGAAAACCTTGGCAACAAAAAGTAAAAAGGGCATTGTGAGTAAGGCTAAGGATGAGTGTTCAATTTCAGGGAAATTTGCAGCATTGGAAAATGTGGTGAGGGGGATCTTGCAGGCATTCCAGTTCTACTACTGGAGAGCACCAAAGTCACCTCAAAGATGAGCTCTCCAGCCAAGGAGGGACAGGGAGATACTTCTTGGCCCCTCAGCCCCCATGCAAACTAGTTCTCTCTCTCTCTCTCCAGCTGATACCATGTAGGCGTCAGCTAGAGGTAGATGTGCTGCCTTGGCCCACATGGTGCTTTGGATGACCCAGAAATGTGCACTGGACAGCGCAATTCTCTGAGAGCGGTATCCTTCTGGGACAACTTCAGCTGCAGGAAAATTTTGACCAACCCCCAGCCTCTCACCCTGTACACAACTGTGCATCACCCAGAACTGTGCATGGGGTAAGAGGCAGCATAGGTGGACCCACAGGGCTTCCTGACAGCTTCTGAGTGGCCTATTGGAAGTTACTCTCCTCTTCAGTGTAGCATTGTGGGGTATTGAGGGTTCTCAGGAGCATACAGCTGTTCATCCTTTCCCAAGAGCAAGGCAATCTTCCTTGGTGAAGTGCTTCCTCCCTGCCCCATGGAAGAGTTCATTGTCTTAATGGAAAACCAGGTTGGACAGCTGTGCACTCTTTTTTTATGATGAGAGAAATGCAATTCTTTTGGCACAAACATAATAATTGTCTATAATCTTATCAAAGTTTTGTTTTAGGAAAACCTTATGAAACTTTCAAATGAATTGCTAGCCAATATTTGAAGTTTTTCTTGAAGCTCTCAGTTTTGCCATTTTGGTTCATTTGGATATTTTTTTCCTTTCCTTAGGTTTCAAAAATGAGCAAGACAAATGGGTTGTCGGAAGATATAATATGGAATTGCAAAACACTGCTCAGAGAGAGAGATGTGGTTCTAAAACTTATGAACAAATGTGAAGATATTTCAAATAAATTGACAAACCAAGTGACCAGAATCACTGAGGATGGTGGATCTGGATGGAATATAGAACAACCTTCTATTCTGAATCAAAGGTATTACTACGTTTTAAAATGGATAGTTTGTCTGATACATAAAGGGCTGAGATGAGCTTGAGAGCCAGTATAATTCTGGACTGCCTAAAGTTAACAAGTCAAGTTGATCATTTAATTTAAAAACTGAAGCGGCTCATGAAAGGAGGACTAGCTCTAATCTTCTCAACTTTGCAAAGGCATTCTTTGATTTAAAAAAAGGAAGCTAGTTAGTCAGCTATACTGATGACCTCAGGGATTTTAATGTAGGGGAGACCCTGAATGCAAAACTTATTTGGAACTTTTTTTTATAAGTCAGGGTAGAGAAAACTTGTGGAGAAGGGCTCCAGATTTAATTGAGATAAAGCACCTCAAATACAATATTGTAAATGGGTAGAGAGAAATGTAAGGAAAGGGCTGCTTAGAAAGGCACATTTTAAGAGTGGAGTGAGAATTGCAAAAAGTTAGACTTTGAAATGGATATTAATGGGAATAGCAAAAAGTTTTTGGGTCATATAAACATAAGAGGAAAAAGGGTGGAGGTCAAGAATTGGTGGATCTGTAGCCTGCATACAGAAAAGTAAGGCATTGGCTTGTACTTGTTAAGATATCTCCTAAGACTGACCACCAGGTGAGAGATTTGCTTGCAACTTTTTTCCTACTTTCCCTGGAGTTGTGATAGCAATGCAGATTTGTTAAAGAGAACTAATTTTTTTCCATTTCTTTTTAAGAGCAACTAGTGTACATGAATATTTTCTCAAAAACCGCACCCTCCCTCCCAAATAAGGTACGCACCTTGTTTTGGGAAGGCAGAATGAAGAAACAGAGATTTTTCCAGAATCGTGGCTCAGTCCTAACCACAGAAGCAGAGGATGCTCTGCAGAGTCAGCCAGTGCTAGAGCAGTGATTGTAAAAGGGTTAACACTGCAGCTCTAACCCCAGACAGTGAATTTTGCTTCTCCTCCCTCACTGCCAGCCCCAAGCCCAAGGAAGGAAAAAGCAGAGCAGCCTTTACAGGTCTCCATGCTACTTCCATTCCAGCACAGAAAATCAGCTGCCCTTTTAAAGACATGCATCCCAATTATGGAGGGCAGATTTTTTGGGGGAAAGGTGCATGTCCTATGCCAGTAAATACAGTAAATCAGTAATACAAAACTTATGAAATTATAAAGGGGTAAAGCAGAAAACCACTAGTGTTTAATTCAAAATAAAGGTTTCCCTCACTTTATGCTGTACATGTTTCTGGAAAACGACGCATAATTCGAATTCACGTTGGGTACCCACTTTACAATGTAACAAATAGGGGGTACGTTCCAAGATCTCAACTGTACTGACTCCCAGACCCATTTCTGCCACTTTTTTACAAGACGGTGTTGGTACTCACCAACAGCAGACAGTACACACAAGCACAGGGCACTGTCATAATGAGGATGGCAACTACAGAAACATGTCGCAAACAAGTGAGGAGCACAGATCCATACAGAAGACTGTATTTTGGTGTGTGACACTTCCACAGTGTACCACACAAAGCAGCTGACTGCAGGCTTCCACCACACCGATTGCATAAGAGTGAATTTACCTTGCATATAATGAATTTTTGGTATAAAAAGGGTCATCACGTAAGTGTGAATTTGCACATACAGAACCCGCATAAAACGAGGGAAACATAGTTACTTAAATTAACCAGAAAACTGTCTACACAGAATGGTACATTGGTATTTAGTGAATAAAGGGTTGAGGAGTTATGAAGATGGTCACAGACTGACAAATGGGCCTTTAGTGGAAGAAAAAGAAAGAAACATTACTAGCTTATTTAGCATAACTATCACACTTAATAACTTTTGTATTGATAGTATTCATTGTTCATAAAGAAAGGACCAAAAGATGTAAAGTTTATAAACTGTCCTGTCTCATTAGTTTGGAACTCAAGCCATATCAGAAGATTGGTTTGAATTGGTTAGCACTGCTTCACCAACACGGATTGAATGGCATTCTAGCTGATGAAATGGTAAGTCAAAAATGGAAAATTTCAAAACGTATTAGCTCATTGTCACCCCATCCATTCCATAAGTGATTGGTATATGTCCTATCTCAATAAAAAGAAAAGAATGATTTATTGCTGATTCAATAAAACTTTGTCAGCAGAAAATTAGTTAATGCTGTGAAACTTTTTTTTTTCAGATTGTTCTTTTCATTTTCAATTTTTTTTTAATTTTCATGCCAGTTATTGTAGGGTTCAGGTGGTGACATTACCATGATGGTCCAAGAAATATGGGGGAGGCAAGAATTTTTGGCTGCGATACCTTTTATTGAGCTAACTGCATGGTTGGCACAGGCAAGTTTTCAGGTATCCTAGTACCCTTCCTCAAGCCTCTGAGAGAAAAAAAGACATAGTGGAGCTAAATACCAGATGGAACCAAAGCTGGTGTAAAATCCTATCTGTAGATAAAAACAGGATGCAAGAGAGATTGTTAGGTAGCCAACAGTCGGGAGAGATGCAGTAAAAAAATGATAAAGAACAAGATTGTTCAGGAGGGTCATTATCACCTGTGAAGTTCAGAGGTTAGCCAGTGTCAGGTAGCTTTTAATGGATCATGAAGTCATCGTCTTAAGTCCCTGGTATTTAGTGTCCCATGGCTAATTAATTTCTGTTCACATTCTCATTTAGTAAAAATGTTGGATATATTTCCTTTGAGCACAGGATCTGTGAAGTCAGACT
>NW_017728948.1:70626716-70654727 GCF_001723895.1 Crocodylus porosus | reverse complement strand
CTCCCTCCCCCACCCTGGAAAGCAGTTGTCCTACCTGTGCTCTGGTATCTCTGTCTTTTTTTATGATGGTCATTCATGCTAGTGCATAGCGTTTGTCTAGTTTCATTTACCCACATGGTTAGGAGGGCATTAAGTACATTGGATACATTGTACCACATTCTGGGAGAGCCATGTGTGATCCGTGGGTTTCACTGTTCTTGTATTTATTCTCAAAGTCCACTGCTGATGAATTAGCAACATGGAGGTGGGGCCTGGGAATACTTTTCTTAAGTTCTGGTCCTTTTCAAGTATAGGCTGTAATGTGTTATCTTCTTACATGTTCAAGTGTGGGATGGTTGGTGACAACAAAAGATTAGTGGGGGGGTTTTCCCTGCATTGTACTAGGTTACTGCAGATGGGTGACTCTTTCAAAGATATAATCTCTTTCTCTGCTGGAGTGTCCTTGCTGGATAAAAAGGTAGTTTTCAGCTTGGCAGGATGGGTTGTAGCCTTCAAAGGATTCACAAAACTCAATAGGCTAGGATTGCTATAAGAGGACGATTCTTATCTCATCTTTTCTAGAAAATGTTTCATACTTGGAATCCTTCTTTTCTTTGACTAGCTCATAAACACGTCAGTGTACTTCGCAGTGGTGGGCATATTGAGAGTTGCTCTACTTTCTAAATAATAGTATGACAAGGTTGCAGGTGTGGGAAGGCAAGTGGAGAGGCATAGATCTAAAAATAAAATAAGAATAATCTAAATGGATAGTAATAAGAATAGTTAAAGGAGAATAATCTCTGATGTTGATTTAGGCTTAAAAGAAACAGGATTATAAACATGATTTAAAGGTTATTCATACTAAGGTGAGTCGAGGAGGATTTGAATTTTGTAAAGCATAGTTGATAAATTTTAAATTTGTTTTCATAACTCTTTTATCTGAAATACGTATAAGCACTTGATAGTAACACCTCAATCTACTTCTACATTTTAAGATTTAAGATTAGTATTTTCCTACTCACCTTGTAATTGCATTAATTATATTTAAATGGTGTACATTTTCTCCTAGGGTTTAGGAAAGACAATTCAAGCTATTGCATTCCTGGCATATCTCTACCAACAGGGTAATAAAGGTCCTCATTTGATTGTTGTGCCAGCTTCAACTTTAGGTAAGTGAAGGATTTCATGAGCAGGTATAAGAAGATATCAAATTCACTTAGCTAAAGAATAAACCGTCTAAGATTTACATAATAGAGCACCAGTTTGCATCTGAATTAAAATGTAATTGTTATAGTTATGTTCAGGTCTCCATCAATTCATGTTTGAATAATTTAAACTGCATCTATAATTCATGCTGTTTTTATTTTGAAGATGCACTTGCATTGAAATTACAGGTATTAGATAGCTTTTTGCGTTTATATAGGTTATAAGAAGATTATGTCACAAAAATATAGTCACAGAGTGCAGTGTTACAGTGTTGGTGTTCATTCTAGTCTGCCTGACTTTTTAATTGAGGAAACTATTTATCACAGCATTAGATTGATATAATTCATGATGTACTGCTCTTACTTAGAGCTCAGTACTTGTTTTCCCTTAAAAATATCAGACACTTGTGATGCAAAATCCCTTACAAACATCCTCAAACCCTGCAAATATGATGGGCGATAGGATTTTTTCCGTTTTTCAAATCCCAAATCTGAAGTACCAAAGGGGTTCTAGGATAATTAATTAGGAACATTTACACTTTCCAAGTTGTAAATGGTCTTTACTGTAGACTTTTTCTTGCTTTTTTAAATATTTTAAACATTTTCTAAAATAAAGTAAAAGTCATACTTTTTAAAAGAATGCCTTTTCCTTTACATCGAAAAGATGTACAGTAAATAGGGCTTCATGTTTTCACTTTTTTTAAAGTGAGTTTTATAGGCTGGAGAAGGTGGCAGACTGACAGCCCTGGAGATTATTACAGTCTTTAGCAAAAGAAATGGCACATTATGGACAGTGAAAGTTACCTATAGGGTTGTTTTGATTACATGCTTCAGTACTATTAGGAGAGGCTAGGGCAAATCGCTGCTTGTTGTGTTGGTCTACATGCCCATTCAGTCCTTTGCCCTGGCTCTTATTCCAGCTAGAGAATGCCAGTTGTGATAATTGGTGTTTAGCATCTGTCCTTTAAGAATGAGAGATCACCCCATGTATCGCCTCCTTCCAAACAGGTATCCGTTTGACTTAGTAAAATTGTCAGGTATCATGTATGATGGTTGACAGTTTCACTCATCTTCTGATGGATTTGAATATGCAATACTCTAGCATTTCTTTGCCAGTTCTCTGAGGCATACTGTTTCGTGAAGAGGATTGCGTAAATAAAGGTCTCCAGGAAATAATCAACTTTGAAATGTCCATTTAACTAAGAAAGTATTACTAAAAAGTTGAAACTTTTTTTTTTAACCTAACACTATTTTAGCAAAATCATCATCACAGTAATGATCAAAAGCAATTTTACACCTCTAAATGATCTGGTTTTTAAACAATAATGCTCCCTACCCTGTTTTTTTTTAGTGATGAACTGCTTTTGAAGCCGTAAACTTGTATGCATGAGCATTCAATGGACATAGAAAATCTTCTGAAAAAGTTGACCCTCACTTTGTCAGCTGTTTTTTGACTGCAGAATTTGTAATTTTGGGGATTTCAAGTAGTAAGAAAGTTTTCTCAAACTCTTGCTTCAGTAGGATTTTATTTAGGTTTGCATTGTTAAGTGAATTGTCTGGTTAGTACTGAAGAAAAGTAGGATGTTCTTTCTGACTGTGTGGAAGAGCCAAGTGCAGTATTTTAGATTGACAGTTTTCTAATGATCTCTGTATAGATAACTGGATAAGAGAAGTTAATCTGTGGTGTCCGGATCTTGGTGTCCTTTTTTATTATGGTAAGAATATTTTTAGTTTTCAGATTAAAGGCATAAAATGAATAATTAATTAATTTTTAGAATGTCATTATTTGGGCTGTCTGTTTTGGAGTATAATAAAACACAAATTACAGCAGAGCTTAACATGATTTAAATGCAGGTATTTCTCTCGCAAAAAACTTTTAAGTGTATTCCTTTGTTCTTGTAGGATCCCAGGAAGATCGGAAACATCTCAGAATTGACATTAATAATAAAGCTGTAGACTTTAACGTGATTGTGACCACGTAAGTCTTGCAGTTAAAAGAATATGAATAAGTTAAAGTTGAATTCTACTGACCTCTAGTGGTGTTAGACAGCTTGATCAGTCTTAGGAATGTAGAACTATTTAATTTTGCAAATTATTGAGTTAGGCCAACTTTTTTTTGCTTGCAAGTGACCAGTTTCAAAGCTTGTGCAGTCTTCTAGGGTTCCTTTTATGGTAGTGGTGTAAAAAACACTCTAGTCTGTTTCTTTCATTGTAATATTGCTCAGCACACTTTGTTCAATTCAATATATTAGGAACTGTGTTTAGACCTACATAAGGAGTCTGATCCCCACATGTAACTCAAAAATAAAATAAAAAAAGGGAAGGAGTGCATAACATTGACCATTGTAGTGGTGGTGGCATTGTCTGTCACTTGGTAATACAGCACATCATCTTCTGACTGACAGCACAGGGAAGAAATGCATGAGGAGAATTCCTTAAAAGGGAGTTGGCTAACAGTGAGTTCAGTGAGTAAAGCTATGCTTAGACACATACCTGGTGCTCTTGACCACTTCCCTATATATGTATGTACCTCTGTGTTCTGGGTTGCATCCTTTGATTCAAAACAAATTAAAATAAAAGGCCCACAGATTGTATTCCTCCTGAAATTTTTGTAATAACCAATATCATTTTTTTGTGTGATACAGTGTGTCACGGGGCAGGGTCCTAGGAGCGGCAATGATCTCTCCGGACGCCCCCTACTGTGCCAAGTCTGAGATAAAGCACACTCGTTCTTGCACGCCACATCTTTGATGTTAGGTATTTTATAAGGGAGGCTGCCATTTTGTCCCCTTGGACACGGTGCTCTGGTTTATCCTGGCCCCTGTTCTGTATTGACTAACTTGGTGCACCCCAGCCTTATGGGCTATGCGTGGCTCCTACCACCCCTATACCGTGCCCCAAGCCTCACAGATGTACCGGACATTGTCTGATCAGTTCTCCCCTCGGCGCCCTCACGGGCACCCTTTGGCTCGTCTCGCAATTGCCCACGCCGTCACGGGCGCCCCCTGGGTTTTCCGCAATTGCCTGCACCCTCACGGGCGCCCTGGCTTGTCTCACTGTCACCCGTGCCCTCGCGGGCTCTCTGGCTTTTTTCGCAATGGCCTGCGCCCTCACAGACGCTCCCTGGCCTCTCTTTTCCTCACGGTTGCCCACGCTCCCCGCGGACACTCCCTGGCCTTCCCCATGACCGTGCCTGCACTAGAACTTCTCACAACTGGGGCTCGGGTGGCCATAGTTGTGCCTGGCCCCAAAATCCCCTCCTCAGGTCTAAAGTTCCTGTGGGGCTCAGGCAGCCTCGGCCTTACCTGGCCCCCAATCCTCTGCGCCCCTTCTCAGGGCTGGGGTCAGTGCACCCCTGAATGTTGTGCCTTCTCTGGCACCGGGGTCCCCACACTACTGTGGAGCCCCTATGAGGCCTCCTCCAATCCGTGCTAGCCTCACCCGGTCCTCCAGTGTAACAACAAACAATAAAAGCAATAACGCAAACCAATCGGCTACAACTCAAAACTGCGCCTCCTGGCTAAAACTTAAACTCTAAGCCACCTTGCTAATCATCATTTAAATCCCTACCAGGGCTTCCTCCACCCGGTATTCTCAAACAGAAGCTGCTCAGGCCATCAGGCTTCTCTACTCTGCTTACTCCAGCTTCCTCAGCTGCTAGTGGGGAACTGCCTCTCTGGCCTCAGCTTGGATCATTTATATAGGTCAGGCCCTGCCCCTTTCTGGTCAGCTGACCAAACTGCGGTTGCCCTGGCAACCAGCACCTGTATCCCTTTGTAGGAGCAGGGCACTGAAGTGCCCTGCAACACAGTGCATCAGAACATTTATTAGAAAAAATATGTGAACTTGCCAGATGGTTCTCTGGGTTGCCAGTAACAAGTTTCTGCTCAAACAAAAACCACAGGGTCCCAAGCCCTTACACATACCCTTCAGGCATTCGTGGAAGCAGATACTAGAAACATGGCAAATGCAAATGGTGTAAAAAGCCAAAGCAAGTTTAACCCTTCCCTCTGTGCTATATAAGATAATGGTAATAGTAATAAATTGAACTACTGTAAAATTTAGGTAAGTGCGCTGGTAATCCATCTCTAACCGTATACCTCTAATCCTAACAAAAATCTATTTTGCGGACAGTAATTTGAAAGCTGTTCATAACTTTCTCTCAAAAACAACTTTTTCTAAACCTTGTAGAGCTTCCAGAAGAACGTGCCAAGTTTTAAAATCACAAGTTTTATCTCTAACAGTAGTCAACTATGACCTGTCCTTAAAAATAAGAGAGGAAGAAATAATGAACAAAGTAATCAGAATTTCTGGATTAGAGAAGTGTTTTCATCTTCACTGAATTCCAGTGTCAGTAGGGTTTTAGTCAGATTATCCCTGTGTATTACTTTTATAAAGTTTATTCTATACTTAAAAGTGTATATAGAGAATTTCAGCTTCCTTGTACGTATGCTGCAACTGTTTGTCAACCTCAGATTGTGGATGTTTTTAAAAGTATTTTTTATTTGGGACATTCTTCAATGTATTTGGATGGCTGTCATGTTTTTGGAGCTTGTAGTCAGACTTCTGTTAATACAGGGTAAACTACAATGTTAACATTATATGATTTGTTCTTCTGACAGGTATAATTGTGCAATTAGCAGTTCAGACGACCGAAGTCTATTTCGTCGGTTGAAACTTAACTATGCAATATTCGATGAAGGCCACATGTTAAAGAACATGGGTTCTGTACGTTACCAGCACCTTATGACAATTAATGTAAGATAGGTTTTAAAATACTGTTCCTTCCCACCTCCCCCATGTTCCCTTGTTGTAGCCCAAACTGTCTTCATACACACCAAGTAATAAACTTATAGAAAGATATTCCATGAAATAAAGAAAAAAGACTGTGTGTAAATGCATGCCAGAATGGGGCTACAACTGCTTTCTACTTTAGGAGCTACAAATAGAGACTCAGTAGTAAATACAAAGCATCTCCTTATTGCTGTATCCCAAATATACTTAAATTTTAGAATACTAAACAGGTCCCCCCCACCCCAACTATTGTTCTCGTATAAATTACCAAAGCTGTAGTTAGAGAAGAGATTCTGGCAAAAGAACAGGGCAGTGAGAGAGAGACATTAAGGGTTAAGGATGTTAGTAAGCTGTTTGAAAAAAGGTCATAGTCCAAAGTAGGTGTTGGAACAAAATAATTGAGCTTTCAAACATTATTTTTCAGTGAACGTTGCTTTTGAGAGAATGTATAGTTCTGCTTTAGTTCTTGTACAGAGCCTGCTATAGTACAGTTTTCCCTTGCTTCATGCTGTACACATATTCCTGGAAAACAGTGCATAACTGTTCCCCCTTGCATAGGGGGAACCCACTTTACAATGTAACCAGTAGGGATATGTTCCAAGACCTTGACTGTACTGATCCCCAGGCCCGTTTCTGTCACTTTACAAGACAGTTTTGGTATTGCCAGCAGCAGATAGTATACACAACAAGCACAGGGTGGTGGTGAATGTTACCATAATGGGGATGGCAACTACAGAAACACGTGTTGCAGACAACAAGCGAGGAGCACAGATCCACACAGGAAACTATATTTTGGTGTACGTCACTCGCACAGCACACCGCACTTTTCGGCTGACTCTGGGTTTCCACCACACTAATTGCATAAGAGTGAATTTACCTTGCATATAACAAATTTTGGGTATAAAAAGGATCATCGCATAAGAGTGAATTTGCACATACTGAACCTGTATAAAGCAAGGAAAACCTGTACTTTGCCATCTACATATTCAGCTCGATAAAGAGATAAATATCTGAATTCAAGTAGACAAGAATTTTGTTGAAGTAGGCAAATTTGTTGCAGATGGAAATGTAGACTATAAGTAAACTCTTATTCCAAATTCATTTTGCAGTTACATAGACAACCAAACAGTTGAATAGTAAAAACTTCTATGTCCTGTCAGTATGGTCTAGACTAGATCTGTGGTTTCCAGGAAACAGAGTTTGACCTGAACACAAGAAAAGACTTCTAAAGTCACCAAATGCCTAAGTCTATTCAGAAATACTGTATCTACTCGATTTCCGAACAGAAGGGTTTATTTCCCTATTTAACATTGGGGAACATGAGGTGACAGGGGGAGAGCCCCTCATCTTGGAATCAAGTACGAGATCGCAGGGGAAAAGGCAGTTGCTGCAGCTCCAGCTGAGACCTTGACCCTGGCTTGAGACTGGAGCCACAGCTGCTGGCTAACCTCTCAGTGGCTCTCCACCCCATCTCCGTCCTGCCCCTCAGCCTTGGGACCCTTGCCTCCCACTACCCCTGCAACCTCTGTCCCCTTTGCTTGCTGCCTCTCCCCACTGATCTCTTGCCCCATTCCCTAGTGCTTACCCTTGCTTCCACACTGGCAAGCTCCATCCCTACTCCAGCTGGGGGCATGGAGGACAGCCTCAGCTTGGCCCCATTGCAGCAGATGTTTAACGTACTATAGAAGTTTGAGAGAGAAAAATGAAAATATATTTATTTTCTTGTGTAGTTTCTTTGCATAAATTGTGCTTCTGAAGTTGGATATATTGATTTCTTCACTGTTAATTTTCATTTAATTTTAATGAATAGTGTTTTTGTTTTTTTCTGTGGTGGATGAAATAGGCAATGAATCGTCTGCTACTAACAGGAACTCCCGTTCAAAATAATCTATTGGAATTAATGTCTCTCTTGAATTTTGTTATGCCACATATGTTCAGTAGCAGCACAAGTGAAATCCGGAGGATGTTCTCTTCAAAAACAGTAAGTACAGTGATAGGCTTACAGTAAAAACATTTTTGCAATAGAATTTTTCTTGTTTAATTTTTATGGAAACGACTATAGTCACAAAAATATTCATATTCATGTAAAAGCAAACATGATATAACAATTGGACTACAAACATATTGTAATAGGATGTCCTGGAACTTTATAGCTTTTACTTATCCCAAAAAGGGCATATTTTCTCTTGAGTGATTGTCTCTCAAATTAGAGCTCCTTAACCACAATTATTAGATTAGAGAATTTCTATAAAAACAAACTGACTTTTTTGCATTATTTTTCTTAGAAAACTGCAGAAGAACAAAGTATATATGAAAAGGAGAGGATTGCACATGCAAAGCAGATAATAAAACCATTTATCTTAAGAAGAGTAAAAGATGAAGTAAGCATGCACTTATAGCTATAGTAACTCATACAAAATTATTTTCACGCAAGAAGTTGAGAATATTTTTGAAGGCTCTCAGGTGACAGAAGAAATTAGTTTTAAGTAACTTTACAACGATATGAGACTTTTTATTAGGAGTGGAAGCACCTTCTGGAACACTTGCATAACATTTTCTAGGATCCCTCTTCCCACTACTTTACTCCATAACCAGTCAGTCCACTTTTACTTTTTGACTAGAAGTCTGTGACTTTCTCCCCACTTCCTACCCACCTCTGTCAGGCATCAGTTACTTCTCTCAGGTCTTCTCCCACTCTTCTTATGCACAGATTGTTGCCACTACTAATCTCTGTGCTTTGGCTTCCCTTACTTTCAGCTTTTGATTACAGCACTGTGACTTATCCATCTGGTGTGAATGGCCTCCCTGAGAATTGGTGGGTGCTACTTAGCAGAAAAGTAAATGGGTAGCTGTACTTACCACACATTATTGTTTTGCTTTTTCTGAAAAAAGTAAGACAATGTGCTACATATAGATAAAGCCACAAACGTGGATTTAAAATATCTACATCCTCAAGGTTCACTTTCTAAAAAGCTAAAGACTATTTGAATGCTTGTCTGTTGCATGTGGAAATTGCTTCACTGTCCCCTTCTTTGTAGAAGAAGGGGTGGGCAAAGTCCAGCCCACAGGTTGGATCTGGCCAGCAGTGGATTCTATTTTGCAGCAGCCCCTGCCCACATGGCTGAGGCCAATCTCCATGGAAACCCCAAATGCAGCTACACTGTGATTAGAAACTGACCCTAGCTGGTCCAGAGTATGCACTCTGTGGATTGTGGCTCTGCCCTGGTCCTGGCCAAGCTGCCCCCACTGCAAGATCCCAACGGCTCTGGAGCAGCCCCCTGTCCTGCCCTGCCCTGTACCCTGCCAGCATGGCTGGGGCCAGTCTCCATGGCAACCCCAAGCTTGCTATCAAAGCGCAGCTGGGGTTTCCATGGAGACTGCCCCAACCATGCACGTACAGGCTGCTGGGAAATGGAGTCGGGCTGCTGGCCAGATCTGTCATGTTGCCCACCCCTGACTTGGAGGTTTCCCTGCATGTATAAACAGGGTAATTTCAACCATGTTAGCATTCTAACCTGTAGAAATTAGATCTATAGCTTATTTTATTTTTTTCTATAATGTTGATGATGATACTTCCATACTACTCAGTGTCATTGGTTACAGTTAAGCCATACGTAGAAATTTGTCTTTGAAGTAGCAAAGTGGTTTCCAAGTAGTCCATATGTTTCTTTTTAATTTTGAAGTCCCCAGACAGTTTTACTGAACTGAATTACTGGAACCTTAGCCAAAACCACTTATGCTGTTATTATTGGAAAGACTTGTTTACTTTTATTGAGCTCTGTATCAGGCCCTAAGTAGTTGAACAAAATTGTTGGAGCTTATCTTATGAGTAATACAGTATATTAGACCTCTAATTAATAATAACTTTTACTCAGTGTAACTTTCTGTATCTTATCAGGTTCTTAAACAGCTGCCTCCCAAAAGAGATCTTATTGAGTTGTGTGCAATGTCAGAGAAACAAGAACAGCTCTACTATGACCTCTTGAACAAGATAAAGAAATCTATTGACAGTGAGGGTATGTGAAGGCCGATTTTGTTTTTATTTCTTTTTTTACTAGGTATGTTGCAGTTGTGCCAAATATTACTTGTACATTTATTTTAAAATAATGTCCAAATTAGTATTGATACAATTTTGCAGGTTCTAGTAGTAATTAATAGATGAAATGCTGAAATCTGATTGGCTTTCATTAAATCTAAAGATTAGTACACATGCATCATGCTGCATTTCAGTATATTCCTGTTTTGGTCACAGAGAAGAACTCGGACACAGGCAATGTCATGATGCAACTAAGAAAAATGGCTAACCATCCTCTCTTACACCGTCAATACTACACGGATGATAAACTTAGGATTATGTCAACTCTTATGCTCAAGGTAAGATACTACAATTCATACGTGCTGTGGCTCCTTAAATAAGAAAGTTTTAACTTCTTGATTGAAGAAAATATGTACTTGAATAAACTTTTTTTTCCTGATTGTCAGTAACTAGTGTTCTAATTGTCTTGTAAGTATTTTTAAATAAAACTTTGAAATAACCCATGAGAGAACCCTTCCTTGGAAAGAAATGCTTCTAGCTCTTTTTTCATCCTCTTCAATTTTTTTTTCTAGTTGAGTGTTTTCTTCATGTCTAGAAAGCAGTTGAATCTTATAGCATATTTCTTGAGGGACTAAGGAGGCTAGTAGAGTCTGGGAAAGTCAAGCAGGGAAGACATAAATAGCTGAATTATTCAAAGCCAAGTTCAGGAAAAAAAAGTATTGTGAAATGTTATGGTTCAGGTATCAAGTCTTTTAAAGCAAAAAATAAATAAAATACAGAACTATTATGGAAACAGTATGCATTTTAATAAAAAATACAACTACAACCAGGGTTCAGTGCCCACTCCTTTATAAACCCTATGCAAGGAGCCTAACAAGTGTGGGACAGGAGACTAATGGGAGTGTGAAAAACCATACCTAGTAATAGAAGGGATAAGGTTTTCTTTTCTTCCTGTCTGAGCATGACAACCCTCTGCCCATGCTACATCCTATGATAGGTGTTCCCAGTTTCCTACCATCTGCCCAAGAATCAAACTCCTTATTAAGAAATATCGTCAGGGAAAGAGGTCCAGTATGGGAGTAAAAGGTCCCAAGGCTTGATGGAGAGTGGCTGGGAGCTGTTGTGGTAAAATGACTCTTGGTAGTTCTACGTAGTTGAAGTTTCTCTAGATCCTAAAACCACAGAGGATACTAATATTCTGATACTTCCCATAAACAGAAGTTGTACTGATGAGCTGCCTGCTTAAACAAAGCCCTAGGATTCACGGTATTTGTTCTCTGAAGAAGTTTTTGGATGCGCTTTTATCTTCATGTTCTTGCTATGAATTGAGACAGGTGGAATATACCTTCAGCGTGTAAAATACATTTTAGATTTGGGGTTTTATCTTCTTTTTAGGAACCAACACATTGTGATGCTAATCCTGACCTCATCTTTGAAGATATGACAGTGATGACAGATTTTGAGCTTCATTTGCTTTGTAAACAATATGCCAATGTCAGTGACTTCAAGCTAGAGATGGACCAGATTTTGGACTCCGGAAAATTTAGAACTCTAGAACATATTCTCTCTGATCTTAAAGAAAAGGTGTGTAGTAAAAGAATATTCTGTCTTGATTGTATTGCCCTATTCACAGCTTTGCTTACCAGCTGACAAACTGAATTCCTATTAAGCAGCAGCATCTACCCTCTAAGTATTTTGTTTCTGTATGGGATATTACAGTCCAACTTGCCGCAAAATCGTATTTTATTTACATAATAGTACCAGTATGTATGTTGCATGTGCAGTGCTGGATAGGTGAGAGTAGTATGTATTTCAATGACTGGATGTTTAGATTTGCTAGGCATCCACTTCCAGCAGTAAAAACTAAATGCATTGTTGCCTTTATCACTGCGGTAGTAGATGATACTAAATCCTACAGTGCATCTTAAGCCATGCTAATATTCAGTTTTAAAATTCACAAGACATTTTATAAAATACTTATAGAATAATTATCTTTGATCAACAGTTTAGCTCAGGGGTTGGCAACCTACAGTCCACAGGCTGAATCTAACCTGCAGAGGGATTGGTTCTGGCCTGCTAAGGTCCAAGCTGGTCCACATTTTACTAAAGGTACAACAGATCTCCCCAGCTGATTGATCCAGTCTGTGCTTTGTCACTTTTGCCAGTTGCTTCTGCTTGTTTCAGCCAGCTGCCTGCAGTCTATGTGGAAGGTTGCCCTTCCTCCGTACAGCATCTGTTCACTGTTGCTGAAGGGCCAGAAAGGCATGGTGGCCTGTGGCACCGGCTGGTGCCAGGGTTGTAATGGCAGAAGGCTGCTGACCCCTGCTTTAGCTGCTTAGTACAAGGGCAACAATAGTATTTTTTTTAATTATGAATCCAAATTCATAATTTTAGCAGTGACTCCTCTACAAGTGAGGTGAGTGAGGTGAAACAAGTATGTTAGAGTACCCACTGATGTGCTAGGCAACATAGAGAAAACCTACAGAAGACATATCCCTAATGTGAAATACATGTCCAAAATGAAGTGCTTGACTAATCAAAATGTAACATGCATTAATAATTGGCAAGGAAGATCATTGGTTGGGAAGTCAGGATTAAGGTTAGACACAGGCACGTTTGTCTCACAGCAGACAGCAGGCTCTCATCCACATGGAGTGGAAATTGAGTTCAAAATCAATCTATTTTACTAAAAGCATTGTTTTTGTTTTTTCTGTTTGCATATGAGATTAACATCTCTTGCTTTTTTTATGCATTTAAAGGCTGAAACACAGGTAGATTATAGTAATTTAGATTTTCGGTGCCTGAAGTTAGTTAATCTAAACATCATCTAAAAATTTTAGAAAGAAATGCATGATCATTTTTGTGTTAATAAACGTTAATGTCTTGTCTAACCGGCTTGGGTTTGTTTGTTTTTATTTCCAGGGTGATAGAGTTGTTTTGTTCAGCCAGTTTACTATGATGCTAGACATCTTAGAAGTTCTTCTGAAACAGCAGCAGCATAGATATATTAGGCTGGATGGAAAAACACAGATTTCTGAAAGGTCGGTAAAATCTATACTTGCAGAAAAGGAAAGAAAATACAAATATACATGCTCCCTATAAACATTTTTCCTACAGTTAGAGTTGAAGTCCCCTTTTGAACGTCTTGTATGAGGTTCTTGGAAATTGAAATTATGTGTTCCTAGCTAGGACTCTGTTTGCAGCTATTTTTTTGGTGTGTCCCTAGGAAAAAAAGGCACACGATGCCAGATGGGAGGTTATTTTTAGAAAAATCAGTAGAGTGTCTTAACCTCAGATCTTGTTTCCAGAAAGTACTGCTGATGCTTCTAAACCAACTTAATACTTCAGGAGCTAAAATGTCTTTTGGCTCTGAGACAGAGTGTGTGTGTGTGTGTGTGTGTGTGTGTGTGTGTGTGTGTGTGTGTGGTTGGTAGGAACAGAGGACTCCAGATGAGGCTTTGGGTATGGATATTAACAGAAAAGGCTTAGAAAATTGTCATGTCTCCAATTGCCTATGTCTGTTTTGTTGAATGTTGAATCTTTTGAAAACTGTGGAGTAGAGCTCTCTCACTTGGGTAATCTGTACTTACTTTAGTGATTAACTTTGCTCCTGTGATAATAGCAGAATTGCTACTGTATTTCAGAATATTCTGAACCTTGTCCTGGTTAAAAATCTTTATCAGTTAAGACCTGCAGTGGTACTGTTGGCATCAGTATCCCTTCTTACTGCTTGTAAGATTTGACCATCAGTTTAGAATGAGTCCCCTTTGCTCATTGTCTCTCTTATCTTAGCCAATAATGGAGTTACGAAAAAATGAAAATCCCCTTATATTAAGTAACATTACCAGAGTACTAACTTTGCTTTAGCTCTGCAGTCCTTTCCCTCACCCTTGCTTTGGAAAGCTTTTCTTCATCTGCATATTCAGCTTCTGTTGATACCCGAGTCCCTTCTGTGGATTCTCCTGGACTGATTCCTGAGGCACACCAAAAAGGACCCTTTCTTGTTATAGAGCTGCTTTCCAAACAGGTATTCCCCACCTATTTTGACATCTGTATGCCCTTTTTATGTGCAGTGCAATGTTGGCCCTATTGGCTGCATGAAATACTTTATTACTAGGCTTGACAGAATTTAATTTTTATTTTTAAATAATTTTGATGGATAAAAAGTTTATTTTTAAGCATCTCTTTTGATTTTTATCAATTTTTTTTTTTTTTTTTTTAATTAAATTGACATAAGGATCTTCTGGATGGCAAAAAAAAGCAATTAAATGGCTAAGAAAACACAAAAACTTTCTCACTGGAGTCTTTCTCCACATACCAGCCTCACCAGTAGGCTGCTTAGCCTCTTACTACAATCTCTCTTGGTTTCTCTGCAGTTGAGTTGTCCCACTCAGGCATCAGGAACTCCCCCGCCTCTGCTTTGCATGCCTTCCTTCATGGCTGCTGGTTCCAGTCTGGCTTAAATATTCTTTCCCCTTCCCATTCCCTCCCCCCACTTTGGTAGAGGTTTAGGTAGCCTGTTGTCTCCCTCCAGCCCGCTTTCAGGTACCTGTGAAGGAGCAGCTAATTGCTTAATTGACATGGGCTGTCTGCTGTTTTCCTCCTTAAAGAGACCTGCCCTCTCTTCTCTCATCTGCAACTCTTTTCTGTTCTTCCACCCTCTTCAGTTATTAACAATGGAAATATTTTTTTTTTTTTTGGTCTGTAAGTATGAGCTGAAATTAACGTTTATTGATGTTTTACAGATTAGTAATACGTAGGCTTGGCAGGATTCAATTTTTTAATGTTTAGTCTAGGTAGTCAAACCTTCTTAATACATTCTTTCAAAGGGAGGCAAACTATCACATTAAGATGCCTTTAAAGTCTTTCAACAGAATAATACTACAGGGAGGAACATCTTCTTGAAGACGAAGAGGCTCAGCATGTTCCTCTAGCCTTATAATCTCTATCGTCATCCTCTACAGTAATCATTTTAAACCCTTTTGGGATCTCCTGTCATTCCTTTAAGGTCATCTGAAGGTTCCCCTGATGACTCAAGCAAGCAAACAAAACAATCCTGTAGATTTTTTTTGATATCCTGTGATGCAAGGCACTGAATCACCTGCCGGTATGCCTATCAGTGATGTTGATCTTGAACTTGCATGCAGCTTGTAGCAAAATATGGTATCTTCTAGAATCTCAAAATAAATAGACTGCAGGTACCTAGTCAAGTGAAGGGTTTGAGTTCTTTATTTGCTTGGTCCGTACTTCTGTGGTTGTCATGGTGGCCCATAAAAACAGCAGATGTCTGGCCATGCTAGGTCTTTGTCCAGAGGCAAGAAACCCAAGAAGATTAACCTTATCGTATTGAAGATTTAATTCTCAGACATTAGCAAAGATTTACCTGCAAAAGATTCTCAGAATTTATGTTGTGTCTTCTTCGATGGACAGATTTATGAAGTCTGCCATGGAAATCTTTTTCAAGGAGTGGTTAGGCTCATGTGATGGAACCCAACTTAGGTTGTGATATGTATCTCTACTCTCCATGGAAGGCTTGTGAGCCCAAGCAGAGTCCCAATAACACACACGCACATTCTAGAGCCTTGGGCTGTTCACCTAGCTTTTTGCCCCCAACAAATAATGCAATAATCATGCACTAAAAAATGCAAGGAGCAAGACCATCCTGGAAGTGATACACGGGTGGTCTGTTTCTTATCACTTAGTAACCCTGTATACACTATGTTCTGAGAGAGGTTATTTCCGCTTATGTGAAAGTGCTCTTTCACACATGAATGAGAAGCTGCTTGATACTAGGGCATGTATTCTAGAAATGGAGAAGCTACTTTGTGCACCTTTTTGCTACCAGTCTTGAATGGGAAGGAACCTAGTGTTTTGCTTGGGAAACAAAAATGTCCCAGGTCTTTCACAGATTAATTTGATTCGGTTTAGGAAGGAATAGTCTGTCTTCACCCTACCCTTATCACTCTTAGGTTCCTGGAGAAGGCCCAGATGGTAATAACTCCAGCTTAAATATGTCACTAGTATTCTCATCTGATGCTCCTCACAAGCAGACCACCACATATTTGACTTTCAGATTATCCAAACACTTCTTGTGTGTGGCATCTGGGATTGCAGCTGGACCTATGTCAACATAAAGGTTATCTGGCTAAGCCCCTTTGGGAAGAGCTGGAAAAGTGGCCTTCGTTCAGAGCATAAGGTTTCTAAATAGGAAAATGTAGGGACACTAAATGAAAATATTTCTGCTCGTAATTGGCCTTTAAATTCTTTAGTTCCAAATATATTGGATTATGTTTATTGTCTTCTGAAGTCCTGAACTTCTTCACTTGGCTGCTCTGCATCAGCATACTGTTTACTCACAGAAGGTGACTTTGGTTTGTGGGTCCCCCTCTTTCCCACTCCACTTGAAGAATCTGATGTTAAGGAACATATTTCATACATTTCCACCACATAGAACTGCTTACTACCTGGGACTTGAAGGTACTACTTTGGACTCTCCATTTGAACAAACATTGAAGTGTCACTGTATAGGGTGTGAAATACTTTGAGACTTGACTTTGTAGGTAGTACGTCTTTAAGGGTATAATTACGCTCAGTTCTTATGTCTGAAATTAACCAAAATGTCTTTGGAATTCCACACAAACCAATGTTTACATAAGTGTATCTTTTTTTCTTTGACTGTCATGACTCCTGGGGAGGCTGAATGCCACATAATGGATGTTTTTAGAGCTATGTCCTACGTATCTGGGACACAGTAATTTAATGCATCAGTTAAGACTGTGTGATTTAAGTCAAAGGGGCAACTCCCTAAATAAGTGACAGGAAACATTAAAGCAGCCCATCCCTTAAATTATTCTTCCCTATTCCATAAGGGTTGTATCAGTATCTATAGTTTGTTGTAGGGGAACGTATATTTCCAAAACCTCTAGGGCAGCTATTCGTAATTGATATGATCAAACTCCAGTTATTTGTTTCTGACAGATTCTAGATCAGAGGACTAGTTTCACAGACCTGGCTCCTGTTATTACTTAAATAATACTCCTGTTTTCCTTCTCCTTGAGGCAGCTGCTAATCAGGGAGGTAGATTGTATATAAAGCAGGAGCTACAATTCTGTACTCAGACTTCATAGATTTTATAGATGTCTAGGGTCAGAAGGGACCTGGTAGTTCATCGAGTCTGTCCCCTTGCTCCAGGCAGGAAAGAGCTCTGGGGTTAACTAACCAGAGCCAGATATCTGTCTGATCTCTTCTAGAACACCTCCAAGGTAGGGGGAAGGAGCTTTCTTGGAAGCCTACTTGCATGATAGTGGATGCTAAAAGATTTCCCTCTCTTATGTATGAGATACATGCCTGCAGTAGGATCTGTATGGGCATGAGCATCTCAAATTCCAGCACCAGTAAGGGTGATTAGCTCCTGTTTACATCATTATCTCTGTCTTCATGTAGACAGTTCAACATATAAGACTGGATCCTGGGGTGGAATTTAATGGATAGCTTGGTAAATTATAGTAATGTGTACAGCAAAAGCGCCGTTATCTGGTACCCATTGGAAATGGGGGGTGCTGGATAACCAAATGTGCCAGTTATCTGAGAGGCATCTTTGCCTGGTTGGGCAAAGATGTCCCTCCTACCATGTCTGGCACATCCACATCTCAGATTAACTGTGCTGCCACTCCCCTGGTGTTGGTGTGTTGGGGGAAAGGGAGGGGGCACCGCACAGGCTGCTGTGCCCTGTGCAGACTGCTTTCCGCTGGGCTGTGGGATTCGACAAAATCGGAAGTCCCACTTCTGGTTTCCCTTTTGCTGCATCAACCGGCATGCCAGTTAATAGAGCATGCCGGTTAATGCGGCTTGGATCTGTATTAATAACTTTAATGTAGACTATTAAACTAGAAAACATTTTACACAGGCTAGAAAATCAACTTCAAAGACTAAATTAAATTATGTAATTTATCAATTATGTGCAGATTGCATATAGTCCATTAATAACAATCTGTTACCAATTGTACTTTTAATTATTTCAAATGCACTTGAAATAATATGAATGACCTAGTGGAAGTGCTTATTGACAGTACTGATATCAATATTACTGTTTAATCTAGTCATGTGTCGCTTATGGAAGGATTTTATTATTATTTTAAAATAAACTGAAGTATTTTGTTTTCTTTTTCTTAAAAAGAACACCAACCTTTTAATTAAGTATTGAGTATCATCTCTTGGGTTTCTTGCTATAAGTTAAAATCCTTTTTCCTCCTGTCTAAAATTTCTCCACTCCCATCCCCATGGTCTCTTGATAAAATACACATTCTTTCTGTTGACAGACATATGAATCTGGGGTTCATTTTCACTTATTCCTTCTCCCTTCATGTCAGGCTATAAATACTTCCTGTGACCTTCCTCCGTGACACTGATACAGCTTGCTTTTTCTCTGTCCATACAAATAAGATTCTTGGTAATCAAACAAAGATGGTAATCATGTCTTGTCTTGGCTGCTGCAGTCACCTCCATTCTTGTCCTCCTGGTACTTGCAGTTCATTCAAAATGCAGCCACCTGCCCCTGTGCTGCCACTTTGTCCAGTATGATACATTCTGCTTTCTTATTTTTACCTGTTAGACCCTTCTCAGTTCTGTCCCTCTTCCCTGTCTGCCATCATGGCCACAAACTCATTCTCTTCCCTTTCCCAAGCAGTGCCCACATCTGCCTTTTTCAGTCTTTTCCATGCGCTCTGCAGTACTGTCTTCCGTACGTATACGTAGAATGTCTTTTCAGAGTTTTCATGGTGACTATCCTGTCCTCATTCAAGGCTTTCTTCTTTGTACCCTCGTGAGCCAGCTAGTAAGAGCTCACGTCAGAGATGGAGAGGTACTGGTGTTAAACACCAGACAAAAACAGAAGAGGGCGGTAGTGGTGGAGGGAGTGAGAAGTCGTTAGTCTCTCCCCTAACTGCATCTCTTCTAAGTCAGATTTTTCTTTGTCTGCAAAATAGCAATATTATTTTTTCCCAAGGCTTGATAGTTAGATTCTCTAATTTTGCAGGATACATCTAATAGATGAGTTCAATACGGATATGGGTATATTTGTTTTCCTGCTCTCGACCAAAGCTGGTGGCCTTGGAATAAACTTGACCTCAGCAAATGTTGTCATTCTTCACGACATTGACTGCAACCCTTACAATGACAAGCAAGCAGAGGATCGATGTCACAGAGTAGGTCAGACCAGGTAAGGTTGGACTTACTGTTATTCTGTTAAAAGCAAGCGGCTGGTATTGGATACTGTACGAGGTATTACCTGAAAACCAAGGTTTTGAATCTTCAGGGCATTTTCACATACCAAATCTTAGTTCAGCCATTCAGTATTTAAAATGTAGCACATATCCCTGGCAAAGCTGAAGTCATGCTTCCGTTCTGCTATTTAGAATTTTCTCATTACTTTTGGTTTACAGCATAGTATATTTGTACCTTGTTTTGTTTTGGACCAGATGTGATCACGTTAAGCTATGCTGGAGTGTGGTTGGGGGAAGGGGAGAGACTTTTCCCATGTATATTCTAATCAGAAATGTTCATTCTTGAACATGAACCCTTCAAAAATAAATTACATATCCTGTTAACACCATGTTGTCCTTTTACAGTGCTTAAAAGTGTCATTGTGTGCTGTCAACTTTATTCTCTTGTGATTTTAGAGAAGTACAAGTCATAAAGCTAATCAGTAAAGGGACTATAGAGGAATCCATGCTCAAAATCAGTCAGCAGAAATTGAAGCTAGAACAAGATATGACAGCAGCAGATTTGGGTAAGTCTTTTTTGTGCATAATAGTACATTTCATACTTCACACTTGTTCTGTGGTCTGTTTCACCTTCTTATAGTGATAGTTTACTCTGACTAGTTAGTCCTTGATTCAGATTTCTTGCACTTTCCAGCCTAGCTTCCTCTTGAATTTCTGCAGTGCACTTGTATAAAACAGAAACCAGTATAAAAATTCCAAAAGCCTTATTGTGCAGGTTATATTTAGAGTCAGTTTTCCCACTCCCCTCACCTCCCTCTTTTTCCCCAGTTTTACTTGAAATTACTGCAGAATTCAGTACTGGAAAAGAATAGAAGTTGAGCTTTAAAAATTAGCTTTCTTTAGAGTATGTTGCAATGGAAGGTGATTAATAATAATTGTATGAAACAAACGTGCCTGATGTTCTGAATGGTAGAAGAGCTATAGTGAGATCCACTCAAGGGAGAGTAGCGTGATTTAGCTAGCCTTAACTGCATGGATGAATGTAGCTGTTTTGTGTGAAATGTTTTAATGCAGCACTAATGCTTTCTTTTTACTCTGCAGGAGAAGGGAACATTCCAGCAGATATAGCCACTTTATTAAAAGCTTCACTAGGTCTCTAAAATGTAAATAAATTGTAGATCTTATTTAGGTGAAAAAAGCTATGATACACATCCAAGAACTTTTACATTACTGATGACATGAGTTTTATGGACATTTTTAACTTTTTTGTAATTTCTTTATTGTATTTCTCATGGTATTGAGGATTTTTAAGTGATAGAATTCTCCAGATGCTTGACAACAAAAAATATGTAAATGCCATAAGTTGTAGTGCATAAAATGCAGTTAATTCTTATTTGAAAAAAGTTTTCAAAATGGGGACCCTAGTTAGTGACCATTTTAACAGATCAGCTAATGTTTAAGATTGTCAGTATTTTTGTAATTATTTCTACCTCCAAATATATATAACTGTCTGTTTCACTGGATTATGTGTGTAGATTTTTTTACATGTGCCTTATTTGACAATGTTCATGTCGGTTTCTGCTTGTTTTGTTTTATTGGATGTACTGTACTGTTTTTGTATCAACTTGTTCAAATAAAATTGCATAGATTAACAATGGATTTTTTGGTTTGTTGGGTTTTTTTCTATCGAGAACAAAATCAAAAGTACAAAGCAGCAGTTATCATTTAGTAAGTCTTTTAATTGCCAGTCATTTTTATAAAAATTGATTGATGCTAGTGTTTCTCTTTTACTATGCTGGAAGCATTAATATAAAGGTTAGTTTCTTGCCCTATAGAACATTATTGAAGATCCAGTCCTACAAAGACATTTTTCATCATGAATATTTCCATGTTTGTAAATAAAGTTTGGAGGGAAGCTGAACTCAGATCTCCATCCTCCCAACTTGGAGAAGTCCTGCTTTGGGTGCTGAAGTAAGAAGGCACCTATGCTGTACCTGAAGAGGGGGCTTTTGATCTTATGGTTTAATAAACATTGAGCTTCAAGTTCCTAAGGAGAAATGCTGACTGTGAACTCGGGAGCATTTTCCCTTCCTGTGTGAAAGATCTATGAAAGTTTGAATAGACATGAGATTGAGAGATCGCAGGTAAATGAAGTTGTTGCTAATGACGTCGGGGAACTCAGCCCTCTGGCACGTTACAGTTATTTTCTGATTGTACTCAGCTGATTTATGGTGCCATAAAATGGCAAACCAGCCACCAAGTTATTCCACAGAAAACGTGGAGCATCTTTTTGCATTGTCTGTATGGCACCATAAATTGAATATGTAGCATGCCCATGCCAGTGCATCAGTTGACTGTCACCATTAGCATGGGGACAGGGGTTGGCCTCGGGACTGGGCATACCATGGTCCTGAGTAAAAAAAAAACAAAAAAACAACCTGCTTCTGGGAGAGTGGGTTGCAGGGGCAGCAGGTTGAAAGTATTTTTGGGGTGGGGGGCACGATCTTTGTGGCTCTGGCTACCGGGAAACCTGGCAACCCCTGAGACCAGCAACCTTTCTTGCCTTCCTCTACAGCTTCCATGGGGGCTATAGGGCCAAGGCACTTAAAATACTAGGTTGTGGAGAGTCAGGATGAACATACTCTTTTAGATGATCTGGGACATGGGGACCCTAGAATCAGGGAAGAGGGTTACCCGATTCCAGGGTCCTGGTCATCTGGGACTTCTAAAAGCCAACAGGTGCACCTGGGCTATCTTGGGGAGGGCCAACAATCAGCTGGCTCTCGCACTTAGCCCTAGCATCCCCTGCTCTGGAACCTGCAGAGGACCTGGGGCAGCCCTGGGTCCAGGACGGAGCCTACCCCTGTCCAATCTGCAGAATTGGCCTGGGGGTCAACAGTAGTGCAATTAGGACTGGAGGAATCTTATGCCACATTCCAAACATTGTGCCTCCCAGCATGTGTTTGAAATGGAGGGATTTTGTGCTACAATCCCAATTTCACCTTTTTTTTTTTAATGTCAGTTAGGAGTCTCGGAGTTCAATTTGAGTTCTGTTTTCCATTCTGCCCGTTTTTTATGAATTATAAACTACATGTGTGCCTCATGCAGAATAAGGAGATTGTGCATCTTTGTGAAGTGCTTTAAAAGTCTTTATACAAGTTGAGCAATGATAATCAGAGGTTGATGTTTTTGTTTGGAGTTTATTATTGGGTTCAATGGGCAAGTTGGGTATCTTGGGACAATTTCAGTTTATCTGTTCTGGCGCTCCCCACATCTGTCCCTCCTGTGGGTAGGGAGCGGGGGGTGCTGCTTTTACCTTTCTTTTGCTGACTTCTGGCAGCTCCATTGTCCTATTCATAAGCACAGCCCATGGTGGTTTTTTTGCTTGTATTGTAATAATTTCTTTTGGTGCCATTGACTCATGACCGGATAATCTGGGGTGTTGCCCATCCACCCAGCCAACCCTCCTGGGCTGGCCTGTGTCAACACTACCCTCCCCCACAATCCCCCTGCCACCACCTATAACAGCTCACCAAAGCTCCTTCAGTGGCCCCCCAGCCCAAATAATTGCCCACCCTTGGCTTAGGTGATCTGAAGAATAGGTGGAGTGGAGAACCAATAAAAATGGGAACAACCCCAAGCTCCAAAACAACCCCAGACTAGAGAAGCTGAGGTTGCAATAATCGTGTTGTTTTGTAGGAATTTCTGTATTTCTTGTGCTGTCTACAGTAAAGTCTTAGACCTTTGAACCCCATCTGCTGCATTGTCAGTGGAACTCAGGGGAAAAGCACAAATAAGTAATAAGGGCATGAGGAGGGAGGGTGATGATCCTGGGAGACTAAGGGATTTGGATTGAAGTCCCACTTCTGGAAGTGGAAATCAAACCATTATATTTGAAAAGTAGGCAAGGAACACCAAATAAAAGTAGGTTTTTAAATACAGACCTATGTATCTTGTATAACTTTTACCTTTTTCCTCCTATTATTTATCTGAACTGGTACCCTTTAGCTTGAGATTCTGATATAAAGTATTGTCAAAGTCATGTATTATCTATTAAACGTACTTAGTCCCACTCCATTTCCACCCCTATGTGCATATGCACACGTGTACCTGCACATACCTACCCACCCACCCACCCACTACAGAAGCAACAATGAAAGCATAGTAAGATAAGTTAATGAATGTTTTTAGTACGAAGAAGACTAGAGTTTGAACATGGAAGGAAGGATGCAAGCTAGCAAATTTATTACTACATTCTCAATCTTACCTTTATTTTTTTTCAAACATCTTTCCATAAGCAAAGTTCAATAATGTGTCTTTTTTTTTTTTTTTTTTACAGAAGTAAAATACAATAGATAATCAAAATGTGTAATGCATTCAAAATTTAAGTATGACCGGTGTTATAATCATGGAAAACCAAAAAGTTACCCTTATATTTTGAGTACCCTGTTTTATAACTGCATACCTGCAGTTTTCTATGCTAGTGACATGAACTGAATATTAGGTGTTTAATTTCTGTCTAAATGAGTTGTCCAAGCAGATAGGACAGATTGAATGAAAATCATGGTTATGTTTCTTGTATACTTTGTACCTTAGTAACTTCAGAAGAGCTTAGCCAAAGTGTAGTGTATAAAATATATTTAAGCATACAAACATTTTTAAATCATAAACTTGTCTTTGGTCTTTGTTGAATCCAAGCTGCAACAGCAGGAAGTGCTTGAACTCTTCTTTTAAGGACCCAGAGTTTAGGGTTGCTGTCTTCCAGGTCAGATTTAAGGGACAGAAGTGTTGTACTGCACACATCCCAGTAAAAATCAGCCCATGTTACCTAGTGAAGACAAAAAACATAGAGCAACCTAACTAAAATAGGAATTCTGTTGTTTGATGTCATGTTACTAACATGAAATAGGAAGTGTCGCCTGAATCTAAAATGCAACTGCAAAAGCTACACTTCAAACCATCTACACTAAACAGCTAAATTGTGTTTAAGGAAAGAGGTCTAGTACAGAACAGTTGTATGCGGATTTGTTTTAATTTGCAGCTCAAGGCGTTAGATGGATAATGCCTGCACTACAGATTTTAACAATGTTATAACTTGGGCTGTGGACAGATGTTACAGTTGTGCTACAAACACCTTTATAACCCTAAAAATGTTAAGGGGACAGATGTGCCCTCTTTAGTATTACAGAAAGATTAAAGAAGCTAGACTGAATGACAGAATTTCTATAGTGAAAGCAACACAAAAATTGCTGAGTATTTACTGTCAGGGCACTCCTTTAGTGACCATGTTCATGTTATTGCTGCTCTACCAGATGTGGCCCATGAAGCCAGTGTGAACAGCTCATCACTGGCATGTCAGTGTATGTGAATATTCCTGCTGCTCTTCCTCCCCTCCTTGCCCCTGCCCTTGGCAGCCCCATGCATGTATGCATGCCCATGGGGCTTTGGCTCAGCACAGGACTGACTACAGCACCTGGTAGCAGATAGAAAGATTATTTCAAAGAAAACCTCACTGTTCCTGAGCAGAGCATGCTTCCATTCCCACAATGGTCAAAAGCACGTAGCTGTCCCTTTAGGAAGCACTGAGACATACAGAGTCATAGTAAGGTACTATGCAACTCAGTGAGCATCTAAAATAATTTAATTATCTTGTGTGATATTATGGTTGGTCTTGTAATTGGTTTGTAATGTTCCTAAAGTTATTCTTACAGAACTTAATAATACTACAGAATACAACTTTTTATGTTGTATTAATAAACCTAAACTTACTGAAAAAGCATGTTTTTTTTTTAATATTAATACTAGGATATGCTGAAGTATAAAACCATAATGCTTTTTTGTGCAGCCCTCAGCTCATTGCTGATTTTTAAGGTTTGGTCTGTATGTTTAAACCAAACAAGACAACAACAAAAAAGGTTCATGTCTTTGGTCACACTGATATTTTCTGTTTATCTATGTCAGCCCATAGATAGATGTCATGCTTTGTAGTACTACAAAAATGGCACAAGTACTACAGAAAATCTCCTGTTTGAAACGGGTATCCAGGTTGTAGCCAAACTGCAGCTTGAAACAAGAGCTTCTCTATAGCACTGTTTTGTAGCATCATATGTAACATTATTCAGTTTCATGTCACAGTACAGGGGTCTCTTGCTCCTCTGATATCCATCCCCTACCCTCTTCCAGGGAGAGCAGAAGAGTGTCTGGATCCTTGACGGTGTGTTGGGGGAGCAGAGCTGCAGTCTTGCCAAGACAAGCTGCAAGTCTGCTCATTGTGAGCTGTGGAAGCTTGCTGCTTCCCCAGTCTTGCTGTTGCTGCAATGGAAGCAGTAAGTTGTCATATTATGCTGTTGCCTTGGTCAGCAGACCAGCAGCATGCTCTTGGAGAGCTTGCTGCCTTCCATGGGAAGCTGACAATCTGGCTAGTGGTCCCCATCCTCCAGTAGGGAAAAAGCAGATTGCCAGTGATCAGACTCCTTTGCATGGGAATGGAGAACAGAGGAGGAAGTCCCAGTCACCCCATGGCTAATGAGTACACTTCTGTGGCAACTTTGTATTGCCCCAGCCAGGGGGGCTGTGACTTCGTGCCCCTGGAGTGCTATATTGTTGTAATGCTATGAAGTGCTAAGGCTCTTGTTACAAATGGTCATCTGTCCACAGCTTGATCTTCTGACTCGGCTATAGTAGTAGGCTTGTATGTATTGGAGCCAGCGTAAAGTTCCTGTCAATCCCATTCCCATGACTCATAGTGAAAACTATACGGTTCCACCCCTGCCAACAATTCTGACCCAATTCTGGAAGCTTTGGTGAATTTCGGGGTACATGGACACCCACCCACTGAGTGTCTGGAATGCACCCATGTGTTCTAGGCTTCAAGCAACCTATAACAGCCTGTTCCTAATTTCTAGCCCTTCTGCAGCCCACTTCCTATCTACTATTTGTAATCAAAGCAAATCACAGGAGGAGGCTAGCAGTCTGCAGCCTGTTTATAGTAGGAAGTTACTCAAATCTTGAGAAACACAAGGTGGATAGTATTCATATGGGAGGTGAGGTAAGACAGAGCTGGGAAAGAATGGCTCGTGGGTTGGACTGAGTGATGGTGACCCACAGGGATGCCCTGTAGGAAGGGGGTGCTGACCTGAACTGTTTTGAAACTCTTTAAAAGGTTTTTTTTGACCAACAATTTCTAATAAGTCTATTGGTCAGCCAGCATGGTCAACTTCATACTTTTCACAACTACTTTGGAAAGAGTTCTAGTCTGGAAACCTGGGGCTTTTAAGTGATGGATAAAGGGTGTTTTTTCTCCAATTAGGTAGAGTTGATTGGAGAATTAACATCCTTTTGAAATATAAGCCTCAGCGAACAGCTGGGATGCTCCAGAAGAACCACACACCTCTTTGCAGCTCTGTATACGCACAATTACCTCAAAAAACCTTTACTTGCAGGTGAGCAAGAAACCTAATCTGCCTGCTTCTACTGTACCAAAATGAATATTCTCTCCTTTCCGCCTTGCTCACTAAATTGGCAGCTCTTTTAAAAAAGTGGGAGCAAGTGGGGAGGGTTGGAAAGCACACTCACAGATTCTCCAACCAGCCAATTTTTGTTTCCTAAGAAATTTTCCAAATCTTGCAGTAGTCCAGGAGCTACATTTGTGAGGAGATCATTAAATGCTCTTTTCTGCAAAAAAAAGCAAAGAAATTAGCACAAGTTTTAAATCCTATTCTTAAACTTTTTGAACACACTGTTCTATGAAACAAAAACACAATAAAAATAGAGGCATAACAGTTTTTTGATAATAAACTTTCTGAGCATGTTCCTATGTTTCCTAGTCTGGAGGTCATCATTGGTCTACATCTTTGTGATAGAAAAAAGGTTAGCATACAGTTAAGGATTAGTAAAACAAATTTAGCAATTCACAGACTGTAACTGTAGTTGAACAGTTGTACCTCTGGTTGCATGAAAATAATGTACTGTTATATTCAATAAGGCTGATGTGATAAACTGTCTGATACCAGATTCTCAAAGGAGCGTTTGTACAGTGTCCTTTCCAACATGCCTAAGTAATTAAGTGAAGGGAATCCTCTAACTTGAAACCAGCCCAAACAGCAAAAGGATGTTTGCACCACCAATTTTGGGAGACTTATGGCAACTTGCTGCTGTTTCAGATGCCAATCAGTCCCCTAATGACAAACTTAGTAAGCTGCAAGTTCTGATCCAGTGGGGGCACATCTACATGTGCTATGAAATTGAAGCAATAAGTTCTGGCACCAACTGCACTGGAATTTATTGCATTTACATATGTGCATGGAACCACAGCACAATAAGCTAGGTCAGAGCAGCCTCTGCTAGCAGGGACTCTGGGGGGTCAGCCTGCCAGCCCAGGCTGCTCCAACCCAGCTCAATGTGTTGCAGCTGGCAGGAATCATCTATACACGAAGGGCTGCAGATTTAAAAAAAAACAAAACAAAATAGCCAAACAAACAAAACCTCCACAGCAGGATAGTACTTGTATTTACAAATACTACCCTGCTGCAGTTAATTAGTTTCCTGTGGCCTAACAGGGCCACACGTGTAGTCGCAAGACATTTACTGTGGAGCTAATTAGTCTACTCCACAGTAAACTGTAAATGTCTTATTTTATTTCTGTATAACTGCCGCACGGCACTCTCACATTTATGTGACCTTGTAGTTTTGGCTTTTAATCAAAATGAAAGCTTTATATTTTCCCACGCTTGTATTAAGCTGCACATGCGTATTTTGTAAGTTTCATTTCTTATCT
>NW_017728948.1:70604868-70626066 GCF_001723895.1 Crocodylus porosus | reverse complement strand
GCACCTAGCCCATTGGGTTAGAACGCAAGGGCTTACTCCGGAACCCCGTGAGCCAACAGACATCCTACAAACTTATTATAGAAAACTAACAACTTACTCTAAGTTGTCTACTTGCGCCAACTCGGCGAACCTCGAAGGCGGTCATAAAGCTACCTCCAATCCCGCCCCACAAGCCGCGCGCTCGCCTGCTCCGTAAAGCCCGCGGCTCCCCAAGCGGTGCCAGAATCGCTAGCCCGGCATTCCGCCACATAAACGTCTTGTGTAACTGCACCCTGGTTCACCTAGTCCAGTTCAGTCATCTGCTTCTGAGAGTAGCTAATGCATAGCTGTAAAGGGCACCCACTCCTGTTTTCCAAGCAAAAAAAATAAATTAGAATGCTTCATTTAGGTACATCTTACATTTCTCCCTCCTGCTCATGTCTTTTGTCCTTGGAGGAGCAGAGAATGTACTAACAGGGCACATCTACATGTGCATTAATGAGCCATAGTTACTGCATGTTAAATTTAGTACTTGTAATGACAGGTACTAACTCAGTGTGCAGTAACTGGCACTAGCACACACCTCCTTAGTTATGCTAATGTGCAGTAGATTAATTCTACTGTGCATTAGCACACTAGCATGACTTTTGCCATGACACACGAATGTGCAATAGAATTGGTCTACTACACTAAGCTCTCATTCTTAATGAGCTCTCATTCTAAGCAACTTGTGTGTGGTCTCCTATAAGTTAATACTATATTGGGTAAAAATATTTCCTTTTATTAGTTACTAAGTAGATTTCATTTTAATTGGATATTGAGTGCCAGGTTCGCAAGGGTGATCTGATTTTACAAGACCTTCATAAGATTCAGTCTTTTAAGAGTCTTTCTCATACCCACTATTGTCCCTTTCCTAAACTAATCTCTCTAGTCTCCATTGGTTCCTAGGCTTGTTGGACCAGCGGACCACTGTCAAACCTCAACATTTCTCATGGGATCTCAGCATCCTGCTTCCTTATCGTTGATCTTTTAAATGAAGAGGTAGAGGGATAAGGAGGCACCATTCATGGACTACAGTTTGGGAGTCACTGCTGCAACTAATTCAATTGTTCATCTCGCTAGTGTTTAAAATCATACAGCCTTGAGACCTATCTAATAACAGGCATAAAGTACTTGCACATAATTTCCACTCCTTCAATTTATTTGCATTTTTCTTACAATGATTGTCTCATAAGTTGACTTGCATGAAAGCATGGTAATTAAAGATATTTACAGCTCTTCCTGAAGGACTGTTTACCAAGTAAGTGTTGTTACTGCAAAAGGAAAGGCATGTTAACTGCTTTGTTTTGTCTGAGGCATTGCATTCAATGGAATTTTTCTGTCTGTAATGTACCAGTTCTTGAAAACTGCCTCTGACCAGTTCCAAAAATTCAGAGAATGTTCTAAGTCTCAATAGGAAAAAGCCAACTGGGCTTAGTGAGAATCAGAAACCAGAAAACAACTTAATTTCCACCAATTCAGACTTCTCTCTTAGACTTGATCAAGAGGGAAGGCAATGATGCCATAGAGGCCTTGAGCAGGCAAGCAGAATTGCTCTGAGTCCTGAGTTCAGGCAATGAGAGGTTAACATGTTTTGGATTAATGTGGAGGATTCTTTCTGGCCGCAAATAAGCATTCTGTAGGTCAGATTTTAGTAGGAATCAGGCTGTTGGAAGCCAATTGCTTTTCTATCTACTCTGCCAACCCCTTCTTAGTTGGGCTTGTTTCCCCTACTCCATCCCTTGTCCCCAAGGTAGGACCTTTGCCTTCACTCTAGCGAGCTCAGCCCCACACAGCCCTATACCCTCAAAGGCAAGTCCTGGCTGAGTGTACAGCTAAGCTACATAAGAAAAAAAATATTGGGTATTATTACTAGCCACTGATTACTAGCTACTGTTCTTGCCATCTCTCAAGCTAATACCCTCCAATACAGAAATAACACAAATTACATGGAAATTACTTAGTATATTAGGAAAGTACAATAGTGTACAAATAGTACTAAATGATATCAAGTACCAGAGTAAAAATGCTGCATGAGTTTGATCTGACTCAATAACCGATGATTTGCTATTAACACTGTGGATTAGTAAGCTTCAACATCATGTATCTTCCCTAGTTCTGCTGTGCTCTAGTATTTGGAATGTCTCTACTTGCATTGACGTCAGAGATTATTATTGTGTAATTTATTCATAGTCTGTCTGATTAATTCTTTGCAATCTCATTGTCTCAGCTGCTCAGTATTGTAGAAGAGAGTGAGGAAGGTTCCCCTTGACTTTCCCAGTGGTCCATAACTCCAACCCAAAAGTTTAGAATTGTCCTTCACATGAATTTTCCTGGAACATAAAACCATTCATCTTAGAGTAAAGACCAGTGACAAAGTAACCTTTAATTACACATCTGAAATAAAAATTGCTGGTAACTTTGATGTTCAGACCCATTCACCTTGAACCAGACTTTCCTTCTATCATTTATGTTAGCAGTTTACTCCATTCTGCATTTGTGGATTTCCTTAGAAGGGAAAATGAGTGAGCTATACATAATATATACTCTGAAGGTTATTGAAGAAAATTATTCCTTATTTTACTATTTTTGTCTAATTCTTCCTATGTTACATCCCAAATGTGCCTGATATTTCACCATTTCTGACCCAAAGAGCTTTACAAAGGAATTTGCTTGACTTTTCCTACTTTACTCTCAGAACCCTTTCACTCTGATGCAGACTTTAAACCTGCCATACATAAGCTGTCACTTGAGCTTGCTTATGTGTAATCTTGCTTGCCGTTTGTAAGTCTGTTTCTCCTTTGAGTGTGGAAAGATAAGGAATGTAAGGCCAGAAGACATTGTTTACTAGTAGTATTATTTGTCAAATTTGTTCTTTGGCTTTCCCTTCCTCTGAGTCTAGGTATTTGGAGGGTCAGAGGAATTTTGGAGTGACTTTGTTTTTTATAGGTTATTTTCAGGTGGTAAGGAGGTGATTGGGGCTACTTTAATAAAGGTCAGTTTTGCATATTGGCTTTTTAAGTGAAGTTCGAACATCAATTGTAAAGAGATGCCCATTTTATTTCATAGGTAGAAGAGGCAGCCATTGTTACAATTATTTATTAGCAATTTATCTGTATTTATTTCTAAGTAACAACCAGGAAATCGTAGATTATAAAACCAGAAGGGACCGTTTTTATAATCTGTCTTGACCCTTTACACAGGTCATAGGACTTCCCACAGTTCCTGTTTAAACTGGACAGAACCTGGCTTTTAGGAAAAAAAACCCCATCCAGTCTACATGCAAGAAGATGCAGACTGCCATCTGGCAATGTAAGTTGCTCCACTTGTTAATTACCCTCTCCATTCAAATTTATGTACCTCTGATAAATCACTATTACATTGCATTGCCTGGACCTGCCTTGGAAAACTTTAAAATGTAATTTAATGAGAAGCAATAAAACTTAGTTTTGTTTTAAAAAAGTGCCCCTGAAGTTTACACTCCCATAAACAGGCTAGAATAAAACATCTTATAGCTCTTGGTTGTTTGTCTGAAAAACCCCGGCATTCATATTTTTTCATTCCAGAAATGGCATCTCTTGCCTTTAAATACACAGACAATAACATTGCATTTGGCAATTAAGAGTTCTTAGGGGTGAATGGCAAGTCTAGGTTGCCTTGGTCCAACAGTGCCATGTAGCATCCATGTGCTGCAATATTAGAAACAAACTTTGCTGGGTTGCCTTTGAATCCATAATCAGTGACTTGAGAGCATTCCAGATCCTTGTAATTGTTGTCTTTACTTCCTTAACAGGTGGAGACAAAATCATATCCTGTATACTCATCTCTGCATACTCCTTCTACCTTTTAACTAGGTACCCTCAGCAGGATTCCATAAGTAAGGCCCATTGCATCATTTTTCTCATATGCATAATATTAACTCTGTGCTCTCCGGGGGGCACATTGTTCTATATCATTTCATAGATGTCAGTTTTTTGGTTTCATGCTTCACAAAATAAAATAAATTCATTGCCATGTAAGTGATTTAATTCTTGGGCAGCTCTACTCCAGAACGCTCAGTCCTAAATGGTTTATAGCAAATGCCAGCTTCCATTTGTACCACAAGGTGGCAGCAGTAGAATTCAGAGTAGACAAATTCCCAAGAACGGTGGTAGCTTCCTCCCCAGGAAGCTCTTACTTCCCTGTCATCCTTGCACCCTCATCCTCCAAAAAAGAGATAATTTTAGAAGTATGTATGGTGACACCCACCACAAACCAGGGCAGCCTGGGCCAGCATCATGCAAGTGTCCCTAGGGCAGCAGTGTCACCAAGCCCAAATGTTTAAATGTCCAAAGGCAAGTCTGCCAAAACTGAGATTTAAAATAAAAAAAAAAAGATTTTGGGTGGGTTGCTTTGTTTTACCTTTCATGTTTTGACCCTTTAGGGTTCATGCTTTCAATTTTTTTCTCTGCAGCTCTGTAAAAATCACAAGCTAATAAGGTTTCTGTAGAACTGTGAACACCTTAAGGAGGGATACAGCATTTTAATATATTAACACAAGTACGGAGTGCTGCACCTAGGGCACAAAAATATCCAGCACATCTACTACCTGGGAAGTGACCTTCTCAGCAGCACAGAAGCAGAAAGGGATCTCGAAGTCATAGTGGACTCCAAGATGAACATGAGCTGTCAGTGTGACGAAATCATCAGCAAAGCTAACCACACTTTATCATGCATAGCAGATGCATGACAAATAGATCCAAGAAGGTGATACTTCCCCTCTATCGGGCACTGGTCAGACCACAGGTGGAGTACTGCGTCCAGTTTTGGGTGCCACACTTCAAGAAGGATGTTTATAGACTCGGGAGGGTCCAGAGGAGGGCCACTCGTATGGCCAAGGGCTTACAGGACAAGCCGTATGAGGAGAGACTGAGGGACCTGGACCTCTTCAGCCTCCGCAAGAGATGGATGAGAGGTGATCTTGTGGCTGCCTACAAATTCATTAATGCAGCAAGGGATCGGAGATGCTCTGGTCACCAGGGCACCTCTTGGGGTAACAAGGAACAGTGGTCACAAACTGACAGCAGATTTAGGCTAGATATCAGGAAAAGCTTCTTCATGGTAAGGGTGGCCTCAATTTGGAATGGGCTTCCAAGGGAGGTGGTGCTCTTCCCTACCTTGGGGGTCTTTAAGAGAAGGCTGGATAGGCATCTGGCTGGGGTCATCTGACCCCAGCACTCTTTCCCGCCTAGGCAGGGGGTCAGACTCAATGATCCCTTCTGTTGAGGTCCCTTCCAACCCTAGCATCTATGAAACTAGTAGCTTCAGGCCACTGTAAAATTATGCCACATGCACTACATATTTCACCAAAAGTTTTGATAATTTAAACATAAATCTGTTGACTAGTTTAATTCTATTAACTCTTCTGAATGGCTCCAGTAAGAAAATAATGTAGATTCTTTGAATTTTGCAGTTTGAAAGAAAATCTAGTGCAGATGTTCCATTTAGAAACCCAACAAGTTTGGACTACTAACCTGCATGCTTACAGCTTTGGCTGCAGTGAGTCCAAAGAATGAGAGAGACTGAACTTCAGTCAAGAATTCCCATTGGTAGAAGACCTGACACAACTCTTTATTATTGCCATGGTGGCATGTTGTATTGGGCATCGGTGCTCACAGAAACATTATCAGGGAAGCGAAGTCAGAAGTACAGGGGGGAGCCTGTCAGGCACAAACTAATTGAGACTTGGGGCCATGTCACCTACTCTTCACTGGTTCACTGCTTATTTTGTACTGCTGTGGCAACTGAAAAGCAGCTATAACTCTGGTTAACCAGACAATGTGCACAAAGCGCTTTGTGCTGTTCCAGCAACTAGAGCATGTTGGTGAATCTGGATCTAAAAGCAGTTGATACTATTGTCAAATGATGAGAAATCCTATGTGGCATCTTTCCATTAGGATTTCTTCGTAAACATGTTGGTATTTAAAGAGAGTAAGTATTGTAGGGATGTCGCAACTACTTCCAAAACAAGCTTCACGGGAAGTAAAAGTTAAGGTTAAACTTATGGTAATTGCATGTAATCTTCCTTCTCTTTTCATATCCTGTCTGACTGGTGGTTCCCAAACTGATTTGATATTGCAGAGGTGGAGGTGCAAGAGAACTGCTACAAAGAAAGCATTGCTTTACTCTTTGCTACATCAGTTCTGCTATCATGCTACATCTCTGGAATAATTTGGAACTTCCTTTCTACTTCCCAAAAGTGGGAGTCAGTTTCCCTTCTCCCAAATGTGTCTGTTTACTTCAGTATCCAGCCCTTAATAGGTACAGGCTGTATAAAAAGCGTGCTTTGGTTGCATTGGAAATTGTCAATGCCCTGCCATTGCAGTGGCAGAGAAGTAATTGGCCATTTCCAATTGTCTTTTTCAATATGTGTTTGTAATTCAAAACTGAAGCTGTATATAAAATTAGCTGAACAGAACAGGAATGAGTGAGCAAGAAGTATAGAAAAAATAAGGTGGCTGACAGCTGTTACATTTTTTAGTTAGTTTAAATAAAAAATCTAGTGCAGTCTTGCTAATTCATTGTTTGTGATGAAATACAACTACAGAGCTGTGAGTGTGGTAGTGGAGCTGACCTATCTTCCCCCATTTAGTAAATACATTGATATTAATATGCGCATACATAACACCTACCGTGAAAGGTGAGTCAGGGCAAAGTAGATGATACTGTTCACTTCATCCTCTGAATTCTGCTACACAGTGAGATGTTTATTGACTAATTAGCTTCACAGTAAACTTCATGTATCTGCCCATGCACCTTTATTAGGCTGGAGTAAACTAATTGACTCTGCCATATGGTAGTACTTGTAAATGCAAGTACTGTCCTGCAGCAAAGTAAAAATCTCTGCAGCAGCGCACATGTAGATGCTGTCCAGCTGGCTGGTGCATGATGGTGATTCAGTGCAGAGGCTGCCTGCTGGCTAGCCCTGCACTAAAAACACCCTCATGCCCCAGTCAACCCTCCTGCAGCACACTGAGCCAGGGGGAGCAGCCCTGGGTTGACAGGCTGACCTCTCGGGCTCCCTGCCTGCCAGGGCTGCTTCAAACTGGCTCAACATGCTGCAATCCCAGGTGTATGTGTAAATGCACACCCGGGAACAGTAAACTCTGGTGAGACAAACACCCGAGTGTATTGCAGTGTATTGATATGCATGTGTAGAAGCGGGACCATGGGGGAAGGCAAGGGGATAAGAAAGATTTGTCTGATTGCTCATTAGCAACAAGCTCATTAACATGGGGGAAGAATTTCTAAGGAAACCTCACTACCTAGTGACCAGTTTGTGGCGTGACATTTGACATGGGTTAAATCCGAGACAGCAGGGACCACTGTATAGCTGTCACAGCAAATATACTTGGCAAGTATACATCCATAATTTACATTAGTCTGTTTTAATTCAGTAAGCACATTACTTTCACATCGTGATCCTTCTCTGCCCAGGGAAACATTGACATGAAGTCATCAATGGTGTCCACAATGGCATCCACTAGTGCTTGTTCCAAAGGGGTTTTACCAGCCACACCTATGGAGTTCAAATGCAGACAGAGAAAACAGAGAGAGAGCATCAATGCAAATATTTGCTAGGTGATTTGTACAAACTCAGACTATCTGGGGATCCCTCTCTCTGCTGCTAATACCTCACATTCTGTTGCTATTTCAGTTCAGTCCTCCGTAAACCAAGCTCCTTCCTTTCCTTTTCCTGCCCATCTGCCCTACCTATTTTCACTGACAATCCCAATACCACTTCTGCATCCCCAAACTCACCTTTGAATCTTCTTTCTCCTAAGTCTTTCTTTAGTATTTCTAGAGTCCATCACTTTCCTGTCTTATCTTGCCAATACCCTTCTTCCTACTTTGGTTACCTTTTACTTTAGTCATTATAATCTTCTCTTGCCTTCTCCCAACGTATCTCCTTCCATTGGATTAAGGCACCCCAACTCTGAACCCTTGAAAAGCTGGCTGCTTCTGAGTGTACCACACTCCTTTGCCTAACTTCATTTACTCCCATTTCTCTTCCTGTTGCCTACAATTTAGCCTGTCTTTTTACTTTATCTTGATTCCTTTCCCCACTATCCTCTTCATGCCTTCTTTTGTGCTTACCTGGTATAGGTTCATTATCATATAAAAAGCAATGTAAAGATGCATGTTTTAGATTAACTATATTGATAATAGCATTTCTTGAATTGACCTGTGGCTCACAAAAGCTTACATATTTCTAACTCAGTTACTCAGATGCACCTCTACCCTGCCTCCTACCTGACTTCAACTAACATGAACCTGTATTGTCCTATTCAAAGCTCAGTGTATTTTAGCAGCACTGAATTATACGTTCAAGCACAAATAACAAGAAAAATAGCAGTTCAACATTACCATTTTCTTTGGCCAGGTATCTTGCTATAGCAAGACTCTGGTGAATGATAACTCCATCTATTTCCAAAATTGGGACTTTGCCAAATGGGATAGCTTTAAAAAAATGAAAAATGAAACATATTAGAGCAACTGAAATAACTTAATAACAAAGCTATTGTCTTAATTTGCACTTATAATAGTGCTTTCCCTCAGAAAAATCTTAGAGCACTTAGTAGTTTCAGTACCTCGGTGAGGAACTGTGTCACAAATGGATGAAGAAACAGGGTGAAATGAAATGCCCAAGATCATTCTGTGGGGTAATGGTAAAACTGAGAATGGAACCCAGAAGTCCTAATGCTGTGCTCTGACTAAACCTGCTCTAGTCCAATGTGCAATTCTACAGCCAACTGATATGCAAGAAGAATTTCCGGTGGAGTTAAATTTGCCAATAATTTACTCTGCTAATTAAATGGAACCTGGAGATTAGGCAAAGTGTCAGTGTGGACTTTATAACTCTGGGTATGTTTGTGACCCAGTGAGGAAATGGCCTGGAATGCCAAGAGCGAAGCTGTTATTATATGATTATTTTAAAATTCAGGCATGCACATATGCACACACATTCAAAGACAATACCTTAGAACATTTTTCTTCCACGGTTTCTGTTGCAGAAGGAATTGTGTTAGGAATATCAACTGATAGCCCACCAGAAGGAGAAGAACGGAAGTGGAGTATAGTACATCCTGGTAAGAGCAAGTAGCTTTTAACACTGAGATATAAATAACAGCAATGACTGTGATGTGGTGGTGCAGTTTTTCTTAAAGTGGGGACTAAGGTGCCAATTCTGAAACTGAATTGTGGTCTTTCCATTTACAAATTTTTGTGTAGAGGAGGGGAAAGCGCCTTTTCTTCAGTTCTGCTTCTAAATTAAGCAACTCTTGTTTCTCAACCTGGTTTTGATGGTTGTGTGCAAAAGGTTATTCTACAAGGGACTTAGCTGCATTTAACTAGTCACTAACAGCCTGACTTCCGACAAGTCAATTGAAATCTGGTGGTGCCCCTGCCCATTTTGTTAACTTGTTTGCTAGTAATTCACCCATGCATACCCCCACTGCTATACTGTTAGCATGCCATCAAAACACAGGTTTTCATATGTTTCCCCCCTTAGGGCAGGGATGTTTTTGGTATCAAATGATTGAGATATAATTACTACAATGCAACTATTATGTTTGCATGCTTCTATAAGAAAGCCATGTTATTTTAATCTCACATAACAAGGCGCATGGCTCAGGGACCAGAGCCCAACTGTAAGGGTAGCAGCCTGCATCCCTAGGAGCTCTGGGCTAGCTGACAGGGATGATTGGCAGGGCTGGACAGAAGCTAAAAGCTCCCAGAGAGAAGACACTTGGGGAGAAGGAAGCTGAGAAGAAAGACAACACTAGAGTGCAGTGGTGAAGCCCGTGCCCTGGATAGGTGAGGTGGGGGCGGGGCAGAGCTGTTGATGTTTTTGTTATTTTGTTTAGTAGGAGATGGGGGGGGGGGGGGCAGGGGTAGGCTGGCTCCTGCACATGGCTAAAAGGGTAAAAACTGTTATACTTGGTGAAGAATGCAGGCATTCTAAGGTAAACTCCAGGAATGGAGACAGGAGCCCTGCTAGAGGGGCTGCAGCAGCAGCATCCATTTCAGCAGCTCCACCTCCAGTGCAACAGTTTCAGAGGAATCAGCAGCATTAAATGTATCAGTTCCAGAGGGAGCAGCACCAGCACCAGCTGGAGTTCCTGAAGCAACATTTGGAGTTAAGATGAACTCCCACCCAAGTTCGTGAGTCATCTGGTTCCCAAAGGATAGGGGTGGAGTACTCACCAAGATGGGACCTGCAGATAACCCAGAGGCTTTCCTTCTGACTTTTGAGCAGGTGGCAGAGACCTATCAGTGGTCACAGAATGCGTGGGCTGTGAGGGCTGGCCCCTCTAACTGGGGGAAGTGCAGGGCACTTACTGGGCCCTGGGAGCAGATTTGTCCTGGACTTTTAAGACCCTTAAAGCTGCCATTCTAGACCAGCTAGGTCTCTCAGAGGAGGCCTGTCACTGCAAGTTTTACCAGGAGACTTTGGACCCAAATGCATAGCCCTGAGCCATAGCTTAGAAATTAAAAGGCTTGTGCTCCCACTAGCTAAACTCTGATTTATGGCGAGATGAAGAAATAACAGAACTGGTGACCCTTGAGCAGTTCTGTATCATCCTACCCAGTAGAAACCTAGAGATGGATGTATTGCCATCTGGTGACCAGCTTGGAGGAAGCCACCTGGAAATTAGAGGACATCATGGGGGCAGTGTTAGAGTGTCCAGCAGGTCCCTGGAAGACTGGACTGTGGAAGAAACAGGCAGGGTCTCTAGAGAGGCATTTTGTAGGGGCACTATCTCTTTCTCTTCCAAGACCCCAGTCAAGGGGAGGGATCTTGAGTGGCCCCTCCAAAGAAGATAGCCAACTGCAGCATCTCTGCAGCCCAGGAGGAGGAAGGGATGCTCTGATGACTTGTTTTTAATGCAGAGAGAAGAGCCATCTATATTGAAACTGTCCTCAAATGGACTGTAGGTATGCCCATGCCTATGCCTCAGAGGCATGGTAGGAGAGCCCAGACCAGAAGGGATATGTAGTCCCAGTTAAGACAGGGTGTGTCTATGTTGTGGGACTCATAGACTCAGGCTCTAACCAGACCTTTGTCCATGAATAATTTGTGAATCTGGCAGACTTCCTGGTAATTGAATGAGTTTGTAACACGTATTCATGGAGATATCCAACCGTACCCCATAACACAGCTGAGTTTGACCATCAAGGGACAGGAAGTTAACATGACAGCTGTGGTGGGGGGATAGTGACCACCAAATAATAGAATTCACCATAAGGCGCAGAGTGGGTAAGGTAACTCGTAGGATGGAAGTGCTAGATTTTAGGAAGGCTGACTTCAGCAAGCTCAGGCATTTAGTCAATGACGCACTGCAGAGTAAGAGATTTGGTGAGATGGGAGCCCAGGAAGGGTGGCTGTGCCTCAAGGAAGCTATCCTTCGGGTACAGAGGGCCAGACGATGCGGGGGGAAAGGGAGAAAGGGGCCAAGAGGCTTCCTTGGCTGACCAGAGAAACCAAGAGCAGCCTAAGGGCAAAAAGGGGGGCATATAAGCAGTGGAAACAGGGAGAGATTACTAAAGAGGAGTATATCTTCTCAGCTCAAAGTTGTAGGGAGGCAGTTAAAAAGGCCAAAGCTACCATGGAGCTGAGGATGGCTTCCCAAGTTAAGGATAACAAAAAATTGTTTTTCAGATATATAGGGAGTAAAAGGAAGGCCCAGGGTGGAATAGGACCACTACTGAATGGGCAAAAGCAATTGGTGACAGACAGGGGGGACAAGGCTGAACTCCTCAATGAGTTCTTTGCCTGAGTGTTCCTAAACGAGAGGCAAGACAAGTCTCATAATGGGATTGTAGAGTGACAACAGCTGGGCGCCAGACTATCAAGTGTTGACCCTGAGATGTTGCAGAGTCACTTGGAAGGACTGGATGCATTTAAGTCGGCAGGCCCAGATGAGCTCCATCCAAGGGTACTGAAGGCACTGGCTGATATCATTGCACAGCCACTGGCAAGAATAATTGAGCACTCGTGGCACATGGGACAGGCCCTGGAGGACTGGAAAAGGGCCAATGTCGTCCCTATTTTCAAGAAGGGAAGGAAGGAGGATCCAGGCAACTATAGGCCAGTCAGGCTTACCTCCGTCTTTGGCAAAGTCTTTCCTGATGGGCATGTGAGAGCCCAGCATGAAAAATGCTGAGGGGAAACCAGCACAGGTTCATAGGAGGTAGATCATGCCTGACTAATCTAGTCTCTTTTTATGACCAGGTTACAAAACACCTGTATAGAGGACTAGGGGTAGATATCATTTACTTAGACTTCAGGAACGCCTTCGATACAGAATACCACCCCATACTGGTGAACAAATTAAGAGGCTGTGACTTGGATGATTACACAGTCCGGTGGGTGGCAAATTGGCTAGAGGGTTGTACCCAGAGAGTGGTAGTGGATGGGTCGGTATCGATCTGGAAGGACATGGACAGTGAGGTCCCACAGGGCTCGGTCCTTGGACCAATACTCTTCAATGTCTTCATCAGTGACGTGGACAAGGGAGTGAAGTGTACTCTGTCCAAGTTCGCAGATGATACAAAACTGCAAGGAGAAGTGGACACACCAGAGGGCAGGGAACAACTACAGGCAGACCTGGACAGGTTGAACAAATGGGCAGAAAACTATAGAAGGCAATTTAATGAGGAGGAATAGCAAAGTGCTGCGCCTAGAGAGGAAAAGTGTCCAGTATACCTACTGAGTATGAAATGACCTGCTCGGTAGCATGGAAGCGGAAAGGGATCTTGGTGTCCTAGTGGACTCCAAGGTGAACACGAGTTGTCAGTGTGACGAAGTCATCAGAAAAGCTAACCGCACTTTATCCTGCATCAGCAGATGCATGACAAACAGAACCAAGGAGGTGATACTTCCCCTCTATCGGGCACTGGTCAGACTGCAGTGGGAGTACTGTGTGCATTTTTGGGCGCCACACTTCAAGAGGGATGTGGATAACCCGGTGAGGGTCCAGAGAAGGGCCACTCGTATGGTTAAAGGCTTGCAGGCCAAGCCCTATGAGGAGAGACTAGGGCACCTGGACCTCTTCAGCCTCCGCAAGAGAAGGTTGAGAGGCGACCTTGTGGCTGCCTATAAATTCATCCTGGGGGTGCAGAAGGGAATTGGTGAGGCTCTGCTCACCAAGGCGCCCCTGGGGGTCACAAGAAATAATGGCCATAAGCTAGCAGAAAGCAGATTTAGACTGGACATTAGGAGAAACTTCTTCACAGTTAGAGTGGCCAAAATCTGGAATGGGCTCCCAAGGGAGGTGGTGCTCTCCTCTACCGTGGGGGTCTTCAAGAGGAGGTTGGATGGGCCTTTGGCTGGAGTCATCTGAACCCAGCACTCTTTCCTGCCTATGCAGGGGGTCGGATTCGATGATCTATTGAGGTCCCTTCCAACTCTAACATCTATGAATCTATCTATGAATCTATGCTGTCCCAGTTTGCCTTTGAGTTGCAGCATATTTAGCGGTGGCTGGTTACTGCAGTACTCAGTGACCCAATGTGTGGAGACTGCTATGCTGCTTCATCTTTTTTGTAAATTACTCCTTTATTAACTAGCTCTAGCCCTCTCTTCTTGGCATCTTATGATGTAAAAGTTTACAAGAGAGTCTGACTATACTGTAAGGCCTTTAAACAAACAGCTATGATTTTTTTAAATAAGGAAACTAAGGCTAATCCTTGAAACAGAGTCCCCAGTTTCTTGGCATAAATGCATCAACAAGCCCTCCTTAAAATGAGGGATAGAGAGAGCATTATTCTTATCTACACTGATTTATACTCCTACCACCTCACTGACATTGAGATAAATTCCCTGGGAGGAAGGTGGTTGTCAGTGCAGAATTCAGGCCAGTAAAGAGTGCCAAAAAACCATGAGTAATCACGAAATGAGTAAAAACAGGAACGTGCAAAGCAGCTCCTGAAAGCCTCAGTTAAACATGATCAAGAATTAAGAAAATAATCTGGATTGTCAGTGTTTGCTTGTTTTAAAACCCTGCTCCCTTTTTAATTATATAGCCCTTATTCTAAGCTAGTAAATCAACCAAAATGACCACAATTTATCTATGGACATGTGGTCTGTACGTTAGAATAGAAATGAAGAAGCTGGGAATTACACAGAAATGCATCATTTCTGTTGTACTTGTGCTCAGGACTACTGTAGGCTTTATACTGGTGCCTAGTGGCTGAGCTTTAGCACAGGTGAAGTTAGGAGTGAACAGGAAAGGCTTAGCCGACCTAGACTTATCACAGAAGATAGTACAGAGATAGCCTAGGTTGACCACAAAATATTTAGTTGATTCTTTTCTTAAAACAAACTAGTGTCAGTGAAGTTTGGAAAGTTTTTGTGGGTTAGCAATTTTTTCAGATACGTAGTAACAAATTGTCCTAAGTAAACATATAATATGATCCCCATAGTTAAATGAAGAAAGGACTGAAGAAAGCCTTTTTTAGGATGGCATAGAGTTTGTCTGCATAGCAGCCATGGGGTGCTGAGTCCTGGCACCAAGGGAATAAGCCCCACCTATCTTCTTCTACTTGAAATTGAGGCAGTGAAGATACCCTGGAAGGTGCCAGTTGTGTTCCCAAGGGATTTTCACTGCCTCATTTCTGGGTGTGGGAGGCATTGAACATCATCTCCAGCCTACTGAGGTTTTCCTGCCAGCCTACTACCAGGTACCAGCTCTGACTCCATCTCTCTCTCTCCTGCTGATGTAACAGTGCAGAAATTAACTTCAGTGTAACCTGCATGATTAACCAGGATCATATAAGCTGATAACAACTTCCTTCCATTAAAGTAGCAGTGAAAATTTAGCAATGTTTTAATACCAGGCTTCTAAATAACCACATACAACACATTAACACATTTTAAAGTGTTCCTTGAACTTGTTCTGCATAGGCTACTGCTATAAATATAGACCTGGTTGGGGGACTTAACACAACATGTAAACAGTTGCATGCTGCTTTTACAACACTGTGGGTGTGTCTACATGTGTAATTAATGTGAAGCAATAGACTCTGGATTTTAGTGCTTCTGAGCATGCCATTTAAATGTGCACCCGGGAACAATCAACTCCAGAGCAATAAACTGCAGAGTTTATTGCCATTTGAATGTGCATCCAAGACCACAGCACACTGAGCTGAATCAGAGCAGCCTCACCTGGCGGGGGGGTGGGTCAGGCTGCCAGCCTGGGGTTGCTCCCCCTGGTTATTACAGAGCGGTTGACTGGGGCATGAGGGTGTTTCAGCATGGGGCCAACTGGCAGACAGCCCTCCCAAAACAACCTTTTGCCTCAAGCCAGCTGGGACAGTGTCTACACGTGCACTGCCGTGGAGTTTTTTTTACTCCACAGCAGGATAGTACTTGTATTTACTAGTTAGCTGCACAATAAACATCTCAGCATCTACACGTGCATCCCTATTAGGCTGCAGTAAACTAATTTATTGTGCAGTAGTACTTGAATTTACAAGTACTATCCTGTTGCAGATTAAATTAGTTTACTCCAGCCTAATAGGGGCACATGTGTAGATGATGAGACATTTACTGTGCAGCTAATTAGTCTACTGCACAGTAAGCATCTTGTGTAGATGTGCTCAATGAATACATCTTAAAGTACTACTCAAAATTGTTTGTAGTTGGATCAGACTTGAACTGTACTCAAAAAGGCATGCTGTAGTGCTGAAGTCCCCTCAAAGGCAACAGCAGTGCAATTCTTTGACAGTCTTAAAAAAACAGTTAATACTGTGTCAGATCCTAATTCAGCTATGGCTGACTTTAAACTGTGCTTCATCACAGTTTATAAATGCTGCTACTCCTGCACTGTAGACAGGGCCTCTTTTACAGGATTGCAGTATTCCAGAGTAGGATTTTCTTTTGATATAAAAATATCCACACATCAATCACTATTAAAAGTCAAGGCACTGTGTGGGGCCACAAGGTTCCATGTGCACTCCAGAATGAAAGAGCATTTTAGTTAAGTTAGAGCAGTAGTTTTCAACCTTTTTTCATTTGAGACCCCTAAAAAATTTTGAATGAAGGTTCAGACCCCTTTGAATTGTAAGTGCAGGTATTCACATACTTCTGATTGATCATAGCCCTCTTTTGTGGACTCCTCAAACAAGGTCTCTGGGCCCCAGGGGTCCACAAAACACAGGCTGAAAATCACTGTGTTAGAGAACAATTATCTTGTTCTCTTATTAGGAGTCACCTGATAGTTTCATAGTTGTTAGGAGTGTCACCAGATCCATACCCCTGCACTTGGGCAGGAAAGACTGCTGGGATTAGATGACCTCAACAAGACGGAAATGGAAATGCTTTTTGAAGATTGTCAGGGTGGATGACTATACCATCTCTGGGGGGAGCCTGTTCCAAACCCTCAGCACTCAAACTGTAAAGTTTTTCCTAATGTCCAGGCTGAAGCAATCTTCAATCAATTTGTGCCCATTATTTCTTGTCCTCCCCTGGGAGGCCTTGGTGAATTAGGTTCCTGGTAAGTATTCAGAACCGCTCAAAACAGGGGTTGTTTGCTAGATCTAACAGAAAGGGAAGGCCTCTCAACCTCCAAGGTATAATAGCTTACTTGAAACAAATGATAAAAAAAATAACACCCCAGTTGGTCTCTAAAGGTAGGCCGACAAAATCAGGACTCCTTCATCAGGACCTACCACCTGGGGATGTTTATGTGTATGTGCATGCATATTTAAGCTACTTCTCTCAGAGGCAATGCAGACCTCCACGGAGCAGAGTTCATTTGTATAGTATGTTTCCCATTGAGGTCTATATGTGTTTTGTTTCCAGGCCAACGTAGCAATTCTTTTATGAGCCACCCTATTAGGCTCACCTGTACATGACAATCAGGCCATAAGCACAACCCCATAAGGCTTGTCAAGTCCTTTCTGTGGTGCTTGCCAACTGCAACCTGCTGTACTGGGGTGGGTTTCCTGCTTCACTGATTGTTGCTGCTGGATTCTCAGAGATCCAGCTTCCTTTCATCTCCTTCACCCCATTGGCCAAAAGAGGGGACTTGAGGTTAATCTTCACAATCACCATTTCTTTTTTCTTCATTCTTAGACCCTTTTCTTTCTCTTAGACTCATCTATCACTTCACATTATTCACTTCTAATCTTCATTTCTCCAGCTTTATCCTGAGCTTTCATTTCAGAAGTCTCCTGATGGTGGTTTCAACATTCTTTCTTTTCCATGTCTTGCACTTGTGATTGTCAGAGCAAAATTTTGAGTATATGCTGCCAACACAGAAGAGCTGGACTGACATGGGCATTTAACTCTGTGAGTGGAAAGTTCCAGGGCTCACCCAGTCCTTGCCCCCTGGGTGACCTGCGGAGCTGTCAATCATTGCTGACCTACTTTCCCCACAGACGCATGCTCAGACTGTGTCAGCTTCTGACTGAGAGCATGCTCAGTCAGAACCTGACATGAGGTAATCTGCCTAGAAATTTCTCTGCGGAGAGCGTTCTGATTGGCCACCAAATTTTTATAAAGTTCAGTGGGCCCCTCCCTCGGGAGGGGGAGAGATCGTGCTGGCTGGAGACAGGCTGCCCTGGCAGGGACTGTCTCTCAGTCAGGCTTAAGGGCCTATTGATCTCCTCCCTCGCCCGGCGTTCTGTGTTGCGTATTGCCAACGTATTGCGGTTTTGTATTCCGGTTCTCGACTTACCTTTGCTCTGATTTTTGGCTACGATTTTGCATCATCCTTTTGGACTCTATTTGTAACTCGGTTTTGGATCATCGACCTCAGATTTCTTCATCGATTATGACTTGGCTCACATCCACTGACCTGACGTCTCCGTTGCATCACCTCCTGGCTTTCGACCTCGGCTTTCTCCCTTGACCACTCGATTGTCCATCACCTTGGACTGGCGTCATGGCGTTTCGTTACAGTTTTGTTCGTTTGTGTTTCCCATTTGATGAGCTGTTGACCAGCCCTGGGACTTATCCGACAGGCTTGTCTTGTCACTGAACCTCGTGGGCCAACAGACCCCTTTGTTGTTTGTTGTTGTAATCATCACTGTGACTGAAGAATGTCTCACCTGCGCTCTGCTAAACGTAAGGTCAATAAAACCACCCCGTTTGTTTATACCTGCTGTGAGTCTCCTCCTCTGAACTCCACACCAATAATCCCACCTGTCTGTATCTGATTGCCACCCCGGCCCACCATGACCTTGGGGCCCGATTCATTCTCTTCGGTTTACCCCAACAGTGATATGATCTGCTTCTCCAAATTCCCTCCTATTCGTGCATTAAAGCATAGTGCTGCTGAAGGTTAAGCTAGCATGAGGTTGTTTTAAGTACCTTCATATTCTGCAAAGCCTCATTCAACAATGGTGCAATCCAGGAGCATAGCTCATGAATGTCAAACATATACTGACATATATTTTCACTAACATATGTTTTACATAATGTAAATGTAACCATTGGTTAAAATACAGGTTTTAACAATAACCATTATTTAAAAAGTTTGGTTTTTAGTAAAAAGCTTTCAAATTATCAGTGAAAAAAAAAATCTTGGGTTGGTAAACCTGTTTGACTGAAGCAAAGGTTTTGCAGCATGCTGTCTCAACACCAGGGTTTCTCTACTCCCCCCACATCCTGATGCCCCTGACCTCATACTGCATCATACTGTCCTCCCTAGCCACAACCCCTGCTGCCCCAGCATGAATCCCCAAACAATGACTACTTTCTGCCTTCTTAAATGGCAAGCAGTGTTACAGGCAGTGACAGAAAGCAGCAGCAGAACATGGCTCATAGAGTAGGGGTCTATGGGCTACAAAGCCCTGAGAGAAAGCTTCCTGCAGGGTGCTGTGCTCCTGCTAGGACATCAGGTGGTGCTGCTGTGCTCTGGCTGTACTTCAACTTCCAGCTTTGTTAGAGGTAAAGGTTCAATAAAGCTGTTATTGCTTACTGTTTTTAAGGATTACTTTTGTATTTTTACAGACTTTATGGACAGGCATTCTTATGCTTGTTTTTTATGGTCAGTCCCTAAACTTATGTTGACAATCCTGGACATGACACTTGGTGGCAGGGAAGTGAGTTAAAGCTGAGTCCCTCATTAATCCTGCAGCTGCTTGCCCAGCCACTGCTTGCCCTACTCATAGCTGCCAGCCTGTGGCCTGAGTCAGATCCAGCCTGTGAGGAGCCCCACAGTTCAGATCCAGTCCAGGGCACAAAGCAAATTTGACACCCTGACCTAATTTGTATCTGCAGTGAGATTGTCCAGAGATGGAAAAATTATTACATCCAGTATTTGTTTTCTCTTCTATCTCTGTCTTGAAATAACTCCCTTGAAATAAAACAACTCTACTTCTTCTCATTGATATGAATGTTTAAACTGAACTGTGGGGAATGCATTGTACTTAATGTCAGATACTAGGTCCATGTAAATAAAAATGTCCTTGAAAGGTTACGAGAGAGGAATTTAAGTTTTGAAAAAAAACTTATAAAGTCAATAGAGTAATTTTGTAGTAAAGATCCTGGTCCTGACACTCAGGACATTTGGGTTCCATTCCTGGTTCTGTCATAGACTTTTTTGTGGGTCCCTGGGAAAGTCACTAAATCTTTGCCCCAGGTCTCCAGGTGTGAAGTTGGAGACATGTCCTCCTCCTACCCTGTGTGCTTTACAGAGATTGTATATTCTTCAGGACAGGGGCTCATTCTTTGTTGTGAAGAGTCTACTACAATGAATCCTGATCAAAGAAGGGACTTCTCTATGTTATTGCACTACAAATATTGCTAATAATAATGAGTTCTCTTTTTAAGTGACTGCTCAGTATAAACTCTTGTTCTTGTGTAAAGTCAAAATGTCCTGTATTATTTCATCAACAGTGTATAGAGATGGGTTAATCAAGAAAAGGGATGACCATCCCCTAAGGACTTCTTGTTTGCTTACTGCTGTCAGACACAAAGTCTCTATTCAGTTGTTCCATTGTAGCAGAATTAATTTTCATCACAATAATTACTCATTCAACAACTTGTCTTTCAAGCATATTATCTGTTCTTGAGCATTCCAGCGAAAGACATGATAAATACTTATTGCTGTCACTGAAAGAAATGTCCCTTACTACTCCTACGCAAGGTTCCTATTAGTAACATTACTTTTCCATTCAAATGTGCATGTATTATAGCCATTCATGTTGTATACTTCTTGTTAGTTTGATATTTTAATGAAATGGTAACATTACATTCCTTTTCAGTGTATGGAATACATTGTCAAAAGTTTTGCTCAACCATTAGGGCTGTGCAAGGATTTCAACCGTGGTTGGATCCAGAGAAGCTTCAGATGCTTTAGGGTCTGAAGCAGCATGTCCAGATTGAAGTGCTGGCTTTGTTAGGCTTTCCAAGGTGGTTCAGAGTTTCTGAACCACTTCGGAGCCATTTCAGAGATCTGGCCGTAGGGTATAATGGGGAACTAATGAAATATGTATAACTTCGTTGATTTTTGTCCAATTTGGATGAAACTTGGAGGAATGGTAGCCTCTGCTGAGAGTATGATGCTAACCAAGTTTCAAGATGATAGGTACAGAGGTTTGGGGGCAACTGCACCCTGCATTATTGAAAGCAAAACTCATGTCATGTGTATGTGTTACACCACAGGCGGTGAAAACTGCAGGGGTGGTGGCCCCTGGTAAGGCCACAAAGCCTGCAAGTTTTCAAGAAGATTGGTGCAGGGGTTTGGTGGGAACTACACCTCAAGTTGCTGACAGGCAAAGCCTGTGACTTAAATGACACTGTGTATGTTAAGGCGCAGTGGGGTGAAAACTGCACGCCTGCTAGCCTCTGCTAAGTCCATGAAGCCTGTCAGCTGTCAAGGAGGTAGGTGCAGTGGTTCTGGGTTTGGGGGCCCTGAACCTCTGGCTGCTGACAGACAAAGTTGATGACATGGGTGTTTGTGCAACTATGTCTGTCTTGGGACAGTTGATTGTCTGTATTATTTCCTCTCAGTCTGCAAGTTTGTAGGTGTTAATCATTGCTCGTTAACTTGTTATGTAGTAGCTAGGTACTGTGTATTGAGCTGGTCCCTGAGTGAATCATAGATTTCATAGATTTCATAGACATTAGGGCTGGAAGGGACCTCAGAAGATCATCGAGTCCAGCCCCCGCCCAAAGGGCAGGAAGTC
>NW_017728948.1:70597522-70604857 GCF_001723895.1 Crocodylus porosus | reverse complement strand
GGCTGACTTGAAGGTATCCAGCTTCTCAAGAGATTCCTTCATGAGGTCAGCATTAATGGAGGACAGGGGATCTCCCTCACCCAGACCTCCCTGTCCCATAGTGGGCATGGGCGTCCCATGGGACTGATGAAAGACCAATGCAAAGTACCTATTTAATATGTTGGCTTTTTCCTGGGCATCAGTTGTTAGTTGCCCCATCTGGTTCAGCAGGGCTCCAATGTTACCCTTGCTTTTCCTCCAGCTCCCCACATATCTGAAAAAGGATTTTTTATTGTCCTTGATGCTTGAAGCTAGTTGGAGTTCAGTTACAGCCTTGGCTTTCCTGGTTTGCTCCCTGCAGGACCAGACCAGTACAGAATAATCCTCCTTAGAGGTGAATCCCATCCTCCATCCTTTGTAGGCCTTTCTTTTTAGCCTCAGGAGGTCTGCTACATCCCTGGAGACCCAGGGGGGCTGCTGTGTCCTCTTTCTGCCTTTCCTCCAAGATGGAATAGACTTAGCTTGTGCATTGAGGATCACTCCCTTGAGGAGCAGCCACTCATCTTGAACTCCCCTCTCCCTGGGGTCATGCTCCCTTAGGGCCTGACTGACAAGCCTCCTGAGCTTGTCAAAGTCGGCTTTCCTGAAGTCAAGGACTTCTGTGTTGCTGACTGACTTGCCAGCTTTATGGCGGATGGTGAAGGGGGTCAGCTCATGGTTGTTGTCACCCAGCTTTCCATTGATCACTAGGTCACCGATTAGGTCATCCCCAGTAGCCAGTACCAGGTCAAGCATCACTTTGCCTTTTGTTGGCCCATAGACTTCTTGAGTCAGGTAGAGGTCATCCATGCATGAGAGGAAGCTTTGCAACTGCTTGGATTTTGCTGAGTGATCCTCCCATGAGATATCCAGGTAACTGAAATCATCAATGACAACCATGGTCCTGGAGCATGCGGCCTCAGCCAGTTCCCGGGCATAATCCTGCTCAGGTCAAGCTCAGGACTTTGGGTGGTAGGTCTGTAGTAGACTCCCACCATCCCCTGTGCCGTGTTCCCCACAGGTTTTAACCCAGAGGGTCTCCCGTCATCCACCCTGGTTGCCAATATCAGCTTGCAGGCATGTGTAGCTTTCCTTATCGTAGAGAGCTACAGATTAATTGGTAACAAGTAACACAGTAGCTTAGCAGCCACGCTTGCAGTAGTCCCATTTCCCACCCCCCCCACCCACACCCCTGTGCTCCAAGACAGACACAGTTGTACAAGCACCCATGTCATGAGTTTTGCCTATCAGCATCTAGAGGTGCAGGGCCCCAGAACCCCTGCACCTATCTCCTTGACAGCTGGCAGGCTTTGTGGCCTTAGCAGGGGCTAGCAGGCCTGCAGCTGTCACCCTGCTGTGCCTTAACACACAGTGTCACCCATGGCACGAGTTTTGCTTGTCTGCAGCTTAAGGTGCAGTTCCCCCCAAAGCACTGATCTTCCTGAAACTTGGCAGGCTTTGTGGCCTCAGCAGGGGCTACCACCCCTGCAGTTTTCACCCCCTGTGGTGTAACACATATACGTGACTTGAGTTTTGCTTTCAAGAACTTGGGGTACAGTTCCCCCCACACCTGTGCACCAATCTTCTTGAAACTTGAGAGACTCAAGATGATGATAAAGGGCTTGGAAAGCAAGTCGTACAGGGAGAGGGTGAAGTAGCTAGGCATGTTCAGCTGGTGGAAAAGGTAATGACACAGTGGACTAGACTGCCTAGGGAAACTGTGGACTCCCTGTCACTGGAGATGTTTTAGAAAAGGTTGGACAGTAGGTCTGTGCAAAGCTTCAGGTGCTAATTCAATGTGGAGCAGATTCAGCCCAATTTGGCAGCCAAATCTCTGAATCCAAATCAAATCAGGAGACCAATAAAAATGTCCAAATCAATTCAAAGCCTCCAAGTCGATTCAGCAATTTGGGCAGTCCCCACTTGCCACTGCAGGGAACTGAACCTGGGCTCCATGCCAGTAAGTAGGGAGCAGGGAGGGGTGCAAAAGGGGACCATGGGGGGGCCCTCACCATGCCCCATCCCCTACCTGCTCCCCCAGCCACCCTGAGTGCCCCCAAACCCCCGCTTGCTCTCCCAGCCCCATCAATGGCTGTCCCACCCAGCCCCAGTATCCTGGCTCTTTAAAAAAAAAAAAAAAAAGCATTCCACTCACCAGCTGCTGCCAGGTGAGGGGGCAATCCCTCCTGCCCTCTACTGTCTCATGCTGTGTGGGGGGCTCTGCCATGAGCCCCCATCCCCTGCCCATTCTCCCAGCCCTGTCAATGGCAGCTCTGCCCAGCCCCAGAATCCCAACACTGGATTTTTTCAAAATAAAGGCATTGCATTCTGGATAGATTTCCTGTGGTAGAAATATTCTGCTGCCATTCTTGATGCATTCTGGGATTTATTGTGAGAGGCACTGAAATTAGAAGAATTTGAGGTCAAACTAACAAAATTACATGATTACTCTCCTGTCATCCAGTAATCCACCTTGCTTTTTGCAGAGAGTGCTATATTCAAACTGCAATTAGGTAGCAGTGGGGATGGAAAAGGAAAGAAAAAAAAATACTGCAGATCTTCACAATCCTGCTATTAATAGGAACAGACCTGTGTACTTGCAATCAATATCATGTAGCTAATGATTCTGGACAATCTGGGAAGATAGCGTGAATGGTACCATGGTAATATTAATAGAGGAGGATGAAACAGAGTAGTTGTTTGTGTATGACCTTTTTTCTGGAGAGTCTTCCTGAAGCACTGTTTCTGGGATCAGACAACTACCACTGTCTGTTGTAATTAGCAGCAGGGATAGATCTGTAGAGATAGTGGTGCAGTTGCACCCCCCTTCAACAGTGTAGTACATACAGGGCTTTTCAGTGCAGCTGCTGAAGCTGCTGCATTCTCTGTTCTGGAACGCAGGGGGTGAATACTAACTCTGTTCCCTCTACCCTCCCCCTTCCTCCTTATCTGACACCAAATGACTTGGACCACTCTATCATTTGCACCTCCCTTTTTAAAATCTTAGATCCATTCCTGCAGCACCAGAATACTGGTAGCTGTCCTCTGAGTAGAGAGGCACCTAGCCATCACTCTCTGGATGTCACTCGTTAACTACACTGATGTTGAGAGATCAATTGTCAGGGCAATCAATGTCCGATGTGAGCAAAAAGCTGCTGATGTCCTAGCTCACAAAGCTTGGCAATGCAAGGTCAGGTGGTGACCATTCTGGCAACTGTTTGGTTTAACTCCTCTTATCAGGTGGAGCAACTGGGACCATTCCCCAGACATCTTGTATGTATTTCTCTAGAATTTTCATAATGCTGCCATAGATCTTCTGTTTGTTTTAATTCTGGGTCCTTGAGAGTCTGGCTGTGCCCTTTTTTCTTTCTTTGGTATATTTACTGATATTTACTTCTATGACTTGGCATTCTGATGATGGCAATTAGGATGGGACTGAATGTGTTCCTCTTCCAAGACACTAAGGAAATCCAGGATCTCTGGACAGATGTATAGGGAAGCAAATGGTATGATTGCTATGTGACTTTTTAATATTATCCCTGCTTTGTGGGGCAGGAGATTTTCTGCTTTTTTTAAAGGTTATCATCATCATCTCTAATAATGATAATAAGTTATTATTGTTAATAATGCTACTTATTAGCTTTATACAAAAATAATATATAATTTGTTACTCATCTTCATTAATGAAGCAAAATTCCAGTCTATGAAATTGATGTGGATGACAGAACAAGGAGCAGTGGTCTCAAATTGCAGCAAGGGAGGTGTAGGTTAGCTATTAGGAAGAATTTTGCCACTAGGAGGGTAGTAAAACACCAGAACAGGTTACCCAGAGAGGTGGTGGAAGCTCCATCTTTGGAGGTTTTCAAAACCCAGTTAGGCAAAGATTTGGCTGGGATGATCTAGCTGGGGATGGTCCTGCTTTGAGCAGGGGGTTGAACTAGATAAGGGATCAGCAACCCTCGGCACGCATGCCAAGCATGGCACGCAAGGCCATTTTCCTCGGCGCTCATTGGGGCTGGGGAGGCAGCAGCTGTTTGCAGCCTCTAAGCAGCAGCTGGCCCCAGCTCTGGGTAGCTGCTGCCAGCCGGGAGCCCGGGCTGCTCCCAGCAGGCAGCTGAGACACTGCAAACCCTGCTGGGAGCAGCCCAGGCTCCAGCAGCTACCCAGAGCTGGGGCTGGCTGCAGCCAGGAGGGTACAAACAGCTGCTGCCTCCCCGGCCCCAATGGGAACAGTGCTGCGTGCCCGGAGTCAGGGCCGGGGCGGGAAGGCAGAAGCTGTTTGTAGCTTCCCAGCTGCAGCTGGCCTGGCTCTGGGTAGCTGCTGATAGCCATGGAGCCTGGGCTGTTCCCATGGAAGCTCTGCTGCAAGCAGCCAAGGCTCCATGGCTATCAGCAGCTACCCAGAACCTGGGCCACCTGCAAACATCTGCTGTCTCTCCACCTCAGCCCTGGCCCTGGCCCCAGCTGCTTCCCAGCCCCAGACCTGGCCCCACATTCCAGGGAGGCAGCACATACCAGCAATGCTCCCCGCTGTGTTGCCCTCGCTGCTTCTGCAAAGCAGCATTGGAACCCAGTGCAGCAGGGCACAGTGGGTGGGGTGCAGAAAGCTGCCTGCTCCCAGCTTCCTGCTGCCCTGCCCCACTTCCCTTGCAGGTGGGGGCAGCAGCAAGGGGCACATCCCTGCACTGCTGCCCATGCTGCTCCAGTGCACATAGGGGAAGTGTGGCAGCACAGCAGGAAGTTGGGAGCGGGCAGCTTTCTGTATCCCCCCGCTGTGCCCCGCTGCACTGAGTTCCAACGCTACTCCTGCAAGGGAAGTGGGGCAGGGCAGTGGGGAGCTGGGAGCAGGCAGCTTTCTGCACCCCCCCACTGTGCCCTGCCACACTGGGTTCCAACGCTGCTTTGCAGAAGCGGCCGATATGTGTTATCTCCCTGGAGCCTGGGGCTGGGGCTGGAGCTGGAGCTGGGGCTGGGAGGCAGTTGGGGCCAGGGTGGAGAAGCAGCAGATTTTTGCAGCTGGCCCAGGTTCTGGGTAGCTGCTGACAGCCACAGAGCCCAGGGTGGGGGGCACAGGGCAGCAGGGCTGGGGGCAGGGTCTTTGGATGGGGGCAAGGGGCAGCAGGGCTTTGGGGTCATGGGCTTTGGGTGGTGGCTTTTTTTTTTTCTGGAATGCTGGCACTCTGGCACCTTCTACGTTAGGCATTGTGGAGTTTTTTGGCACTCTGGTCAAAAAACATTGCCTACCCGTTGACTAGATGATCTCCTGAGGTCCCTCCCAACCCTAACTTTCTGTGATTCTAGGATTCTACTTCAGGCCAAGGCTTAATCAGGAATTGGGGATTGCTCCACCTAAGTTCCCTGAAGGATCAATCTCTTCCAGGAGGCAGCATCCAGTGTAGCAGAAAGGGGCAGGGAAGTTCCTTGCTGCTGCAAGTCCCACACCACCCTGTCGAGGTGCCCCCTACCCACCTGCCAGCAATAATAGTGGCAGCACAAAGTTGTGCCCCTTGCTGATGCTAGACAGGCAGTGGGTTTCTCACCATGAACAACACGTGGCCCCAGAGGCTGGAGGGGCATGGTGACCGCCTGCAGGTGGGGGCGGCAGTGGTGGCAGTGGCAGGGGGCATCAACGCCAGCATCAATGGTGCTTCTGTCAGGGGATGCATGTCCACCCACATTACACCCCTATGCATCACCAATGCTCCTCACCATGGCAGCGTGGAGCTCCCAGTGGTGACACTGAGCTTTCCTGCCTGCCCTGTTCTGCGCTGTTGTGTTGGGTCTTGCCCACTGGGGTTGTGGAGGCCATGGGGGGAGGGCACCAGGGTGGGGATCCTGAGCCTGCAGTGAGAAGCCCATACCTGCAACCCCCCACGGGCTCTATTCCAGCCATGTCACTCATGGGGGAGGGAGAGCTGGGCTGCACATTCTGGTCCACCATAGCAGCAACTCCCTGTCTGGCTGGGGCTCAGGTGCTGCTGCATGAGTCATAGCCCTGGCAGCTGGGGACCCACTCTTGCAGGGCTGGAGGAGGTGGGGGGCTGTGGGTGGGGAGTGAGAGGCACCAGCAGAGCTGGGGAGCTGTGGCTTAGGAGTGAGGGGCCTGGACCTGTGTCCTGGTGAGCAAGGGGGGAAGGGGGAGATCCGATTTTCCATGATAAAAAAACCCCAGAATCGAATACCAAAATTTATAGGTACTTACAATGTATTTTATTATAGCTATTGGGGCACTGGTAGGCTTCCAAATTGTTTTAAAATTATAAATATATCAATAAAACATTGTGTTTAATTGATACCTGTATATATAGTGCCATTTCATTTTAATCACAGATTTGGGGGGGGTTAATCAGAGAATGTGCGATTTTTGTCAGAGAATTTGTGATTTTTTTTTTTAACCAGAAAACCAGGATCCCACTTACCAGTGAACTTTAATCCAGATAAAACTGAGCTCAGACTGGGAATCTGAAGGTAAGAAACCAGACGAAATTGTGGAAAAGTTAGTAATTTACATGAGGAAGTTGGTACCTCTTTCGTCATTGTGTTTTTTTACCTATGGCAGGATGTGGCTCCCAGCTTTTCAGAGGTTGGATAATAGGCCTGTGCAAAGCAGCTAATATTTGCTTTGGATTGGATTTGGATTCAGATTCAGGCAATTCTGGGGACAGTGATTTGATTCGGTGATTCGAATCACTGTCCTGATTCGATTTGGCTGAATCAGCCAGGCCCATACCCACTTCTCTCCCAGCCCAGCAATGGCTGCCCCAGCTCCCAGCTCTTTGGGGGGAAAAAGCCCCGACTCAGTGGGTGCTGCTGGGTGGGGGGCAATCCCTGCTGTGCCCCACAGCCCCAAGCTGCATGGGGGCTCTGTATGAGCCCTCCAACCCCCCTCACTCCCCCAGTCTCCCAATGGGTGCCCCCTCCTGGGCCAGTTCTGGCTCTTTAAGGAAAAAAACTCCAAAAAACCCCCCAGACTCACCACTCCTGCTATTAGGGGTCAATTCCCACTGCCCCCCATTGCCCCCCAACACAGGGGGTCTCTGCATGAGCCCCCAAGTCCAGAGGCTGCAGCAGAAGCGGTGAGTCCCAGAGCTTTTCTCATTTTTTTTTCCCCTAAAGAGCTGGAGCTGGCCAGGGTGGGGCACCCATGGGGGGATGGGGGAAAGGAGGGGGTGGCAGGGGGCTCATGGCAGAGCCCACATGCAGCGTGGGGCAGTGGGGGGGGGCAACGGAGATTGCCCCCCTGCCCAGCAGCACTCAGTGAGCTGTGGCTTTTTAAAAAATTATCAGGAGTTGGGGTGGGTGAAGGCAGCTATGGGA
>NW_017728948.1:70594798-70597422 GCF_001723895.1 Crocodylus porosus | reverse complement strand
TGGGGGAGCTGGCAGGGGTCCTCCCATAGTCCCCTCCCCCAGCCCCACTACTCCCTGCTGCAGCCACCAGGGACTGCCTGAATCATCAAAACTGTCTGAATCTTTGCCGAAGATTCAGAGAGCTTTGAATTGATTTGGACCTTTAAATTGGTCCCTTGATTCGATTTGGATTCAGAGATTTGGCCACTGAATCGGGCTGAATCTCCTCTGAATCGAATCACCACCTATAGCTTCGCACAGCCCTAGTGGATAGCTCTAGTTTAGACAATCATGCCTCCAGGTCTCATTTCTGTGACCCTGTATCACCAGGTGAATGCTTTATTCATCCTAGGTTTTGTTTTTATTTTTCTTTAGGCCTGGAGTTGAAATAGCTCTGGTATGCCGATCCCTGTTCTTCTCTGCTAATAATTTGAAGAGTTTGGTGTGTTGTTCCAGGTACGCTAGAACAGTGTGTACCATGCACTTGCCTTTCCTTCCTGATGAAATCTGAATGCTTTCCATGTATAAATAGACTGCTGTTTTGAAGGGATTTGGGCAGGCTGCTTTAAAATAATATGGTAACAAAGCAGCAGTTGTTTGAGATGTCTTACACAGGTCTTGCTGACGGTTAAGGTTTTGTACATTCTTGTATACAATTTTTTCTAAGTAGTGAGGGTAAATCTTGGCCATTGTATCCAAAATTAATATCCAACAGGTATTTAGTTTTGACACCTTACAATTAAGTTTAAACTATACTTAGTAAAATAACACTATTCATAAAAGTTTACATAACCTGTAAAGTTGCATTGTAAGAACTGTTTATTAGTACAAATTGACTTTGAAGCAATCCCAGGCACTTTCCTTTAAAGTTCATTTGGTTTTAATGAAATTATTCATTGAAGCTGTCACAAGATAGACCATTGTGAGTTGTTCCATGGAGATGTTCGCCAAGTCTCATGAATTAAGAAACTACAGGTTAAAAGGAGTGCAAAAGTATATGTAACATATTTGACACTACTTATATGTTTGTACATCTAATCCTGTAAACCAGGAGCAGTGGTTGAAATGAATGACATCTTATCAAATAATACAGAAATGTTACTACTTAGAAATGAGTTAATTTTTATAGCATGTAGCTCCCTGATTGCACATTGAATTTTGTAATTTATAGACTATAAAACATTTTTATACTTGTTTGTCTTTACAACTATAGGTTTTTCTCTCTAAACAGTTTTATAGTGCTTCTAGTGATATATCTGTGCTTTAGAGGGACAAAAGACTCCCCACCCCCCTTGAGCAGGAGAGATTTGGCTAGCATGCATTAAACAGAAGTGTGCTCTGAGCCTACAGAGTACTACAAAACAAGAATAAATCTAGGCATGGAAGGATGCAAAGGGAGTAGTCAGGGAGAAGGTTGGGAGGGGTGTAGGAAGTGGGAGTAGTTTGTGCAAGGTGTTGAGCATTTTGGCTCTCACCCAGTAAGGTGCTTAAGCATGTATGCAACTATATGTATGTGCCTAACCACATGGGAGTGTTTGTACAATTAGAGTGCAAGGTACAACAATGGGATTAAAAAATCAGATAAAAATTGTCTGATCTAGTGTCCATATGTTTCATTGTGGCTGTCTTCCTTAACGAAGACTGATATAGGGACCTGATCCCACTCATGGTCACCTCAGTAATAGCAGCACTGAGTCAATAGCTAGGAACATAAATCCAACAAATTAGCATAACTAGATAATGCTGTGGTTGTACTGCCAATCAGATACAAAAGTTAGTCTGCAGTGAAGGAAAACAGAGATTACCTACTGTATTTACTTGAATCCAAGATGAGATTTTTTCCTCCCCAAACAACGTAGGGAGAGGGGGAAGTTTAGTCTTAGGTTTGAGTGCCAGCCCAGGTCAGGCAGCGGCTCAGCTTCAGCCCCAGGTTTTAAGTTCAGAAATGTATTGCTAAATGCTAACCCTTTCATACTATGTCTGCACTGTGGTATTCAAACCAGGTTCTTTTCAATTTAAAAAAATCATCCTTTTTAGTAAAGGATCTATATAACAAACTGTGCCATTATTGTTGTTTCTGCATCCCCCTGGCCTTGGGTAATCTGATTGATGCTTATGTGCGCTACTTGGTACTGGCATCGATCACCACTATTTGGTCTTTTTCTGCTGGATCCTTTTTTTTATTGTGGACTCTTGGGAAAACTCCCCTTTACTGCCCCTTATACATATATCTCTAAGTGAAAGAATCTGTATGGTCTGCCTTCTTGAGATATAGCGTTAAATCCTCGCAGTTCATCTTCTACACTTAGCTAAAGTAACCAGGATAAAATCAATGGCCACATCCAGACGAGAGCACCCTAGATGTTCTCTGTGCTGTAAAAGCATACTGTCCATGCATGCACTGCTCCATTTTTTTCCGCAAGCTTTTTCACCACTGGGCAGTGTGGGACTTGCAGCACTAAGGAACTTCCCCACTCTGCTCTGCTGTGCCAGGTCCCACTCACTGAGCCATTGAAGCTCTAAGGGAGGGCATCAGGGCGTGGAGTTCTAAGAGTTGCCTTTAGCAGGCAACCTGGCTCCACCCTATGCACAGGTCTGTGGGGCATGTGCCTTCCCTGGCCCCCCAGGAGTGTGTGCAGCAGCAG
>NW_017728948.1:70581184-70594698 GCF_001723895.1 Crocodylus porosus | reverse complement strand
CGTGGCTCCATCCCGATCTCTGTTCCCCTGCAGCTGTGCATTCCGGTCCTGGCCCTCAAGCCTCACCCAGTCTGGACAGCAGCCCTAGCCCTAGCCTACCCAACTACCTCCCTCCTTCTCTCCCTCCTTATGGGAGCCTCGATCCCCCTTCCTCCCTCCAGTCTTGCCTGAGGAAGCTTCTCTCCAGGCTGCCTGATGGCCATGTGCATGTGTGAGCATGCACATGCACATGGCACCCCCTGTCTGACTGCCCTCCTACTGCTCCCCCCAGCTGCTTGCAGGCTGGAACTCTGCCTGCCTGCAGAGTGCTCTCCAAAAGTGTAAAATCTGTGTCAGGGGAGGTCAGGGGGATTGTGGTAGAAATGAAACTGAATTAAGCAGTTCAAGACGACCACTAAAAACAAAGTGACAGCCATAAAATCATAGAGCAGTAGGGTTGGAAGAGACCTCCAGAGGTCATCTAGTCCAAACCTCAGCCTGAGGTAGGATCATCCCTATCCAAACCAGCCTATACAATCTATAACCTAAACTCTGCATAAGACTACTGTCAACCCTGACACAACACAAGACATACTACTCTAACCTGCCACTAGTAAAGCAGAGGAAACATGGCACTTGATTTTTCATCCTATGCATTTTTCCTCTTATTCATTATTTCTGCGGATTTGGACAGATTACATATTTACACCATAGATTATTTTTCAAAACCTATATAAATTACCCTTGAATCCAGGGCAAAGAGATGACCCATTATTATGCACTGAATGGTGTTATAGTACTTTGTCACAAGTAGCAAGGGAACACGTAAAAGGCTTGTACATAACTTTCTCTGCAGATTTGTGCATAAACTGCAGAGAAAGGACTCTGGCACCGGTTCAATATATACAGGTAAAGTTTTACTCCTGATTTTTATGAGAATAGTTTTATACTAGATTCAAGTAAGCTACTGCAGTATAGTATTATACATTGTCTATCAAGTCCTCCTTTGAACTTGTGTAAAGCCTGACATATTGGCATAAATGCATTATATATCCAGGCTCCTCAAGAACCTGTCCGACCATAAAGAGTGGTTCCTATTTTGCGCCTTTCACTCCCAGATTCATGAACAGCATGTGGCCCTGGTGACTGTGGGAGCACGGCTGTGCTGTTGGCGGCGGGAGCCTGGTGGCAGTAAGCTGGGAGCTCCTGCAGACGCTGCTGGCACTATCGGCGGTGGGGGGAAGAGGGTGCTGAGAGCAGACCAGGGGTCAGTGACTACCTGCAGGCACTTCTGGCAGCATCAGCAGCGATTGTGGACTGTCCACAGACACTGTGGTGGCAGGGTGGCGAGCAGCAACTGCCCACAGGCGCCGCCAACAGTGTCGGGGATGTCTTTTTGCAGGGGGTGCACCACCATACTCAGGGGGTGCACATGTACTCATGTGAACCCCCTATCCGTCGTCCCTGCCGAGATTATTCTCTGAAGTTATGCAAGGGTGAAGTTGCATGTTTCAGTTAGAGTATACTAAATCTGTGGAATGCTAAGCAATGCTAAAGTTAAAACGTGCTGAAAGCCATCTCACATTAACTGTTAATTCCATTGCTTGCCTGTATAGCTCTGACTGGTCACTAGAGGGCTAGAGACCAGAAGTGTGTCTAGGAGCAGGACAGCTGCACTGTATTCCTGCTCTGGGTGAGTGAGGGGGTGGAATAGTACATCCTGGGATACTGAAGAACTGCAAATTGCTTGTTTTATCTCCATGGAGAAGATAAAATTACCCTAACATGAGCTAAGTAGCACTACCCAGAGTTAGTCCTCACCTGAAGTGGTGTGAAGTTGACATGCTCAGAGGTGTTGTATATGAATCTTGTAGGGTTAAAGCAAGGCTTTGTAATGCTAAAAGTGAGGCCATTTCTTTCTTCTTTTGCCTCCATTTTATAAAAGTGGACACAGCACTTACAAGACAGCGGGGAGGGAAAAGGGGTACTGTGTGGGGTTACTGTGTGAGGGTTACTGATACGATATGAACCTAGCTGAATCCAGTCAACAGGGGAGTCTCATCAACAGGAGAACCTTGAAAGTTGGGCATGATTTGTTTTTGTTAGATAAAGAAACATCTTGAGACAAAATATAGGGGGCATGTAATTCTCTAGAGTTAAACTTCGGTATTCACGTCCACAGTGCCGCTTGATTGGACAGAATAGTGATTTAGTTATTAGATGATTGGGTATTTTTATGAGCACGAGCTAATCATGAACTAACTCTTTAGTTAAGAAAGTATAAAAAAGTATTATAACTAGTAGGCAGGGTCCCTCTCCGGAGGCACCTCACTCAAGTGAATAAAGATTCTATATTTGACTTTGGATACTTGCTCTGCGTGATCATTGCCCCAGCCTAGAGCAAACTGCACGTGGCTTTAAGAGCGTAATTCTTAACAGAGGGCACTTAACATGAGTTAACAAGTCTTAATATGTAGGTGTTTGCATTTTAACTACCCTGTTGGTATGGTATGGTATAAGTGTAATATGTAACTTCACCCTAAGGACTGCAGTATCTCCTTTGAGGCCAATTTTTTCTAAGAGTTCTAAAATGTTAACACTTGCCTTATCTCCAATCGGTCCTTGACAGGTAACAGTTCAAATTCTGAGGCTAGGACCCAGCTTGGGTCAGCATAGAAACCAGTGGAACCTGTGGTAAGTTATATCAGGGGGAGGGACCTGCTCTATGCTATGGAGCCAAGGGGTGCAATCAGCCATGCTGCATCCAGTGGCAAAATTTCTATTGACTTCAATCAAGCCAGGACTTCAAATAAAACAGAAAGAGCAAGTGTGTACCCATTTTTTACTGCTTTGTGTTATGAAAGGATTTTAAAAATAGGTTTGGATAAAAAAAAATCTGTTCTACTCACTTGGTTTGATGTTGGGCCAATCTGCCCATTCAATCCTGTTGTCTTCATACTTTATGCCTGAATATGCAAATAGGTAGCGAATGATTTCTCCTCTTCCTCTCATATTGAAGTATGTGAGTTTGTAGTTCAACATGGTGAAGATCTGAAAGAAAAGCCATGCTGATTATTTAATAGCCTGCCATATTTAAAGCCTGCCATATTTATTAGAGCTGTGCAAAATTTTGGCAGCCATTTTGTTTCAGAGGTGTTTCGGCCCATTTTGCGCTCAAAACACTGAACCTGAAATGAAATAGAAGGCTCCAAAACTAAACAAAACCATCCAAAATGGTTTGGATGTTTCAGAACATTTTGGAGGCGGGCTTGTGGGGAAACAGAAACTCAGAAGAAGGAGGGGGAAGAGAGGAGGGGAAGGACTGCTCTGATATTGATATCTGTAGCTGTCCAGTGTCTGTGATCTGTCCCTGAGGTCCCTTCCAATCCCAGTACTCTGGTGGAGGGACAGAGAAACAGCATGTAATGGTCTGTGTGAAGCCTTTCTCTGCCTTTTGTGAGCTGTCTCTCTGGAAGCAACAACGTGTGAAAAATACTGGCTGGCTGCAGTGGCTGGCTTCCTCATAGTCAGTCTCTTGCTAGTCTCTCTCCTTGGAAAGGATTGGATACACCAGTGAAGTGGAAAGGTGTTTCCAATATATTACAGATAGAATATGTATTGATTGCACTTAGAAGATATATTACACACACACACGCGCGCACACACACACACACACACACACACACGAAAAAGATATATTGCACATAGAAGATATATTACATGCGCACACACATATATTAAACACAGACAAAATACTACACTTGATCTGAGCCTTCAAGAGGCTGAGAAGCGACACATTTTCCAGCACAGCAAACATTATGAAGCATGCTGGAAAGGCAGGTGCCAGGTCATGTGGCAGGGGAGAGAGAGGGACTAGAGGGGATAGGGGGCGAGCTGCAAGTTCCTCCCCCCCGCCAACTTAGATGCACCCTCTTCCCTAGCAGCCATGAGGCTTCTGCTGCTAGTGGCAGCAATGAGGTGGGAGTAGTATCTGCACCTGCCCCATCTCCACTAATACCAGCAATAATAATAATTCCCAGTAACACCATCATGACAAGCACCAGCATTGTCTCCTCCACCCCAATTTCAGTTCCCAGCCTGAACCTTCTAGTGCTAGAGGAGGAGCTGGAGCTGGAACCAGGGGAGCTCAGTGCCATAGTCAGAGAAGTTCTGGGGAAGGAGGGGGAATCTGAGTTACTGCTCTACACCCTTCAAAGTTCCCCCAGAGCCAGGTCTCCTCTGGAAAGCACCATGGAGGAGGTTGAAGTTGTGGAGGCAAGTGGATCAGCTGAGTCAGCTCCTCCTGTTGTTGTGCCTCTGCCTGCTGAGGAGGGGGATAAGGCAGGATCCGCACCTGCACCCCAGAAGTGAGGGGGTAATGTAGTGTGGGATCATTTTGAGGTGGCAGATGATCCCAAGTACACTATCTGCCTGCACTGCTGATGCAAAACCAGCCTTGGCAAGGACGAGAAATACTTCAGCACCAAGGGGATGCTGATGCATCTCCACAGGCACCACCCCCTTGCCCTTGCTCCTCCTCAACCTGGCACCAGTGGGACCATGCACAAAAGGAAGTCCCCCCTCTCTCTCCAAAGTCCCCATCCCTCAGAAGCAGAGTCAAGCCACCCTGGAGCATTGGGGGAAAGGCAGAGAGGAAGGGGGGCACGTTCCCAAGGTAAATGAGGTCACCCAGATAATTGGGGAGATATTTGCTGTGGATGGCCAGCCCTTCTCCTTAGTTGAGTGATCAGGGTTCAGGAGACTCATGGTGCTCATGGCCTCATCATACCATGTGCCTGCATGCACCACCTTCAGCAGGATGATGGTACCCTCCTTGTATGAGGCATGCAGGGAGTACATGAAAGAGGAGCTGCACAAGGCAGGTCTGCAGGTGGCCTTACACTTCACTTCCAACATCTGGAGCAGCAGAGGTGGAGATCGTCAAGGCATGACAAGAAAAAGAGGGGCAAGTGGTTGGCCCCAAAACAGGTGGACAAGCAGAAATCTAACCAGCACCAGGAAGCCCCCCGTTACAGACTAGGACTGGGGCTTTGTGTAACACTTTGATACAGCATGTCTGCCATCCAGCCAGTGCTATTTATTTTCATGACTCTAAAAGTTATTAAAAAACAACTTCAAATAGTTAACAGACATTTCATGTTATTTAATGTTTTTAATCTCCAGTCTCCTGGTTATATTTATTTTTGTTTTCAAAATAGCAAAGTGAACTCTTCTAAATCAATTTATTTAAGAATTATGACTCTCCCTAAAGCACATTTTAAATTGATTTTTTTTGTATGTTTTACATTCCTCTACAGAAATTTTTCACTGGTTGAACCAATTTAACATACTTTTAAAACATGGGTAAATATACTTCAAGACTAGATTCTGTAAGCTGTGCCTCCAGGCCTAAGCTTGACCAATGCAACCATGACAAGCTGCTGAGCAGCTAAAGTCCTCAAAGCCTGTGCCCGGGTAACTACCTACAAAAAAGGACTAAGCAGAAAAGTCCTCAGAAGCCTTTGCTTGGGTGACCAAAGCATATCTGCCTGCAGGTCCTATAATTGACTTAGCAGAACAGAAAAAACATCCATCTGTCTAACTAGACAGAATCAGACAGAGCACAAGGCCTCAGTAAGAATAAGACAGCCTTGTTAGCCAGTGTTAGAACAGCATTCTACCATGGGACAAAAGGAGATAAGAGGCCTTCCCTACTGTCCCCATTACTGTCTCAAGGATATAAATCCTAAATAATTGGCACTTCCTGGCTATTAAATTATCTAGTTTAATCTAGTTAGAAATTGGTTCTGGATGTGTCAGTGAAACAAAGACATTTAAATAAAGCCAATCAGAGACCACTCATTAGACTACCAGAACCAGTTATCTATAAATAGTAGACACAAAGGCCAAAGACAGACATTACACATAAACGAGTTTAAAAGATCAGAAATGGATTTAAACTTAAAATAGATGTTCAGTGCACATAAACCAGTTTGAAAATGGCTGAAACCAGTTTGAGATAAACCTGGTTGAATATAGTATCAGACCTAACTGATTTGGCTCAAACTAGTTTATGCAGTGTCTGTCTCAGACCCCTTGCTGGTTTAAGATATACCAGACACCCTCAGCATCCCAGCATGCTCTCTGGGCTTGGCAGGGTGCTCTGCCCTCTGCTTCCTGTCCAGAGCTCCTCTGGCACAGATTTGCAGACACAGCAGCTTCCCAGTGCCCCCTTCCCCTCTCACCACTTGCTGATTAAGCAGAGATCCCTTCCTCCTCTCTCCCACTGCATGGACAATAGCCAGCATGTGGTATGCTAGCTAGTGCTGCATAAGGATCCAGCAGAGTGCAGACACAGCAGGGTTTGCCTGGTTACCCACTGCCTAGTGGCAATGTGTAGGGGACGCATGTGCACCCCCTCACAGCAGCGTTCCCCATTTAGGCAGCAGGTGGGGGGGCAGTTGGGAGTGCTGGTGCCCCCCCCAAGAGCTCTGGCCAAGGGCTGGGGGTGCCAGGAGAAATGCTGCTGGCACTTCCAGCCAGCATTCCCTCTTAGAGCCAGCTTAGAGGGAATGCTGATTCCAGGTTGGTGTGCACAACCGGCCATAGGGGGAATCCAGCCTCCCTGACCCGGTTGTCATGATCAGTCATGTCCCCCCACCCCGCAGTTGCTGACAGGCTGCTGTGGGGGCAAGTGCCCCCTGACTCAGGAGGTACCAGTCGCCCATGCTACTGCCCTACCCCCCTCTCTGTTCAAGCAGGAAATCCCCCCTTCCCCTTGCCCCTCCCATCTCCCACAGCACAGATCCCAGCCCCATGGACCCTAGGCATGTAGCTAATGCCAAGAGGTCTCTGTGTGCATCTCACTGGGATAGGCAGGCAGACAGAACAGAGAGGCTACTGTGTTGCTAACTGGGTAATACAGACTCTTATCAGCTCTGGTCTGCCTTGCTACACCTGTGAGTTTGCTGCCAACAGCCTGACAAGCAGGGAGGAGATTGAAAAGCTCTGAATCATCAGCAGATGAACACTCTGCACATACATCCTTACCTCGGAGTGCTAGCAAGGGTCTGGGGGCTGACAATGATCCTGCCCCTTGAGCAGCCAGCAGTGAAAAGCCTGGGAGCAGAAAGTCCTGCCAGAGCCTGGCCACACTCCACTGCCCCTTCAGCTCAGCACTGTGGAAGGGAAGGGAAAGCTGCTCTAGCAACCCCCTGGCTTCTAGCCTGAGCTACTGCAGGCACGTGCCTGCATTTCCTCAGTCCAGAGGGGATGTTTCTCTATGGTTGGAAATCAGTTCATCCTAGCCATGATAAATTAACCTGCAAAGGTTGAATCAATTCAGGGTCAGGCTTTTTGAATGTCTGTGCCTAGCCAGACTGAAGGAGGCTGGGAATTTCTACATGACATGTGCTGAAGGAATCCCTTGCTGTGGAGACCATGAGCATGGTCAGCTTCACTTTGCAGCAATCAAGACCTGTGCCATACAATTGAGTTTATCCTCAGGACTAATGTTGCCTTGTCCATTAATCAATACACTTCTCACATTTGTTGGAATGACCCAAGAATCTATTTGAATTTTCCCCCCACCCACCCCCATTAAAAGCTGTCAACAATTCAGCCTACAGTTACTAAATATAAAGCCATTACAATCAAACAGAGCTTTAAGAATCCATATGGATAGAAACATTATACAACAATTCTGCAGTCCTGAGTTTATTACCAGCCCTAAGAGAGGTTGTTTATGAACTTTCCAGTCATTTTGGGCCAATTTTAGCCATGTTATGTTGTTGTAGGAAACTCTGCATCTTGCTGATTTTGCATTGTTAAACTCCAAACTAGGAAGAACTAAATGCTTTGTTATGTAATTTGTTTGTAATTTGTCCAATCTCAAGATCAAAGCAGGACTGTTATGATGAAGTAAAGCCCAATGGAACTTTTGATGGACAAAATCTGATTCCTGCTTCTGAAAGTTTGTTTCTAATCTTGTCTAAGTCTATCCCAACCATGCAGCTGGCCCAATAAAAGGTATCACCCACGGAAATCCTAGCCTTAAAAGTTAACGGTACAAGGAAATTCTCTTAAAGCCAGTCAACTTGGACACAAAAGTGATACCAAGTATGGATGACTAGCTTAAAGAAAATAAAAACATGAATAACCATTTCACTAGGAAAATAATATCACATTGGAGGTGGTAGCCAGCTAGGAGTTCTTCCTTAGGATATGAAAAAGGAGCCACAGCTGAGTTCAGCTTTTTGTTTGTATTTCTCCAGAGCTGGAAAAATGTCCTTGTGGCAGAAAATCTCCTTTAACAGCATAAAGTACTATTATACATTAGATTTTGTAGATCTCTTTTGTTTGTTTGTTTTTTCTAGCCACAAATAATGTCTCACGCTTTCTTTTTTATGGGGACCAGCCTTTTCTCCCTCTGAACAAGCAACATTAGAAAAGTGTCTGTCTTTTAAACTGGATTTTTAATTAATTATTATTCAGAAGTAATTATATAGTTTGATATATATTTATGAAGAAAAGATGTTTGAATCCATATAGTATTATTTCTTTTAAAGGTCTTTTAAAGTACTTTTCAAATCACTTATGCATAGTGCCACAGCTAACACCTGAAATACCATCACTGTGATATGGGACTTGGCTGCTGCTCTGTAACACCACTCAATAAAATTGTGATGAATAATAAAGGTCTATCTAATGGGAGCTAGAGAGAGAATTTAAGATAGACTGTACATGGTTTTCTAAGAGGCAGTCTGTCCTGGGTGTCAGGCTCAACACTGTAGGTAAAGAATTTGGGGATTATTCCTACTGTGCCTGATTATGTTTACCATGATGCCATGATGTAGATGCATTAACAGACCCTTAGGAAAGAAAGATAATCTTAAGGCCCAATCATGTTCACACTGACGTGGGTGAAGCTTCCTTTAAATGATAGGCAATACTGTAGTGGCCTTTAATGAGGAGTATGCAGGATTTTGGATCACTTCCAAAGTATTCTCATCACTAATCAGTTTGATTTAATCCAACACAATGTTAAAGCTTGGGATCAGTAATTGTTACAAAAAAACTCCCACAAAAAACTTCCATCAACAGCTTGCAGTTCATATATGTGAAGTATTTCAGGAGGTCATGTCATTGTCAAGTGAAAGACAAGTGATGTTTATTGTCCGGAAGCACTGAGGTGAAAAATCTGTACTAAGTATTTAGATAGTTAATCTTAGGCAGGTTTCATCGAAACTGTACAGCACAATTAAATAACAAGGGTGGGTCCCCCAAGTCCTTGGGATGGGGCATTGCCAGTAGGCAGTTCGGTCCCCTCCATCTCAGTAATGAATTAATATTTCAGCATCGTGTAAGAGTGCTGTTGGCATAGAAAACATAAACCTGATGTTCTGAACTACCCTTAGCCACTGGTATAAAGGAACTCCCATTGACTTTAGTGGAAACAGCGCTGAACCATAGAGCTGTACTCGCTGGATACCTGCAAGAACCAGCTGGGCCCAACCCTCTTCATTTAACTTTGCTATATGGTTTGGAGTGTTTGACAACACTAGCTATACAAATATTTAGTATTAACCTTTCATATTGGTGCAGCCACTTCTATCCAGCAGAAAAATGATAGCTTATTTTTCTTTTCCACTTCTTTCTTTTCATAAAAATCAGACATATCCTTCTTGTTGCCTGGCATAGATTGCTAGATCATCCTAGACTCTGCCGTATTCCAAAATTTATATATGGCAAATTTTGCCAACTAAGAGACCAGGGAGTTGGTGTTTTAGTGAACCCCTCAATCACTGGGGCTGGCTACTGCTCTTAACTACGGGTATTCTCTCCTAATCTGTGAGGCCTTCCCAAAAGCACATGATTTTCTCAACAAAGATTTTCTTGCCCAGTCTTCTCAATAAATTACAGTGATCAGTGCCAAATTCTGGAGTTGAGCAAGCCAGAACAATTCATAGTTTGAAGAAGGCCTATCATACTATGCCAAGAAAGTACGTCCTTCCTTAAGGCAGAGACACAAGTTCCCACAGCTTCAAACCAGGGGCCTTAGCCTGACCAGTACAGCTGCTCACCCTAACCTGTTTGCCCTATAACTGGGTGTCCAAGCTGGTCAAAGCTGTCCTGAAACCTTCATCAGGGCCTAGCCCTCTGCCTACTCACTGGTACCAGAGTAGCTGGCCAAGGTCAGCTGACCCCCTAGTTACTTCATATAAACCCCTGACTTGGAAAAAGAAGTGTTTGGGCAATAGGTCTCAATCCGATCTCCGACCATCTTGACTTGTGTTCCACATCTGCTCTCAGTTTGATCTCTATGCTCTCTCTGATCCTTTGGCTTCCCAGCTTGGCTTGTCCCTAGACCCTGTTTTCTGCTTGATCTCCTGGCTACCTGGTCTAGCTTGCCACGTGACTCTACACTCTGCCTGGAGTGTGGTCCTCTAGCTTCCTGACTTGGCTTGCTTCTGGACCCAGGCCTTGGACTGGTTTCTTGACTTCTTGACCCTGCCTGTACCTGGATTCATAGGTTCATAGATTGTAAGGGGCTGAAAGGAACCTCACAGATCATTGGGTCCAGCCCCCCTGCACTGCTCTAGGCAGGAAGAAAACTGGGGTTAAGTGACCCTAGAGAAGTAACTGTCCAGTCTCCTCTTGAAAACTTCCAGGGTAGGTGACTACACCGCCTCTAGAGGGAGATTATTCCACAGGCTGGGTACCCTGACTGTGAAAGTGTTTTTCCTGGTATTAAGCCTGAAGCAGGCTTCCAGGAATTTGTATCCATTGGTGCTGGTCTTCCCCAGGGGTGCCTTAGTAAACAGTTGTTCACTGAACTTCTGATGTACTCCTCTGATATAGCAGTAAGCCGCTATCAAGTCCCCTCTCAACCTTCTCTTGTTTAGGCTAAAGAGGCCCAGGTCCCTCAGCCTATCCTTGTATGGCTTGCCTTACCTATGGCATCCTCTTTCCACATCCTTATTGAAGTGCGGCACCCAGAACTGGACACAGTACTCCAGCTGCGGTCTCACCAGTGCTGAGTACAGCGGGTTCTGGTCTGCCCAGTTCTCGAGCCTGTCCAGGTCCGCCTGCGTCTGCAACCTATCTTCTGATGTGACCACACTGCCCCATAACTTAGTGGCATCCGCGAACTTGGCCAGCAAGCTTTTCACTCCTCCATCCAAATCATTGATAAAGATGTTGAAAAGCACCAATCCAAGCACAGACCCCTGAGGGACACCACTGGCCACTTTGTGCCAGGATGATACAGGTCCATTCATGAGAACTCTCTGGACCCTACCCTGTAACCAGTTTCCCACCCACTGAACCGTTGAGCAGTTAAGCCCACAATCTTCCAGTTTTCCCACAAGGATATCATGGGATACAAGATCAAAAGGCTTTTGAAAGTCTAGATATATAATGTCTACCTCATTTCCCATGTCCAGGTTGTGAGAGACCTGGTCGTAGAAGGAGATGAGATTGGTAAGACAAGACCTACCCGTGACAAAGCCATGTTGGCTGTCATTCAGAATCTTACCTTTCACAAGCATATCACACACAAATTTTTTAAGCTTTTCCAGGATTTTCCCTGGAATAGAGGTTAGGCTGATTGGCCTATAGTGGTTCTCAGGGATTTCCCCTGCGCACCATGAATTCTGAAAGAGCTTTGCCAGGGGTTCTGCGACAACCTCAGCCAGCTCCTTCAGCACTCTCAGATGGATTCCATCCAGTCCCACTGACTTATAAATGTCTAGCTGTTCTAGCTGGTATTGTACCCACTCAGCATCCACAGTGGGGAGGCTGTCATTCCTGGCATCCCCACTATGAGCCTTATGTCACTTGTCTTTCCCCTTGGTCCGGTGAATTACCAAAGCAAAGTGGGCATTCAGGAGTTCAGTTTTTTCCTGAATGTTGGTTACCAGATGTCCCAAGGTGTGAAGCAGGGGTCCCATACTTCCATTTGTTTTCCTTCTACTGCCTACATACCTAAAGAAGGGCTTCTTATTGTCCTTGACTCCCATGACTAACCTAAACTCAGTCACTGCCTTGGCTTTCCTGATCATTTCCCTACAAGCGCTGGCCACTATTGTATAGTCCTCCTTGAGGACCCTCCCTAGCTTCCACTGTGCGTACACCTTTTTTTCTTTTTTAAGAGGACTATAATGTTCCCATTAAGCCAGAAGGGCTTGCCAGCCCTTCTGCTACCTTTCCACTTTGCAGAAACAGTTTTCTTTTGTGCTTCAAGGATTGTATCCTTGAGCAACAACCACTCTTTGTGCACCCCATTCACCTTCCCTTCCTGGTCCCACATCACCTCCCCAACTAATGCGCTGAGCATTTTTGAAGTTCAGGACTTCAATCCTGCTGGTTGATTTGTCGACCTTGCAGTGGATGGTGAACCTGGTAATTTCATGGTCACTGTCACCCAGGTTACCCTCAATGTTCAAGCCATACATCAGATCATCTCCCCTGGCCAAGACCAAGTCTAGGAGGGCATTACCTTTGGTTGGCCCTTGCACTTCCTAGGTCAGGAAGAGCTCCTCAATCACAGTCAGGAAACTGCATGAATGATCTGACGTAGCCAAGTGTTCCTCCCATTCTATGTCTGGGTAATTGAAGTCACCCGTGACAACCAAATCCCTTGCATGTGTAGCCTCTGTCAGTTCTCAAGTGAACTCCAGATCCAGCTCTTCTCCTTGGTTTGGGGGCCTGTAGTAAATGCCTACGGTTAGGTTTTTCTCACTTGCCCCCCTTTCCCCCCCCATAACTTGACCCAGAGGGTTTCAAGCTGCTTATCTTTGCAGTCAATGTCATTCTCCAGAGAGGTGTACTGCTCTCTCATGTAGAGAGCTATCCCTCTTCCTTTTCTCCTTATTCTGTTCCTTCTTCTCACTTCTGATCCAGGTCAGCACCATGTCCTCTGACTGGCCCCTGACTGGCCACCCATGACCTGGCACCTGCCTAATTTTAATTATTTAGAGACTACCTCATTGACCAAAAATAAATAAATAAATATAACTAACTACTTCCCTTTCACCATTCCCTAATTAAGTTAATTTATGACTCTTTACAGAATTAGAGGAAAGAGAGAGTCATTAGATTTGTTTTTTGTTTTAAATGCTTGGAATCTAGGACTGTGTGTAGATGAAATGGGGGGGGGGTGCTCAACGCTTTAAAGCAAGCTAAATGCTTTTGCACCACTTTAATGGTGTCGGTGTTTGCATGCCTTGGCGGCATATTGGGCATTAATTCCAGCCACTGTAGGAAATTTGGCAGCATAATGCGCCTTAAATGACTTGGGGCACAGCAAACTAAGACTCCTCCAAGGAGTTTTAATTTGCTGCCCCTACGGCCATGAAGCGAAGCACTGGGCTCCCTGCAGCAGGCCAGGAAGGCAGGCTCCACCGAAGAAAAATGGTAAGCCTGATTTCCCACCCACCTCCGGAACCTGCCTGCCTGAGCTGCTCTGGGGCCCGGTTCTTTTCTCCATGGCTGTGGTGCCCCCCCAGGACCACCCAAGCTGGGTGTCTGCAGGC
>NW_017728948.1:70551116-70581084 GCF_001723895.1 Crocodylus porosus | reverse complement strand
CCAGGGACCACTCTGCTCACCAGCAGCTCACCCTCCCCTCCCTGCCACTGGAGAGGCAGGTAAGTGCAGGGTGTGTGCACAACACGGGGGTTTTAAGGGCCCTAAATTGAAGCTGTGGGTTTAGAAATCCACTACTTAAATTTAGGGCCCGTTTCATGTATACACACCCTAGATAGGCAGAAATTACGATTGTTGATTTTAAAACTTCAAATGGTTTGGGACTAGGGTACCTGAATGACAGGATCTCTCCCTGGGTATCTCAGAAGTGGCACCTGTGCTAAAGGAGGGAGCTGCTGGTAAGACATTTTCCAGGTGATTTCACTCCCATATTGTCCCCCAGAGCCCAGTGGCATTAACTTCCAGGGCAAGGCTCATCTAGTTTTCTTAAGATTTTTTAGGGGAGGATTTCAAGAATCAGGTTGCTCAGGGGATATTACTATTTACAAACTTTTCATATGAGTTATATTGTACTTTAAGTCTACAGTGCTGTTTATCTTATTATGTTTTTAAGGTTTGAACAAGCACCAAGAAAGTCAGACATGTGTCTTTAATATGTATTTAAGCAAGAACCCAGAATTTTCAAGAATAAGACATGACTTTTGGGTTCCTCTTTTTTTTTCCCTCTCTCCAGCTTCAGGCACTTAAAGTGTTTGACTATTCAGGACTTACTAAGTGCCTGTCCTCTGAAAATTAAGCCTTTTTAATAAAGGCCTTAACTTGAGTGTTTTCTGTTAAATCTCCCCAGGTAAGTTACTGACAACTTTTAAGAGTATCAGTTTCACTGCAGGAGATAGGAAATGCAGACTGGCATAAGGGTTTTTGGTTGTTTTTAATTCATTATGACTACTGTGTATGCCCTTGTTTGACTGTTATGTTAATTTCGTGCTAAAGGGTAACTAAGGGTGATGTCAGTCTTAAGTAGTTTTGCTGCAAGTCCAAGTCATTGGTTTCAAATAACCCCAGTACTGAGAATTGACAAACAATACAGGGAAATCCCTTCATGTATTACCCTGCTATTCTCTGGTCAGTGGTCTGTCGGATAACCCAGGAGATAGTTGTGCAGGACGGAGAGACTTGTAGCTGAGAAAAGGTTTGGGCTGTAGAGGGAGTCGATGCGTCTTCCATTCCCAAATGGTTGAGGTATTTGGGAAAAATGTGGTCTACTTAAACAGTTAGATAAGACAGGACTGCATGCAGTCCATTTGTTATTTTAACACTTTTAACTCTTATGGTTATGTTCCTATGGATACATAGTGCACGGAGAGGCAAAGTTTTAGGTCCATAACTCTCAGCTTCTTTAGAGTCATGGCACTGCTTCACCACTCCTTGAATGTAGTGGCATCCCAGTTGAGAACGACTGTTCTAGGTCACTTCATTTATTTACTAATCAGAGGCCTGACAGAAAAGTCTATAACAGGGGTCAGGTCTAGTTGGACTTGCTGAGGAAACATAGTTGGTAAACAGGTGGTGTAGCATGGAGACCCCGTATAAAATTAGGGTGAATGGTGAGATTCACTCTGAGAAATGCACAGTCTGAGCTTGTTACTTGAGAGGATTGGCCATTCAGAAAATGCGGGCCTTGTCATGTGAGACGCTTAGCACATCTTTTATCTGAGGTGTAACAAACATTACCATCCCATATAAAAATTAGTACATGTTCTGTGGAGTCAGATACTTAATGCTTACTGCGATCTCAGCCAACTCTGGCTGGACTTGAAGCTGCAGATGGATGTGCCTCCATCTCCTGTCCCATAACATCAACCCTGGCACCAGGCACCGCAGCTTGCACATGTGCCTGTGAAGACAGGCAGGTCCTGCGCCTGGAGCTCATAACCTCTCCACTGCATATCTTGATACTGCTCAGCCCACGAGCACCTGTCCCTGACATGCCTGAGTGGACTGGGCCTTTGCCACTGGCAGTGGGCAAAGGAAGGCACTCAGAGCTGTGCCCAGGACAGAATGCTGCTGGATCCACAGGATCTCTGCTGCTGGCAGACAAGTAATCCTGGGGCCAGTTCAAGGCTCCAGTGCATTGCCAGGGCTGGGACTAACAATCAGTGACCTGTGTTCATATTATATCTGTGGAGTGGCCTGATGAAAACTGAACAAATATTACTCAATACAATCTGGAGACACTCGTCCTGTGAAAAGTCTTATTTTTGCTATGATATGTTCACACATAGCATGTGTTTTATCACTTGAATGTACATACATTCACATTTTAACTGCTGTTAGGACATCCTAAGCATAAAATGTGACATGGCATTGAACAAGGGTTCAAAGGTAAAGTTGACTTTTAATATTTCCAGAAGTTCTTGATCAGAATGAGCAATAAAGCACCAGTGTCCACAAAAACTCATTGCTGGAAATCTGAGTTATTTTGGAAATTGCTTTTATACAATAATTTTTAGAAAATTTACTGGTCTGAAAACTGATATTAACTGTAAACTCCTATCCATTACTTATACTTTCTACAAACATGTTCTTTACCTGCTTGTAGTTTGGAAAATGTATAGAGAGTATCCACATAGCCTTTGCAAACATGTCTGATACCTTGACTTTATCTAGTAAACAGTTCCGAGGAACAAAAGTTTAGTGTAGACACGCTCTTAAGAAGGTGCGTTCTTGACAAGCATTGTGTAAGCTTTTGGAGAGCTTTTGCCAGAACTGTGTCAGTTGTTGAAAAACAGGAAGTTCACCTTCTGTGACTTTTCAGTTATGACTGTATTTGAAGCACCTTGCTGGGAGAAATGCTAATATCTTCTGAGAGCGTGGGAAAGTGCTGTAGTGCAGTCTCTGATCATGAATTTAAGAGGAAGCTTTTCTAAAGCCTGATGAGTGACTAGTGAGTTGAAGGACACTTTTTTTGCATATCAACCATTGACCTCTTCTGGGTAACTAGCAACAATTTTGGAACATCATCAAAATATTTTTTCCAGCTAACTTTGGGATCAATGGAACTCATCTTTTCTCAGGCTTAGAGATGTGCTTCAGTTTTATAAAAGCCATGTTTGTTTGTAAGACGTGGAGTTCTGAACACTTCCTCTAGCCCGTAATTGTCTTTTTTAAAAATTTGCACTGGAGAGTTTGCCCATTCTGTGTAATAAGTGTTGAATAAATGGCATAAAAATTTGCACAGATTAATCTAGATTTTTCTTTCTTAATTGCGATCTTAGTACCATTTCCAGTAGAACAGCCTTGATGTTATATCTTAAAGAATTTGTACCACATCAAAGGCATGTTCTGTGAAATGGATCTTAAACTGTTACCCTACTCTGAATGTCTTACCTGGAATCAGTTCATGTTTAGGAGACACTTTTCATGTAGATAAAATGGCTGTCTCACATAATGAAAAATGTATCTGTGGTTTCACCCTAACCTATCTTTCCCCTAGCTTTGGGAAAAAGTACTTTTTAAGTTTGGAAGTCAAATTATTTCACTTGCAGAGGAATAATTGTTCTAACATTGTAGTGACAGACAGACAGACTTGTTAAACAGGTGTGTAAAATCTTAATGTGATGTCTAGATATAGAAGTTGCAATGTGGCTGTAATTGGAACCTGACTTTGAATCTGTGAAATATAAATGACTGAATTCAGTTTGGTCTGTGCCCTACAAAGGGATTGTTATAATAGGATAACAGGTACCACATTTCAGCTCTGAAAAGTAGTGGCATAAGTATGTTGCACTGGGTGCCTTTTGTATTCAGATTCATAGACATTAGAGGCTGGAAGGGACCTCTTGAGATCATCAACTCTAGCCCCCCTGCCATAGGCAGGAAGTCTGCTGGGGTCAAATGATCCCAGCAAGATAAACATCCAGATGCCTTTTGAGTGAGTCCAGTGTAGGTGCTTATACCACCTCTGGGGGCAGTCTGTTCCAGACTCTGGACACGTGGACTGTAAAAAAGTTTTTTCTTATACGCTTCATTGATTTTCAAATCCAATTTGCTTGGTTTGCAAGTACATATTTTTTTCTCTGATTACCACCTCTGCAAAAAATCTCAGTTTGAGCTCTGAAGAGTATGCCATATTCTTTCCTTCCCTTGTATATTCATCGGTAATAAAATATGGTGAGCCAGATTACATCTTCATCAGCATTTGAGTAAACCTCCTGACACCCCTGCAAATGATACCCAAGAATTCTGATTGAATAAATTATCTGACTAAACTAGGCAACTCTTAGGATTATAGATGTGCTCTGGAGGGTGGGGGAAGGGGTGGTGCTTTAATGAGCCATGGCTCTTGGAGCATCATGTGTATCAGTGTCCCCACGCTGTAAAACAGTGGCAGGGACACTTTAACTAAAGCTCATTGAACCAACTTTGGTGAAAGCACCCCCGCCTCCATTTTTCAGCATGGGAATGCTGATACTCATCACACTGGAGTAATTCTGGAGCCCATTAATTTCCAGGCTCCTGCGGACTCAATTAATTGAGTCTGCTCCAACACATTGTAATTACAGTGTGTTGGAGCAGCTTCCCTCCATGTGCTTAGGAGCTTAGACTCCAGCAGTGTTTCTCATTGATTCATTTTTTTGTGAAAGGAGCAATCTGGAGCTGTTGCCCCAATAATTCCCCATCCAGACTTCTCATTTATATTAATGAATAGGGTAAGAGGACACAGGCAGACTAAGCTTTCACCAAAGTCTAATACTGAGTGATACACACCTCAGATTAAATCCTGCTCGGTTTTATCACAGATAGCTGGTCAATGAAGTCAGCAGTGAATGCAATAGTAGGACAGAATTGAGATGAATTTCTTCCAAACAGGAAGAAAATATAACTAAGCTCTATCATTGAGAAATCTGAGCTGAGCGTGCAAATCTGTTAAAATACCAGAGACTATTTTTTTTTGTAACTCGGAACTGATGAATTATATTTGACATTACTTAATAAAAAAAATTTCAGAGGTAGCAGAAGCAGCTGATATGAGCAGGGTACAGACATGTGCTTGACAGACCTGCTAGCAATTTGTGTGTTCTGTAGCCGACAGAACAAAAATAAATAAAAGAGGAGATCTTAAATAACCTCCATCAATGATTGTAGCTTTTCAGTTGACAGAGAAACAAAATCATAGAAAAGTTGGGCTGGAAGGGACTTCAGGAGGCCCTCTAGTTCAACCCCCTGCTCAAGGCAGGATTGTTTCTATCTAAACCATCCTAGACTAGTGTTTGGCCAAGCTATTCTTAATAATACACATGAAAGGGTCAGTTTATTTTTAAATCAATCTTAAAGTTCAGCTTTAGGGCCATGCAAAGCAAGGTCATAAAAGAAAAGGTGGGGGGTGGAGGCCAGGGGCAAGGAATAAAGTGACCTATGAGAGAGAAAACATGGGACTCTGTTCCTGGCTTGGCTTGCAGGTTGATCTCGGATAAGTCACTCCACCTTTCTGTACTTCAGTTTCCCTCATCTGAGATCATGGAAATTCCTTTGTAAAGTTCTTTGAAACCTTGGGGTTTGAAGTGCCAAGAGGAAGGCAGAAATTAATTCATCTTCCTCCTCCTCCGTTTCCCAATTTTATATTTTAAATGAGCCTAGTGACTGGATCCCTTTAGTTAATTAGTCATGAAAAATGTGACTCAACAGCATTTAAGTCAACTGAAGTAATTTCCATGAAGTGTGGGTACATGCACTGGACTGCACAGTTGTTACTGCACAGTCATTTAGTACTTGTTTAAGCAATATTACTGTATAGTCCAGATGCTGCACAGGTCTTTTCCCACACTACTACACAGTAGCTCATTGTTACTGTGCAGTAGTGTCAGCATCATGGTTCATGCCCGCTGCTGCTACATCACTGTAACAATGAGCTATGGCGATGTAGCGTCTCATGTAGATAAACCCTGTATTAGGTTTTGGATCACATTCCTAGGATTAAATTCATAGAGTTAGTGGAACTAATCCTGTCAGTACGGTAATCTGTTTTTTACCCTAACAGTATTAATCATGCGACTAATTCTAAATTATAATAGGGTAAAAGAAACATTGATTTCTTTTATGCTGCATGATGCTTAAATGCAAGATGCTGCATTTCCCTGCTCAGTGGCCCCAACCTAGTAGGTATATAAGCTCATACCTAGCTAAGTATTAGTCATTAATGAAACTAATTATCAGATTTATATGTCTTCCTACTCAAAAGAGGTTCAGGGCAGCTTATTATAAAAACAAAATAAATTATAATGGCAGATAAAAGTATTAAATAAAATTATATGCGGTGCAACAAACTCTCTATGCCAGCAGTCTGCAACCTGCAGCCTAATGAACTGGATCCAGACCATGAAGCCACTTGATCCAGCTCACAGATGTGGAGATTTGGTGGGGTGGGAGACTTCTGCAGCAGTTGCTATCTCATGCCACTATGGGGAAAAGCACCAGTTACAGAAACTCTCCCTGTGCTGCTGTTGGGAAAAGCAGTGGTGGCACCTGGGTCCTAGGACCCTCCCACTGATCTGGGACTTGAACAGGGTCACTCTGGTCTGCAACCTACAAAGGCTACTTCATACAAGGTATTCTGAAATGTATTCTTGGTTGTTGGGTTTTCAGTGTTTACTTCAACTCCTCTTGAACCACCTTGTTAGCATGCAATGACCCTGTTGGAATCCACTGTGTCTGCTGCTGACTCAGTGTTGCCAAATTCTCCCCCGTACTCCAGTCACATACAGGGAGATGGAATGTAGAGGCACATACAGGGACATGCAAAGTATTTGCTGAATTGAGGAGGATGGCAGTACTGTAACAGTATATTACTGTTAATGTCTTGAATCACAATGCTTATTCAGATCCACTACAAGATTCCCTTTCTGACCTCAGAATTCAGCATAAGGTTTTCAACTTCAATTTGAACAATGGTTACAATTTTGCTTTCCTTTAGTTTTGAACCCAGCTATTTCTTTAGAATGTATTTTATACCTTTGCACATTTTGATTGGCTAGTCATTGGTCAGACCCAATTTAAATTTTGGTTTAGCTTGTTTTGTAAAGCATTCCAGATAATTTCTTTGAGCTTATTAAAAAACAAACAAAAAAAACCAAACAAACCCTGTATGAGATACTTGAAACTGTTGGGTGCTAGGCAATAAAAAGTGAAGTAAGCTATCTCAGGAACCATCCAGCAATTTATCAATCTAAAATATTTGATTGAACATTTTAACTTTTTTGTGTCTTTCTGGAGCATGCTGTGATGGAATCATTATATAAAACATAAGCCATTCCTATCACTGCCTCTATCATTCATGCCTATAAAATGTTTACCTCTTCTTGTAATTTTTTTTTTATCCACAGAATTAACTATTCAATTAACAGATCTTTGTCTGCTGTAGCTCAGCATAACTCCAAGCTGAAGTCAGGCCAGCTAAAATTCTGGTTCCATCAACATACAAAAGCCATGACTTTTATTAAATATAATTATTTCCTAATGTAGTTTTAACTCTATGACACTTCTAACCTAAGTCTGCATTACATTTAATTGCTTCTGCCACTTACTTGGCCTCTGATAGTCATGTGCCCCTGCTAAGAAAACTCACACCTTCTTGCACCTGATGGTGTGCAGCATTCAGGCCACAAAGTTTACACCATTCTTCGTGTTCCATTTTATATAACTAGATTATCCCAATTTGTGCTTTTAGACTAAAAGGCTTACAATCCATGGAATGTAAATATTGATGAAGATTATATAATGAAGAGGAATTTAAAAAAGACTTTCACATTTCACAAAACTTGAGTTTATAGTTAATTGCAACTAAAAATTCTTTCCCCATACTTATGCAGTCCACTGCAAAAACCACAGATGCTATTAGGCTCGTATTAGCAAAAGCCTAGTGGAAAAGCAAATTGGAAGCAAGAAGAGAATTTAAACATTGGAACGCAGAGGTTTAAAACCTTTCTAAAACGGAAGGAACCATGGAAAATAAATGTTGTTATTCAAACTCACTCCCACATACCAATGACCTCTTTATCTTTATTAAATTTCCCCTATTGAGCAATACAGCTGGCCCCACACATACCATAAGGTTAACATGTTCAGCCATGGAGAATTTCTTATCATCGTTGGCCCTGACAATACTAAGCAGATGATTGGCATCCAAACTGGGAGCAGAACCCCACCATGTTTTGAACCTGCATGCTCTGGCCACCATCCTGAGACACATTTATGTAAAATGTCTATTGCCACATGGTCTTTGATTCTGGTACAGTGTTATTAGAGATAATTATCAGGAGATGGAGAGAAGGGGTCCCTGAAAATAACTATCGTCCCTGTAGCTGCATCATGTAACAAATGACCTAAAGTGACCAGAAGGACAATTGCCCCTGAAGGCTTGTCTACCATCTTTCCAAATTATACAGTTGATCCAATAAAAGATATTACCCAAAACACCTACTTTTCATATATTTCCTGGATTATCATGGCTACAATGTCATTCAAACCTTACTATCAATAACCAGGTTAGTTGAAAAGAGTATATAAACAGCTAAGTTTCTTGGCACCCTGATGTCATGTATTTTTCCCATACGTCTGAAACTGGTATTCATGAGCCTTTCTCTGTAGATGACCAACGGGAGAGTACCCATTGCACTTTATACTACTTCGGTCCTTGTGGTGAGCAAAATATGGGCACATGTATGCCTTTATTGATCTCAGCATAGTTTGGGGACACTGTTTTCAAAAGCCATCTGTTTCATTCAGGTGTGTTAATTATGCTGGTAAATTGTATTTTGCCCACAGGTTATTATTTAGCTCCACCAAACGCTGAATTACCACTTGACTGGTTAACACCAATCTGGCTAGTCAAGGGCCTGGAGTGGTCTATGTTGCCATTTTCCAGTTGGCAACAATAACCTGCTTCTAGATTGGTATAGTTTGCATGTCCTAGCATTTTAAAGTCAGCCCAAACTCTTAAATATGCCCCAAAGTTCCTCACATGGAAATTCAGTGTCAACTGTTGATTGCTATATCAGCTGCACGGCAACATGAGCTCATTGTATTAAGCTTTTTTTGTGCCAAAGGAGCTATGTGGAAATGTGGAATCTACAGCAGCTTGTTTGCCATGTTACAGTATAAGCCACTTCCTATGGTTGTTGAGGCACTGTGAACATGGAATATCTGTTCACTTGCGTATCAGTTCAATCTACACAGCTTAGACTAACCTGTAAGGATTGAATCAGTTCAGCCTTGGGCTTTTTGACTATCTGTACTGAGCCTATAAGTGGTGATAACTAATATACAACTGCAGGCTTATTATCCCCCAGGACATGGGTAATGTAGACTTCAGGTCAGACATAGCCCAATAGGTAAGAGTGATGGCTGCCAAGGTCATTAATGGGAACAGGATTACAAAAGCGGAAATTTCCACTACCGCCAATGACATTAGACTGAATCATCTCAGTAAATGGAAGCTTGTGGGGAAAAAATGCTGGGAACTAAATGACAATATGTGGAGGTTTTGGAACTTGTATGACTGCACTGATATACATAACTAAACAGATACAAAATTGTACTATATCATACTATACTGAAGTTTAAATGCAATAGTCACTAAGTCATTCTTTTTTTCCTTTAAACAAATGAAGTCTAGAAAACAAATATTTAAGTTTTCCCTTCTGTGTGTGCTTCCTTCCCTAACAGCATCTGCTAAAGTAGGTTGTTGCCTATGAAAGCACATGCCTGTTTGAACCAGTTAGTCTCTAAGGTGTTGTCCTGCCCTATCTCCTTCCCTAATAGTGAATGCCTGATGCACTGTATTTCAGAGTTATATCTTTCCATTCACAAAGCATAGTTACATATTTTTAGCCTGGATAGATTTTATTTCAGATCAAGGACAACTACAAGAATGTAAGCACCCTCATGCTGATCTTTTGACAAGGCTAACGCCACTCTGGGTACTAAATTCCTGAAACACAGGAAGCCATGGCAGAACACAGGAAGGCATGACAGTGCATTTCAAAAGAAAGAAAACACTTTTTATTTTAAATCCCGGTTACTATATTTAAAAGAAAACAATGCAGCTAAAGGAAGCAACATGTGTCTTCTGCATAATGGTGCTGGAAAGTAGGTGTATAGCAATGCTGGAAAGTATTACAAATAATGTTGGATGAATAGGAAGAAAGAGTGTTTGAAGAAGATGGATTCCTGAGACAGGATTAACTAGAAAATGACCTGGAGGGCACTTTTAATGATGCCTTAGACATCACTTAATTCTTCTGACATTAAACCTATTTTAGTGTTGGTTACATAGGCATAAATTTCAACTTTTATTTACAGAAAAATAGTGGTTTAAAATGTTTTACCTTTAATAAAAGGCTTTCCTACAATTTAGCTCATAATGGGATCAAACTTTGCATTCTGAGTCTCCTGCCACTGTTTGGTTGTATTTGCACTTCCTGCACTACGGCTGCATTTCAGACAAATGTTCTGATTATCAGAATGGTTCAGTTTTAATGATATTAATTCAGTGGTGACAAAGAGGAGCCATTTGACTCACTGAACTAATGGACTGGCTTAGGAAACCAAGATCTAGGAATCTGGGTCATAAGTTTTGCAAGTATTGCAGTAATCTTGCATGTTTCTCTAGATCATAAAACCTTCAGCAGAGAAGACTATTAGTAGTGTAAAGATAGAATAGTAGAAATGTTGTAGGTATGAGATACACTTGCAAATTAATGCAGGAATGACTGTGTGTAGCTAGCAACTGTACCTAGCTACAAGCAATCAGAATTAGTTTCTCATAATGATTTCTAATTAAATTCCCCAAACTGTAAAAGTGCAATATTTAAGTATTTTTAACTAAATGATAAAAAATAAATCCTTGTTGCAACAGCAAATTTATAGAGAAAATAAGAATTGAGAAAAAAGAAAGAGAAATCAACGTCTTTGGTTGTATGCAAGTTTTAAATTTCACTTACTTCAGTTTCAGGAATGTGTAGTCCTGTCTTCAGTGAAGAGAAGCAGTTTCTCTGACTTGAGAAGGATATTTATAATCAGATCAGTCACAGGCCACTCCCAAGAGATTAGATTGTCCAGTCATAAAGTCTTTTACATCATACATCCAGACACGTCATTTTTCATAGATGAAAAAAAAACAACCCCTGATTGCAGCAACAGATTTATAGAGAAAATAAGAATTGAGAAAAAGAAGTCAACTTCTTTGGTTGTATGTAAGCTTCAAATCTCACTTACTTCAGTTTCAGGAATGTGTAGTCCTGTCTTCCATGAAGAGGAGTAGTTTCTCTGTAAATCTGTTTACGACTTTATGACTGGACAATCTAATCTCTTGGGAGTGACCTGTGATTGATCTGATTATAAATACCCTTCTCAAGTCAGAGAAACTGCTCCTTGTAGATTGAACCAATAAGCAAGTGAACCAACATCCACTTTTGAATCCGGAAATGTAGCCACATGCCTGCAGTGGCTCAGGCCAGGAGCTGGGGGGAGCTAGAGCATGTTTCCCTGCTCAGCTGGAGCAGACCGTTTGAGCCAAGGCTAGCCTACCCATTCTGCAAGGCGGAGTTTATGAGGGAGGTACAAAGCATGCTGGGATGCTGGGGTACTGTGAGTTAACTTGAATCTGGAGGGATACTTGAACTGGGACAGAAGTTTAATAAACTGTTTTAACCTAAATCAGTTAAGCCTGATACTACACCTGTCTATCTTTATCTTAAAGCAGTTTTAGCCATTTTGAAAGTGGTTTATGTGCACTGAACTTCTCTTGCATTGTAGATTCGTACTGGTTTCTGATCACTTGCACTGGTTTATGTGTAATTTCTGTCCCTAGCCTAATTGATAAAACTAATGGCTGGGCTTGATGTATAAATTGTCAGTCCTCTTTTAAGATCACTGGAGATAGCTTAATTTTTACCACCTTGAGGATCTTGTTCTTCTATTAGCCTTAACTTTCTTGTACTCTGAACTTATGGAAACCATCCAGTTTTGCTGTGTCTCAGTTTATTCCATTGTAACTTGACTGTAGTAATGATAACTTATCAAAGAGGAAGTAGTAATGCTTAACTCTAAAAAATGCTTTCAGATCCTTATGGGACTGATGATAAGGTAAGGAGCATCTAGAATACTCCTACTGATATTCTACAGAGCAAATTGGTATTTACCACTCGTGGATTTAAGTTGCTGCTTCTGAATCAAAACAGGCTTGTCTGGTAAGTTCTTCCTTGTTCTCTGGCAACATGATCTTTTAAGGCACAGCCTGGTGTTCTTATCTATATATTTGCTTTTCTCAAGTTGAAAAAGAAGGCCATGTTCCAGCACCATGGTTGTAAACATACTTCTCAAGCTCAGAACTCTTCATCCTTCAGCATTTTAATTCTATCAATTTGAGTAACTGACTACAACTTCCTTGAACTTATTTTAAAGTTGCAGTAACTATCTCAATCCATTTTTGATTCTCTATTCTGGCTGGTAATGCAATTTTTCTAGACATTCTGTGTCCACCTGGTCTCATGTAAATGCTCCCTGGCTGCCTTGAAGTATGTGCCCAGGGTCTGCCACAGAGGCTGCTCCTGCAACCGCTATGTTGGATTGTGTTCTCCCCGAAGGATGCCCTGACACTCACCTGCCATGATTTGGATCTTCCATGCAGTAGTGGGGCTCCTTCTTGTAGTGGTCTGCAGGTCAGGTGTTACTCCCAGCAGGTGTTCTTGAGGCTTTGCCTCCCCTACACCCCAGTCATGCGCCACCCTCTTGGAACAGCCAGTTGGTGGTTAGCCTGATTGCCTTCTGGTGTTGCCTCCTGCACCCTTGTTCTCTTACTTCACTCAGGTGTATTTAGGGCGGTGAGCCATCCCTGATGATGTGCTGGGTCCCCCTCTTTATGCGAAGGTCCTTGAAGTGGTCCAGGCTTGCTATGCCCTTTGAGCATTGCTTATGACCCTTTTTACTTGCCCTAAGGCTTAGAGAAAATTAAGAAAAGAAACAATTAACTGAAACACTTGGGAGGGGCCTTAGCCAGTCCCCACTCACACTGCAGACTTTGTCATCCCCTGATGCCTTCCTCCCTGGCCTAGGTCCCTTGCCATCCAGGGCTGCATCTCCTTTAACTAACTGTCAGAGCCCTCCAAAGTGTCCTTCCCCAGCCTCTCCTCCTTCTGGTCATGCAACTCTTGCTCAGCTTAAGAGATGGCTCCGCAGCCTGTTCCCTGCCATGTCCCCACAATTGTTTCCCCGCTGGCAGCTTTTATCTCTGCTGGGCAGCGTTCCTTGATGACTTCATCCTCCCACTCCAGTCCCCAGCCTCGGATAAAAGGGGCTGATGAACTGCATGCATGTTCTGCCCATCCATGGCTCATCCAGTCTGGCTGTTCCTATAAAAGGTAAGTTTGCCTTGTTCTCAGGGCTTTTCTTTTTCTTGTTACAGCAGCCTGTTTCTGCATCGAGCCCTGCCGTAGGAGGGGTCTCCCTCCCCTTTCCCTTTGTCCCCCGGGGCACATTCATAAACACTGTGAATAAAAAAGACCCCCTTCATGTTCTACACAGACACAGATTTATCTGTGTAGAGCTTGTTTGGAGCACTGTTTAACAGATCCACTTGATGAAACCTGCTATGGTAATAGGTGTAATGGGTGTAACATCAAGAATGTCTGAGAAACTTAAATCAATGTTTGCAAATTTTGTTCAACATTCTTCACAGGTGCAGAATTAACCAGAGCATTTTTCTGCATGATGGAGGTGCTAAATTCAAGGGTTCATAGCATTATGTATCTGACACAAACCTGCTAAGTGCTGTGCACAAAGGGGAAAAGCCAGGCTTACTCTCTAGGCCTGGGCTGTAGGTAATTTGTGTCTTGCACAAACCTCAACCCCAGCCCAAAGCTGGCAGGATTAGAAACTCCCAGGTTTCAACCCTGTTTAAAACCACCAGGCCTAATTCCTGGGGAGCCAACCCAAGGAATCAATGCCTTCCTCCCTGGTATCAATCCCTTGAAACCTCAGAAAAGGAGGAGAGAGGAGTTCCCAGACAGTGCGACAATTCTCCCTCTCTCTCTTCTTTACCTGAGTTTCCCTTGTCACTATCTACAAATTCCTTCTCCCTTGGAGGAGACTTTGCTCTTCAGCAGCCCCTAGCAGCTTCTGCTCCTCTCCAAACCATCCAGGCTCACCTTATATCCCTCCACATGACATCACCCTGGCCTTGACTAGTCAGGGAGGGACACACTCCAGTCTTTCTTTTAACCAATCTGCCTGAAAAGTTTTTGCTCCCTATGGCCAGTCAGGCCAGAGGACTTTATATATTTTTCTCAAATACAAGGCACCAGCTTTCCATATGCAAGCACATGGCCAGAACAACAAGGACCATCTTGCCCACATAAAATAAACACACACACACCCAAAAACCCCCCCACAATACACAATCTAAAGAACATACTTTGCCATACACAACCTAAGTATGTGTGCTTGTTACACCAACGTGTAAGACCTGAGGCCATCCTTCAACCCTGCAGGCTAGAAGAAAAAGTATAGGAATGGGGGTGGATATTTCACATTTATTCTATACAAACAGAGCGTGAATGGCTGAGCTGAGTGGAGGTGGAGATTGCACCCAGAATGACAAAACTCAGTAGTGCCAATTTGTACTAGTACAGGTGTGCAACACTCATGAGAGAGGCTTAAAAATCTCCAGATTCTTTTTCAAAAAGAATAAATTTGGGACACTTCTTTTTGAGTCTTCCTGGCACATTGATTTTATTTTTGCAACAAGCAGGGATAGTGACTTAATCCTTTGTAAGAGGTTTTCATTCAGTGTCCTGATTCCAGCATTTTGGATTCTCAAAAAGTATCCAATTTTTGTGAAAATGTTGTTTAAAACAGAAGGATAAGACTGAGGAGTATTAGGGCTTAGAAGGCAACCAGAGTCGAGAAGGGCAGATGATTACCGTATTTTTCGGACCATAAGACGCACCCAGTTTTTATGGCAGGAGAGACTGTGTGCCGGTGGCCGGCCATTTTTATTGCCGGCTCCCGGCCACCGGCATGGGCGCCGGCTTCCGGTGTAAACAAGCGGCAGATGTCCCGCTCGGGCTCTGCCGCCTCCGCGGGCAAGCTCCGCCCCGTCTCCCCGGGACACACACCTTCGGACCATAAGACGCACCCTCGTTTTCCCCCCACTTTTGGGGGGGAAAAAGTGCGTCTTATGGTCCGAAAAATACAGTATCTACTTTTTTTTTTCTCCTTGCAGTTGTCAATACCCAAAATAACCTCTAATGTTCATCAAACCAAAACACAAAGGTGTCAAGAGACTCATTCCACCATCTGTCTGCTGACCCCCTCATGCAATGTTAGCTTTGGTGTGAAAGATGTTTTAAACAAAACAAACTGGTTAAAATAAAGAAGGGGGTAGTTCAGACAAAAATGAGTCACCTGAAACATGCATGTTTAGAGCAGGATACTGGAAATCACAGCTTTGGGGGACTGGGTTGTGGCTTGTGTGATAAGTGTAACCCGGGTACACCGAAGAGTGTGTCCTATTCTCAGTAGGATGAGATGGGTAGACAGGAGGGGGTGCTGTGAAAGGGATGCCAGAATTTCGAGCCTCTTTCCTTTATAGAGTTAGCTCAAGCCCAAAGTTTCTAACTATATACAATTTATTGAATTATAATATACATAAAACTAAATACCATATGCATATATTTACACAGTGAACACTAACCAATAACCAAGGTCAAACCCTAAATAACACTATTTACAACGCCACAACACAACATTTCAATTGCAAAATATAAGGCGCAAACATGAACAATCTTAATAACATCTATTCCTTAATATAGTCCCTGATCCAGGGCAAGAGATAGTCCTTCTTCCAATGGGGTCCTTTGAGGGGTGTCCAGAAAGTACCTGGGGCCCCTGCCCTTAGGGCCTTGATTAGGCAGGGGGCTGCTCACCCAGCCCCTTCTTTGGGTTTGCCTGCCCCAAATGTCTTTCCCCTGTAGGACCCAAGGGCCCAATCACTTACGTTCCCTCAGGTGGCGGAGGTCAGGGTGCAGCTTGATCGGGTTTTCTCTGCTGGAGCACCTCTCCAGGCCTCTCCCATGCCACTGGGCTCCTCCCCACCCTGTGCCCCGCTCTGGGCACCAAGGGCTCTGCTGCTCTCAGCTGCGGCGCCTCCACTGCTGGCTTCTGGGGGCTGGGCCACACGCTGCAGCAGTACTACTTCCCCGTGCCCTGGCTTCAGCACTGAGGGCTCTTTTAGCACAGGCCTTGACAACTGTGGAGAAGGGCAGATGATTATCCAAATACCTGTGGTGTGTACTCTGTCCAAGTTTGTGGATGATACTAAATTGTGGTGTGAAGTGCACACCCCAGAGGGTAGGGAATGACTGCAGGCAGACATGGACAAGTTGGAAGAGTAGGCTGAACACAACAGGATCCAGTTCAACATAGACAAATGCAGAGTGCTGCAACCAGGGTGTAAAAATATTCAGCACACCTACTGGCTGGGAAGTGATCCTCTCAGCAGCAAAGAAGCTGAAAGGGATCTTGGACTCATAGTGGACTCCAAGATGAGCATGAGTCATCAGTGTGACGAAATCATCAGCAAAGCTAACCATACTTTATCATACATTAACAGATGCATGACGAATAGGTCCAAGGAGATGATACTTCCCCTTAATGCGGCATTGGTCAGACCGCAGTTGGAGTACTGCGTCCAGTTTTAGGTGCTGTACTTCAAGAAGGATATTGATAGAGTCGAGAGGGTCCAGAGGAGGGCCACTTGTATGGTTAGGGGCTTACAGGACAAGCCCTATGAGGAGAGACTGTGGGACCTGGACTTCTTCAGCCTCCACAAGAGAAGGCTGAGAGGTGATTTTTTGACCACATATAAATTCATTAAGGGAACGCAGCAAGGGATCGGAGATGCTCTGTTCACCAGGGCACTTCTTGGGGTAACAAGGAACAATGATCACAAACTGACAGCAGATTTAGGCTAGATATCAGGAAGAACTTCTTCATGTTAAGAGTGGCCACAATTTGGAATGGGCTTCCAAGGGAGGTGGTACTCTCCCCTACCTTGGGGGTCTTTAAGAAAAGGCTGGATAGGCAACTGGCTGGGGTCATCTGACCCCAGCACTCTTTCCTGCCCAGGCAGGGGGGTCAGACTCAATGATCTGATGAGGTCCCTTCTGACCGTAGCATCTATGAATCTATAAACCCCCTGCCTGAAGCAAGATCAGCCCTATCCAAACCATCCTATACAATCCATAATCCATAATCTGGGAGCTGGAGCCACAGCCACTGCTTCACCTCCTGCTTGTACTAGAAATCCAAGATAAGGGGCTTCTTTCTCTTTGCTAAATGGGAGGGGAACACATCATAGATTTGAGTAAATATGGTAAATATCTGCTTCCCATAAGATCCATGAATTCATGCAAAAAGGGTTGAGGATCTTAACCATGTGAATTAATTAAAAACAAAAACCAAACAATCTGCAAAGTTTAAATAAATAGGAATACAATTAACAAAGCTACATATAGATGATGCACATGTTAACTGTTTTTATTTTCTCTCTCTCCTTACAGTGTGGCAAGTTCATCTAAAAGGCAAAATTCAGGCCAAAATTTAACGAACATTTTTCTTTCCACATGGAAGTTTTGGTTGTTTAAGTCGTAGTAGTACCTTTCATCTTTTTGTGAACGCTTAACCCCCACTTTGCTTTTCAAAGCCCAAAAATGAGTTTGTATTCCATGAAAGTACTAAGTTAACAGTTCTCAGCTCTACCTAAGAAAATATTTATTTCTCCTGCAGTGCAGCAATTTTTAAGTAAAGTTTGTCTTCTTCTAACTTTGTTTTAAATTTTTCTTTACACGTTTGGATAAAAGGTTAAAATAATTGTTATGTTTGAGATGAAAGAATATAATAATTGGTGCCATAGTTTTTGAATGTGCTTTGTTTTATACACGTTGTTTTATGTGGCATGTATTTGTGTGTGTCATGTTATGCATGTTTTGCTTGTTGCAGAAAACATTACTTTTTATGTGCATAATTATTGCTAAACAAAGTGGTGCCACATTATTTTTTGTTTGTTTTTTTATAGTGTGCTCAATAATGCAGTGTTGTTGATTACTGCAGATTCATTTTTTTCCTTTTCAGATTTGCAAAGGTCTTTTCAAAGATATACATACAGGTTTATGTTTTTGCTGCCTTAAAAGTAGTTATTGGTTCTTAGCAATTCTTGTTGGTGACTTCATTATATGTCCATGTTTACATTTTGAATTAGTTACTACTGTATTCTATACAACTTCTTTTCCTTTTACTTCTTTGTCCTTTAAAGGCAGCACTTGTTTACAAAAGAAAAAAAGCATTTGTTGGTTTTAGCAAAATAAGAAAACTGAGGCACAATGTTTGCTAAATTAAACTAACTCAAATTATATTTACTAACTTAGGTGAACAATGTTTGCAAACAGTGCTTCTCAGTAGGAAAATGCTTTGTAAGATGTAAACAGCAAGAGGCTGAGACAAGACTATGTTGAATTCCCATTTCTCTCTCCCAGCACATGCCACAAACTAATCACTCTTGGTAGCCTAATAAAGAAACATACTTGCTTTCAAACTAAGCCTCACCCTGTGGTCATTGCAGCAGAGACTGAGCAGAGGGCTTGGAGTAGAGGTCCAACACCTTTGGATAAAGCAGAGTTCAATCCCCCACATAAATATCCATCGGGTGTTTTGTCTAGTCAGGCACAGGGAAGTGCTGAGCCTGCTGGCCCAAGTTTTCAGGGACACGTTTCTTCAATACAAATATTGTGTTAACTTAATCCAAGATGATTTCAAATTTAAGATGACCCCTCAGTGATTAGATTCTATACATGGAAAATTATAAATATAAATTTATTATATTTATTGGGGAGGGGGGAGGTCATGTTAAATTCATCCCTCACACTGTTGTGGTGGGAAAACAAGAGATAGGAGAATAAGGGACCAAATCCCCCACTTGGACCTCCATGCCTGTGTTGCTCCCCCCCGCCTCTTGCTCTTCCCCATGCCTTTGCCTGTCCCCCAGCCCCAATGCCACCCCTGCTGCCTGCTTCTCTTGCTGCTTACCTTCTATGGCAGCTATGGGCAGTCAGCAGTGGCAGTGGGAAAGTAAATTGTGTAGTCTCCCTTGCACTCCTTCCCAAACCACATACTGCAGTTCTCTCCCATGCACCCCCTGCCACTGCCACACTGTGTCTTTCATATTCCCCCTGCTGTGCACTTCTTCCCCCACCAAACCAGTCATTCAAGCCTGGGGCAGGCACCAGCTCAGTTCAGGCTTCAGCCCAGGGGCCATGAACAAAGCCAGAGCTGAGCCACTACCTGCTCCAGACTGGCACTCAAAATCTAAGAAGAGTCTTTTCTTTCTCCATGTTGGTTGGGGGTGGGAGGAGGGAGCAATCTCCTCTTGAATTCAGGTAAATACAGTATGTGCCACTTGATGTCTAAGTTATATTAATGGTGTCTGTTTACAATTTGAGATTCACTCAAAATAGAAGCCACTGCCCAAAGCACTTAACTGCATGGGATGGCCTGACAGAACTAATTTAAGGAAAAGAAAGGAGGAAAAAACCAGAGAGAGGTGATGGTTCATATATATGTTTTTAAGGTCTAGCTGCTGTCATAACCATAAAGGACTAGAATCAGTTACTTCTTGCTATTAAGTTAGGATTTCAATTACTTCATGCTATTGTTGGAAAAGACCACAACAGTTCTGTTGTCCCATAGTTTAAAGACTTTTTACTTCATAAATTGGTTGGTAATATTTCACTCATCCAGATCAAAGGGGCTACATACCAGCCTCCTGGGTTACTTGTGTGGCAGACTTACCAATTCAGCCTGGCACATCCTGGGCTCAGAAAATCTTTATTTTGATTGATGGAGCCCATCCACCACTCAGTTAAGGGCTGGGCAGGGCCAGCGCTGCCCTCCCTGGAAGTGTGGGAGGGGCAGGCTGAGGAGCCTCTTGGACCTGAGTGAAGCCTGCATTTTGCAGATCCAGCAAGACTTCAGGGACAGAGCCTCCAAAGCGAATAAAAGGAGTCATGTGCCCAACATACAGAAGACGTGTCAGAGGACGATGAAGTAAGAAGGTGTTAAGAAGATCTGGGTAAGAGCTGCCCAGAAAGCAAAGCAGCACCCAGAAGAGGCCTCCGCCCACCAGAAATGGTGCCTCAGCCCCACTGGTGCATGGAGCGGTGCACGGGGCTCAGACCTTGGGGCTGCTTGAAGCAGTCCAGGTCTGCATTCCCTGGCAGGGGGCCATGGAGCAGTGCATGAATTGGTGCACTGAGCCCAGACTCTGGGAACTGCTCGAGGCGGCTCGGGTCTGCAACCCCAGCAGGTGGCCAAGAGTGCAATGCAGAGGTCACTGCACAGAGGGCCAAAGAACTAACCAGGACTCTGGTAGCTGTTTCAAGGTGGCTTGGGTCCCCAGGCTGCCTATGCAGCAGCACCCTCCAGCAGGTCCAGGAGTTGATCAAGTTCCCAGGTCACATGAGGCAGCCCAGGCCTCCAACCCCTGCACAGGTGCCAGGTGGGGGGCGTGATCCCTACTGTCTCCTGCTGCCCCGTGCTGTGCAGGGGGGCTCTGCCATGAGCACCCAGAGGCCCCAGTCACTACTCCTGTAGCTGGTGAGTGTGGAGCTTTTTTTTTAAAAGTGTCATAGGCTGGGGCTGGGTGGGGGATGGGGCTAGGCAGCGCAGCCATGGGGGCTTGTCCCATGGCTCCTCCGACTGTGCCTGCCTCTGCCTCTGCCTCAAGAGGGGGAGCTGCAGGGTTTATGTCCTGCTGCCACTTGCTTAGCCAGCATAGGGTGGCAGGTGTGATGCAGGCGCAGCTCACTCTGGGTGGTGGCAGGGCACAGCCCCCACTCCCAGTGTTGCTATGCCTGCTTCAGTACTCGGAGTGGGGGCTCTGCCCTGCTGCCACTTGCCAGCCAGTACGGGGTGTGGGATGTGGGCATGGCAGCACTGGGAGTGGGGGCTATGTTCTGCTGCCACTTGCTCTCTTCCGCCTGAAGTGAGCTGTGTCTGCATCCCACCACCCCAACCCCAGCTTGGCAAGCAGCAGCAAGGCAGAGCTCCCGCTCCCAGCGCTACTGCGCCTTCATCCCACGCCCCCCCCAGCCCAGCTTGGCAACTTGTCCCAGCCCAAGCCCTAAACCCTCCACTTTGAAACCCAGGGGAAACGCGCCATCCTTTACTTCCCCTGTGCAAGATGAAGTTTCTTTTCTACCTTGCAAAACTTTTTCTTTTCTACCTGGGAGAACTTTGAACTCTCCTCTGCCTGAAGAAGGGTGTTGGACCTGAAGGCTTGCAACAAAAGATTTTTTTTTTTTTTGCTACTATGTAGTTGGTCTAAAAGAAGATATCACCTCTAGCACAAGAATGTTGTCTGCTTCTGCACATGGATACAGTTCTATTCTGACACTTAACTATAGAATCATGCAATATTTATATTACTAGTGTATTTAGAAGTGTTTTGTGTGTCAGTGAAATTGGTCATGATTGAATGTGTCCTTGGCTAAATGGGTGAGGCAAAAGGAAGTAAGGATAGGAGTGCTGGCAGCAGGGGAACAAATGAGGCAAATCCCAGTACTGAATCAGTTCAAGCTGCATGCCTGTTAAGTTTCACAGATTTCCCTTCCCCTTGCAAGAAAAAACACACAGCTTGGTCTGATTTTGGTTTGATTCAAAGGCCTTAACAGACAAAGCACTTGAAACTGTATAAAGTAATAGGCCTCATTTGGAGAAGGGTACAGGCCTCCTGGGAACTGACAAGCATGAGACTGTGACCCATGGAAACAGACCATATGTGAGGACATGAAATATTTTAGACCTGCTGGGGCTTCCATGGGGAAGCTGGATAACCACTTGCTAAATGAGGGCTATCCAGAAGATTTTTGTTGTTTGCAAGGTGAGCTTTCCTGGAAATGCTTTAGTTTGCTTCATGAAAGCTGGTGGCCACAGAATAATTCTTGTCCTTCCTGTAGAGAGGACAGAAATGCTGGTGCTGAATTGAAGTCAGACCTGCCAAGTTAATCATAGTATACACATAGAAACCTTAACCTTGACGTTGAGACCTTGATGTAGAGTCAGTCTCCACTTTTCCTTTTCCATAGATTCAAAAGGAAACAATAGCCTGGTCAGTTTCCTCCTTCCTTATAGCACCAGGAAGGGTGATTATATAGCAAGCAAACTGCTATATTCTGGTACTAGTGATAGCAACCATTTCTTAGCTTGATGCCCAAACATATTGTATCCAAAGAGCCATGGCAAAGCCACAATCAATGAAATCTTTTTCATGCACTCAATACAGAAAAACAAAATAGTCCTACCTTCTCTGAATGCAACATATTGTTTCCTGGATGATTCAGAGTTGTTCCCAAACGCAGAGGGTCATCTAAGTCATATAGAAGAAGCATGACCAAGAATTTATCATCAAAAAAATGAAATTGTCCATAGTTGAAGGGAGTCACTTTTACGTTTTAAAAAAAGACAATCCCAAATAAAATCACTTTGTCAGAAATGTACTGTGTTCCTGCTACTTCTTCCTACTTTGACTTCAAAGTAAAATCACACTTCAACTTGGTTATTTCCATATGAAGATTGGAAGTCGCTTTGTTCTTCTTTTTTCAGCATCAAAAACAAATATGCTTATGAGCAAACTCATGTCATCTGTTTCCAAACAGAAGTCATGAAAGCATACTTGAAATTTTTTTCCAACCACATATTCATATATCAACTGGATTCTGTCTCATCTCACTATTGCCTTTCTTGGAAACATTTGAAAAGATCAAGATTCTGGTGGGGAAATCACTTTAATTCAGTTCTGAATGTTTCATCATCACTAGAAAATGCTTCATCATTATTTCTACCCTGCAATTTCCCTTTCAGATAGGCACTATCAAAAAGTATCTGTTCCTCTAATTAATATTTTTCTTTTATCTTTTTTCTAAGCTATATATACGTAATGTAATTAAAAAAACATGAAAAAGCCTTCTGACTTTGACAATCAGGTCACTTTACAATGTATTAACAGTTCAGCCTTAGTGAACATTCACTTAATCACTGATGTTGCAAAACTCCATGTTTCTAGGCTGTTGTCTGTATTTTGACACAGTTGATTGCTGGAAAAGCCCAAGTACTACTGTACTCTTGATGGTAAAAGGAAATAATATTTAAACAGCAATCCACTGAGGATATTTTTCCATAACAATGCACATCCATACTTCTATCTAGGGTCCCAGATTAGAAAAACCTCCAAAAATTAAATCAGTTCAGTGTAGCACATTCAACAGAACTTTTACATTCTTCAAATAAATCTACATTTTGCTGTTCAGTGACACAATTTTAGGTCAGAAGTATTTGCCTGACACAGAAATCTTAGGATTGTATCCTGTCAAAATACTCTACCATTGTGCAGACATCCATACTAAGTTTCTAACATAGATGTGTGTATGTGGGCTGGTACCTTGGATATTGATGAAAAATATTTGATTTGTTCAGATAAACTGTGGCTACAATTCTGACCACTATATTACAAGTGAACATAATTTCCATGATCTGCTGCTGTGCTGAGGTCATAGGAAACTCTTTTGCAGCAGTCCTAATCCTTTCACAGTCTCTTCCAATTTCTTAGCCCAAAATAATGACATTTCCTAAACAAAGATTAACCATATTAGTTCCTCATTTTTCCTCACAAAAAATTGTTTCTGAATTTGAAGTAAATTCTTCCTTTTAGTTTTCTTGTGGAGCTCTAAACCAAATCAAATGCACACGGGGGACATGGACTTCTGTCATATATGTTCATTAACTTGTTTCGACTTTCTTCTCCCTGTTGTGTCCCACCAGGCAAGATGATACAACTCCATTTCCTTTAATCACTAGATATACAGTGTTTAGAAATGCAACTCCTTTCCACAGACTGTAGCTTGGGTAATAGAAAAAATATAGGAATATGTGTCCTATATTTTGTACATGGTACTTCACATGGTTCTGATTTTTCCTGTGAATGGCTGGCTCATAGATGAGTGGGTTGATAGCAACTCAAGAAACAAGGAGTCACCCTGGGGCAAGAGGAGTGAACACAATCCAGGCACAGGCCAGGCCAGGAAGCCAGACACCAGGTTTGGTTATTTACACTTTTGAGACATACTTCTGTGTTGCTCTCACACACTTAGAGATGCCCTTGAACTGCCAAACCCCTCTCTGTTGTCTGCTGCTTGACTTCTGAGAACAAGCTGCTCCATAGGTTACCTCCCTGACCAATGGTGCCCAGGTCTTGTGCCTAGCTCCTCAGGTTAGAAAGCTCACTTAATTTCTCCACTGTGAGAAATGTCCTTCCCTAAGTAGCTTGAATAGCCAGCTGTTGTTCTTACTACAGGCCTCTCCTTTTAAAATGTAAACTTATAATGGTTTGGAAGGGCCTGGCTTACTAGCCTCAGACCATGTCCACAAGGGTGTAGCTGATTTGCGACAAAACATACTCATATCAGATGATAATTCTCAGTGGGTGTGTCTACACGTGTGCTTTACTGAGGAGTAGACTAATTTGCTCTTCAGTAAAGCATCACTATCTACATGTGCACTGCTATTACGCCAGAGCAGACTAATGTACTCTGGCATTGGATAGTCCCATCAGACCCAAGTATTATCCAACAGCAGAATGTATTAATGCAATTAAATGCATGTGTAGATGATGATATGTATGCAAATTGCACCTGGTCCGCCAAGCCAGGAGGGGGCCAGATGCCTGCCCTCTGCCAAGCCACATGGGTGCACAACTTCAGGAGCCTTGTGACCTGGGCAGCTTTTCTGCTGCCTAATGCTGCCACCTGCAGCAAGAGGCTGAGGGAAGGTGACTCTGTTCCCCTAGAGAAGATGGAGATTGGCCATAGTTTGCCCCTAAATGATATAGTGCAAATATGTCATTTCAATGCATTATGATATATTGAAAAGTGACACTGGGTTTAAGAAGACTATGAACAAATAAGGCTCTAGAGAGAAGTAAGCAATATTTTATCAGTGAAAGGCTATTTGTGGGCTATAAGGTTTTAAAATGAGGTAGGATTTTATTATGAACTATCACGCACAATAATCATTGTTAGCATTCAGAAGTATACAAATTGACCCATTACTTTATAAACTAGGATATAACAAACACCTACTTTCTTTTTCCAAAGAAGCAAAGTATGAAAAATGTGGTATTAATCATGTGAGCACTTTGACAAAGTTTGTTTCACATCAGTTTTTGTGCTATATAGACTATTTTAATCATGAGCAGTCACGAAAGAATGTGCGCCACACCCCTTTCAAACCAGTGGTCTGTTAGAGTGAGTGAATATTGACCTATCTCATGACTGGTTGCAAACATTTAGCTGAATATCAGTGCAGCAGATGACACACTTGTTCCATTGCTGAAGCTATCTTTGACCTTGATTTAATCAATGAGAACTAATTGAATGTAATGGGTAGAGTGCCCCAAATATTTTGTATTAAACAAGGTCTCCAAAAAAGGGCTCTTTTGTCTGAACCCTAAAAGAGGTGGAACTCATACTTCTCTAACTGGTAAAAGGCAGGAGCAGTTCACTGGCACTCCCCTGGGAGTCTGCTCTCAGTGCTGTTTGTGTGTTTTATCTAATAACTTTTTTTTAATGGAATAGGCACAAGCAACTGTGGGACAAGGAACTAAACTCAAGATTCTGTCTTTCCATTACTCCACCACCAATGCAGAGTGAGCCAGTCACTTGTATCTAAAGAAATCACTTAGTGCTTAAGTTCAAGACGAAATACAAAATTCTAAAACTCTTGGTTCAGAAGTGAAACCTTTTATTAGACCAACTAAAAACAGCAAAAACATTTCTTTCTTTGAAAGCTTTCAGGCACACGTGCCCTTCTTCAAACTGAGGAGAAATCAAAGATTGTAAAAATCCTTTTTGGTAGAGAATAAACTTCATTTTGCACAGGGGAAGCTGAGGCTAGATGCATGTTCCCCTGGGTCCTTGAGAGTCTCTCTGTGTGAGTTGCTCTTTGATGTGCAGATAAGGCTGATTTTTCCTGGAGGTGTCAGCTGTCAGAAGCAGGCAGAGAGGTACAGAAATCTTTCTTTCTTATTTAGCAATATATCATTCCAAAGTTCAAGACAGAGTTTTGGGCTGTGATTCCCAATCTCGTCCAGGCACTTAAGTTTGGAAGAAGGGCAAGACTTACCTAATTCAGTGAAGTGGGCAAAATTCAGGTCTTGATCCAGGGGGTATCACACATCCTCAGCTCTTGTAGAAGTCAATGAAAGCACCTAGTCCAGATGTGGCCAAACAGAGCCTCCCAAACTGCATGCGGCTTGTCAGCATGGTACTTGCAGCTCTCCTACTTCTCCCGGGACCATCAGCTCAGGAGTCGGGCTGCTGGGGTAGGGGCTGCAGCTGCATTGCATACACCATGGCATGCTCCCTGTGGGGAAAGCTGGAGTGGATCGATGCTGTGGTGATGGTGGTATGAGGTTGCGGGGTGGTCACCTCCACTTTAGGTTGCTCAGCACCCCCTTCCCCTGCCGCTCTCCAGATCTTGAACTTCCGTGGAGGATCGGATGTTGCTCCCAGGGTGAGTAACTCTGGCCACCCTTGACCTAGTACTTTGTAGAACTAGGTCCTTAAAAAGATTCCTCATTCTGTTTGACTATGAAGCATCTGCAAATTACTCATCCTAGCTTAGTTCAATCTGTTACCCATCATTTTGACTAATCAGGCAAAAAGAAATACTTCTCCTAAAGTGGCACCATCACAAGAGCCAAACGGATGATAATTTTTTTCATTGAAACTGGGTGTGTCTACACATACAATCAATGCTATATGGGTTTACTGGACAGTAATCTACTGCACAGTAAACCAGATCTGGGCAAGTGTCTACATGTAGCCATTTGGGAGCAGATTTGCTTCTTATGGCAGTAGCCTGCTCCAGGCCTCTTCTGGCCCTGCTCTGCCGCCCCTGCAGCAGCCTGGCACAGCTGGAGGCTCCGGCCACAGCTGCCCGGGTGCCAGGGACACTCTTTAAAAGGCAGCCCTGTGTGGTGCTCCCTGGCCTTCTGTGATTATGGCCTGAAGCAGTCTGCAGCGTACTGCCACAGCCCTCTACAATTCTGTTGGCAGAGCCTGTGCCCACTGTGTGATGGCTGCTCTATGCTCAGGCCCCAGGAACAATGACCTGTACCCCATGCTTCTGCCTGCCACCCTGCTTGCTATACTTTACCACCACAGTGATTGCCATCTAGCCCTGGTCTGTCATGCTACAGGCTGTGGTTGACCACCATGGTACCTTCACCAATGTAAGTACCAGCTGGCCTGGCAGCACTCACAATGCCCATGTCTTCTGCAACTCTGGCCTATCAGCCTTGGTGGAGAATAGGCACTTCATGCCAGGGGTGCCAGACTTCTAGCTGGGTAATCCCACCCCGCCTCCTCATCAGGGACCCCACCTACCCATTCCTCTCCTGGCTCATGTGGCCCTACATCAGCCAACTAGAGCCCCACCAGGCACTTTTCAAAAGGTGCCTGAGCCAGATGGCACACTTTTGGACTGTGTCTTCAACCACTGGAAGGAAGACTGATGCACCTTCACCACCCACCTCCGGGTCATGAGGGCCAACATCCTCCTAGGTCAACATCACAGCCTGTGCACTGCATAACATCTGCAAGGCCCAGGGGGAGTTGTTCTATGAGGCACGGGTGGAGTAGGCCCAGCAGGAGGAGGACTCCTGGCAAAGGAAGCACCAACTATGGTAGCAGCAACAGCAACAGGCCCCCCACCACTGAGGCCCTAGGGAAGTCACACACCCAGCAGCAGGAACCAGGGCACTGGGTGCAAGAGGCACTGGCAGAGCACCTGCTGTTGCACTCCCCACTGTAGGCCACCTGGACAGCTGGCCATGAATGCCAGCCCTACTGCATACCCTCAGCACCATACTCACTGCAGACAGTTTTCTGCAGAGAACTTTGTTCCCCTCCACAAACAGAACCCATCCCCCTGCTTCCAAACAACATAGCCCACCTCTCTTCCCTCTGGAACAACAGAGCCTCTCCCACCTTCCCTTCTGAACCACAGATCCCCACCACTAACCACCCCACCTGCCACCAACAAAGCAGCCTTTTCCCAATGTAAATTATGTGGGCCTGAGGTTCATGGCTGGCTGTCCAGGTGGCCTACAGTGGGTCATGCAGCAACCAAAATAAGGCAGGTTGTATAAACAAGCTAGAATTATGGATGGTCAAGAATATTTTCAAGGGCGAGGTTTTCAAGAACTGTGGAGGCTGGCCAATTCTTAGACAGGCCCAGTACTGTTTCATTCAGACAAGAAAGCAAAAATAAAATTGGCTTAGTTGACTAATAGAGAAATCTTTTTGCTCAGCCTTTTATGGTCTGAGGAAAAACATTTGCAGTCCACAAAGAAAAGACTCTGAAATGAAACATGGAAAATCCTCAAACAATTGCAACTCATACTAGAAGAATATCCAGTTCTTAAAAGGACCTTTCCAGAACCACCCATCTTAGCCTTTAAACAAGCACTGAACCTCACCAACCTCATCACCAGAAGCAAACTTCCTATTGCCCAAAGCACACCAAATGGATCCAGTCCATGCCAGGACAAAAAAATGTAAAACCTGCCAACACATCTCCACCGCTCCCACAATAACTACATCCAGCAAGAGAACCATCACCATTCCTGGATTTTATACCTTCAAAAATATAATATATCCCATCCAGTGCATCAATGTGTTGATGGAAAATATGTAGCAGAAACCAAACAACTGTGTACCAGAATGAACACGCAGAGAAATACCCAAATACCTGTGGATGCACACTTCTCACAAGATAAACCATTTTCTTTCCAATCTCTCAGTTCTAATCCTCAAAGGGAATTTACAAAACACCTTTCATAGACTTGCCTATGAACTTCATTTCATAAGTCTATTGCATATAAAAAAATCATGGACTAATATATAGACATTGTATTTATGGCACATTATAATCTGCCTGCCATCTGAGAATCCCAGGTAACCTTATCTGTGTTTTACCAGCTACATTCTGTCACCACTTCAACATTCCCTCTTCTCCCCCACCCCCCACTTGTCTCATACCTATTACCTCCCATTCCCTCTGAACCTCCCTGCCATGCATTTTCATTTTCATAAACCTGCGTTTTGCATATTGGCTCTTGTTCTACCTTGTTACCAGATTTTCCCACTACTTTGGGGTGTGCTCATTTATTAGGGCTAGGGTCTTGGTAATTCTATTAATGTGCTGCTTGTGTTACTGGTGTTTCTATACGGAGCTGTATCTCTCCCGCTGCAAGCCCTCACCCCCAGTGGGGCTATCTTGCAGGACTCAGTTCATTGGGGCTGGGTTCCTTCAGGCCCCAAATCAGTCATATACACAAACACACACAGTTTAACAGGACACACCTGACCTGGCCGGGTTGATCAGCATGGACAGGCTGACACCCTCATATGCCAAGAATCAGTTCATCAGAGCAACAATAACTACAGTCAGACACAAGCACACAGTTAAACAGAATACCACTGAATCTGGCTGGGTGTCCAGATGACACCCTCATGGGCCAGCATTCAGTTCATTAGGGCACGTCTGAGCCAAACTGGGTCAATCAGCCTGTACAACCTGATCCCCTTATGTGTTTCAAACTCAGTACGTCCCAATCTTTTAGCCTCTTGATGAGTAGACCCCACAGTATTTTGGGGCTACACAGGGATCTTTAGCTTAGGTAAAAGGAGTGTTGCTGCAGAGCAAGTGGGGAAAAGAGAAGTAAAGAAGGAAAAATATACCCAATTACCACCAGCTTGACTATAAAAGTTATTTATTGCTAAGTAGATGAAATATATAATGACACTAGTAGTAATAGACATGCAAAGGAAAAACAAACACAAACAGTGACAGTATACCCTGGTTTCACTAAGTATTTGGGGAAACTTAGCTCAAGCTTAAC
>NW_017728948.1:70541858-70550107 GCF_001723895.1 Crocodylus porosus | reverse complement strand
GCTTCAGGCTTTCCGTTCTCCATCTCTCATGTAAATGAATGGTCATCTGTTCCCATCTCAGATGCAAATGAGACCTAGGGCAGTTGTTTCACTTTTGTCACCCTTATCTGGAGGGTTTTAGGTGTGTCTCTCACTGCATCTTAATCAGTTTCTGTTTAGGTGCGGGGGGTACGATTCTTTGTGAGTCAGACAGTCTGCATCCTGTGTCAGTGTTCCCCAAGAACATGGAGCTGACAGGTAACAACCTAGGAGAGCAAACACAACACCAGACTCTTCCCTATGCCTGAAGAAGGGGTTTTGTGCCTGAAAGCTTGCAAAGAACAATTTTTCCAACTATTGAGTTGGTCTAATAAAAGATATCACATCTACCCAAAGAACACTGTCTGGCTCTGAAATGAGTAATTCAGAATTTTAGTCCCAAGACTTTCTAGGTAGGCAAAATCTTAATTGAGATAAGAAGTATGTGGGACTTTTTGTGTATAATCTCTGTCTTGTTTTAGATTTCCAGCATATGATTTGTATTTATCATTTCTTTTAACAATAGAAACATTGTTGGCTGTTGAAATACAGAGCAAAACAAATCCATAGAATTATATTCATTCTGATTTGCAAGCAAACTGTTTGTCACCTGGAGTTTAGCTTCTCAATTGACAATGATTTCAAGATGTTTTTGGTGCCGTGTTGCATTGTTTCCTGCTTCCTTGCCTTTCTGCTCATAGTAGTTCCTGATGTTCCTCTAAAACATATATGCCTAATCTCTTCCTAGCCACATTGAGTACAATCTCCTTTACATAGAAAGGATCTTTATTCTTAGCAATTTACTAACAATATACTGATTTCTAAGAGACTCAAGGAAGTCTGCTATTTCCTTGTTCAAGATATATAGGCATGGACCTGCACGTAGATTACCACCAGTAGTACTGATTGCACAGTGTTTGATCTATTAAATGGGAAGTTTGTGAGGTGCACACCCATCTCTATTTCTAGTGAAATAAAAATATTATGTTTGCAGTTATGTGGAGAATTACTCAGAATCATATTTGTCCAACAACCCTTCCCTGGCCTACACTCATTTCTGAATTCTGCTGATGGCATTGTGTGCCAAGTGTGGTGGGCATACCGGCCATGGCGCGGCTCGCACATAGCTTGCCAGCTTGAGCAGGACACTGAGCCACTGGTGGAATTTCTTCCACCAAGCAGGAGAGGGTGCCCCTCCCCTTTCCTGATTGGTGTGTTTACGATCTGGGGGCAGAGTTCCTGGGAGGAGGGGTCCTGGCAATGTTTTCACTGTCTCTCACTCTGATTGGACCTTTTATGATCCAGGGCAGAGCCCCAGATGGCTATAAAAGAACAGCACATTTGCTGGGAGAGCAAGCCACCAAGGGACAAGAAGAAGAGTGAAGCCAGAAAAAGCTGGGGAGAGTTGCCCCAGTGGGTGATAGCCTTAGGCTCCTGAAGAGCCACCACCAGAGCCTTGGCCCTAGGAGAAGGGAAAGCCTGCTTGGGCCCCACATGGTACACACCCTGGTGCACACAGCCTCGGCCCCGGAAGCAGGGACAGCCTGCTCAGGCCCCACACAGTGCACATCCCAGTGCACAGAGCCTTGGCCCTGGGAGCAGTGAGAAACCGCTCAGACCTCATCAAGGGGCACCTGCCCTGAGGCGCTCTTGGAGCATCACCAGTCCCTTTCCTCCCACAGGGACACCAGGCCTGGGCCCAGTAAAGGCAGGCCAAGCACCATCCCTTGCCTCTACAGGAGGTGAGGCCTTAGAGGTGCACAGGGCTGGACCCCGCCCTACAAAGAAGGAACCCCCTGCAGCATGCCACAGCAGCACCACACAGCAGCACAGCAGGGTCTACACTGTGGGGAAAACAAGCCTACTGCATCCCCGCTCAGGACAAACATGAGTTCAGGGAATAGGGGCTTCACAGGGGTGGGGCCAAAGAAAAAGGACCCCCCCCACACACTCCTCTCCTTTCAGAGAACTGAGTGAAAGTGTGCCCTACAAAATGGGGAGCTGCACCTAATATTTTGTAAACTGGTTGTACTGTGTGAGTTATGTTATATTTTAGCTGCTAAATAATTTTAAGGTTATTTCTATTGGAGTCTATTTTTCTTGTTTAATTTGTTGAGTATTATATTGGCAATCTGGTACTTACCTGCTGGAGGCCCACATGGCACCTCTTCCTTTGCATCATTCCATATAGGCACCTAGGTCCCCACCCTCATCTCCCTGGCTATATGGGTGCTCCATGCCACGTGGGTGCCCCAAGCCATTAGCTACCCCAGCTGCCACACCAGCACTGTGGGCTGTGCCACAGGGCTGCCATAGAGCTGTGCGAAGCTTTGCGCAGTGATTCGATGCAGAAGATATTTGGCCCAATTCAGTGGCTGAATCTCTGAATCTGAATTGAATCAGGGGACTAATAAAAAGGTCCAAAAATATTCAGAGAACTACGATGATTTGGACAGTCTCTGGTGGCTGCAGCCAGACTCAAAGCTAGCAAGTAGGGGTGGGAGAAGGGGGGCTGGAGGAGAAGGAGGGGACCATGAGGGGACCCCTGCCAGCACCCCCCTCCCTCCCCCCTGGCTGCCCTGCCCACCCCAGCTCCTGGTGCTTTAAAAAAAGCCCAGCTTACACAGTGCTGCCATGTGGGGGGGCAATTCCCACTACCCCCCACTGCCCCATGCTACATGGGGGGCTCTGCATAAGCCCCCCAACCCCCCCATTGGCTGTCCCACCCACCCCAGCTCCAGCCCTTTAAGAAAAAAAAATGAGAAAAACCCCAGGACTCACTGCTTCTGCAGCAGTCTCAGGGCTTTGTGGGGCTCATGGATGAGCCCTCCATGTGGCAGGGGGCAGTGGGGATTGCCACCCCCTGCTCGCAGGAACAGTGAATCCCAGGGTTTTTCTCTTTCTTTTTCTTAAATGGCTGAAGCTGTGGTGGGCAGGGCAGCCATGGGGGGAGGTCTGGGACAGTGGGGGGGTCAGGGGGCTCATGTAGAGCCCCCCATGCAGTGCAGGGCAGTGGGGAGCTGTGGGGATTGCCCCCTGCTCAGTGAGTCAGGGCTTATTTTTTCAAAGTGCTGGGAGCTGGGGCAGGTGGAGCAGCCATTGCTGGGCTGGCAGAGCAGGCGGGGAATAGGCCTGGATGATTCAGCAGCAGCCAGATCTCCGAATCAGATTCTGCTGAATCGATTCTGGACAGTGATTCAAATCACTGAATTGAATCACTGTCCCCTGAATTGGCCGAATCCAAATCTGAAGTGAATACTAGCTGCTTTGCACAGGCCTACTGTGCCACACTTGCAACACCCTGGGGCAGAAGCTGGAGGACGGAAGGGGGGCCTGGAGACCCTGGATACTTCTGCAGCTGGAGGGATGGGGGAAGTGACGGCCAGGTGGAAATCCTGGGGCCAAAATTTAATAACCTCTCTTGATCTGCATGTGGCCCCTGGGCCACCAGTTGGACAGCACTGGTTTTTTTATTTTTAAGGAGAGTCTGGAAGGGACCTAGAGCCTTGGAAGGGACCTTGGGACATAAGCAAATTTCTGAATAATAGGGCTTACAAAGAAACTTTCCTTGGAAGACATTTGCTTGCTGCCTTCCATGGATTTGTTGAACATTCTTTTGAAACAGCTCATACTGGCTTGTGTCAAGTACTGGGATCTGAGTTAGACTGGAACATGTATTTGATGCAAGATTGCAGCTCCTATGTCAATAAGGAAAGATAAGAATGATAAAAAACTACAAGTAGAAATGATTCCTGTCTTAAAACATGGAAAGGAATAGTGCAATAGACAATCACACTGCTCCTAATGAATATTTTTAGAATCATAGAAGAAGAAAACAAAAATGATGGATATGAGTAAGTACCTCAATACATTTGCTGGTTTGGCTTATTCAGATGTAAATAAAGCATTCCTCATTCCACTGAAATTGTCTTCTTCTGACTTTAATAAGAGGGATTCAGACATTTTAATACTGGCTTTATTCTCATCTAATGTGAACTGTTATTTTTATTCTTAGCACATTTAATAACAAATTATCAAAGATCAAATAATTCCAGATTATGATGTAACTAAACCAATAGGGTTAGAAGATAGAACTCCTCAAGTGACAGAGCATCAATATGAAATAGAAGCAAAATTTGAATTGGCTTACTACTACTGCTATGGCCCATTGGATCATCCAGGTATTTGTTTTATGTCACTGTTCTTTACTGGTTTAGGTGGTATTGGAGCATTAGTTATGTATTAAGGCTCTGATCCTGCAAGCAAAGAAGTGCATGCTTAATTTTACTTCATGTAGTCCCTGGTAGAAATTTTTCTAACACTTTTTCTACAGAAACTCCCAGTTCAATAGAAACAAAGCACTCTGTGGAATACCAGAAAGAGCCAAACCGCCTACTACCTTTTCAGCTGTCTAATTGGTGAGTGCGTAAGACAGCTGCCCTCCCTACACTGCCCGTGTGCATTGATGGAAAGTGACCAAAGTGACCTGGCAGCTGGGTGAGCTGGCACGTGGGTTGGCTCCTTCTTCAGCTTTCTGCCCCAGATCCCAGGTTGCTGCCAATTTGTCCCAACTACCCAGAATTTCCCATGAAACAGAAATTTCCTTTTATGGCCAACTCTAACAAATCTTAAACATATGTTTAAATTCTTGCTGGATCAAGGATTAATTAGTTCCCTCTGTTTTACATATTATTAGTGATGCAAAATATACTGAAGTTAATTTTCTAAAAATATTTCTGGAAAAGCATCTTGAATTCACATATTGGCTTCATGCTCAAGTGCTTTGTTGAATCACGGTCTGAATGAAAAACCTGCCACCCAGGGCCCAGAACTCCCTGGTTACACTTCTGGTAATCTGAATCTCTTAACAAAATATTCAGTTAAAATAATTATGGTACATTTTTTTCCATAATCATCCATACAAAATACTTTGTTAGGAGTTCCAGATTACCAGAAGTGTAACCAGGGAGTTCTGGGCCCTGGGTAGCAGCAGGACATGGGGTGGGGGCAGTCACCAGCAGAAGCTTAACAGGACAAGCTGCTGCAGGAATTAATCTGGAAACTGCCACTGAAATGTCAGTCAAGTGGCAATTTTAAAAGCGGAAATTCTGCGACAAAGAAAAAGGAAACAGAACTGTCTCACAGAAGTGGCTTCTGCTTCCCTGAAAGCAAACCTCTGGCCAGCACCAAGCTCAGGGCTGCTGCTTTTCCCTCCATGCCTTTCTTAAAGTGTTTTCTTGCCTTTCTGAAGGCACTGTACTTGGATGCCAAGGCCACAGGGGGCAGTGGGTGCGAGACTGAAGATTCCTTACTAGGATCAGTGTTGTAGGCATTCCGCTTCAAAAATGTCAGGGGCAAGGATTTTTTGTTTTGTATCTTTTATTGGACCAACCACACAGCTGAAAGGGCTGTTGGACAAGCTTTCAGGCAAGTGCCTTTCCCCACTACCTGTTATTGTCTGGCATACCGTAGCTTCCAGAAAACTGTTTTATCCACATGGATGGCTACTTTTGTTTTAGGACTAATGTGATTTATTCTGAAATAAATACCTTCATGCAGTGAGCCCATTTTGTAGTCCACAAAGAGAAGACATTTTGTTAATTGCACAGAAAAGAGTGAGACTTAAAAGTGGAGTGCACAATATTAATAATGGATATGTCAATGGCAGACCCTTTGTGTTAAAATACCTTAGAAGTCTCTGGAAAACAGGAGACACATAGGAAATTGGCAGAGTCTGGTACAACTGATCATGTGGCATCATTCCGGAGGTGCTGAATCATTTGAAAATGATGCCATTTTTACACACACCCCGTTTCATGTCCAAAATGCACTTAACTGGACAAAATTTCTTGGCTGTCTGCTACCTTTTAAATGTCTAGTACAGCATGTTTTATAAGAAACTCATACAATTTCTAAGCAGTGAAAAATGAATTGATTTTATAATAAACCATGAAATCAAATAGACTTGAAGGTGTTGAGAAAGGTTGGTGCCTGATTACAATCAATGTCATTAACAGCTTGTTGGAACCCAGCAGCCATTAGCATACAAGTCATTAGCTTTCATTTAGCTGTACTTATTCCAACTATTCAGTAAGTTTTAGTCAGAAAGATCTGACACTGGAGCATTTTAGTTATGTTTGGGGTCTTTCTGAAATACTGTATGAAACCTTATCATTATCTTATGGTGAGCAGATTCCTTTCATGGTATAAATGGGACTGCTAGAAACATAAATATGTGCTTAATTTTGGAGACAAGCTGAAGTGCTTTGCTGAATAGGAATCCTGCTTAATATTGCATTCATGTTCACATGCTTTGCAGGGCTCTAAATGAGGGACTAAAGTGGAAAAACACACTGAACAATAGCATGCAAAAGGACTGCAGACAGTGAGTTCCTTATCCAAATAAAATCTATCTCTTACTGTATGGGTAGGCAAAATATTTACACTAGTTACATTACTTTTTACATTACACTAGTGTAAAAAATGTAGTAGGCAAATGGCACAAACCTCAAAAACAGTTTTTTGACTCAATTCAGTCGAATCTAAAAAAATCAAGAGTAAAGCTTTCCTGGTGTGGCCTATACCAGTGTTAGGTGTCTTGTGTTCACAGCATAGTGCAAGGGAATGCTTGCTAAATGCAGATGTATGAAATGCTCCTTCATCACCTTGATACTAGGCTCAGTTATTGCGCACGCTACCCCAGAATAGTTGCACATACGTCAGTTTCTAATCCTGGTATAATTTATACCAGTATACAAACCAATGGCAATTACCGGTTTGTCAGTATCTGTCCGTTAGGCCACTTCCAAGTAAAGGAGAACCTGGGAAATGCTGTTTTTAACCATTTCTTACTAGGATACTTTTTCCTTTATGGTAACTTCATTAAACCACTCTAAATACCTACAAGAGGTGGGTCTATGATCCCTAGGACCCTTCTTTAAGTTTCCCTGCTTCCACTAGCTTGCTTGCAAGAACAGGATACAGTTTAGCTGATTCTGTTTTAGACTTTTGGCATCTGTGGGACAATATGCAGAGCTCCTAATACATGGAGGTTAAAATTACATCTTTGTGTACCCACTTTGCCTACTGAGCTTGAGCATGGTATGTTTCACTCTGAAAGATGGGTAGGGAGTGTTACTTGACTTAGGATGACTTTGATTCATGGAATTAATTATGAAGACAGAGAGAAAAGGGTGAGTTTATAGTAACACTACTGAGGATAAATAGCAAAAAAACTGAATTGTTATCCTATACATGTTTTTCCTATATAACTATACTACTTTTTCATCAAGTTCAAATTCCCAGATTCTCAGTACTTTGCATGATATTGAACTCACTTCATGTTCTATTTCATATTTTCTTCTTGAACTTTTCTTGTAACTGATTTTTGTCTCTTTTTCCATTTTTTTTATTGCTTCCAACCAGTCTATTTGGGATTACTTCTGTCTGAGATAATTTTATCTGGTTTTAACATGTCACAAAACATTCTTTTTTCAGTACTCCTTCATGGTTTTATTCTGAAAATGGTGAAGTTACTGGAATTTCCTGTATTAATTAGACCGATGAAGCACAATTGCAGGTAGTATGGTTATTTTGATCACTGATCAAATTGTGTACTTTTCCAGCTCAGCAAGATCTTTCTGAACCAACCAGCACTTGCATCCTTAGTTGTGTCTTAAAGTGTCATGAAGTACTATGGGACCTGCTTCAACAGCTTAGAAATTAACTACACAATGGGAGCATCTACATGTGCTACACATGGCAATCAAGAGAGGTCCTAGATGATTGGAAAAGGGCAAACATAGTTCCCATATTTAAGAAAGAGAAAAAGGAGGATCCAGGGAACTACAGACAAGTCAACCTCACCTCAGTCCCTGGAAAAAACATGGAGCAGATCCTCAAGGAATCCATTTCTAAACACTTGGAAGACAAGAAGGTGATTAGGAAGAGTCAGCATGGATTCACCAGGGTCAAGACATGCCTGACTAACCTGACTGCCTTCTATGACAAGATGACTGGCTTTGTGGATGCAGGGAGACTGATGGATGTGGTGTACCTGTAACTGTCTTATAGTTTTTAGCAAAGACTATATTATTTTCTCTTTTTTGTGTAACTGCCGCGCGGCACTCTCACATTTATGTAACCTTGAAGTGGACTGTTAATCAAAATGAACGCTTTGTACTTTTCTCCACTGGCATTAAGCTACACATGCACATTCTGTAAATTTCATT
>NW_017728948.1:70532409-70541388 GCF_001723895.1 Crocodylus porosus | reverse complement strand
CGGCTAAGAGCTACCTCAATTCCGCCCCACAAGCCGCGTGCTCGCACAACTCCGCAAAGCCCGCGGCTCCCCTAAGCGGTGCCGGAGCCGCTAGCCCGGCATTTCGCCACAGTACCTTGATTTTAGCAAGGCTTTTGATACGGTTTCCCACAACATTCTCCCAGGCAAGCTAAGGAAGTATGTGCTGAATGAATGGACTGTAAGGCGGATACAAACCTGGCTGAAGCACTGGGCTCAGAGAGTAGTAATCAATGGCTCAAAATCTAGCTGGCAGCTGGTATCAATTGAAGTGCCCCAGGAGTCGATTCTGGGGCTGGTTTTGTTCGATGTCTTTGTCAACAACCTGGAAGATGGCATAAAGTACACTCTCAGCAAGTCTGCAGATGACACCAAGCTAGGGGGGAGTAGTAGATACACTGGAAGGTAGGGCAAGGATTCAGAGTGACCTAGACAAATTGGAGGACTGGGCCAAAAGGAATCTCATGAGGTTCAGTGAAGACAAGTACAAAGTCCTACATTTAGGATGGAACAATACCATGCACCAGTACAGGCTGGGGCTGACTGGTTGAACTGTAGCTCTGCGGAAAAGGATGTGGGGAGTACAGTGGACATTAAGCTGAATATGAGCCAGCACATTATTTTCCTCTATTCAGCACTGGTGAGGCCACATCTGGAGTACTGTGTGCAGTCTTGCCCCCTCCCCTCCCTTCCCCCCCCACTACAGAAAGCATGTGGACAAATTGGAGAGAATCCAGTGGAGGGCAACAAAAATGGTGAGGGGTCTGGGGGACATGCCATGTGAGGAAAGACTGAGGGAACTGGGCTTATGTAGTCTAGAGAAGAGGAGACTGAGAAGGGACTTAATAACAGTCTTCAACTACCTGAAGTGGAGGGTTCAAAATAAGATGGAGCTACGCTGTTCTTAGCAGTGGCAGATGACAGAATAAGGAGCAATGGTCTCAAGTTGCAGCAAGGGAAGTTTTGGTGATTTCATATGGAACAGTTCTGCTTGAGTAGGTCTTATGCATGTTTTCATATTAGACATGGGAAAATAGGTATGGATCCATATTTTTGGCCAAAATATATGCTGACAAAAAATACTGTTTTTTAAAAATGGAATTACACATCAGAGGACTTAGTCTTCAGTCTCTCTCTCTTACTATAGGAAATTTAACAGGACTGGGCATGTCTACACAAGTTGTTTACTGTGCAGTTGACTAATTAGCTGTGCAGTAAACATCTTGGTGTCTACATGTGCACCCCTATTAATCTGGACTAAACTAGTTTACTTCACAGCAGGATAGTACTGTAACACTGCACAGGATGCCCTGTTACCTACAGGGGCATAGCCAGCTGCCAGAAAGCCTACAGCTGGCTGTAATCCCAATCTGGCACTCATGGACAACTGGTGCCTCCTGAGTCAGCATTTATCCTCCCCGCCCCCCAAAGCAGCCACTCAGCAACCAGGGAGAGGGGCCAATCACACACACCGACCAGAAACAGCGTTCCCTCTAAGTTGGCTCTGAGTGGGAACGCTACTTGGAAGTGCCAGCAGCACACCCAGAAGCACAGGGATGTGCCCAGAAGTGCCAGAAAGTCTTGTCCTGGTGCCCCCACTTCCCAGCCAGTGCTCTCAGAGGGGGCACCAGCACTCCTGCCTTCCCCCCGCACCCACCACCTAAGTGGGGAGCACTACTGTGAGGGTGCACCAGTGCTCTCAGGGGGTGCATGTGAATCCCCGTGTACCACCTACGCATCACCACTGCAGGCACTGATGCCTGATTGGGGAACAGGACCCTGCCAGAGTATATAAGGGTTGGGTCCCTGAACTGCAGGACAGCAGTGTGCTGCTACCAGCTGAGGAGGCAACAGCTGGCTGAGCTTCTGCCTGGAACATCTTGGAGGTAAGGGCTGGGGCTATGGGGAAGGAGAAAGTTGCCTGCCAGCTAGCCTGTACTGAAGCACCCTTGTGCCCCAGACAGTCCTTCTGCAGCAGCCCCCTGCCAGCTGGAGCTGCTCCAACCTGGTTCAACAGGATCCTCATGAATAAACTGCAGAGCTTATTGCTCTGGAGTTTTCTGCTCCAAGGAGCACATTCAAACAGTACACCCAAGACCAATGAACTGCAGAGCAATAAGCTCTGCCGTTTTTGTCCATCCACCATAATTGCACATATAGATGCACCCACTGACACCATCCCTTCTCCCGGCTAGAAGGTATCTGAGCAGGAATGATTCTTCGGGTAAAACCAATATCTTTTATTAGACCAGCTAAAATAGTTGGAAAAATTTCTTCTTTGCAAGCTTTTGGATACAAACACCCTTCATCAGGATGAGGAAGCTTCTGCAGTTGGTCTGTGCTCTTCCATCCAGGATTTACCCAGAGAACCTTTCCTGCCTATGTCCTTAAAACAATGCAGCTACAATCTATACCTCTGAGCAGGAATATGTTTTAGAGTATTGTGAAACTTTCAATATAAACCTTGGAAATTTGGCCCAGTTCACTAGACTTCATAAACTAGATTCAGGTTGATTTCTGTACAAAAACTTGTGTTGTATGAACTATAATTTCTTGGAAAACTGAGTTCAGGGCCAGCTAAAAGCAAATAGAAGGCAAATATTTGCCTCTGAGAAAGCTCATGATGTTTCTCAAAGCTCAAGGCTTTCCTTTGGTCTTTATAACACTTTTTTTTTAGATGCTAATAACCATATTTTTCTCAATATATTTTCCAGAAAATCAAAAATGTACATAAAAGGGGAAAGGAAATATAAGAAGGAAAAGATTTCAATAACATTTCACAACTGAAAGTAAGTAGAGTCACTATTTAAATTACTGTTTTCCTTTAGTTTGGCAGAATACACTTAATACAAATATAGCACAATAAATTTAATTAAATTCCATTTTTAGAAGTAAAACAAATTATATCATTCAAGTCTGAATTATAAATGCTAAATGCTGAAACTCAAAAATAAAAGATATATAAAAATGAAAACTGGGCCAACATCCTTCTTCAGTGAAGGGTGGTGGGGAGAGAACAGGAGTCAGGAAGAACCCAGGAGTTGAGGGAAGAAGCAGGATGTTTTCTATGTCTGCATCCCTTCTGCTAGTCTGATCTTCCCATGTCCAGACCAAGAGAAGCTATAACTATTTCATCACCAGAAACTGAGAACTACTATTTATAAATTAACCAGAGCAAATGTAACATGTTCTGAGTCATAATTTCATTGCAGGATTACTCCCCATGTCTCTGTTAGTCTCCTTTATCTTCTCCTGTAGATACCATCAATTTTCTTTTTTATCTTCTCTCTCTTCTCTACCTAGTGAGTTCCCAAAAGAAAGACCTTTTCTGCTTGTTTGAGGATCCCAATAACGTTATAAAAATAACACATTCATCCTTAAACAAAATGCAGTCTGGGAGGCTGCATTCTTTATTTTGTTGTCTAATCCTAAACCTGGAAGTGTTGAAACTTTCTTTTCTTCAAATAAGAACCTTTCTTAACAAAATATAACTTAAAAAAATTAATCATCTCATCTCAGTACTTAAAGCCAATACGTACATTACATCTTAAGGTGATGTATATTCTCCAGTCTCTAGAAAATATCAAAATAATTATAGTAGAAGGAAGTCCTGCTCAAATATATTTCCCAAGAGATTTTTTTTGTCAATCTAAAGCCAAAGAAAACCAGAGAGGAAAATGAAACTTACAGAGAGTTTTTAAAGGTAGAACTTAAGTACAAAAAACTCTCTCTCCTTCTCCAGGTAGCCTAGAAAGTTTCCACTGTTAAATTTGGCGTGTCTTTTCATAATCTGTCATCCACTGAAAAACAAGATGTTATTGGTGATACTTATGAATTTCTTATTGCTAATTTGCTCTGACTTCAGTCCTTCAAAAGCCAAATAGGTTATACTTTGGAATACACCCAAATTGAAGAGGCAGGTAGCTGATTTTTACAGGCAGATCTCAGAGCCAGCCACCATTTTCATGAACTTATTGTGGTGCCCCTCCCCCCATACATCTAGTTGGTTGTCCTACCCCTCCCTGCAGATTGGTATATGGGCCCAAACTGCAGCTTAATTACCCTAATTAAGACCACAGAAGCCATTAATCAATGCATTATTAAGCAGTCTAAGCATTTACTTAAACTCTAAACTGAAATGTCTTATGAAATTAAAGCTATGCACAACATTAATTGTAACCAATGCCATGACTAAACTTTATTAAATTATGTTGTGAAAAGGAGTTTATTCAGTGCTAACCTTGAGACTGGCAATTCATGCTAGCCATTAAACACTAACATGCAGCATCCATTCACAGTGGCTGGCTTACAGTCTCTCTTTGTGGGGTGAACACTTGTCTGTACGCTGAGATAGCACTAAGTTTTTTTGAATGCTGAGGCAGTGTTTTGCCAGGGCATACAGATGTGAAAACCAGTCACAAACAAGGTCCCAAAACACAGGCACATGCATCTGGCACTCTAACAAAGTTCACGTAAGCAGCAAATTCCTTCTCATGGTCTTTCTTCCATCCAGGGGGTAATTTCAGTATCTGAGAGTCACAACTCCGAATAGGCATCTGGTTGGGGTCCAAAATATGACCAGCACTAAGGAAGAAGGCAGTGGGTTGTCTGAACTGTGGTGGCAGTGACAGGTCATGCCTGTAGTACAGGTTCAGCTTCACAGCTTTTGCCTGGAACAGGTCACTTCTCCACTGGGTTTCACATTGACATGTGACAGTTATTGTGATGCCATGTCTTCAACCCAATTACCAAATACATCATCTTGTTGTGTGCATGGTAAATCACAGCCTGCTGGCCTTCAAACCACATTATAAGCTCCATGAACCAGGTGGCATTTTCCACCACAAACTTCACTTGATCTTGAACATCTCCCCTGACTGCTCCCTAGTCTCCTCATTCTGGGGAGCCCCCACTCTGAGGCACCCTGCACCCCAGTCAACTACTCCCCAGCTGGCTGGGGTGCAGCGTGCCTTGAGACAAGGGAGCAGGCACTCCTGGGCTGGCTGCTCCCACATCTCCATGTGCCTCAGTGCAAGGGCTCTGTTGCAGAGCCCCCCCACTGAGTCACTTGGAGCCCCTATCTTGAGACCCTGTGCCCCAGCCAGCCAGGGAGCTGCTGGCTGGGGTGCAGGGTGCCTCAGTGTGCGGGCTCTGCAGCACACAGAGACGGGGAAAAAGGCAACCGTCAGCTGCCTGCTCCACCATCTCTATGTTTGTCGTGGTACACACCAAAGTTGCTGTGCATGGTTTAACGTGCAATGCATGCAATCTGTGCAAACGCAAAATGTTTGCAGTGCCACAAACCATATGTGCCTGCACATCTGAATCAGGCCATGAAGTTCAATAAGTACAAGTGCAAAGCCCTGCATTTAGGACAAAAGAGTCCCATGCACCAGTATAGCCTGGGGACCAACTGGCTAAGAAGCAGCTCTGCAAAAAAGCACCTGAGGGTTATAGCACACAGTAAGCTGAATATGAGCCAACAGTGTGCCCCGGTTACGAAGAAGGCTAACAGCATACTGAGCCTTCAGATATAGTAGTGTTACCAGCAGATTGAGGGTAGGGATTACCCCCATCTATTCAGTACTTGTGAGGCCACATCTGGAGTCCTGTGTCCAGTTTTGAGCCCCCACTACAGAAAGGATGTGGATGAATTGGATAGAATCCAGCAGAAGGGAACAAAAATGGTTAGGGGGCTCGGGCACATGACTTATGACAGGAAGTTGAGGGAACTGGCCTTATTTAGCCTAGAGAAGAGAAGAGAAGAGAAGAGAAGAGAAGAGAAGAGAAGAGAAGACTGAGGCGGGATTTAATAGTAGGCTTCAACTACCTAAAGACTGGTTCCAAAAAGGATGGAGTTAGACCATTCTCAGTGGTGGTAGATAACAAAACAAGAAGCAATGGTCTCAAGTTGCAGCAAGAGAAGTGTAGGTTAGATATTAGGGAAAACTTTCTCTCCAGGAAGGTGGTAAAGCACTGGAACAGGTTACCCAGAGAGGTTGTGGAATCTCCATCCTTAGACATTTTTAAGACCTGGGTAGACAAAGCCTTGACTGGGATAATATAGTTGGGGGTGGTCCTGCTTTGAACAGGGAGTTGGTTTAGATGACCTCCAGAGGCCCCTTCCCAACTAGTTTTCTATGATTTCCTGATTTTCTACTTCCTTGCCCCTACTACTAGTGGTTTACACCTGTGCAGATTTAGAGAAAAACTGTATCATTCTGATTTGTCACACAGGTGAACAAGACAGTGAACTCCCAGGGCCTCTGCCTCTTCTCATTGGGTATTTCTATGTCTGAAGTAGATATGTGAACTGAAGCAAATTAAATTCTTTTCTTTCCCTTGAATGTAATGGACTGATCTCATTCCCCTGAAGGGAAGGGATTAACTGATTTTATTTTCCTGAAGTTCTCAAGGGTTAGTCTACAATTCAATCCTTTAAAGAGAAAACGATAAATGTACAAGGCTAACAATAAGTTCAGTTGTCCAAAGTGAGGTTCTGTTGAGAAGACAGATCCAGAAAACAGCAGAAAGAAACACATTTTCATTAACTTCAGAGAACTAAGAGACAGGAAAGAACTTGTGTAAATGTGTTTTTAACTGAGCTAACATCTGTACCACACCAAAAAAAAAGAATTGTGCCTTTCACTTGTTTAAAGATTTCCCTGGCCTCTTTCAAAGTCTTGAAATAGTGATGTCAGAGTAATGTTGTAGTTGTGCTGGTTCAGGAATTATGCAAGAGGCAAGGATTTTTGGGCTGATATCTTTTAATGGACTGACTGTATAATTGGGATAAAGTCAGATAAGCTTTCAAATTGAAAGCGTTCTTCAGGTCTGAGGAGGGAAGGAAGCACAAAGGAGCTTTAAGAACAGTGGGTAGAACTGTGAACTTGGAAGGGGGAGAAATTGCTGGGTGTAGCAGAAGAAAAAAAATTGATTACTGGGCGATCAAGACCTATCAAAAGGGATGAGGGTCATTATCCCATTGCTCCCAGATTTTTTGGCCATTTATTTGTGTGTGTCATGGCGTGATTGCACATTAGGTCTGACAGGCAGGGAGAACCTGCTCTTTTGTAACTCTATCCAAAAATACCAAAGCTTACTTAGTCTCTTTAAGATCCGGGGCAGCTGCTACCTATAAATATGTTTTCTATTGCTGTTGCTGAATATTTACACACCCACTGCTATAAGGGGAGCTCCCTCTTGTGTCTACAATTGGTGTAGCAAGATGTCCCCTAACCATGCACAGAGGTAAAGGAAGGGAACAAGGCCAAGATGCTGCAGTTAAGTATATTTCTAAGGGTATTATGTCTCCTCACCAAGCATTTTTTACCATTAACAGACCCACTGTTTCCTACTTTATAACAAAGGGCTGTTTCAAATAAATCTGAAACTATCAATGACGTGGCATTCAGTGGGTAAAATACTCTTTCCTATTAATGACACTCCAGGGACTTGTGTTGCACTGATTGAAGAATTAGGGTTATGATTAGGTAAAGGACTTTGAGATTCTTTTGAGTCACAGATGTGCTACGCAGATGTGTTATTATCACTGTTGCTTTTATTTAGTTCTAAACTCTACAAGGGAACCTTACCTAGATTTTTGAGTTGTGGTCAGAAGGAAATGGATTAGACAACTTTCTTCCATAAGCTTTATGAGAGAGACAAGGAGGGGATGCAAATGGATGAAAAGCTGAGCAGGAAAGTCACAGTAAATGTAAGGGACACACCTTTAAGTGAAGGAAAGCTGTAAGACCCCTGAGAAGTGAGAGCGATGATCCTATGGTTTGTTAATGGAAGTGAGCTGTGCTGTTATACGGGGCTTCTTCACCTGCTTTTGTGACATCAGATAATGGCTACTGGATGACTACCAACACCAGATTTTACCACCATGTTTGGTAGTTTGCAAATGTGCTGTTTATCTGCAAAACCCAGAATACATGCTGGTTACTTTATTTACATTTGGTTGGGAGAGTTGCACTGTAGTTGAGACTCAGATTTTCAGTACTCCCTCAGTCCTTACCTTTCACCAAGAAAATGCTACTATTGCTCTAGAGACCTTTTATGGAAATTCCATCCCGATTTGTAATGAGACCGGCCAGAACTCTGGACCAGGCTGGTCTTAATGAAGAGATCAGGGTTAGTCATTCCCAGAGCAAGCACAACCTGCAGCAGCCCTACAGCTGTGCCCTGGTCACAGCTTGGCTAAGTGAGACAATCAGAGCAGCCAGTCCCCTGAAGCCACAGACAGCAGCCCCACCTGCTCCAACCCTTAAGGCTAGGGACAGATATTCAAAAAGCCTGAGCATGAATTTATTAAATCTTTGTGTGTTAGGTTAAATCTAACCTGGCTAGGCTGAACCAGTTTGTAACTGGACAAACATTCTCTCTGGATTGAGGAAGTTCAGGCATGTGCCTGCAGTGGCTCAGGCTAGAAGCTTGGGGGTGCTAGAGCAACCCTCCCTTCCCTTCCACAGAGCTGAGCTGAAGGGACATGGCTAGGCCCTGGCAGGATGCTATGATTAGGGAGGGGCACCCCCCACCTCCCTGAGCAGCCCATCAGGGAATGTTTATCACTCCTAATTCAGTGTTTATTACCCCACTAAGAAAACAACAGAAGGACATCAACAGCTATCTGTTGATTCTGCCTTTGCCCCATGTTCCACAACTTGGAGGTAACCAGCATGTGGTCTGCTAGCTAAGGCTGAGAGATGTCTGCAAAAACAGAGGGAATGCCTGCTTAGCGGAGAGTGGGGAGGGGAGAGATGGAAAGCCAGGCAGATGCCTGCAGAGACTTCCAGAGCTGCAGTCAGGGAGCAGAGGGGAGGGACCAGCTCTGCTGTGGAGCAGAGAGCCCTGCCCAGCCCAGAGAGCATGCCAGGATGCAGGGCCAGCCCATCCTATTGTTAGAAATATTATTAAAAATGCATTATCAATAGCTGTTAGCTCCCATCAATAGTG
>NW_017728948.1:70524329-70532079 GCF_001723895.1 Crocodylus porosus | reverse complement strand
TGCTAATGATTGTGCCCGCGGGCAGAGTGTTTGATCTTTTGTCTCTCTCTCTGACCCTATTTGCAAATATATACCTTTTGTATTGCTAATGGAGTGTGTCTGTGACTGAGAGGTTTTTTTCGCCTCCCGAGAAACGAACCATAGCAGATTTCTGCAACACTATCCTGCGGAATCTGCGGCCCCACAGCCAAGGGTCTCCCTGCAGCCTTGAACACTCCACCACTCCGTGTTGCCACCACTGACTTCACATCTAGTCACTTCCCACCCACCACGCTGGTGGCTTCTTCAGCCACTCGTCACTTCCCACCCCACCCCACCCCCTGCCACCACCAGTTTCTTCGTGTCAGGGGGCTCCAGAAAAATTGTGGGCCAGCCCTGCCAGGATGCTGGGGGAGTCTGGTTTAGCTTATACCAGGAAGGGGTCTGGGACAGACATTGTATAAACCATTTTTGAGTCAAATCAATTAAGTCTGATACTACATTCAACCGGGTTTATCTCAAACCAGTTTTATCTATTTTCAAACTGGCTTATGTGCACTAAACATCTCTTCTGCTACAGGTTTAAACCAGTTTCTGATCACTTAAACCAGTTTATGTGTAATGTCTATCCCTAGCCTAAAAGCCAGACCAGCCTACAGTCTCTTTGTCTGGGTGAAGACAGAAGTTCAGTCTTCTGATTATTTGTGTGTTTTCTTACTGGTCTTATAGTTCTGATGTCTGGTTCTTGACTTCAACTTCTTTTGATAAATCCCTTGGCATTCCTTGATTTCACTTTCCTGCTTGTGATTTTGGTTTAACCTTTGGCTCAGGCTTTTAATTTATGATCCCATTTAACCTATACCTTGTCTCCACCTTTGGCTTTTGACCCCAGCTTGCCCTGACTGTGGCTATGGATTCTGAATCCAATTCCCACACCAGACTCCTCTGGACCCTAGCTCCCGGGGGAGCTAATCTGGACTACACCTACGTTTTAGATAACTAAACCTTAGTTTTTTTTCCCTGCCCCATGCCCCTGTGCATACCACAGTTCTTACAAACAGAAGGCTAATTGTTCCTTTGAGCCTGGAACATTTGATAGACATACTTTTTGCATTTTGTGTGGCTTGCAGCTTTGGGTGGGGAGTGCAACTACCAAGCTCTCCTTAAGTCAGCTAACTATCTGCTGAAGAGATCTGTCAACTAAGACCCAAAAACTGAAACTATCATAAGACACATTCAATAAAAAGCAAAGGACTTTGGCTTCATCAAATGATTTTGTGTAAAAAAGAATGCCTACAATAAGAAATGATTTTTCTTGCTAAATTGAAAAACAAATGTCAGAATGTAATGGCATCAAAATTTGCTTTAGCCTTTGGATTTTCTGTAATGCACATGAGAGGCTTGTTATTTGCTTTGTCATGCTTGATATGGAAAATGTGCACTTATTTATATATCATTTAGTCTCTTACCATAAAAAGGTCCAGTTATGACCTTTTAAGATCTTTATTCCAAACTTTTCAGTGGAATCTGTACTTTTTTGTGGGCCTATGTTGATCTCTTTTTGTGCTTTGGGGTTGTAGGGCAGTCGACTAAAAAGAAGTGCAGGATCAATACCCACCTACTAGGGATGCTTTTGAGACAAATCAATTTCCATCTATGTGTTGAACAAAGAATGAGTAAGTGATCATTTATTATTGTAGGAGTTTGCTCCCTAAGGAAAGATTTGAGAGACTGAATGCTCCATCCTTTTTTTCTGATGGATTTTGTGTGTTAATTTTCTCTCTATTTTTGCAGTATGCTTTGTAATGAACCTAAGTGCAAGTGGGGAAGAGTTAGCTCCAGGCCCCAGCTAGAATATACTGTTTCAGCCCTCAAGGCTACAGAAAGAGGGCTCTTCCTGCACAGGCTCTTTATAAGCCCAGCGCAGATGGCAACAAACTGGGCAACTGATTGCCTTTCTGTGAATTTATTGGGAACTCCTTATCTAATCCAGACTTCAGTTTCTGACCTTAACTTCTAGCTTTGGTCCTGCACCCCTAACTTAGGTTCCAGACCTCAGCTTCTGACTCCAGTTCTGCCCTCTCAGCTCTAGTTTCTGAACCCAGTCTCATCACATGGGTTAACCTACCCTGACTGCCATTACAGTTTTCCTCTTGTAGACTCTCAAACATATTGGTGCAGTTTCTACCACAGTCATTTGGAATTAAGTATTCATATATTCTATTTTTTTGATCTTTATATATAAAGAAACCATCCAGGCATAGAAAAGTCCTAACAGGTATATTTACTAAAGCTAAACAGTACACAGAGGCAAGGTCTCATGGCAAGGGTCTAAGGGTGAAGCTACACTTTACATTTGCCACATTACACTTTACCATATTAAGGGCATTTTAAAATGCAAGCGTCTACATGGCAAAGTCTGTTAACAAGTGCTAAGCACCTTGTAGGGGAGTGTCCAGACAAGTGGGAGCGTGAGGTTTGTGGTGCCTCAAAGCAGTTCTGTGGCTACTTGGCAGCTCCCCATGGATGCCCAGATTGGTCCTGTGTCATTCCTGCTGGGTCCCTTATCTCACAGGGAGTTTCCAGACACCCATAAAGCCTTGGAGACAGTGACATGGGGCTTGTCCAGGCTGGCAGAGGCCCAGAGCTGGAGCCTATTCTGCCACTAGAGTGGCAATTTTGTGATTGCATAATTTTCATGGAAAATGCGAAATCAGGCAGGATCCACGAAACATAGCAGGCTCACTGCAAAAAACAAACAAATAAAGCTTACCAGCAAACAAAAAAAAGACTGGGAGCCCAGCAGCCTTGAAGCAGGGTGGGGAAGGGGGAGAAGGGTAGAGGGAATGTTAGCCCTATTTCTCTACAATCAAGATGCACACAGTCCATACCAATCTGACCATGGGGTAAAATTAATCCCTGACCCCAAATATGACAATCAGTCTGACCCTGAGTTCTGGGCAGGGCCTCTAGCCCAGAACCTGTGGCTTTTATGTCTCAGCAGAAGCACTGGCATACCCCAGTCAAAATCTGCAGCATATGCAGCCTACACCCAATGTCTCTGAGGAAGCTTAAAAGAACTGTGACATGTATCAAAAAGAGAAGGAGGGGTCAACTAGCAAAGCCCAGAAGCATGGGAAATACCCACAGTAGAACATAGCTACACCTATACCATACCTGACCAGTGGCTGTCCAACCTTTTCTTGAACACTTCCAGTGACAGACAGTCCACAACTGCCCTATGCAGTTTATTCTACTGTCTTGCTGTTCTAAGTGAAGAATTTTTTTTCCTGATATCTAATCTAAACTTACTTTGCTGCAACTTTGAGCCATTGGTCAACATATTACTCACTGTAGCAAGAAAGAAAAGGTGCTTTCCCTCTTCTTTATTGCAGCCCTTCAAGTATTTGAAGACTGCCACCATATCCTCTCAAGTGGAGGTTGAATATGCCTGCTCCTTCAGCCTTTCCTCATATGTGTTGCTTCCAAGCCCTTTTTCAGCTTTGACCACCTCTGGGTCCTCTCTAACTTTTTCACATAATTTTTAAAATGTGGATCCCAAAACTGCACACAGTACTCTAGATGGGGCCTACCTGGTGCCGAGTAGAGGCACTATCACTTCCTGTATCTTGCATAATTTCAGTATCCCTCAATGGGTTAACTGCTTTGATTTTTTTTTTTTAAATCTCTTTCCTACCCACCTTACCTTTATCAGCAGTGTCCTCTCCTTTTCCCTTCCATCTTCCTTACCCTTTGTACGCTAATCACTGTTTTCTATTTAGAAGCTTTGCTTTCTGCAGCTCCTTCACAGCATTTAATGAAATAAGTTTACTGCTTACAAAAGCTGATGCTACACATATCTGCTTTACTTAGTCTATAAGATACAAATTGATCTTACCTGCTCCAACATGAAGAACCTTTGTGAGGCTACTAGCTAAATTCATCTTGGAGTATCTGGTCTAGCAAAAAGGTTATAGCATCCCAAAGTCGAAGAAATGAATTACTTATTATGCTTCCTGAGGAATTCCTTGCCACCTATATTGGAAGTCTATTGCAGACTGTAAAGATGAATTAACAGAAGCATACATAAAAAGGGAAATTTGGGGAGGTGGTTTGACTTTTTCAGTTGAGAACATGCATTTGAAATTATTCCTGATTCATATGTCATGTTAACCAGGAACAATTACTGACAACTGTATGTTTAAGCTAGAGGTACAAGGCCTGATTCTTATTTTTCTTATAATTATTTTATTGCTAATGCTTCTCCATTGATTTGAGTGCTATTGCTTTTAAACACTGAGATCAAAATCAGTCACATTTAAGGCACATAAACTTTTATGATTTTCACTCAAGTAAAAGAGCGAATTCAGAAAGATCAAGAATCCCCTTACAAGGACATCATGTTTTGGTTTTAAGGATAATGTACAAATCAGCTGGTCTCTATGGGGAATAAAAAAGAGCTCAGGAAGTTGATTATTTAAATATGAGTCTGTGTTATTTCTAGATCTTGTGTGAATCTTGACCATTGCAAGCTGTGTTATTTCTAGATCTTGTGTGAATCTTGACCATTGCAAGCTGCTAATGATTAAACTTTGTTGTCATTAGCTTTAATGAGAACTGAGAATCTAAATTCCTTAGGTTTCCTTGAGAATCTCATTGAGATGAATATCAAAGAAAAAATGAATTCCACACCTTAGCATCTCTCCCAGTCTCCCTTCCCTAGCAAAATACCCCTTAACAACTCAAGGAAAGATCTGTTGAAATGGAGCTGGTGTCTGAACACTGAATATATGTCAGAGCTAGGCCCAAGAAGGCGGTCTCAAAAATATTTTGCTTTTATAACCACTTTCTTGAAAGCAGTATATTTAGGATATGCTGGATCACTACTGTAAAAATCTACAGTGCAAGACCTGCATATACAGCCGAATGTTCTGCACTACCTTTGGGAGTGACAAAGGTGTTTTATGGTATTTTAGTTCCCTGGAGTTAACACTTAAGAAGTGCAGAAATGTTTCTGTTAAGTGTTCTGGGCTCAGGCATTATCCAATGGTGCATCATTGTAGCTTACTATGTACTCCTTTTGGAATTTTTCCTGTTGCTGTTATCTGTTCAAGGACAAGCTAGAGGTTCTCACTTTGTATCCAAGGAGAGGTGCACTGGCTTAATTCTGTAGAAATTAAGCCTTTGAAAATCCTTCTTGTTCCTGTATTGCTCCTAATTAAATCTGAACACCAGAGGCTGAGGTAAGGCTATATATCAAGGTACCCTAAGTTTTTTCCACTCCCGAAGTCCCTCTTTCTGTGCTTCAGACTTTCACCTTCTAGGCTGAAGTTCTTCAAAGGGTGATTTGCTCTTTGGGTATTTTTTAAAACATTTAAAGTGTGAAGATGATTCAGTTGTCAAAACAAATTTCAACTTTTGGAACAGCTTGGAAAACTTCAGTATGGAAGATGAAAGTGTGACAAAGTTATAGATCTGTGTGCTTGTCATAGACATTTACTTCTAAACAAAAAACTGAGACTTGGTAAGCTATTTCATAAGTTGTGGTGTGAAGTCAAGGCCACTCTTGCCCAATGGAAGTGGGTAATGTGAAGCTGGTTGGAAACTAAAATTTCTGCCTTGTACAGAATTCCAATTCCGTAAAATCAGTTTGCATGCCAAAAGGAATTAAAAAGTTGAAATAGCAACATTTTATTGGGAAACTCAGCTGTTCAGTCTAACACCAAACTGCATCCCTGAGTTGCTACGTTGTTTCATGACAGTTATATTTTGATATCCTCATGTCTCCATTTCTCTACAGATCAGGTTGGACTGTATCTATGTCAACTCTTTTTATTGATATTTTCCTAGTAATTTATTTTTTATTTTTAAATTGGAAAAAAAATCAAAATCTTTCAATAGAAAATTTAACCAAAACGTCACTCATTCAGAATTTGTACTATTTTGTTTGGGTGGGGGAGGGGATGATGGCAAATTCCTGGTCAGCTCTAGAGGTTTACCCATAATTTTAGTCTCACTGTGATCATTTTTACCCTCATCTACCACATTTAGAGCAAAATCCTTCCATCTTTCCTTAATTTATTATATATCTTGTAAATACAAGTACTATCATGCTGTGGAGTAAAAAACTCTGTGATGCCCTGACTCTGTGGGGCATAAGGGTGCTTCAGTGCAGGAGCTGAATGCCATGTTCAAAATAGCAATAAAATCCACAGAGTTAATTGTCCCAGAGTTTATTGCTCCTGGACACACATTCAAATGGCACACCCCAGAGCAATAAACGCCAGAGTTTATTATTTTGCATTAATTGCTCATGTAGATGTGCCTGTTCACTGCTATTTTAACTTAGAATAAAACACTATTTTCATAGTATAGATTCATCCACTGGGAGTTCATGTGCAATGTTAGCACAATTTGAAACACACCTCTTTCCCCACAGTGCTTCATCATGCTGGTCCAGTCTGTAGGACTGAATAAAGACTTCTACTCTTTTGTGCTCTTTACATACATTTCTAAACTACATAACCTAAGAAGCATACTCCTTTAACCGCCCATCCTGGAGCAGCCCAAATGCATAAACTGTAAATTCACTTATTCTTCCCTCCTCTGTACCCTACATTAGGTTTCACAGGCACTAGGTTTTTTGTTTGCTTTCTCTCCTTCTCTTTCGCCACAAGGAAAATGGAAGGACTCTTTACTGGAACCTGTCTCCCTGAAGTCAGTATTCTTCCACATGCCCAATTTAGAGCATGTAGCCTCTCTTTCACCCTGCCCCTTATGAACTGATCTTTTTGGGATAACAGTGCAGAAGGAATGAAGAGATTCCAGCTCTATAGAGAGGCATCATGACAGCCAAGTAAAAATCCAGATACTGCACAACCCTTCATCCTTATTTGAATAGCACACTAAACCTTTAAACTCAGATTTTGGAGCAAGGCATCTGCATTTGGCCTTTCAGGCCTTAAACCTTTGTCTGGGCTTCGGCCTTCTAGCCTTGGTCCACTTACTCTCCACTCCTATTGATTCTCCAAGGCCCTGGAGCCAGCTGGTTGTTCCCTGGGTTCAGTAAAGGATAGGGGCCCCAGTATAAGTTCATGTTGCCAAGAATTCCAGGTGAAAAATAATCTATTATTTTACATAACTGTCCCCACTCTCCCCAAGACAAAACGTAAGGTGTTTAGTGTGGGAGACTCCATCCTGAGGGGGACTGAGGGGGCAATCTGCTGCTCCAACCCCTTAGCCCAGGAAGTCTGCTGCTTCCCGGAGGCCTGCATCCGGGACATTGCGGAGAAGATCCCTAAGCTCCTCCAGCCCACAGACCACTATCCTATGCTCCTTATTCATGTGGGCACCAATGACACAGCTCAGAGCACTCCCAGCTGGGTCATGAGGTGCTACAGGGATTTGGGAGTGGGGCTAAAGGCTCTGGGGGCACAGGTGGTGTTCTCATTGATCCTCCCAGTCTCGGTCTATGGGCTGAGGAGGGAGAGGAGGATCCACGTAGTCAACCAAAGACTCCAGCGCTGGTGTCATCAGAAGGCTTTGGCTTCCATGACCACAGCCCACTCTTTGGTGAGAGAGGCAGCGAGCTGCTGGGAAGAGATGGCCACCACCTCTCTCTTCTGGCAAGGAGGCTTTTCTCAGCCAGACTGGCTGACCTGCTCCACCAGGCTTTAAACTAAGCCCATTAGGAGATGGGGAGACTACCACCACTGCTGGCCTGCTGAGCAACCCTTGCAAAGCCAGCAGACCAAGGCACTTAAGGGACCCC
>NW_017728948.1:70427493-70443695 GCF_001723895.1 Crocodylus porosus | reverse complement strand
TTCAAGAGCAAATTGGATGCTTATCTTGCTGGGATCCTATGACCCCAGCTGACTTCCTGCCCTTTGGGCGGGGGGCTGGACTTGATGATCTTCCGAGGTCCCTTCCAGCCCTAATGTCTATGAAATCTATGAAGGATAACAAACAATAGATCATACCGATAAGGTTAAGTAATCAGTGTTCCCTTTGTTTTGGTCTTCACTACAATCTCAACCAAATATTTAAAGGAATTAAATCTAACAAGGGAAAAGATTAACAGCTTAGAAAATAAAAAGATATTTAGAAAAGCTAGATGTATTGAAGGACCTGAAAAAATTCAGCATAGATGAACAAGGAAAAAAAACTTGGAATCTTTAGTGGTTAAATTCAAGAACTCATGAGCTGCGTCTACACAAGATGCTGACTGCACAGTCATTACTGGGCAGTCATTTAGTACAGCAACCAGAGTTACTGCACAGTAATGCCAACAAACAGCTTCTTTTGTGCTGCTGACTGCACAGTAGCTCATGACTACTGTGCAGTAACGTCACATCATGCTTCCCGCCACACAATGCACGGTCAGCATCTCATGTAGACATAACCATGGTGAAAGTGAGAGATCCCAGAATGCTGGAGAAGCCACATATTGTATTGGTCTTTAAAGAAAGGGAAAAGGAGGACCCAGTGAATTACTAATCCAATCAGCCTAACTTTCATGCCCAGAAATATGCTGAGACTGATTATTAAAGTGTCAATTTATAAGCATCTAGAAGATGATGTTAAATTCAACTAACATGGATTTATCAAGAACAAAACAAGTGAAACTGGTTTAGTGGATTAAGGGAGGTGTGATATCTCTTGACTGTATTAGGGTTTGGACACTGTCTCACATGACATTCCCATAGGTAAACTAGGAAATGTGTTTCAGATGAAATCATCATTACATGAGTACAGAAAGAAAAATTAGACCGCAAGCGATGAAGATGATAGAGGCTAGAAAGCCAGGTATACAAGGAATGACTGTAAAAACTTGGTATGTTTAGGTTAGATGAAAGAAAAATAAGGAAAGATGCGATAGCATTTTCAAATATTTGGGAGGCTGCCATAAAGAAGATGGAGAAACACTCTTCTCTCTTGTCTCAGAGGGCAGATTGCTTGATTCAACAGACCAGATTGAGATCAAATCTCAGGAAGAATTTCCAAGCTGTAAGACCTGGCTCTTGGCTGTGGAGACTGCCTGACACTTTTTCAGGCTCTGGGAACTGGGAGCATGGCCACCTCCCCTTGTGAGGTCTGCTCCCTTTTGGGGTTTCTGGCATGCCAGCTGGAGGAGCTTTAGGCCACAATCCAGAGACTGCGCACCATCAAGGATGATAAGTGGGAGATTGACTCCTTCTGCCAGGCCCTTCATCCCCTGCAGACAGAGGGTAGACCAAGGTCACCTTCCAGGACAAGGGGGGACTCGGGGACCTCCCATGCTGTCCAACCAGGGGGTTGGACCAAGGTGGTCAAGAGCCCCGAGATTCCCCCCACACATACACACACTGGAGCTTTGCAACAGGTACAAAACCTCTTGCAGCCCCAGCAGAGCCTGCTAAGTTGCCAGTTCCAGTAGGCAACACAGGCTCAATTGCAGCTACCCCCCCACCCCACTGTCCCTAAGACAAAACACAAAGTGTTTGTCATGGGAGACTCCATCCTGAGGGGGATGGAGGGGGCAATCTGCCATCCTAACTCCTTAGCCTGGGAAGTCTGCTGCTTCCCAGGAGCCTGTATCTGAGACATTGCAGAGAGAATCCCTGAGCTCTTCCAGCCCACTGACCACTAGCCTATGCTCCTTATCCATGTGGGCACAAATGACATGGCTCGGAGCGCTCCCAGCCAGGTCATGAAGGGCTACAGGGATTTGGGAATGGGGCTTAAGGGGATGCAGGTGTTGTTTTCCTCAATCCTGCCAGTCTCGGGCTATGGGCTGAGGAGGAAGAGGAGGATAGAGGTAATGAACCAAAGACTGCGGTGCTGGTGTCATCAGGAAGGCTTTGGCTTCCATGACCACAGTCCACTCTTTGGGAGAGAGGCAGTGAGGTGCTGAGAAGGGATGGCCTTCACCTCTTTCCGCTGGGAAGGAGGCTCTTCTCAGCCAGACTGTCTGACCTGCTCCACTGAGCTTTAAACTAAGCCCGCTGGGGGACGCGGGGACTACTGCCACTGCTGGCTCGCTGAGCAACCCTTGCAAAGCCAGCAGACGAAGGCACTTAAGGGAGCCCACCTCTGCCCCAGCCCTGGAATGAGCTGTGGGCAAGGCAAGAGCCCCCGAAGGGACACTTGCCTGCCTGTACACAAATGCCAGCAGCTTAGGGAATAAACAGGAGGAACTTGTCCTCCTGCTTAACACAAATAATTACGATGTCATAGGGATAACAGAGACCTGGTGGGACTCCACCCATGACTGGGCCACAGGTATAGATGGCTATACCCTGTACAAGAGGGATCGAGTGGACGAAAGGGGTGGGGCCGTAGCTCTCTAGGTCAAGGAAAACTACGTGTCCTTGCAAGCTGACATTGGCACCCAGGGTGGATGACTGGAGACCCTCTGGGTTAAAATCTGTGGGGAACACGGCACAGGGGACACAATGGTGGGAGTCTACTACAGACCTCTCACCCAAAGTCCTGAGCTTGACCAGGAATTCAACTGGGAACTGCCTGAAACCATGTGCTCCCGGTGCATGTTTGTCATGGGAGACTTCAACTACTCAGACACCTCATGGGAAGAGCGCTCGGCCAAATCTGAGCGGTCACAAAGCTTTCTCTCATGTGTGGGTGAGCTCTATCTGACACAAGAAGTGTACGGGTTGATGAGAGGTAAAGTGCTGGTTGACCTGGTACTAGCAACATGAGACAACCTAATCAGTGACCTAACAATCGAAGGGAAGCTGGGTGACAGTGACCACAAGCTGATCACCTTCACCATCTGCTGTAAAGCTGGCAAGTCAGTCAGCAATACAGAAGTCCTTCACTTCAGGAAAGCTGACTCTGACAAGCTCAGGAGGCTTTTTGGCAAGGCCCTAAGGGACCATGACCCAAAGGGGAGGGGAGTTCAGGAAGAGTGGTTGCTCCTCAAGGGTGTGTACCTGGATGCACAAGCAAAGTCTATTCCATCTCAAAGGAAAGGCAGCAAAAGGGCACAGTGGCCCCCTTGGCTCTGCAGGGAACTAGTGGACCTCCTGCATCTAAAAAGAAAGACCTACAAAGGATGGAGGACTGGATCCATCTCCAAGGAGGAATACTCTGCACTTGTCCGGACCTGCAGGGAGTGAACCAGGAAAGCCAAGGCTGCGACAGAACTCCAACTAGCTACAGGTATCAAGAACAATAAAAAGTCCTTCTTTAGATATGTGGGGAGCTGGAGGAAAAGCAAAGGCAACATTGGACCCCTGCTAAACCAAATGGGACAACTGACAACCAATGCCCAGGAAAAAGCCAACTTACTGAATGGGTACTTTGGCCTCAGCCTATTCCCTGGCGAACTCCTGCTCAAGCTCAAGTTTTGGGCTCCACAATTCAAAAAGGATGTGGAGAAGCTTGAGAGAGTCCAGAGAAGAGCCAGAGGTCAGGAAAACAGACCGTATGATGAGAGGCTGAGAGCCATGTCAGTCTTCAGCCTGGAAAAGCACAGGCTCAGGGGTGATCTGGTGGCTACCTATAAGTTTATGAGGGGTGCTCACCAGGATCTGGGGGAACATCTGTTCACCAGAGCGCCCCAAGGGGTGACAAGGTCAAACGGTCACAAACTCCTCCATGACTGTTTCAGGCTGGACATAAGGAAGAACTTCTTCACTGTCCGAACCCCCAAGACCTGGAATAGACTGCTGCCAGAGGTGGTTCAAGCACCTACCTTGAACGCTTTCAAGAGGCATTTGGATGTTTATCTTGCTGGGATCTTATGACCCCTGCTGACTTCCTGCCCCTGGGGCAGGGTGCTGGACTTGATGTTCTTCTGAGGTCCTTTCCAGCCCTAATGTCTATGAAATCTATGAACCTTCCTACCCATCTTCTTCCTTACTGTTGCTTTCTGCCCATATTCTGCCTTGCAGGCTTAGGAACAGCAGAAAGCAGAGCTGGACATTGTAAAGCATTCTGGCAGTGGATTTTGCTGCCAGGGAGGGGTGGACCTCCCCACCCCCACCATGGTTTTTTTTGCCACTGAAGCCCTTGTACAGAGGCTGAAAATACTGCTGAATTTGGCATAAAAAATAGGGGCCAGTTCTCCCTGACATAGCAGCAGCAACCATCCTTGGTGCTGTACAAAACTACATGCCTTGTGCTGTATGATACACACTCTTCTCTGTGGAGAAGAGAAGGCTGAGGCAGGATTTAATAGCAGCCTTCAACCTCCCAAAAAGTGGTTCCAAAGAGGATAGATGGTTCTCAGTGGTGGCCAATGATAACAAGGAGAAATGGTCTTAAGTTGCATCACAGGAAGTTTAGGTTAGATATTAGGAAAAGCTCTCTCACTAGGAGGGTAGTAAGACACTGGAACAGGCTACCCAGAGAGGTTGTGGAATCTGCATCATAGGAGGTTTTTAAAACCCAAGTAGACAATGCCTTGACTGATGATATATTTGGGGTGGTCCTGGTTTGAGCAGGTGTTTAGATTAGATGACCTCTTGATGTCCCTTCCAACCCTAATTATCTATGATTTAAACACACACATATATATATCCTGCCCCCCTTTTTTTCCCCCTCCCCTTCCCCCCCATGCCAGCAATGTGTTTCATAGAGGCAGGCAACAAGACTGTCAGCCAGCAACTTCCCAACCACATTTTGGTGCCCCTCCCCTTCGGTGGTGCCCAAAGCACTTTCCTTGCCTACTCTATGTTAGGCTACTGGAAGTTATAGAATCTCCTTTAGAGGATCTGTGGAAGAGGCTGAATCAATCTGGGATGGTTTAGAAACAGCAAGTCCTGGACCTGTGCAGAAAGTCCTTGAAGTCCCTTTTAGCCCTATGATTCTGAAGGATTTTTCTCTCTTCTCGACTCTGTTCAACTTTAGCAAGGCCTCATCTGAAATACTGTGCTCATTTTAAGACAGTATGCTTTAAGAGATATAGACACATTAGAGAGAGTCTGTATGAGGGCAACAAGAATGACAAAAGGTTCAAACACAATCTATAAATTTCGCTGAAAGAAATGGGCTTGTTTAGACTAGAAAGAGAAGACTGAAATGACATAAGTCTTTTAGTTTGTAAAAGTTTCTCGTAAAGAGCACAGTGATGATTAGTTCTTTAGGTTCCTTGGAAACAGAACAGGAAGTAATTGGCTTAATTTTCAGTAAAAATATTCAAGTTAGATATTAGGAAAACTTTGCTAACTATAAGGTAAATTTATGCACTGGAACAAGCTACCTGCAGAGACTGTTGACTCTCAATTATTAGAGATTTTTAAGAACAGACTAGCTAATCCACATCATTAGAGGTTTTTTGAGAATACCGTAGATGAGGACCAGAGATCTAGGAATACTTGAGCAGGAGGATGGGTTAGAGCAGGGCTGGGCAATTTTTTGGGCTGGAGGGCCACTTAGGGAGTTTTGGTGAACTGTTGCAGACCAGGTCAGCACCCCTCCCCTTCCCACACAACAGCTCACCATGTCTCCCCAAGTGGTTCTGCCCTGTGCTCAGCCAGGCAGATGGGCTGGGCCATGGGTGGGCAGGGAGTGGCATCTGGGAGCAGGGTGTGTGGCCACAGCCTGGGCTGGGATCAAGATTACTGGGTGGTGACAGTGTGGAGCTGGGGGCCAGGAGAGATCCACTCCCCACACAACCCTGTGTCAGGAACCAGTTCTGTGGGCAGGGAGCATGGCTCTGCCCCAGGCCCCAGTTCCTGATGTCACCACCTAGAGATCCTGGGATCTCCGAGGAGACTGTCCTGGGATCTGTATGGGCAGGGCACGCTCAACCAGGCAGAGGGGATGTGGCCCAGGGTGGGCAGGGAATGGGACAGGTGGGTGGGGCCAGGGCTGAGGCTAGGATTGGGATTGCAGGGCCATGATAGTGTGGGGCAGAGGCACCATTCACCCCACATATGCCCCTGCCCATGAAACTGGTGTACGTCAGAGGGACATGTGGGCAGTGGATTGTGGCTCTGCCCCAGGCCCCAGCCCTGCACTGTTACTTCCATGTGATCCTGATCCTGGTGGGACTGGCCACAGGTGCCACAGCCTGGGCTGGGCCCTGTGCCTGGACTGGGCTGGGCAGGGCTGAGGGTCCCAAACAAAATCTTTGGTAGGCCGAACCCCCTGGGTTAGAACAACCCAGCATTTCCTATGATTTCCATGCATACAGCAAGCCAAGCAAGCTCTTGCTAACCCTTGATTCTATTTCTCTGAAGTGGAAATGTTGGATATCCCTCATAAAATAATTTAGAAGTGTTGGAAGTTGCCAGTGATCTTGCCCAAGTAAGATTTCTGATTTGTATTTTCTCTGTAGCTTAGAAAAAAATGTTAATACTAGTTTGTAATGCTAAAAATTCTAACATTGCAGGCTAAACTGTAGCTATCTTAAACCAGCAGTGAGTTCATCCAGAGAAAACACCAACTGCTAGGTTTATCAACTTTGTTCATTAAAATAGTGTTGTGTTCTTGCTTCATGTTTGAAATCTGCCTTAGGCCAGAAATCAATACAATTTCCAATAGTGTGTGGTTTGTTTGTTTTTTTCCTCGCTCTCATGTGTCTGTGTATGTATATGTATGCACAAACACACGTTTTCTTTTGCTCTGGCCCCTATCAGGCCCTTACTACTGAATAGCTTGTTAGGGCTATTTCTTCTGTAACACAATGTATCAATCAAGTGACTTCATTTTCCTTTATGCTATCCTCTAGCCACTATTTCATTGGTTTTTAATAACAACATCGTTTTACATCTTCCAGAGCCTGTAGCATCATTAACCTTGAGCAAGAATTGACTTTGTAAAACAATTGAGACTCCTGGCATGAATATCAGAAACAAAACCTCTTTCATGCTGTTGAACCTATAGTTGGTTGGATCTTTTTTGAGGTTTCTGCACCTTTCTTTTGAAGTCCATTGTCTCTGTTCAGTCATGGCTACCTATACCTTTTATTATTAAGGGGTTGTCGATGTGCTGTTCAGACACTGTGCTTTCAGTTTTTTGTACCACAGGAAGCAGTCGTGTTGTTTCAATCGTTAGTATTCTCTCTGAAACACTCTGAACCAATGGTCAATTGTGGGGCTGGAATATGTTTTATTTGGAGGTGCCATGCATCCATTGAAATGAAGGAAAAATGATCTTGTGTTGAGGCATTGAACTTGGACTGGATTCAGTTTTCATCTCTACCCAACTTTTCATGTGATCTCAGGTTTGTCTCTGTGCCCCAATATTCATTCTCTCTGCCTTTGTGCCCTATATGTAGAATAAGGACAGTAATACTCAAATATTAGTCATGGGGGCAATCTTTTTGTTGTTGTTCATAGATTCATAGATGTTAGTGTCAGAAGGGACCTCAGTAGGTCATAGAGTCCAACGCCCTGCCCTAGTCAGGAAAGAGCGCTGAGGTCAGACAAGCCTAGCTTGGTGCTTGTCCAGTCTCCTGTTGAAGACCCCCAAGGTAGTGGAGAGCACCACCTCCCTTGGAAGTCCATTTCAGATTCTGGCAACCCGTACTGTGAAGAAGTTACTTCTAATGGCCAACCTAAATCTGCTCTCCATCAATTTGTGGCCATTGTTCCTAGTTACTGCAGGGCATGCCCTAGCAAATAGAGCATCTCCTATTCCCTGCTGCCCTCCTCTGATGAATTTATAAGCAGCCACATGATCACCTCTCAGCCTTCTCTTGTTGTGACCCTGGTGGCCAGAGAAGCCAGCGTAGAAGATCACTGATAGTCATGGCCCTAGAAAAGGGGTATCAAAAAGCTATATAGGGTATAAGTAAAATATAAAAGTGAAATCTTGATCCCTGGTGATCATTTTAAAAGATCACAGAATGTTTTTTGCGACACTTGACATAATTGTCATACTGTATCAGACTAGAGATGTATCCCAATGTCTTAATTTTGATAAGAGTCCAGAGGAGAGCTGCACACATGATCAGAGGGCAAGAGAACAGGCCTTATGATGAGAGGCTGAGAGCCATGGGATTTTTCAGTCTGGAAGAGCACAGGCTCAGGGGTGACCTGGTGGCAGCCTATAAGTACATGAGGGGTGTACATCAGGATCTGAGGGAACACCTGTTCACCAGAGCGCCCCAAGGGGTGACAAGGTCCAAGGGACACAAACTCCTCCAAGACCATTTTAGACTGGACATAAGGAAAAACTTCTTTACTGTCCGAGCCCCCAATGCCTGGAATAGACTCCCCCCAGAGGGGGCCATGAACCGCATGGTGCAGGGGTGGCTGGGCATTGAGCAGGCTGAGCTCACCCACAGCTTCATGGTCACCGACAATGAGGCCAATATGGTGAAGGCAGTCCATGATGCCAACTTTGCTGGTATTCGCTGTGTGGCATACAATTTACATCTGATTGTGAGGGTTGCCTTGGAGGGGGACAGGGCTGCCGGTGATGGTGCCAGCAACACCATCAGGCTCGTTTCCAGATGCAGGAAGGTGGCAGGCTACTTCCACCGGAGAATCAAGTGGGACAAGATGCTGTGGGACAAACAAGCAGAGCTGAACATCCCACAGCACAAAAGCAAGCAGGATGTGGAGCAACAGAAAGCCATCCATGAGCTGGCCTTGCTTGAGAAAATAGGGATCAGTGGCCCCCTGACCAAAGCTGAGTGGGATGCCATCTACCACATCTTGCTGGTCCTCAAGCCCTTCCTTGAGGCCACTGAGACCCTCAGTGCTGCTGATGCCTTCCTCAGCAAGGTGGTCCCCATAGTGAAGGAGCTCTGCAGCCAAACGGAGAGCTTCGTGGGGGCCAATGTTCCTGGCTGGGGCAGGCCGCTTTCACCAGATGTGCAGGCACTGGTGAGGCAGCTGAAAGAGGGCCTTAGGAAAAGGCTTGAACCCTTGGGGTCCAACACAGTGCATATGCTGGCCGCCATCTGTGACCCAAGGGTGAAGGTAACCATATATGGCAGCGAGACACTGAGTCACTGGAGGGAGGTAGTTATTAAGAAAGTGATGGAGGCAGAACAGCGGAGGTGGCGGGAAGTGGAACAGGAGGATCCACTGCCTGAACCCAGCCTGCCATCCACGAGCCAGTCTTCTTCTCCACCACTGGTGCTGCCAATATGGGCTAAGGCCATGGCAAACACTAGGGGGTCCAGACCCACCAGACCCCAGGATCAGGCAGACAGCCCTCACACCGTGGTGTCTGCCTATCTTGCCGAGCCTGTGGAGCCCCTGGGCTGCGACCCCTTGGCCTACTGGGCAACCCTGCAGCCTGATGTGGCCGGATCTGGCCACAGTTGCCCAGGAATACCTGTGCTGTCCACTGACCAGTGTGACAAGCGAGAGGGTGTTTAGCATGGCTGCAGATGTTGTAACACCCTGCCGCACCTGCTTGGATCCTGGTTTGGGGGAGCAGTTGGTGTTCCTCAAAGTGAACCTCCCGCTGCTGGGGCTCCCCAAGCACGAGGTGCAGACAGAGTGAATGCTGCCCTCCTCTCTCCATCTGGATCACAAGTTTTGTCTGTCAGTAGCCTAAGGTGCAGTTTCCCCCAAACTCCTGCACCTATCACTGTGAAAGTTGGCAGACTCTGTGGGCTCCTCAGGGGCTAGTAAGCTTGAAGTTTTGAGCTTCCTGTGGCTTTCCACACAGAAGTTACAGGAGGTTTTCTCTCAAGAATTTGGGGTGCTGTTTCTCCAAACCCCCTGAATCTATCTTGTTGAAAATTGGCAGGCTTTAGGGGCTCCTCAGGAGCTACCACTCCTGCATGTTTGAGCTCCCTGTGGCTTTGCACATAGAAGTTACAGGCAGTTTGCTCTCAAGAATTTGGGATGCAGTTTCTCTGCACCCCCTGAACCTAGCTTGTTGAAAGTTGGCAGACTTTGTGGGCTCCTCAGGAGCTACCATTCCTGTAAGTTTCATCAAGATCAGACAAGAAATGCCAAAGTTATAGTATGCTTTGACCTTCCCTATTATAGCCTATGGGGAAGTCAAAGCAGCTCAAACATTCGACTGAGCTTCGACCTCGAGTCAAAGCAGACCCGCTTCGACTTGAAGTGGAAGGCAAATTGAAGAGGGACCCGATTTAATATTCGACATGGTTGTCGAATCGAATATTACCTGCTCTGCACAGCCCTAATATACATATATCTAGATATAAAGCTATCTTTCTATCGATCTATCGATTGATATATATTTAGATATATATATAGTGGTGTTTCATTTTGATCATGGAAAAATGTGGATTTTTTGAATCTGAAAATTGGGGATTTTTTCTTTATCAGAGAAAACCAGGATCCCTGCTCATGAGTGAGCTCCTGGTATGAGAGGGCATTAGTCTGATACAGCGAGGGAAGCAATGAGGAGTCAGCTCTGGAGTATTGCTCAACAGAAAGCATTCAACTCACAGTTCACGCTCGCCACACACAGGCCACACACTCCCCTCTCACACCCTCAACTTCATGTCCCCGGGGACTTCTCCCTGAAACACAGAGGTTGTGTCTAGGATTTAAAGTCACTTACCCCTCACATCAGGATACATGTGCACGCCACAGGAAGCAAACAAACTGTCAAGCAGGCTTCCAAGCATTGAATTGGAGCCTGCACAGGAACAACTGGAACTCTACTTACGGGGAAATGAACAAAGGCAAAACACACCCATTCTGGGGCACCCAACCTTTTAAGGCCCAAAATCACCCCACTCTGACTCAACAATCCAATGATCAGCTACAGAAACTAACAGAAACTGGACAGAACTAGCCCAGATTCATGCCAAAACTAGGTTTCAGTAATGCATATGCTTGGTCGATATGACCAGACCATAAATTCAATAGTTTACCAGATTCCAACAAGTTCTTCACAGACTCCGAAATGCACATGTGCAACAGGTTCATTTTTCATGCAGATTCAGTAATGCCTTCAGAGTGCAGCAGAGTTAATCATCTCAGAACCAACACAGAATGATGTCTTCCACAACATCCAAGGGATGTGTGGCTTGTGGGCAACATTATCTCTGAGTGGGGAAGACTTAGTTTTTGAAGCGGCTTGCTTGTGTTTGTGTTGTTTTCAGCTTGATACTGGAGGACTGGGTTGTGGCTATGGGGAAGGTATGGAGGCCACAGAGGGGTGCCTGGTGGGGCAATCAATAGGCAGGCAGCCTAGCCTAGAATCAGGGACTCAGAGGACTGAGGTTGGTGTATTGAGTTAGGCTGAAGCTGTAAGAGCTAAGGCCAGGATCAGGGACCCAGAGGGCTGAGGGCTGGGAGTAAGCTAAAGCTGTGCTGTGCCCCTTTAAAGCGAGTTAAATGCTTTTGCACTGCTTTAATGGTGTTGATGTTTGAACGTATCAGCAGCATATTGCACATTAATTCCAGCCACTGTAGCAAATTTGGCGGTGTAATGTACCTGAAATGACTTGGGGCACAGCAAACTAGAACTCCTCTGAGGAGTTTTAGTTTGCTGCCCTACAGCCTTTGAGTGAAGCACCAGGCTTCATGCAGCTCAGGCGCTGTGCAGGAAGCCCATGCAGGCAGCCTGGTAGCAGCTTGGAAAGGCAGGCTCCACCCAAGAAAAAAAAGCAAGCCTGATTTTTTTTTTCTCCCTTGGAGTCTGACTGCCTGCCTGAGCTGTGTAGGGATCCAGTGCTTCCCTCCGCAGCTGCGGTGCCCTCCTGGGACTGCCCGAGCCAGGTGCCTGTAGGTGCCACAGAGGGAAGCACTAGCCCCCCACCCCCGCAGCCCAGGGACCACTCCACATGTTGGCAGCTTGCCCTCCCTTCCCCACCAGGTAAGTTCAGGTATGTGCACGACATGGGGGTTTAAAGTGCCCTAAATTGAAGCGGTGTTTTTAAAAACCCACCGCTTCAATTTAGGGCCCCCATTTCATCTACACACACCCTTAATGAGGCTCAGATGTGGGCAGCTGCAAACGTGGGTGAATGCATTTTGCGTCCCTGAACTTGTGCCAAAACTGGTGTGGAATATCTGGGGAACCAGGCAGGGAAAAGAAACCTTCCTGCTGCAGGGATTTTTTACCTGCCTCAGTGAATAAAAAAAAACAAAAAGTCTTCAGCTGCTGCACCTGTGGTGTGGTCTGCAATGGGCATGTGACTGCACCACCACACTCCCTCTGGATCTGCCCCTGAGTTCTACCATATCACCTTTCAGATAAGGTAACCAGAACTGCACACGGTATTCAAAATGTGCTTACACCACAGATTTATACAATGATAAATGATGTTTTCTAGTGATTCCTAAGTATTTAGTTTTCTTTTTGCTTGCCATGAACATTAAGTGAATGCTTTTAAAGAACTGCCTACAATGACTCCAAGATCACTGCCTTGAATGACAATGGCTAATTCAGAGCCCACAGAACACATGTATGGCTAGGTAGGGTTTTTTACAGTTATGTTGATTCATACTTAATGATGAATTTTATCTGCTACTTCATTGGTCACTCACTCAATCTTGTGAGGACTTTCTGCAACTCTCCATAATAATTTTGTATCTACAGACTTTGCTACCTCACTACCTTACTCCCTTTTCCAAATCATTTATGAATATATTGAACCACCCAGTTCCAGGACCTTTGGGCAACCCCACTGTCCACCTTCTTCCAATGTGAAAAATAACCTACCCTTTGCTTCTTGTCTTTTAACCACCTTCAAAGGTGGCATGAGAGGACCTGACCTCTGCCATCATGACAATTAATTTCTTTAAGAGCCTTTGGTAAGGGAACTTGTCAGAAGCGTTCTGAAAATCTAAGTGACCACATTGACTGATGTGGTTAGGTGTGGTTAACCTAGGGTTCTGTTCAAATTCCAGCTGTGTAATTCTGTTTCCTTCACTGAAAGTCCCTTCGGCTTTGATTAGATTCAATATTCTTCACAAGCTGCCCTAAACTGTTGAACAGCTGTCACTTCTTAATCCAGTGGGGATCCTTTTTGTTGGCAGATAAAAGGATTCTTGTGTCTAGTAAACAACATAAGTCAGTTTGTTAAATTTGCCAGCCACTTTTGGAACCTGTGGGATGAAAGGTGCTACGTAAATGTAAAACGGTATTACTCATCCTAATGTCTTTCTGAAAGTATATACTTTACTCCTGTATTAAAAAAATATCCCAGACTATTATTTAATCATCTTTCTGGTGCTCCAGTTGTTGTTACAACTATTATGATTATTAATATTGATTGTTAAGTCAGTCTCTTTGTGTCTTCCATGGGGCCTTAAGTGTCCTCAGAAATGTTCCTTTTCTTCTGTCCTGCAATGTGGCCATAGAATCCTACTTAACTTTTTCAGTCCCTTGTTTCTGGAAAGTATTAATGGAAGCTAAATCCTGGAACGTGCTGTCCTGAGTGGCAAAGTACTGGAAAACATGCTTAGCTAAGATCAAATAATTGACTTCCTGAATTGGGGATGTCTTGAAGGATTGAGCCCCAGTACTATATCTGACTGCAAATATTTGAAAATCATCACAACTCCATGTGTCTCCGCCTTACATGTACAAACTGGTACAGCTAAAGTGAGATGGTCCAAAACTTAATCTTTTTTAAAACCATCTTTTGAGATTTGAAAAGTTGCTTTGTTTTAGGGTTCAGTTTTCATCTGGATTTCCACTTCTAGTTTTCGGTGAAATGTCACATGCACAGAATGATTTCTCCTCAGACTCCCAGTCCAGTTCAAACCAAAAAGGGCTTTGTAAAGAAGCATTTTCTCCTAAACTTTCCACTCTGACCTGCAGGACAAATAGGTTTGGATACTTAGATTCTAGACCTGGAAAATTCATACATTTGTTATACTTTTCCATGTCCGGAATTTGATTATTGAGGGGATGTCTTAAATTTGTCCCCCAAATGCTGTACCAGATAAAGCCATAGAAGGGGGACAAGCAGTGGGGAAAGAGGTAGGGGAACAGGGAAGGCAATGAGGTGAGCAGATGGTGGGGTGGGTCAAGCAACATTCCCGCTGCCATCTGTCCCTCCTTCCCCATCCCATTGTTGCTGCCACCACTATTACCAGGCTGGGCTGGGGACAGGCTCCTTGCGACAGGCTGGAGCAAAGATGGAGGCTGCCAATGCAGGAGCAAAGGTAAGCACAAACAGGACAGAGGCAAAGGGGCTCAAGACTGTTGGGGTAGGACAGAGGGAAAGGGTGGTGGGGATGCAGGAGGCAGAGGTTGTGGCAGCAGCTGCGGCATGGGCCTGGGGCTGGGGCTGCAGCCAAAATCACAACAGCTGCCTGCCCCTTGTTCCCCCCTGCTGCCTCCTATTCAGTTCCAAGACAAGGAACTCTTTCCCCATGTTAAATGTAAGTGGGGAAAAAGAACATAATCTTGTAATTGAGTAAATACAGTAACTCCATAGTATAGATATCTTTTATATTTTCCACCAAAATATATTGTGATTTTTTTCTATTTTATTTTAACATTAAAATATAATTGTAAAGAGAGATCCTCTTACTATTCAGTACTGGTAACATGATCGTTTATGGTCTTTTAATTACTTTATTACCCAATTATGTTGTTGTCATATTCATAACATCACCTTGTGAATCTAAGTGTCAAAGTACAGTAATTCTAATATATTTTCCATCATTTATTAAAGTTGTATACATAAATGTATTTTGCATATTTAACTTCTTTTTGTTATTGAATTTCCACTGTCTAATATCATTATAGGCAGGGTTAGTAACCCCAGTCACTATTGAGGCTGACACATACATGGCTTTATAAGGTTCTGTTTTCTTATAACTACCAAACTTTAACTAAGTGGACAAAATATTCAGCTCACTCAAAGAGCACTGCTGTTTCTGTGCACTGAATAAGGTAGGGAACCCTGTTGGGGGTGGGTTAGGGAAACAATATGTGATCATGTGTTTAAGAACTTCTTATCATAATGCAAATATAGAAGGAACCCTTGAATTAAGATAGCACATGTAATCTTAATTCTGGCATTTCCTGATTTTTGTATGTGCTTGATTTGGCAATAGTAATGATCTTTTAACACAGTTATGTGTATAAAATAAATAATCTGATGTATTTATAAAAAGACAGGATAACATAAATTAGATGGCAATCAATATGGTACATTCTGGTGATATTTGATATGCTGAAAACACTATGATTATTTTGTTCAGCTCTGGACACACTTTTAGGTTTCTGAATATTACAGATAAAGATTAATGATTTTCTAATCAGAAGACTACTTGAGAACAAAAATTCTGTCAATTACTCATAGTGGGAGGGTTCTGCATATCACCCCCCATTGAGAAAACGGGATATTGAATGTCAGGTCCACCACAGGTCACTTAGATAAAAATTTACCCATGTATAAAGTTGATGTAATAGAAGTATTTTAAAAACATCTTTATGACATACAACATTTTCCTGACACTTTCAAATACTTGTAATTAGTTCTGCCTTACCAAAGCGAGGATTTATAAGACCATAAAATATGACAGTGTTTTAAAAAAATGTACATAAAAACAGCCATACATCTGCTCCCTTAGAGCCAGCATAAACCCTAGCCAATTTTTAAGTCCTCTCACTGATCATAGAATTATAAAATAAAAGGATCGGAAGGGACCTGTAAGATCATCAAGTCTGGTCCCCTGCCATGAGCAGGAGATAACTGGGCTCAAATGAGCTCAACGAAGTGCTTGTCCAGCCTTCTCTTGAACACCTCCAGGGATGATGACTGCATCACCTCTGCAGGGAATGTGTTCCAGATTCTAGATGTCCTCCAGGATGAAGTTATCCCATCAATTACAACTCTCTGGGACTGGCCTCTGAGCCAGTTGCCAACCCACCTCACTGTAGACTGATCTAGGCCAGTAATCTCCAACTTAATTGAGAGAATCTCATAGGAAACAGTATCAAAGGCCTTGCTGAAGTTTAGGTAGATGATGTCAACCTGTTAGAAATGCACAGTAAATGGAGTATTGTTAGAATATGATTAGAAATGGAGTGTTGTTAGAACTGCACAGTTTGCATCTCGTACCTGATAAGAAAAAACACTGCCAAGGACTTTTTTCCCCCTTGGCCAGCTTGCTAGCTTTTCTTATGATAAATCACTCTCTACCCCACACTCCTACTGGTCTTTCTC
>NW_017728948.1:70393222-70427243 GCF_001723895.1 Crocodylus porosus | reverse complement strand
ACGGATGAAGTGACGTGATCACATATATGTTTGTATGAACCGGAAATGAGTTGTAAGAGTTCCTGTTTCTGCACACGTGCCCAGGAAGAAAGAGATAAAAGCCAGCTAAGAATTTCCTCAGGGGGCGGAGTTCTCTGACTCTGCTCCGACCCTATTTGCAAATACACCTTTTGTGCTGCTAATAAGTGTGTGTCTGAGAGTTCTTCGCCTCCTGAGAAACGAACCGCAATATTTTGCAACAAACCCATGAACACTGCTTGCCCCCAGAGGCTGGGGGGGCACGGTGACCGCCCATAGGCAGTAGCAGTGGTGCCAACAGCAGGGGGGTATGGCAGCAGGGAGCTCCTGCAGGCAGCCGCAACAGTGCCAGCAGCTGGGGGGGGCGCAAGCTCAGGCAGTGCACGTACACCTCCTATGCATCGCCAGTGTGTCAACCTCATGTCCCAATTCCAGCTGGTTGGCTACCTGGTCATAAAAAGACACTGGGTTTATTAGGCATGACCTCCCCTCGACAAAGCTGTGCTGGTTGCTTCTCAATGCCCCACCAGTTACGAACTTGTAGTTGATGGCCTCCTTGACAATTTTTTCAAAGATTTTTCCCAGGACCGAAGTCAGACTGACCAGTCTGTAGTTTCCATGGTCATCCCTCTTCCCTTTCTTAAAGAATGGTACCATGTTAGCCTTCTTCCAGTAGTTCAGGATCATTCCTGAGTTCCATGACTCTTCGAACAGCAGCACTACTATGAGCTCAGTCAGTTCTTTGGGGACTCTTAGATGCAGGTCATCTGGCCCAGCAGACTTGAAAACCATTCAAATGTTCTAATCTCTCATCTGTTTGGGATTGATTTCATGTGGACTGCTGTCTTCACCATATTCTTTGGGCCTCTGGGCAGGTGATGAGTTCCCATCTGATTTCAAGAATACTGATGTGAAGTAAGTTTTTAGGAACTCTAACTTTTCGCAAAGATCCACTGTGGGCTTTCTCCCTGCTTATTCAGTATGGGCCCCACAGTGGAACTTGATTTTTTCTTGCCCCTATGTACCTATAGAAGGACTTTTTGTTGTCTTTTATTTCTCTTGCCAGCTTGATCTCTGTGCATGCCTTGGCTTTTCTTGTCTTACACCAGCAGACCCTAGCTGTATGAGTGTACTCTGCTCTGGATGCTGGACTGTTTTTCCATTGCATGTATGCTTGTTTTTTCTTTTTCAGAAGTTCCCTAATATTCCTGTTGAGCCAAGCGGGTCTCTTGGCCCCTTTCTCTCTTTTTGCCCATGTGGGGATGGCTTCTTTTTGAGCAGTAAGAATTGCCTCCTTAAGGAAGCCACCATTCCTAAACTCCCAAATCGTCCAGTCACTGGTTGCGAAGGGCCTACTAACTAGACTCCTGAGTTTACCAAAATCTGCCCTTCTGAAGTCTAGGACTTCTGTTCTGCTGACAGGATTCCCAGCCTTTTGGTGGATGCTGAATCTAATTAGCATGGTGAATCTGATGCTCAAGCCCTTGTAATAGCCTGCTTATCCGTGGATTAATTTCCCCCACAATTGTATCCCTACAGTTGTGTCCACTGACTTAAGTGAAGAACGTAGTTTATGGTTCTTTACTCTTGCTATATGTTTTGGGAAGGAGCTGAGGAGATACCTGGAGTTCAGCAAATTCATTATACTGATGAATTGCATTTCACAGCTACAGTTTTTTCCCCTGGGCTCTAGGCCAAGAGCCACCTGATCATGATTCATTTAGGACAAAAGACTTAGGGTCATATTGTGCTGAGAGTAATTCCTTTATATTTCATCAAACAAGTTCTTGATATGTCACCAGGTAGTCACTTCCTCTTTGAGAGGATGCAGGAATACTTACAGCTTATGTGACCCATACACTGTCCGCTTTCTTATTCTGCCAATTGGGGCATGGGGCAGCTGCCCTGGAGTTCCCCTACCTCCTTCAACCCAGCCCTGATCCCAGTGCCCCCTGTCTGCCCAGGATTGGCACATGGGAGAGCCTGGAGCTCCCCCTGGGTGCTGTAGGGGGAGCAGAGCAGGGCAGAAGTAGCCCTGCACTGAACTGCTCCCATCTGGGGAAAATTTCTTTCCAACAGGTGCACACGCAGATGTGTTCTTCATCAAAGCTTAATGCACTTGAGTTTATTGGGCAGTAACATTCAGGTGCAGTAATTTCACACCTAGATGTACCTACAGAGGCTAGATGCTCCACTTGTAGCACCCATGCCACGTGGTGGCCACCCCTATCTTAAAGGTCATTGCCAACTTAATTTTTTTAATGTCTAACTTCAAAAAAATCCCAGTTAATTAAAAAAATCACATGAACTAATATCACCAATTGTTTTTCCTTTTACAGAAATGTTTATATGTATTTTGCTGTTTCCCTGCTGATGTCTGTAAAACTGTTAGCAGACACAAAGTTCATTAAGATTTCAGACTTGTACATGTGCGCACACATGTGCGCGCGCATGCACACACACACATATAAATAATAAGATACTTGGTTAAATGAGTTACCTGTAACTATTCTGAGTTCAGGCTTTTTAGATAAGTCTTAATAGTGTCATTTTAGTTGGCATCATGTTGCTAGGGATGCTAACTAAATGAATATGAGCAACATGTCTTGCTATTTAAAACAAGTAAATCTGTGTACCAAATGCCATATTTATTCATTTATGGCTTTGCTAGGATTTATAAAATAACAATAGGTGACTATCAGATCTCTATAGATCTCAATAGGTGACAACCACTTTAAAGTTTAGCTAACTAACTAGCAAGCCCATAACATACAGTAAAATAAATCCTCCGCTTCTGCTAAACATTGACCCTGGTGACATTTGCTTCTTCAGCAGTTCAGAAGACATGCCAAGCTGTAGACATATCCATTTGCTGCAGGTCCATCTCAAGTGTCTCTGAGGTTCTTGACTTTGAAAATATGACGTGAGCAAGGCTATGAGGTGATAATGGCCAAAATCAGGTACATTCTTTTTGGATGTTTCTAACACTTTCAACCCTACTTTATATGGTGTACATGTTTTATTTGACTACCAGTCCCTCCTGATGTATTTGTGGAATGATTGATGTAATACAATGTGAATAGACTGAAAAGGGACTAAAATAGACTGCTGTTATCATTAGGGTGCTTTAAAGGTTCTATCTATCTATCTATCTATCTATCTATCTATCTATCTATCTACTTATCTAATCTCATAAAATCTATATCAGTGCAAACACTGACACTTAAAGCTTTCATCAGACACAAATGAGAACATTCAAAGTTTTTAGGGCAAACTGACCATTAGCATTATCCCATTGACTTTCAATTGTTCCCAGGGATATTGTAACTTTAGCCACACACGTGAGTTAAAGCCCAAACCCTTTTATGTGTTCAAAACTATTTCATAAACAGAAGACAGTATCGTCTTACTCCTCCCTTAGCAACTGCCTCCTCCTGCAGAGGAATTTACTGTGGCTGGGTGATCCGCACAAGGCACTTTATTACCCACTCCATTATCCTCCCAGTTCCTCTCCAAATTCTACCTTATTTGGTCAGAAATATTAGACCAAAAGCTTTAAAAGTAATCAGTAGTACTGAACTGAATAGGGCTGTGTGAATTTTAAATGGGAATTTCTTGACTTGTGTTTGATTCAAATCTCAGCCGTAATGGTGCCCTTGGTTATCCTTCTCCCTGTCACATTACACTGTAGAAATTCTAACAGATTTTTATATTAGTGAGATTATTGTGTGTGTTGAATTTTGCACATTAGTTAGATTCCCTCCCAAGCTTCTCCTGCACTTTTTCAACCAAGTAAAGCTAAGGATTGTGAGCTCTCACTTAGGAAAGGCTTTCAATTAGAAATCATCCCCTTAAGCTGTCTGTGTAGCAGAAGAACCCTGTCCTCTTCATGCCTGGGACCACGGGCACTACCACAAAAGCAAATAGTGGTACGGCAGTTCTTGGGGTTGGCTTTCTTTCTCATAGCAAGCAAATGCTGAGGAGGATGGGGAAATCATTCATGGAAATATTTCCAAGGGTTGAGGGGTTTTGGTTGTTGTTGCTGTGCTTTGTTTCTCTGTGGGACAGTCCCAGACAGCAGGCTCCGTGTGAGACAGTGGGTTACTCCGTGGGAGACAGGTGCTGGAAGAAGCAGGTGAGGAAAAACGGGGATTTGAAGGTGAGAGAAGGAAGGGAGAAACAGAGGAGGGAAAAGTGAAATGAAAAAGAAAGGGAAGGGGTATGAAGGCGGAGGAGGGGGGAGCAGAAGTCCGGAAAGAAACGAGTGAGAAAGGGAAAAGGGCGGGGGAGGGTGGGGGGGGGGGGGGCGGGATGCGGCCGAGGGGCTCGAGGGCTGCAGGTGACTCAGGTCCGGAGCCGGCGGGGCGGGGCCAGGAGCGGGCGGGCTCCCCCCGGCTGCCCGGCCGCGCGGGGTGGCAGAGCCGCCTCTTAAGAGCGAGCGGGCCGGGCCGGACCAACCGCACCTCAGCCTGCTGCCCCGCGGGCTGGGGCCGGGCCGGCGGGAGACGAGCTCCGAGGGTGCCGGGCGCGCCATGGCAGAGGCGCCGGAGCAGGTAAGGGGGGACAGCCTGGCCCCAGGGGCAGGGTCGCCCTCCGGGGCCGGCGCCGGGGGTCCCGGGCGGCGCGGGTTTGGTGCTGGTCCACAGAGGGGTCCGGACAGGCTCGCTCTCGCCGACCCCATGGCCTGCCTCAGTGCCACCCTGCTCCCCTTCTCCTGCCGCCTGCTCCTCTGCTTTCTGCTCCCTGCCCTGCCCAAACTGCTGCTGTACTTTCTGGTCCATGCCCTGCCCATCCTTTCTGATCTGCCGCTCTGCTTTCTGCTCCCTGCCCTGCCCGAGCCCCCACTGTGATTTCTGAGCCCTGTCCAGTCTGCTGCTCCTCCGATGCCCTGCCCTGCCTGCCCCCGTGCAGACTGTCCCCTCTACAATCTGCCATGTGCCCCCCCCAACACTGCCCATGTTGCTTATGGCACCCATGCTTCAGGTTGCCCACCCACTCCTGACTTAGCTCCAGGTAATGTCTCACTTCCCCACCTGTTGCTCCCTCAGGACTGGGGCCACCAATCCTTGTTTCATAGATTTCATAGACATTAGGGCTGGAAGGGACCTCGAACATCATCAAGTCCAGCCCCCGATGTTGCTACTTTCTAATGGTGGCAGGAGGAAATGTCCTTGGGGGCATAAAGCTGACTTCAGGGTGGTGCACTGTCTAGGGAGCCGATTAAGAACAATATAAAACAGGCTGCTGTAAATGAGGAGTGTGCATGGAATTTGGCAACGGTTTGCACACTTTCTCAAACACTCCCCATACAGCTCAATTAGAAAACAAACATTTGCTCTTGGATTGCAACTTGCTTGTAACAACTCAGGCAAAATGGGAGACCTTTCTTAAAATAAAGAGATGATGATATCTATACGGACTTTAGTGTATGCCTTAGGCATCTGCCTCCAAATAAATGTATTAGAAATTATTTTACAGTGAAGCAGCTTAGTCCACTAGGATGAGTAATTTGTTCTCCTCCTGTCAAATACTGTTGCAAAATAAATTAATGGTTTTAGGAGTAAGGGGCTATGACAACTCTTTAAGTGAGAAAAAAAAATTCACACCTCAGGCAAAAACTGCAAATATGTCAGCTAATCTCCATAGATCGTAACCCCAGCATGTGCAGATGAACGTGTTTTGGGTTCATGCTTTAAAAAAAACAACCCCCACCCCAGCTTCTTAAAGTGACACTAAAGTGACACTTTAACTGTATTCTTATTAAGTATAGAATAAGTGGCATGATTTTCAAAGGTACTGAACACTCTCTAGCTCACAGTGAAGTCACCAAATCAGACCACTTGCTTAGATGTCCAAATGGCAAGAGTACCTTTTGGCACAATGACATTTCTAAAGGTTGCCTTTTGGTCTGCATTTTTAATCTGATTGCTTCTCTCTGAAACATACCTTTTAGCATGATGGCAGTGTGTGTTTATTGTTACATTTTGTCTGAAATATTCTAGTAGAATTAACTCCCAAGTTTTGTTCCAGGTTGTTATACATTTACCAACTTTTAGACGGGTCACGTTCACTGTTACTATCTTTGTCACCCTTTATTAAATCAACCCCATAAGCATATGTTTGAGTCACTGTAGAGTATAATTTAAACCAACACAGCCCCCCCAAACATGTATAAAGTTAAGTCTTTGACCATGCTCCATCAATTCTTTGTGCAGGTAAGGATTTCAGGTCACACTACATAATGTTGGGTACTATCTGAGCCAGGGGATTTCAACCTGTTAAAATAAATGTACCCCTGGCAGCCGGGCATGGAGCAGGGGTGGTGTGTGGCTAGCTGCGGAGCAGTAGCAGCACAGGGTGGTGAGTGGCAGCCACATGGTGCCCCCCCCCCCATGTCCATCCAGCCAGGTGGCACCTATACAGCCTGCAGAGCGGTGCCGCTGCCCTTGCCCACCACCCCCAGCCCTGCTCCTGGGAAGCGGCAGCGCAGGATGGTGGGCGGCACTCTGTCCCCACCCATGCATATTCACTAGGGTCTTCCCAAGTACCTCTGGGGTACCCTAGTCTACAACCCCTGATCTAGGTTCATCTGCATAAGACATTTACTGTGCAGTTGCCTAATTAACTGCACAGTAAATGTCTAGGTGTCTTCATGTATGACTCTATTAGAGAGCACAAATCCATAAACTCCACATCAGGGTAAGACTTGTAAATACAAGTCTTACTCTGCTGCAGAGTTGTTGGGTTTTTTTGTTTGTAGCAATGCACATGTAGAAGCTGACTTGCTGGCTGGGGCACAAGGGTGCCTCATTGCTGGGGCTGCCTGTCAGCTAGCACTGTGCTGAAGCACCCTCACGCTCCTGCCAAACCCTCCTCAGCTCACTGAGCCCAGTCGGAGCAGACTCGGGCCCCCTGCCAGCTGCACTGTTGCACCCCAGCTCAGTGTTCTGTGGTCTGGGTACATGTGAAGACATGATCCCAGGAGCTTCCTAGGAGCAATAATCTGTGGAGCAATAAGCTCTGCAATGTATTGCTGCCCCTTAATGGCACATGTAAACATGCCCTATGTGCTCCAATGTCTAGTCATTAAGGGCATTTATACACATACCTTTTTGTCCCACAATGCGCTGGAGATCTGCTGCTTCAGACTGGATTAATCCAGTCTGCTCCTCACACAAGCTGATGCAAACTACGCTACACCACGTGCAGTTATATACGCAATGAAATGTGTGTCAGCATGCAGAAAATGGTGGCACTATGCTTTTGAACTAAAACACCTTCTATATGTTTTAGTTTAAAAGTGCACTGCCACCATTTTATCAGCACTGCCGGGCATTTCGCTGCTTATACAGCTTCAAGTGACGCAGTGCCCAGTGCTTTTGAAAGTGCCTGGCACTGCAGTGCTTGCATGTGTGAAAATGTCCTGTGGCTGCTGACACACGTGAAAAAAGCAACCAAATGCGCTTTACCAGAAAAAGCAGCATGTTAGTTCAACCCAGCACTGCAAGGTCTGTATAGATCGGGCACTTCAGTGGGGCTTTTTGGCTTCAGTGGGGCTTTTATCTAAAGCTGATTCAATCATCTATTAGATAAAAGCACCAAAAAAGCCCCATCAAAGCACCCGATCTATACAGATGTGGGTCCAACTAATGTGATGCCTCTTCTGGGCATACTCTGGTCTTGGTGGATGGAGTTTAAAGTGTTGTTTTGTATTTTTTTCTTTTTTTGGTCTGTAAGCAGCCTAAAAGGGTCTCTTTCCTAAAGCTTTTATGTGTGATCCTACAGTTTTTCTTCAGTCACCATTCCAACCAAAGTTAGTTGGAATGGCTCTGAATAAAAGCTATATATTTTCTCTTGATTTTAGGGTAGTTAATATGGTTGAAAGAGTTGTGGGTGTACTTGCTTAAACCCCCTAGGTCTTCTACAGATTTTTTTTACAAAAAGCATTTATGCCAGCATCTAGTGGCTGAGAGGATCCATTCAGGTAGTTTTATATGTGAAGTACAATGTTAATGAACTAAAGAATGAAACACTCTTGTTTTGAATAGTTTCTGAAAATGGGGCGGGTGGGGAGGAAGGGAGAAAAACAACCCTGCATAATTGCAGAAATATCTTGTTAGACAATACATAATTACATGGTGTTATGGTACCCAGAAGACAGAAATATGTTAAAAGAGAGGTTTTAATTTTGAATGCTAAAATAACTCAAAATAACGCAAACAGCATTAAAGAGTTTATGGTGCTATGTCTAATACAGTGGTTCTCAACCTTTTTTGATTCAAGCACCCCTGCCAGCTAGCCCGGCACTGAAGCACTCTTATGTCCTAGCCAGCCCCTCCACAGCATGTTGAGCCCACTCCTTGCAGCCGCAGGCTGGTAGGTTGACCTCAGAACCCTAGCCGGGGCTGCTGCAACCCAACTCAGCGTGCTCCAGACCAGGCGCACATGTAAACTGCATACCCTGGAGCTTCTAGGGAGCAATATTGCTCTGTAATATATTGCTGCTCCCTATTTACACATATAGATGTGTCTGCTGACTTAGAAACAGACATGCCATTGCCTATAGTAATTTCGTTAATTCAGAATCGATGCATTTTGCCTTTTGTGAAGTGCTTTAAAATTTTAAGGACAGGTGCTCCATAAATACACTTATAGGCAACTTTTTTTCTACCTCTTTATATATAGCATAAGCTATGCTTTTTTCCCCTTTCTTTTTTTTTTAAATTTTGTATCTCGGGTCAAAGTAGCTGAATCGGTTCCAAACTTTATCAACTGAACATAATTCAGTTGTTCAAGTCTGTATGGCTTCTACCATTGACAAGTTTCCTCCTACCCCGACTCTTCAGCTTGGGGCTTCAGATACTCGCAAATGCATGGCAGACATCCTACATGCAGACCTCAAGAATGGAGATATTGGAGTTTGGACATCCCTAAGTCTTACTTCTCCTTAGTCCAAAGGAACAAGCTAAAGAGAAATCCCCCATTTCTATAAAATAGGCATGCAGCCAAGATTTACCCATTGGGAGGTTATAGTAGACTCTTGTAGGGGGCGTTGTCTGTAGTGCATTGTACGGGTCTCCACCCTTTGCTACACAACACCATTCAAGAAGGTTCTTGGCCTCGGGAACAATACAACTCAGACATTTGTTTTGGTTTTTTTGCAAAAATATTTATTTCTATATATATAACTGTACCTCTAGCAACCTATCAAGTGACCACTGTAGTTCAACGTGAGCAAAAGCACCTGCCTAGTTCTGGATAAACTCAGGGACCTGTCACCTCTTGGGGTTTCCATCCCTCACAAGGGGGTAAAGATCCTCAGGGCAGAGTTTAATCCAGAGCTGACAACCAGAGGGCATGGGAAAAGACAGAGTGGCAAAATATGACCTGTGGGCCAGATCTGGCCCCCACAAGGTTTTCTATCTGGACAGCAACTGCTCCCCTGAAGGAGAATTGTATCTGGTCTGTGGCTGCTCTGGCTTTCAGCATCTCTTGCCCTTGTCTCTTGCCAACTGTAGCAGCAGGTGCTCTGGCTAACGTGGCCAGATGGCCCCTCCTCTCCCTGGCCCAGCCCTCCCTGTCCCCCCTCCCCTAGAATACACTCCAAGACAGGGGACACTGAGCTCCTGGTCAGGCTTTTGCCCTGTGAGGCTATCTGCACGCAGCTCTCATCCTGCAGCTGATTGCAGACCAGGCAGCTGGGCCCTGGCAAGAGCTGAAGCTCAGGTATGATTCTCCCCACTGGTGGGGGAGGGAGTGCAGTAGGGAGACAGCCAGGAGCTGTGGGATTTCTGAGCTGGGCCAGGGCCTGGTATGGGCACTTTGGGCTGCACCACATGGGCACAGCTTGAGCAGCTGGCATGGCTCCTGCCTGACCCTGAGTCCTCAACATGTAGCCAAGTCAGACAGGAGCAATGCCAGCCTCTCCAGCTGTACCCATATGGCCCAATGTTCTGTATGGGAATACAGAGTGGCATGGACCCAGCTTTGCCATGTGCTGGGTACTTGGGTCATGGGAGATGTTGCAGGATGAAGAGGGAAACAGTGTGACACTGGATTGGCTGATCCCAGATATGTCGCTCCTAGCTCCCTTCTCCCTGCACCCCCTTACCACCCCAAGTCCCGGGCACTTGGTGAAGTCGTGCCGGTGCCATTCTGCATTTCCATGTGCCACTTCAGGCCACACAGGTGCTACTGGAGTGGGTAGGCACAGATCCTGCCCAATGTGGCTGCAAGCCAGAGACTCAGGTTGAGGGAGGCAGCACAGGAAAAGATGCAGGGAGAACAGGTGTGTGTGTGTGTCTGTCTGTGCACATACATCTCTGCATGTGTCTGTGTACATGTGTGTCTGAGCATGTGATTTTGTGTATGTGGTGTGTAGTCTACATATGCATGCATGTGTGCAGCCTCAAGAGCTCACCAAAACTCAGTAAGTGGCACTCCAGTTCAAATAATTGGTCAACTCTGCACTAACCAATGGAGATACCAGGGTGGTTGGAGGGACCCCACCTGAGCCAGAGCCTGAGACTAAGCCTGAGCCTGCTACAGCCAGTACAGGTCTGACCCACAGCTCAGAAAGCTGGCCCCAGCCCTAAAAGCCAACTGGACAACAGCTCTAGGTCTGCTTGCCTCACATTGGGGAACAAGCGCAAGTGGTAAAATGTTTTCGTAGCACGTGCAAAGCAGTGGGATCAAAGCCCGCATTCTCGAGTGGGTGCTAGACAACCTTGCCCATTTGCTGAGACTGTGGCCTGACTCTGTTCCTTGGCCCAAACCCCAGGAAAGCTGTTCTGGTGGTGGGAGGAAGTGCCACTGGAAGAAACTGGATCAAGTGGCAGAGTGCTCAATTTGCCAGCGAGAGGCAGTCAGATCAATGCTTGCATTCTGCAGCACCTGAGACAGAGTTCACAAGGCATACCTTGCCTTGACTGGGGGGAAACTGCAGATAGGGGAATTGGGGAATTAGTTCAAGTTGTAGAGAGCTTGCTTAACATGAGAGGTAGCAGGATCAATGCCTGTATTCTCCAGTGGGTGCAGGACTGTCCACTGCAGGCCAGGCTGAAGGATCATCGAGTCCAGCCCTCTGCCCCAGGGTCAGGAAGTCAGCGGGGATCACAGGATCCCAGCAAGATAAGCATCCAAACGTGTCTTGAAGGTGTTCAAAGTGGGTGCTTGAACTGCCTCCACAGTCTATTCCAAACCTTGGGGGCTCGGACAGTGAAGAAGTTCTTTCTTATGTCCAGCCTGAATCGGTCACAGTGGAGTTTGTGACCTTTCGATCTTGTCATCCCTTGTGGGGCTCTGGTGAACAGACATTCCCCCAGATCCTGATGAGCACCCCTGGTAAACTTATAGGTGGCTGCCAGATTACCCCTGAGCCTAAGCTTTTCGAGGCTAAAGAGCCCCATTGTTCTCAGCCTCTCATCTTAAGGTCTGTTTTCCTGACCTCTGATCATGCATGGGGCTCTTCTCTGCACCCTCTCAAGCTTCACCACATCCTTTCTGGATTGTGGAGCCCAAAACTGGATGCAGTACTCCAGCTGTGGCCTCACCAAGGCTGAGTACAGCGGGAGAATGACGTTCTGGGATATGCTTGAGAAGCATCTATGGATGCAAGCCAGTGTTTTGCTTGTTTTACTAGCTGCAGCATCACACTGAAGGCTCATGTTCATCTTGTGGTCAACCATGACCCCCAAGTCCCTTTCATCTGTAGTGCTAACCAGCATAGCACTACAGAGCCTATAAGCATGGTGCAGGTTTTTCTTCCCAACATGGAGAACCTTGCATTTTTCAGCGTTGAACACCATCAGGTTCTCGTCCACCCATTTCATGAGTCTGTCCAGATCTGCCTGGATCACCCTCCTGTCCTCAGGTGTGGATGGTTTACCCCAGAGTTCGGTGTCATTGGCAAACTTGGCCAGTCTGCTTCTGACACCAGTGTCCACTTCATTGATGAAGATGTTAAACAGTATAGGCCCTAGGACAGAGCCTTGTGGGACCCCACTGGTCACAGCGCACCAAGACGATTTACTCCCTTCGACCATGACCCTCTGGGTCCTACCGCAGAGCCAGCTGCCCAGCCAGCAGAAAGTGGTGATGTCAAGGCTGCAGTTAGCCAGTTTAGCCAAGGGGTGATCGTGAGATACCAGAAGGCTTTTTTTAAAGTCGAGGTATACAACGTCAATCTCTTCCCTCTTGTCCAGGTGATACGTCACCTGGTCATAAAAGGAAATGAGGTTGGTCAAGCAAGACCTGTCTGCAACAAACCCATGCTGGGTATCCCTCAGGATATTGCCTTTAGCTAGTCTGTTAAGGATGGCCTTCCCCAGGATAGAGGTCAGGCTAATGGGCCTGTAGTTTCCCGGATCTACTTTCCTCCCTTTCTTGAAGATAGGCACCACATTGGCCCTCTTCCAATCATCAGGCACTTCACCAGAGTGCCAAGAGCTCTCAAAGATCCATGCCAGGGGCTGAGCTATGATGCTCGCCAGCTCCCTGAGTACCCTTGGATGTAACCCATCAGGGATGGCTGACTTGAAGGTATCCAGCCTGTCAAGGTGTTCCTTCAGCTTCAATGGAGGATAAGGAATCTCCCTTACCTGGGCCTCCCTGACCCATAGTGGGCAGGGCATCCCATGGGACTGGTGAAAAACTGACACAAAGTACCCATTTAGCAAGTTCACTTTTTCCTGGGCGTCAGTTGTCAGTTGCCCCATCTGATTTAGCAGGGGTTCAATGTTGCCCTTACTTTTCCTCCAGCTCCCCACATATCTAAAAAAGAACTTTTTATTTTCCTTGATATTTGTAGGTAGTTGGAGTTCCGTCACAGCCTTGGCTTTCCTGATTTGCTCTCTGCAAGTCCAGACTAAAGCAGAATAATCCTACTTGGTGGCAGTTCCAGTCCTCCATCCTTTGTAGGTCTTCCTTTTAAGATGCAGGAGGTCCGCCAGTTCTCTGGAGAGCCAAGGGGGCTGCTGTGCCCTTTTGCTGCCTTTCCTCCGAGATGGGATGGACTTTGCTTGCACATCCAGGATTGCTCCCTTGAGAAGCAACCACTCACCCTGAACTCCCCTCTCCATTGGGTTGTTGCCTTTTAGGGCCTCTCTAACAAGTCTCCTTAGCTTGTCAAAGTCTGCTTTCCTGAAGTCGAGGACTTCTTCTCCCTAGCTGGAGCAGTGAGGCCTGGCTGACGGGGGGTGGGGAGGAGGGAGAGGCCGAATGGGGAAGCCCCCTTCAGGCAAATTCCAGCTGGGGTCTGGGGCCAGGGAGGAAGGTTAAATACCATTTCCCCTGCTGAACCTTACTACTGGCTACAGCTGTGGACTACAAATCCCAGAGGCACCTGGAAGCAGGAAGAGGAAGTGATGAGCAACCTGCAGAGTCCTGCTGCTGTGAGTCTGGACTACAAAGTCCTGAAGACCACGGGGACAGCAGGAAGAGGAAGTGCAGCCAAAGAGCTGTGCTCTAGCCCTTACCCCAGCTTCTGGCCTGAGCCACATGAGGATCTTACTCGTGGTCTTGTCATTATTAGCACCATGGTGTAATTAGCTGAGCTAGTGGAGCAGGCACAGAAGATAGCTCTGAGTCCAATCATAATTTGGCTAATATGGGCCTGTCTGAGGTGGGCATGCCAGTCCCCAGCCCCATACACCCCCTGGACAGTAGAGCCAGTCCTTTTTCTCCAACCTGGGAGCTACCTCAAGTGACAGAGTGCTCGTTTTATATGCCAGAGTCAGCGCAATCAATGTCTGCATTCTTCTGAAGCTGGGGTGCAGCCCCAGAGGCCTGCTTTGTTCTGAATGGAGAAATGCCAGGCATGGGGAATTAGTTCAAGTAGTGGAGTGCTCAGTTTGCATGTGTGAAACTGCAGCATCCATACCTGCTTTCTCCATGCATGGCCCTTTTTGCTGAGCCCACATGTGCCTGCACTATAAAAGCTCAGGTGACCAGTGTGGCAGTTGAACCCAAAGCTTTGCACCCTGCTCTAACCAGCTGAGCTAGGTGGCCAAGAAAAGGTGACTCCCCTGATCCCAATCCTGCTTTGGCCAGAATGGGCCTGGCCTGTGATGAGCAGGCTAGTTCCTATCCTTGTACTTCTCCTGGACAACAGTATGGACCTCTCTGCTTGCCCAGGGAGCTAGCTCAAGTGGTAGAGCACTCATTTTGCATGTGAGAGGTAGTGGCATCAATGCCTATTATCTCCAGAGAGTACTGGGCTGTCCTTCCCTTTTGCTGAGGCCAAGGTCTGCCTTGGCTCCCTGGCCTCAGCCTCAGGACGGGAATACTTCAAGAGCGCTCCCTTCGCATGCGATCAGTAGTGTGACTGGCCACGTTCTCCCACTGCGAGGGTGTTGTTTGGAGAGGGCATGTCTAAATTAACAGATTAAAGTTTATAACTAGCAGAAACCCACAAAACATTTACAATTAATTTTTTATTGCAAAAGTATTTTTTTAAGCACAAGATTTTTAGTTATCCTTTGACTGAATACTTTAACGGAATCAAAACTTTTCACCCTCAAAAAGGCTACATAAAGTCATCCATGTGTAAACACAGGCTTAGGAATATAAATACATATTTTGTCAAAAGTCTGACCTTGTGACTTGTTTGTGGTCATAGAATAAGAGGGACCTTGTGATTTGTTTGTAGTTGTAGAATAAGAGGGCCTTTGTACACATGAGGAAATTGCCCCTTTTAGTGGTTTAATTGCCCTTTGTATTTTAATCCCATATGCTATGTAACAAATTACAGTGAAATTCCTCACGTATACAAGGGCCCTGTCTGGAGAAGGTAGCAGGGATGGTGCAAAGGGCGCTGGAAGCCTGGGCGTGCTCGAAGAAGCTCAGGCTTAGCCAGCTTCTGGTGCCCCATGTACCATCCCTTCTGCCTTCTCTGGCTGCCAGAACACCCAGCCACCCTCCTGCCACCTTCCCAGGGCAGCCAGCCAATTCTCAGGGAGTCCCAGGTGGTAGGAAGGTGGCAGGGTGCAGAAAGCCAGTCAAGCCTGAGCTTCCCTGAGCATGCCTGGGCTTCCAGTGTCCTGTGCACCATTGGATCTAGCGTGTGCTGCCTGTGAGCTGGGGCTGCACCCAGGCAGCTAGCACCCCATCCAGGCGGCCCTGCAGGGCACCACCGCCATGGAGGGAAACTCTGGGGTCCCCTGTAGCTCAGGGGCTGTGTGACCCGGCAACAGATCGCGTGAGCAGGCTGTGCTGGGGGGTCAGCCGGGGTGGAAGTGGTGAGGGGCCTGATCCTTTCTTTTTTTTTCCCCTCCCTTCTAAAGCCTGCCTGCATCTTCCATAGCTAGGGAGTGAGCTGCCAGTGGGTCGCGCAGCCCCTGAGCTGTGGGGGACCCCAGTGCTTCCCTCTGTGGCAGCAGTGCCCCCTGGGCAGCACCCACCTGCTGGCACTCCACTCGGGTGGTTATGGGGGGCACTGCTGCCACGAAGGCAAGCACTGGGGCCCCCCACAGCTCAGGCCCTGCTGGAAGCTCGCCCCCCCCGCCGGCTGTGGGAGAGGTGGCCAGGCTGGCAGGAGAGTAGGGGGCAAGAATTGGACTCACACATCACTTTTATCCCTCCTTTCTGTAACTCATTTTTTCATGCAATATGAGAAAAAAATAAACAAATTATAAGAGACAAATTATTCCTTGATGTTATGGAATGACAGCTGTTTGAGAGAAAATGTTCCTTCACACTAAATGACTTGTTTGAGTTGGTTAGATCTGTTAGTGGACCCAGTTTTGCCCTCAGATCTGTATTCCTAATTCCAGCTACCTTAATATGCATATGTCAGAAAGTCAAATCAGACAAAACAGCTATAAACATCCAAAATGCATATTAGGGAGGGAATGTTCCAGCTTCCACAGCAAAGCCCTGCTGCTACTGTCAAGGAGAGTTTTGGCAGTGGAAGCTAGGTTGGACACCAAATTCAGTCGGGTATAGAAAACAATGGATAACTTGTTGTTGTTGTTATTTATTTATTATTTATTTTAATTTGGCTTGAGTTCCACTGTCAGACTCTGTTCCCTGTGCCTGGAATTGTGTTGCATGTCTACTTAGGTTTTGCTATATGTGCTAAAAATGTACACAAGGCTTTATCAAGGAGCAAAGGAAACTTCTGCTGACTATCTAAGTGTCTCTTAGAATATGCCTTTGGATATTGGTCCAATTCATGTATGTTGCTTGTGTGTACATGAGACACCACAAAACCAAATGATTGATTTCTTTCTCAATATAATTATACTTCAATGTAGTCTTGAAAAATGGTTATATGGAAACAATAATTGGATTCTTCCCAATTTGTGCTGAATGTCTGTCACTTCGTATTAGCACCCCCACTAGTAGTATACAGGTTGAGGGTGGGGGGCAGGAGAGAGCAGAACAGCAACCCTGGGTGCTACCTTTGTAGGGGCAACACAAAAGTAACCACCACTCCCACAGCAGTTGCTGATTGTACCACTGTTCTGCTATGCCACTGCCCCACACCATATTTAACTTCTCTTGACCACTTCTTTGTCCTCCATCTGCTTACACTTATTATTGAGAAGAGAACATTCTTGAAGGTATCCAGCCTGTCAAGGTGTTCCTTCATGAGGTCAGCTTCAATGGAGGGCAAGGAATCTCCCTCACCCAGGCCTCCCTGACCCATAATGGGCAGGGCCATCCCATGGAACTGGTGAAAAACTGACACAAAGTACCCATTTAGCAAGTTCACTTTTTCCTGGGCGTCAGTTGTCAGTTGCCCCATCTGATTTAGCAGGGGTTCAATGTTGCCCTTACTTTTCCTCCAGCTCCCCACATATCTAAAAAAGGACCTTTTACTTCCTTTGATATTTGTAGGTAGTTGGAGTTCCATCACAGCCTTGGCTTTCCTGATTTGCTCTGTGCAAGTCCGAACTAAAGCAGAGCAATCCTACTTGGTGGCAGTTTCAGTCCTCCATCCTTTGTAGGTCTTCCTTTTAAGACGCAGGAGGTCCGCCAGTTCCCTGGAGATTCAGGGGGCTGCTGTGCCCTTTTGCTGCCTTTCCTCTGAGATGGGATGGACTTTGCTTGCACATCCAGGATTGCTCCCTTGAGGAGCAACCACTCATCCTGAACTCCCTTCTCCATTGGGTTGTGGTCTTTTAGGGCCTCTCTGACAAGCCAAAAGAGGACCACAGTAATGCTTTATATAAGAAAGCAGCAGCAAAGGCAGATTGACTAAAACAATCTGATCCTAGTCCTAGTCAACATGGACTAGACCACACTACAGTTGATAAGCACATTTGAAACTATGCCCAATCATCCAACATCTGTGTATTCTTAAGTTCAGAAGAAGACATTTAAGAAATACCTTTTTTTTACCAATTTTATTTACTAATGGACATACACATTTTATCATCTGTGCTAAAGAGAGAAAAATACATGTGCAACCTTAAACTGCTATTTCTGGTGTTACTAAACTTCTGGTGTTACTTTTTTTTTTTTTTTTGTAGAATCATAGCATTTGTTGCAAATTTAAAATGCAATTCTTTTCTGGAAAATGACTGTAGAAATGTCTTTACTGAGTTCTACTTGTACCATATTCTTTCACATACGACATGCATCTTTTCACCAAAATCAGCTGCCCAAAATTGGGATGCATGTATTAAGAAGGGAAGCGGATTATTTGCCCAGGAGAGAAACATACTGCTTTGATTCCTAGTTCACAGTAAAGCAGCGGTGGCATTAGTATTTAGGCAGCTGAAGGAGTCAGTTGATTTAGTGGCTTATTGTTCTTTACTCCCCAGGTATACATGTTAGTCTCCTTTTTAATGGTCTTGATGTTCCACTAGTAAAGCTAACTTTTCTTCTGGCAATTTTGATGTTTTCTAGCTCCTCCTGTTTTGTCTCCTCATATTTCACAGCCTGGAGACTTTTTATCTCTTTTCAATATCACAGATCTACCCGTGGAGATCAGTCTTAAACAGCTTCATTCTGTCTTTCAAAACCAAGGTGTGTCTTATATTCCAGGGCATGTTATGTACAAGAAAATATGGTGTGTCTTTGATTTCCAGATCAAATGTGTTCAATTTCCATGGAAAAATGAATTTTTCAGCAACGTCATCTCTGTAAACTCCATCTGGAATTTTCAGAAAAATTTGAACTTTTTTTTCTGTCTCACTTAGCATCACCAGTACTAAAGGCTCTGCAGGCCAAATTACATAAGTGATGTTTCTGCTACTTCATTGCCTCCAAGTTGTTAGTGCAGGTGTATGATATAAGTTGTGCAATAAGAACTTAGTAAAGAATTATATTGTCATCCCTCTGCCAAGAAATAAGCAACAGCAGAACTTTGTAGGTCAGCTTCCCACTGGAGAAGAAATTGAGGAGAGCATATCTTAGGTGTAATTTGTCTAATTACATATATACACCAGTCATAGAATGGAAGTGGCCCCATAGCGTGCAGGCAGAACCCTCAGGCATGCATCAGTGCCCAGGTGTCACGATGCTATATTGAGAATTAATTGTAGAGAAATAAAGGCTAGAGACAGACATTCAATTTTGGTACTTCAAATTTCAGCAAAATTTGTGTTGCTGAAAAACATGTCAAGAGAGGGACAGTGTGAACAATTCCAGCCCTCATGCTGAAAAGCAACAAATCACTTCAAAGGTGAGCTCTCAGACCAGGGAGAGCTAGGGAGCTGCTTCTTTATTCCCCCTGTCTTTATGGCAGGCAGTTTGCCTCCAGCTGCATCAGTTCCATACCCAGCTCCGTCTAGGCATCAGTTGACAGTAGCTGCACTGCCTCTGCCTCCTGCCCCTTGAACAGACTGGAGCCCGTCTCAGACTGGAGCCATCCCTGGGAGCCAGAGGCAGTGCAGCTAGATCTTTCCTGGGACAGGGACAGGTCCATCTATGAGAGAATCCCCCAGACCCCATGCAGAACTCTAGGGTGACCAAGAATTGTGCTCAGAGCAGGAGGACATGTACCTATATTTTGAACCATTCTGCAATTTCAGGAGAGTTTTCCCCATTCCCTGAAGTCCTGTGCACATCTCTGGGGTGACCTGGCACTGTGCACAGAGCAGGAGGTACAAGTGGCTGTGGATGAAACCTTCCTGGATCCATAGGACAAGTTAAGCCAAGGAGAATGTTTCCCCAACCCCCTCTCCCTCTTCATCCCACCAATCAGCTGGTGAGACAAGGGCATTCCCCTAGGGCTTGACCTGTGCAGCTGCAGGCAAATGCCTGTCCACCCATTACACAGATCTGGGGTCTGGGTCTTTTCAGTGAGGGGGTGGGAAGGAGGAGGAATTGGCACTGCTGCCTGAACAGTCCAGTCATCCAAAGTGTTCAAGCAGCACTAGGGTCCCCACAGGGCTCCCTGACAGTTTGCCTGGGGCAGGCTATCAGGTAGCCAGTGCTTTCCCTTGGACTCTTGTCCCTGCCACAACAGTGTATATGATGCTGCATAATAAATGGAGTCCAGTTAGGGTTTCATTGTTGTGATGATTTTTCAGGGTAGGTAGAAGTAAAACCTATTTTTATCATTAAAGTAATCAGATAGATATGATGTTGGATGCATATAGAAAACAAACCTGTTTCCATTTTAATATAATTTTCAGAGGAGAATTTTTACTTCAAGGTTCACACAAGCTTCAGGCGACATGAAACAGTGGATGTGGAAAAAACTATATCACATTGTAATAAGCAAAGCAAAATTATAACCTTTATTACTCACTGCACTTAAAATTTTATTGATTAGGTCTGAACACTCTAATGTTTTCATGGGAATCATGTTTACAGCTTTCATGTCTCATGGATTACAAAATATCTGAATTTGGTAATACTTCCAGCGTGCATTGATTCATGAAATTGGTTGGGCAGGGAACGTGGGATTATTAGTAGATGATGTCAGGGATAGAACTGATTTGTTTTCCTGGCAGTGTCAAATTGACAATAGTTATACCATTGAAACCCATTTGTTAACGTCCAAGGACTGTCTAAGCTGGCATAACACACTAGAGGAATTGGAATCAAGTATAGATTAGAAGAGGGTGCTAGCAACTTTTTATAGGAGTAATAGCTATGTTCAACAAAGGATGCATGTAGACGAGATGCTTTACTTCACATTGAACTAATGTAATGTGCAGTAAAGCATCACCATCTACATGTGCACAGCAATAACTGCACAGTATATTAGTTTAATGCACCGTTTTCTAGTACCTGTAGATGCAGGTACTAGGAAATGACTCTGGCTGCCAGTGGACATAGATAGCTCCACACAAGAACTGTTTCATACATACTGGTGGGTCCTGAAGAACCAAGAGGAAACCTGGAGGAAACATCTATGAAGAGAGGAGAGAGAATGTTAATGAAGCACTTGTCTGGGGGGGACCACTGAGTTGCGTTGACCCATGCCACTCAGCAACATAAATAGAGAATCCAAACACAAGAGCAAGGTGTGGCAAACAAGACTGAACCCCTGGTGGGCAGGATAGGGTAGAATGAGTCACCAACATCTCTTTATATAGCTGAAGAAAGGGAGAAGAGTTAAGCAGGATAATTACACATCCTTCACGTTGTTTTCATTTTTGTAAGCTCTTTGAGACATTGCTCTAGCTCTAGTGGTGTAAGAACAGCTATAAACCCAAATTAACTAGCTAGTTAGGGATGCCCTGCATATCCTTAATCAACAGGAGATGCAGTCACTCCTGCCCTGCATATCCTTAATCAATGGGTAGTGCAGTCACACACACACTCCTTTGATCTTTTTTTTCTCCTCCACTCCTGCAGTCTGCAGGAGCTAAGGACTGGATCCTGCTGGAGCCAGGCTGCTGGGCCCCTCTTCCAGAGTCAGCTGCACAGCCAGTGATACTTGCTATGTCCTGCCAGTCTCAGAGGACAAAAGCCTGATTCTGATTCCATCCCCCTTTTCAAAATCCTAGATCTGCTCTTGCCTTAATATGGTGGTGAGAATGCCAAAACAGTGTTTAGTATGATTACACATGTAGTCCACAGAGGGTATGTCTACACATTCGTTTACGCCAGCTTAAATTTACTGTGCAGTAAATTACTGTGCAGTAAATGGGACTAGGCCAGCATCTACATGTGTAGGCTTTAAAGTTCATGAATGCTGTATGTGGACTGACTTGGGACTAAAGTTAGTACCAAGTCAGTCCACACACAGTGTTACTGAGCAGTAAGGCATCTATACTGCATTACTGTGCAGTAACTAACTGGGCAGTCAAGTCGGTGTAGGTTGCCATCCATATTTACTGCTCAGTATGGGTGTGCACATGTAGATGTGTTCCTGTACTGTGCAGTACATTCAGTTACTGAACAGCAAATGAATACATGTAGGTGTGCCCAGAGGTGCAACCAATGGATACAGAAAATAAGATTGGATAAATCTAACTAAATTCAGTATAAAGGGCCAACCTCCTTTTTTGTGTGAATTGATTTTACATCAGCCAACTGTCTGATCAATATATATATGGTTGTAGGAAAAAAAGCAAGAATATATGATAATCACTGTATAGTGCAACTGTAAACCTGCTCTGCTTCACTATTGCCTTGATTTACAAGTGATCAGAAAAAGTTTGAACTGTAGAGAAAGGAACCAGTGATGGTTCTTTTATAGTCTAATTAGTGATGGTTCTTTTATAGTCTAATTTACGTAAGTAGCCATAGTTGCTGTTTTCATTGCTGTAAAGGAAGTAAAAGCAGAACCAACACTTACTAAGATATAACAGCATTTTTACAACTTTGAGACAAACATTCTTGAAGCTGAGATTTATGGCCAGACTGAAATTTTCATTTTGTCTCAGCTGTTCTTCATGGAATCAGAAAAGCAGGGCTTGAAATGTCATCTAGTCCAGCATTTCTCAACCCGTGAGTCATCCAAAAGTGGATTACAAGAATATATGGAAGGGTCATAAACAGACTTTAAAAATGGATTCTCTTTTAAAAGAGAAAAACATGGGAGACTGCCACCCTGCAAGGGAAAAACCAGAATTCTAGCCTGCAAGGGGCTGCGTAGGGCCCCCATGCCCCACAAACCCACCCCTTGCTCCACACAGTGGAGGGCTGAGGCCTGGGGGCGGGGACAGCAGGTCAGAAGTAAAGGGCACTGGTAGGAGGACCAGGGAGCTGTTTTCTACTTACACTATTTGCTGGGTTGGGACTAGCTATCATTTTTTACAAATGGGTCCTGGTAAAAAAAAGATTGAGTACAACTGCTCTAGGCACAACACTCTAAATGAGACCTAACTAGTGCTCAGTAAACAGATACAGGAGTGTCTTGCATCTAATGTTCCTGTGGATACAGCTCAAAAATTGTACTTGCCTTTTGAGCAGCTGCATTACACTCCAGCGTCAATAGAAGTGTGTAATCCACTAAGACTCCTAGATCCTTCTCTACAGTACTGTCATCCAGCCCAGTTGTCACTCATTTTGTATCTGTGTTCTTGATTTTATTTTCTTCTACATATATGTTAAAATATTTTTAACAGGTTTTGCCTAGGTTTTCAATCAAAATTACCAGACCTCAAACTGGCAGGCCCCTGTCACTCAAAACTTAATGGGTGAGGAACAATCTCTGTGCAGGTGTTAGGCAATGTAGTATTCAACTGTTCTTTAATGCAGGAAAAGCACATTGGAATTCTATTAAACTCGTTAAGGTAAAGGGCTCAAGTGTAATGCTAATTTCTCATTAACAGTTATCATTTGTTGTCTTTCTGTGCTAAGAACTTGTTTGTCTTAGAAAAGTTGTGTCAAATCAATCAAATCTCCAGGCCAGATGCACTCAAACAGATTTATTCCTGGCTTAAAATCATTCCAGCAAATAAATCAATTTAGCATAATTCAGTAAAGTGAGGTTTGAACAAGTTTAAATGTACCAACAATTAGGTGTTTGAACTAGTTTCACAAGGTTGATTTAAAATCAATTTAATTAAACTAGTGCAAATTTTTTAATGGGTGTCCTTGAATGATACCTGTTGGCAACCTAGTTTTGTTCATAGTTGGTGCTAGTCTTTTCTCTTCTCTTATTTCAGTAGAAGTAGTGGCTTCATGTTTTTAATAGTCTTGCTAATCTTCTGTCCACTTGGACAAATAGCATATAATGTTTCTAGCCATGGCATTTGTCCCAAAACAGAGGCATTTGTGCCTGTGTTTGCCCCCAAATAAAAAGTCCCAGGATTGACATACATACACATCACCCTTCCAATCAGAATTAAGTGAGAGGCTGAATGCACTGCCACTTTTCTGCCATTAATTCAGTGATGCAATCCTGGGACAGCCATTCAGACATGCTTTGCAATGTCCCAGGACCAACTGCCAGTGCTTCTTATCCATTGAAAATGATTTATCCTGGGACAAATCCAATACCTGTTTGTAGCTTGAATGGATGCACTACTTTGTCAGATATTGTGGGATTTCATTACAGTATTTTAGTTATTATTTATATCAGTTGCTCTAATGCAGCTTTATTATTTAGTTTTAGGTTAAGAGTTAAGTAGCCTTTTAGTCTTTATTTTTCTTATGTTAACTTTATTTTTCTCATGTTAACTTTGTATCAGTTTGGCCACATGTATATTATTAACACAGTATAATATGACTTTTATTCACATTTGTTCATGTCATCAAATTTTGTACAAGATTTTTTCCCTCCTTGACTTTGCTCAGCTATTCAATTATGTTAGGGTTACCCTAGCTCTCAAGATAAAACCCCTCTTTATTTACTGTTGCTACTAGGAAAAATCCCATATAGAAGGTTATCACTGCAATGCTTCAAAGGAAACTCTGTGAGGGTTATCACTATATATGTGATGCCAAAAGTGGACTTGGAATTTTTATATATCTAAAAAGACAAGGTCCCTACTCTAAGACCCTTGCAGTGTAACTCAGGGTCAGCAACTTACAGATCATGGGTCAGCAGGAGGTTTTGGTGGTGTTTGGCAGACAAGGGCCTTGACATTACTCAATGCTGCAGAGAAATGACAGTGGTGGTAGTGGTAGCAGTGGTCCTCCTACTGTCAGTCTGCTTCAGACCTAACCTGCATCATTCCAGCCTGCCACCTGGAAAATGTGGTCAACTGCTGGTCTAGTGAGATCAGAAATCATACTTTAAAGCCATTATGAAATACAGGGATCTCAGGAGCTGTTCAAACTGAAATATTTATTATTTTCTGAATTACAGCTTTTCTCTAGGAATGAATGTGGATGGATTGCTAGAAATAAAGAAGGAATCACATTTTGAATTTTGAAAGCGCTACAAATTCTGCAGCTTATGAAATTTCCTTCAGTGGAAAATTATGAATGAAAAACAAATCAGGACAAGAATGCCCAAGAAGTTTGTTGCTTTCCACAGGGCAAACAAGGGAAGTTACCTTTTGATGTGAACTTTATAATCGTCTCCTACAATAACATATTTAAGGTATAAAAGTTATAACATTTAAAAACTAAATTCTTGCCTTTCCCACGTGAGGAAGTGCACTGAATCTGGATGTGCTTAATTGATGGGTCCTGTTTATTTCCTTGCAAGGCAGTCTCGTAATTTAGGAATAAATCCTGACACATACAGAATGGTGATGCTGAACAAGAAGAAAATGGAAAGCTTCCTTTTCCCCATTCACCCTTACCCAATTAGTCTCTGCAGCATACATGCCCAGCAGCAATGTCTAGATCCTATTTAATGCAAACAGAGCATGTGAGAGTTTTCAGGGGAGGAGGAGGAAAGGCAGTTACTGTGGCTATCTGTGTACACAATCCCAAAGGGACATGGGCAGACCTGATGTAAGATGCTGCAGTGCTCAGCCACTGAAGAGCATTATTTGTTCATAGCTAAAGAGGTTTCAAGATCTGATGTACTGAGGGTGTATCTACACACTTGGTATCAATGTGATATAGGCTTACTGTGCAGTAAAATACTGTACAGTAAGCCTTCTCTAGGAGCACATCTACTACACGTACACCCTGTTGGGAGCAAATTTGTTCCCAATGGCAGGATCCCAGTATGAAGCTACTTCTACCCTGCTCTGCCCACCTGCAGCGGCCAGGGAGAGCTCCAGGCTCCCCCAGGGTGCTAACCTGAGGGCTGGCAGGGGGCATGGGGGCCAGTCCTGATGTGCACAGGGCCAGGAAAGTTCTGCTAGCTGTAGCAGCATCTGTCTCCTGGCCCTGTGCACATTAGTCCTGATGTGCACAGGGCTGGAAGACAGCTGCCACTGCAGCCAGCAGGGCTGTCCAAGCCCTGTACACATTGGGACACACAGCTGACAGCACCCCGCCCAGCCAGCCAAGGGCTGGGTGGCAGCTGCCCCAGGACAGGTCCCAGCCAGCTCCCTGTTGGATGAGGAATCCCCACCTGGAAGGGGGTTCACTGGCAGCTTCCCCATAAGCTGGGCAGCTGCTGGTGGGTCCCTAAGTGAGCAGGGAAGCGGAGAGCTCCCCAGTCCCAGTGCTGCTTGGCTTCCAGCCCCTGTGGGGAGCTGGAAATCATACAATACCAGGACGGGGCCAGCAGCAGGGCGGCCCAGAAAGTGACTCCATCTTGGCACTGGTTGACTCCTGGCTTCTGGGGGGAGCTGGGAGCTGGGAGCTGAGCAGGACCAGGGACAGGGAACTTCCCCATCTCCTGTAAACCCCTGCCGGTGTGGCTGACTGGGATCATATTTGCTCCCAGTCAGCATCTATGCGAGCGCTACAAGGTAATAACTACTATACAGTTAATCTAGTACTTGTATTTACAGGTAGTAGCTAACTGTGCAGTAGCCTAGTTTACTGTGCAGTAAATGCCACACACATGTAGATGATGAGGTTTTACTGCATGGTAGATTAGGCTACTGCACAGTAAATTATCTCATGTAGATGCTCCCTGCATGTCCCACCTTCCCTTTGGCTGCCTTGACCAATCTTGTCCTGCACTAGCAAATGGAGCTTGGTCCTGCCACACATCAAGTTCAGCTTCACCTTTACCCCTTCAATGAGTCTTCATACTGTAAGTAATTTATTTATTTTTCTCCTTAATTATAGGATTCCTTATTGTTCACTAACTGCATCATCATTTATGAAAAATCTTTTTATTTCTTTCTATAATTACCTGTTATTAAATTTATTCACTGAATCCTTGTTCCTGTTTCATAGGACAGAATGAAATGGAGATTATCCATCCCTTTAGATATGTATATAATTTTCAAAAATTTTCATTCAAGTGTATGGGGTTTTTTAAATGCTGTATGCTTTTTTCCCTATCAAAATAAGTATTTATAAGAGATATCAGTTGTTTATGAAAATATGAAAGTTGGGTTTTTCCTCCAGTTTTTGACAATTAACAATTTATCAAAAAAAAATTTTTTCCAGTGACCGTTAAGTGAAAGTTTGGATGGTGAATTTTTTGAAACATCTGAAATTTTTGTTTTTCATGTCCCAACGAACTAGAGAACAAACCATTTTGGAGGACTTTTTTAGTGTATACCCTTCACAAGAATGGCTTATATACCATATAAAGTAGCTGGTTCTTCTCTATTCACTACCAAGTAATCTTGGTTATTCTGATTTGTTTATCCCCCGCCATCATCAGGTCACACTCAGACTTATCATGATCTTGTTTTCCCTTCTCTGGTACATTTTTTTTATATGAGAAATGACCTATCCAAATAATTGGAAGAAGATAGTAGATTATCTGCACATTGTCTAACACGCATGTAGACAGCTAACTGGGAGCAAATGGCAGCAAAGAGTGGGGGGAACTGTTTCCTCCCCAAGCAGCTGCCTCCCAGCCCCATACCCTGATCAGCAGACTGAGGCACAGGGCTGGGAAGCTGTTGTGTCCCTACTGGGAGGGAACAGTTTCCCAGCCCTGTGGCCCGATCTACCATTTGGAGCACAGGACTAGGAAACAACTGCTGGAGGAGGGGACAGTTTCTCAGTCCTGTGCCCCAATCTGCCTGTGTCCCGCCACATCTCTCCCCTCCCTCTATGGACCTCTGCTGTCTGGGCTAGCATCTAGTTGTGCAGTATGGTGCATTAGTTAATTCCTGTTTTATATATGTACACAGGTACTATAAATATATATACAGGTAATATAAAACGGTGCATTAGATGAATGTAGTGTGCAGTAATTGCTGCACACATGTAGATGGTGGCGCTTTACTGTGCATTAAGTTAGCCTAATGTGCAGTGAACCATCTCGTGGAGATGCACCCAATAAGGTGCAATCTTAGTCTAAGAGAAATAACTCCGAGTTCCATGTGGCTTGGAGCTGCCCCCAGAGCCAGGGACAGCTGTCCCTCTTCCTCAGGAGCTTGGGGCTAAGGCAAGTATGAGGGGAAGAGAGCGGACAGGAGAAAAGCCCTGAGAAACTTGAGCAGGAAGAAGTACTTATCTGGCTGGAACAGTGAGTGCACTGAAGCAAGGAGTACATTTTCATAGTGTGTGCTCCCTCCAGATTGGTGGAGGGAGCACAAGAATGGGTATTTCCTGCCCCGGAGAGAAGCAGCCAGAAGAGGACTGGGTGCTGGTAGGCGTAGGGCTTAGGTCTGCACTTAACCAGTGCCCTGCCCTACAGCAATATCAAGGTGAGACCCTAATTTTGCACTACCTATGTGTTCCGGTTGTTGTTCCTGTTCCTGGAAGGTAGCCCATTGGGTCTCTCACCTGGGCTTCTTCATGGGGCTCCAACCTCCCCTTTACTCCACCCTTACCATATCCACTGTTGAGATGGGCATCAATCTCTGGAGGTCTCACTTATAGATAATAACATCTCATCTGTGTACTTCCACCTCAGAAGTTCAGCAACCTCCTGGCCATCAATTCTTTGTAGGAAACTTTTGTAACAGGAAACCAACGAGTAACGACTACAGAAAATGATCAGCATCCAGTGATGGGCCCTGGGTCTTGCCTCCCCTGGGTGGGGCTTTTTGACTTCCCCTGTTTAAGAGCTGCCTTGCAGGCTCAGCAGCTCCTAGCTGCACCCCTGGCAGTCCTCTTGTAGGGCCCTTCTCTGGGTCCCTGCCTCTTCCCGCCTTGGTCCTGTCTGACCTGAGCCTGGGCTGTCCCAGTCACTTCAGCCAGTGTTCCCATCACTCACCTTGGCAGCCCAACATGGCTCTCCGCCTTGTGCAGGCCCTGGGCTATCATAGCTCCATTGTCCCTAAGCCTGTCCTGCTGTCCCTGGCTCTCACCCCTCCCCAGGGGTTCCGCAGCATGCAGCCCATTCCTCCCTGCCTCCGTGCCACCCACCTCTCCCTTACCATGTTCTGCGGTGTTTCCTGGTCCTCTTCCCAGAGAGGATCCAGGGTATGCCAGTGCCTCTCCTGTGCCATGCTCCCTGGCACTTCCTGGTCCTCCTTCCAGAGTACCTGCTGGGCATGCCAATGCCTCTTCTGTGTCATGCTCCACAGCACTTCCTGCCAAGGTTGAGGAATCCAAAACCAACATTGTGACACCATCTCCAAACCCTTCAGTTGACTTCCTCCCTCTGACAACCACAGCCTCTAACTGGGAGGTTTGAGGAGGAGACCACTTGTGCCCCTAGTTCCTTGAGCTTTGCCCCCATAGTCTTGTAGTCAGTCATGATTCTATCAGGGTTGTTTCTCACCATGTCATTGGTGCCCACGTGGACAAGAACATGGGGTAGTGGTCCATAGGGCTGACCAGCTTTGGGATTCTCTTCATTACATCTTAGTTCCTGGCTCCTGGAATGCAGCAGACTCCCTGAGCAAGGGAGTCTGGATGACAAATAGCACCTTCTGTTTCCTGTGGCACAGAGTCTCCCACAACAATCACCCTTCATTGCTTTCTTGGTGGGAGTGGCTGTTCCTGTCCTGTCTTCAGTGCCAGGAATATAGGTGCAAGGATATAGATGCCTTGTCCGCTGGTGGTGTGAGGGCTGTGTAGTTGTTGTGCATCAGTTACTCCACCAATAGCCCTGCACATCATGGCTTTGGGCCTGATGTGACCAGTTTCCATCCACTATAGGTTGGGGCATCTTGCTCAACCCCGCTCTTCTGCCTGGTCTCCATGATATCCTTCTCCAGATATTGGGCCTGGCAGTAAGCATCAATATGTGCCTTGTATTCCCTGATGATTTGCAGTCTGCTCACATCCTCCTGAAGCTCCCTCACTGGCCCTCCACAGTCTCCACCAGCGAGCACATTCCACAAATGGGAGTGCTTGAACCACAGATCCCAGCATCCAGCAGACATGCCAGGCAGCTTCCGCAGCCTGGAGTGAAGGGCTCCGTCTGGTGGTTGGGACCATAGGTTCTGCCTGGGTAAAGACCTTGGAGGTACCAAGTCAGGGGGGTCCATTCAGATCAGGAAGCCTAGAGATGCAGCATGTGCCCATCACCACATGGTGGGCCCTGGTTGCACAGTTCTGTAGGTGCTTGTTTGAGTAGGAGACCAGGCGGGTGTAATTACTCCCACATGGCCTTCTCCAGCAGCTGTTGCTGCTGCTGTGGCCTGGCAGACAGGCTCACATAGCTGCCCACAGGAGGATTCCCTGGCTTCCTGGCCTACTGAGGAAGTGGGGGAGTGCCTAGGTCCATAGGGTCTTCCCTGGAGAGTGTGGAGGGCTGATCCCTTATCCCGTTTACCCGAGATCCAGCGTCAGAGGTCTATCCCATGGCATGGGAGGCTTCGGCTGCCTGGGGGTGCAACAGACATGAGGTGTGCCATGGGGTGTGCTGGGGGGCATCTCAGGGCTGAGAATGCCTGCTGATGGCCCCTCCACACACCCTCCTGCTCAAACTCCTGTGTTGACTCATGTGCCGGGCCCAGAGCATGCCTCCTTGTGTGGCTCCGGTTGCGCAACTCCCTGGGGGCTGGGCAAAGTAGCGGTGGGGGGGGGCCCTCCTTGGCCCCTGTCAGCTGCTTTCCACCACTGTCTGGTTACCAGACATGGTCCCCCGCTTACCTCCTGGCTCCGTGCTGGGGGTTGGGGATCATGGGGGTCCGCCGGGGGACTCTCAGGGGGTATGACAGGCTTCTGCCCTTGTGTCTCCACCAGAAAGTGAGTCCCAACTGAAGTTTTACTTCAGTTGGGTCCCTTAAAAGTTTGAATCTCGCTGGAGAACTTTTATATATGCCTCTTGCAGGATGTACTAACTAAATGAGAGATATGTAGCATAGGGTTTCAGGAGCCCAATCTCACTTTAAAGGAGCCTGTGAAAGGACATGCACAGAGTAGTGTATATAGTGGAGGCTGTGGTCTGATTACAAAAGATAAGGAGGGGAGTGGGTGCAGTGCTGGAAAAGGAAAACAAGTAATAAATCCATAGGAACAAATGGGTCACAAAAACTAATCCAGGTAATGGGATAAGAATCCGTAGTCTATGTATAGACCCTATGTAGCATCATTCAGTCTCTGGATAGTTTTTTGTTCTGCAATTTCCTGTTTAAGTTGGTTTCTAAACTTTTTCTAAGAACAACTACTCTTGAGGTCAGTGATGGAATGTCCTGGGAAATTAAAGTGTTCTGCCACAGGCTTGTGTATTGTTATGGAATTGATATCAGATCACTGCTCATTCATTTTTATGCTTAGGGCTCCTTCTGTCTGTCCGATGTAGACAGCAGAAGGACACTGTAAGAAAGTGATAGCATATATGATGTTGGTAGATTTGCAGGTGAATGAACCTCAGGTGTTCTAATCTGTGTTATTTGGTCTAGCGATGATGTAATTTGTGTTGATGAGGGGGCACAAGTGGCATATGGGTCTGTTGCTAGGCCTGGTGCCTTGGTGAAAGCAAGGAAAGTATGTCATGTTGAGTGTCTGCTTACACTCTTCTCACAGGAAGGGGTGCTATCTGGCCTATCCTTATTTTTCACAGTACACAAAAGTAGACTACATGCCTCCAAGAACAAATTAAAGACAGCTTCTCCCCCAAAGATCTTACTGCACCATCATAGGCAAGATGCAAGGAGTGATACCACAGAAAACAATGGGTTAGCAGCAGGTGAGAGAGGCATATGTGCTGATAGTTTCATGTAGTTAGTTAGGTTTTGTTCATTGACTAGAGTTTTAAGTCATTTTGGATAGAAAGGGATATTTGCTTGGTGATTTGAAGAGTTGAGAAGTGAAAATGGAAACCGGTCAGCAGAAGAAGGATAAAGGGAGATGTAAGATGTCACAAGAATGGGATAATCAAATGAAAGGAAAAAAAAGAATTCCCATTGCATTCTTCAACTCCCCTTCCAAAGTCCCCTTAGTTTTGTAATACATTTCGGAGAAGACCCCAAATATTCTTGATCTGTTTAAGATTGTATTATCACCTAATTTAAGATCCTATGAGCCACAATCTGTCTGCCTCGCATTTTGTATAACTTTGGAATGTAAAGCAGGGCAAAATGTTGTTATAAGATAAATCCCCAATAGATATAAATTGCCATAGCCCCATTGGTTATTAAAGCTCTATGTATCTGAACTAGGTTGTAGATCTTCTGTATGTTTGTAAATTACACAACATGATGTAGCTGTAATGATTTAGTAAATAATCTCTGTTTGGTAATTCACAAAGCTCTCATTAACAATGCTAATAAGAGCTGAATTGATTAACTGCCAACTGTATTTTGCTGAATAAATTTAAACTTAAAGGAAAAACATATAAGGAACTGGTTACTTTTTATTAAGGCAGTGACAAGAATGCAGAGGTCAGAATTATTTAATAAGCTTGTGCTTTCAGAGGGTGTGCTACAGCTGCTGTTCTTGTCTATGTAGAGTTTTCAGAACACTTGGGAGACGCACAGGAGATTGAACCTTTCCTATTGCAAAAGTCAAGTTAAAGGTCTAGGGAAGAAATAACAAAGTTAGCACTTGTCAATGCTACTAGTAAAATAAATTCTTGATAAGTTTTTCCTTGTCTTATTAAGGTTTATGTTGTGTTATCAGTAGTTGGAGGGATATACAGGATATGGACTACTTATCCTGTTAAACTAAAGCACTGATTGTGGTAATTTTTCCTTTGCTTTTCATTCCAGATGTTGGATATGGGAACTCAGCACCCTACTGCGGCCAAATTGGATGTTCCTGATCATGTTCTTTACACAGTTGGAACCTGTATTCTTGTAATCGGATCCATTGGAATTATAGGCAACCTCTTAGTTATTTATGCATTTTACAGGTACAAGAATTCAGTTTCAGATGAGACAATGACTTGAGGTTCTGTCTTCTCTGTGTATATAGGTGTGCGTTCCATGTGTGATCTTTCTGAATCAGTTTCCTCTATTACTAACTCTGCAATTATTGGTCATAGAAATACTCATGGTTATATGTGTGTATATATATATATATATATATATATATAATATCACCTGGAGATTTATTGTTGATCTCCTTTCCCTCTGATTAGTTTAAAACATTGAGAAAATAAGCTTGGGACTTGTTTTCTGATAGAGTATACCTACAAATTTAATGGCAGAGTAGAGATGAACAATATAGACTAATTAGATCAAAGATGCTCAAGTGTTCTGTCACAGGTTTTTGTGTGTCTTTTAGATTTGATGTTGGGTTAGTGCCCCTCATTCTTTCATACAGGGACTGCCCCTTCTGTTCACTGTAGGCAGTAGAGAGGCACTGTAACCAGGGAGTGTCATGTGTGATGTTGGTAGATGTGCAGGTGAATGAATATTCAGTGTTATAATCAGAGTTATTGGTCCAGTGATGACGAGCCCTGTACTGATGAGGGGACACAGTTTGTGCCTGTGTCCACTGCAAAGCCTGGTGCCTCAGTGAAAACAGGAATTAGGTAGTCTGGTGCTTGAGAAATGCCATTTGAGGATGAAAGTCTATGAGCCAGGACAGGTTTGGCTCACAAAAGCTTTTTGCTTCTTTGATTCAGTTAGTTTAAGTTGTACCTCTATCCTGCCTTCTGCTTGACTTGAGACAAACATGACTAACTACCTCTCTCTAAAAATTTGAAGAACAATTTCCTGAATGCACCATTATATTTTTCTCTCTTTCTCTTTGACTTCCACCCTTCTCTATCACCCAAGAAGATGTAAAAGGTATTGCCAAGACTGACACATGCAGTCAACACAGTGTGCAAGGGGAGAGTTGGGAATCAAGGAAACATATATACATTTCATTATACAATCATCAGCACCGTCAGTCTTCAGATAGACAATAGGTGTCTTGTGCATTGCTACACACTGCTGCAAAGGGTAGACCTTCTTGAAGATCGTCCAAATTCTGTGGTAAGGAAAAGGGCCTGAGTCACTGCTGGTGGAGCAGCATTAACTTTGTCTAGGAGGACTGGTGTAGCAAAGGCAATAGAACTAAGATAGGCCTGCCTCCAGAGAAGGGAACTGAATGCCTGTGAAAATGCTTCCATGGAACTGGGAATCACCAGCCCTACAGTCCATGACTTTCCACTTGGAAACTTTCAACTTGGAAACTCAGGGCTTTTGTCTTTTTGCTTCGAGCAGCAGAGTGAATGTTACCCAGTCGTTTGGCATACTGTAGGCCAGGGGTGGCCAACACATGGCTCTGGAGCCACATGCAGTTCTTCAGAAGTTAACATGCATCTCCTTGAATTTTTGCACAAGCACAAGGTGACCAGCTTTCATAGCCATTATGTCATGTCATGTCACATGGCTGCTCACACTGAGTGCATAACTTAGTTTGGACTTGGAAGTTTAGACTCCAGGACTGCGGGTTGGCCACCCCTGATCTAGGCAGATATTGATAAACTTTTCAACAGCAAAAATTTTACCACTGATCTTATTGTTTTCTTTTCATAGAAATGTTTCAAATGACTAAACTGTAAGGTTTGACTAACAAGTCAACAAATTAAGTTAACAAAGCTGCATCTACACAAGACGCTGACTGTGCAGTTGTTACCGTGCAGTCATTTAGTACTTACACAAATACTAAATGACTATGCAGTAACCAGTGTTCATGCCATGTGATGCTACCACACAGTAGTGTCGGGGAAAACCGAAGGATCGGGCCCCAAGGTCACGGTGGGCCGGGGTGGCAATTAGATACGGACAGGTGGGATTAGCGGCGTAGAGTCTGGAGTTAGGGACTCGGAGCGGAT
>NW_017728948.1:70390065-70392587 GCF_001723895.1 Crocodylus porosus | reverse complement strand
CGCAGGTCACCCAGGGGGCAAGGACTGGGTGAGCCTTGGAAATTTCCACTCACAGCTTCAAACCGCGCATGTCAGTTTAACCTCTTCTGTACTGGCAGCACATACTCAAAAAATTTCCATGACAAGTAGTAATATGCTACTGGGCAGTCAGCATCTTACACAGATGTGGCCAAATTAGCAAATAGTGCTCCTTTTGCAAGGGTGTGGCTAAGCACTTTGGGGTATCTTTGGGGGAATCATTTTTGAACATATTAAATAGACATCTGCTAAAAAAGCGTCTAATGAAGTCCTGCTTTCACTCACCTCACGGTGCATGTGTTCTCTGTCTACCCTGTCGGGTTCAGTGGTAGCTGTTCTCAAGCTGTGCCTGCACAGCAAAGTGTTCATTACAGGCAACCATGCAAAACGTGCCACATTGTTCTGCACAAACTGTCTCCCAAACTTGGAGCAGCATAGCTGCATTTTCTGCAGCTCTACAGCTCATCTAAAAAGCATAAACAGGGGAGAATCTGACAGGGCTCTGCAGAGGTGCAGTTGCACCCCTTTTCATTCCTGCTCTATCCAGACTTTAAAATGAACTGCCCAGGAGAGACAGTGGCATTTCTATTCAGACAGCACTGATTGAGTCAACTGATTTGATAGCTCCTTATGATCTACCTATTTCCTTCTAACCTTTTTCATTCCTTAGGTGTTAATGGCTCTCTATCCTCTTTAACTGTCTTGATGTTCCACTATTCAAACTATCCTTTCTTCTTCTATTTTGCTGTCTGTTAGCCCTTCCTGGTAACGTGTGTCTTCTATATTCGAGCCCTGCAGACTGTTTTTTAGCTGTAGCAAAAAACCTTAACTCAGGTGTAGTAATATTAATTCAGGTGTAGAAATGACCAACGGTGAAGTATTGGTGGCACTGTCAAGATGCTCAGGAAGACTAGATTTTATTTTATGAATTTGAAAAAAGGATGTACAATTAGCAATAATGAAACAATATCTTTTCACTATTTTGACCACTTTTGCTCAGTTTGTTTTTTAAACTTAACATAGAATCTGACGACTGGTATGTGTTCTGATAAAGTTATATTTGTTTTTGCTTTGATTTTAAACTGAATAATGTAGTCCTGGGCCCTTAGCATATTAATACAACTTCTAGTTTCTCTTACACTGAAAAAAATGCCATATAATATGAGATGATGCACCACACCATCTGCACCCCCCTCCCCATTTTCAGAATCCTAGATCCACCAGTGAGTGTAGGCATGGTCTAATTGGCACTGTCACTAAGCAGGGTTAATTATCTTACATGAAGCGCTACACAACCAGTTACACTGCTTCCAGTTTAGATGGCAGCCTGTGCAAAGCAGCAGGGTTGTATTTCAGGAGTTGTCAACCAGAAGTACTTGGACCAGTCCTAGGGGGTACACGTGGGCGGGTGGGGATGAAGTCCCGCTGCCTCCTAGGGGCAGGAAAGCTCACACATGGCAGCTGCCACCACCACAGTGAGCTTCCCTGCCTCACCCCAGCCCTGCTTCTGGGAGGCAGTGTTGCTCCATCCCTGCCTGCTTGCGTTCTGTCCCCACCTTCCTGCTCAGCGTCTGGCTGCATGCCAATCCCCTTTGTCCCTGGCTTAGCATCTGGCCACTTGCTACCCCATCTGCTCCCACCCCCCGCTCAGGGTCTGACTGCCAGGAGTACTTGGACTAAAAAAGTTTGAAAACCCCTGGAGTATTTCAAGAAACTGTTGTTTGCTGTATAAAAATATCCCTAGAGTAGAGCAGGGAGGAGTAAACAAAGTACTGTTCTCTGTGCATCAAAAATTAGTATCCTGTGTCTTAGGCCTCTCAGTTCATCAGAGTTCTGAATCACATGCCTACTTCTAGTGCATAAGTAATCTTCAAAATAGGCTGACTGTTATCACTTCTCAGTCTGAAGGAAGTGCAAGCATATGAAAGTTAATAAGGTTCTTAAAAAGCCATTTAGTTTAATAGCATAACATAAAATGGTATTAATTGTTATTTTAAATAATTACCTTTTAAACATGGGAATGTGCCTTTAATTTCATGCATAGGAAAAAGCTTGGCAAAGTTTGGGTTTTGTGAAAATTGTGAGGTCAGCAATTTTAGAGTAATGTCAACCTTTTTTTTTTAATGTTTGATCCATTCTGCAAATGAACCTGTTACTGAAAATAGTTTGTTGTTCCTTTTATTTGTTATGATAAGACTTTTAGTGTACTATCATGTTTAGCGCTGCTGCCTTGTTAAATTGTTTTTGTAGAATATTGTCCTCAGTTAAATGATAGCAGCAGCAAAGGTGTAAACTAACTCTCTAGATCTCCTGTAGCCAATTCAGTACAGTGACTTGTGAATTTCATTATGTAATTGGCATAATAAGTGCTAATTACTCTCTCAGATCTTTCTTTTTAGAATGAACAACAACAAAAAACCCTTTAAATTGTCAATATTTTAAAAAATTGTAAATACCGTATTTTTCGGACCATAAGACGCACCTGACCATAAGACGCACCCAGT
>NW_017728948.1:70318183-70389770 GCF_001723895.1 Crocodylus porosus | reverse complement strand
CACACCTTCGGACCATAAGATGCACCCTCGTTTTCCCCCCACTTTTGGGGGGAAAAAAGTGCGTCTTATGGTCCGAAAAATACGGTATATTTTGGTGACACCTAGTATGATAAACTCTTTACAAAGGCAGAAGATTGGTAATCCCTGACCAGAAGGGTTTACAGTCTACTGGGGAAAAAGCCTATGTTATTCTTCTGATACTGTACACATTGTCATGCAGCCACTGAAGGGTGCACAGTCCCAATACGTAAAGTTAAAGTTTCAAAGCCCACAGGTTTTATCTTGTATATTGTAATATACACAATAAGCATAGTCCAATACAAATATAAAGGTAGAAAATGATATGTTTGATATGAATTCAGGATGAAAAAGCATTAAATTTCTGTAACCTGCATAACCTAGCTTTATTGTGGGTGCATCTACATGTACTATTAATGCCATAAAGGCTTACTATGTAGTAAAATACTGTGCAGTTAGCCTTCCCTGGGAGCATGTATACACAAGCTACCTGTTGGGAGCAGATCTGGCAAAAGCGGGATCAGCCTGGTCCAAGGATACAGCTCCAGGCATCCCCTGGGTGCTAGTTTGGGGGCTGGCAGGGAGCGTGGGGGTCAGTCCCAATGTGCACAGGGCCATAAGAATTCTGCCAGCTGCAGCAGGAGCTGTTTCCTGGCCTCATACACATCAGGAGGGGTTCTGATGTGTATGGGGCTGGGAGATAGCTGCTGCTGTAGAGCCCCATACCCAGAGGGCTTCTTCACACAGAGAAGGGCTGCCTGGTGCTATTCCACTTCAACCCAAGCCTGGTGCTGCCTGGCTTCTGGTTCTTGGGGGAATCTAGGAGATAAGCAGTGCTAGAACCAGGGGAGTTCCCTGTCTCCGGTGGTCCCCTAGTGTTGGGGCTAACTGGTAGCAAATTTGCTCCCGGTCAGTGTCTGCACGGCTGCATCCAGACGAGCACATACATTTGGTTCCCTAGGGACAAGGTGCACTCCTGCTGCTTCTCTCTGGGGAATGCCCATGCTACGTGCGCTTCGGTGTGCAGCAAGTTACCACGGGGGTTGTAGGGGAAGCTGGGGCTAGCACTATGCTGGACCCAGCAGCCTTACCTGGGGTCCTGGGGGCCTCCTGGGATTACAGCAGTGGTGATCCTGTGAGGCAGAGCCTGGCTGGCATCCACAGTACTGCTCTAGGCAGCCCAACTCCACTTTTCAGCAGTGCCCATGTATGTGGTGCTCTGCCTTTTTTTCTATGCAGGTTTTTTTGACCCCTGGATATCCCCATGAAAAAAAAGTGGAGCAGTGCATGGGCAGTGCACCCTTGCAGTACAGAGGACGCATGACTGCATCCGTATGTGGCAATGCAGGTGTGTTTCATAGATTGCATAGACATTAGAGGAGTTTTTCCTTATGTCCAGCCTAAAATGGTCTTGCAGGAATTTGTGACCATTGGACCTTGTCATCCCTTGGGGTATTCTGGTGAACAGGCATTCCCCCAGATCACGATGCACACCCCTTATGTACTTATAGGCTGCCACCAAGTCACCCCATAGCCTGTGCTTCTCCAGGCTGAAGAATCCCATAGCTCTCAGCCTTTCTTCATAAGGCCTATTCTCTTGCCTTCTGATCATGCACGTGGCTCTCCTCTGGATTCTTTCAAGCTTTTCCATGTCCTTCCTGAACTGGGGAGCCCAGAATTGGATGCAGTACTCCAGCTGTAGCCTCACCAAGGCCAAGTACAGTGGGAAGATGACATCCTGGGTCTTGCTCGAGATGCATTGGTAAATGCAAGCCAGAGTTTTGTTCACTTTGCCAGCTGTGGTATCTCGTTGGTGGCTCATGTACATCTTGTGGTCAGTCATGATGCCTAAGTGTCTTTCAGTCACGCTGCTAGCAAGTGTAGCAGTGCTGAGCCAAAAGTGTGAAGCAGGGTTTTATTCCTGAGGTGGAGTACCTTACATTTCTCTGTATTGAATTCCATCAGGTTTTCATCTGCCCACCTTGAAAGCCTATAGAGGTCAGCCTGGATTACCAGCCTATCTTCAAGTGTGGACACTCTTCCCCAAAGTTTAGCATCATCAGTGAACTTAGCCAGTCCACTTCTGACACCAGTTTCCAGATCATTTATGAAGACACTAAAGAGTATAGGTATGAGAATGGAAGTTTGGGGGGCACCACTAGTCACTGAATGCATTGATTTGATTCTGTCAACTACCACCCTCTGGGTCTGACCTCAGAGCCAGTTCGCCAGCCATCGGACTGTCAAGTAGTTAAGCCCACAGTTAACCAGTTTTTCCATGATGACATCATGGGACATCAGGTCAAAGGCTTTTTTAAAGTCAAAATAAAATGTATTAACCTCTTCCCTTTTGTCCAGGTGATACATCCCCTGGTCATAGAAGGAAATGAGGTTGGTCAGGCAAGACCTACCCGCAACAAACCCATGCTGGCTATCCCTCAAAATGTTGCCTTTTGTTGGCTTGTCAAGAAGGATTTTTTTGGTCATTTTTTCCGAAATCTTCCCAGGGATTGAGGTCAAACTGATTGGCCTGTAGTTTCCCGGGTCTTCATTTCCTCCCTTTCTTGAAGATGGGCACCACATGGGCCCTCTTGCAATCTTCACGTACTTCGCCCAAGTGCCATAAGTTCTTGAATATCCTTGCCAGTGGCTGCACTATGATGTCTGCCAGTTTCTTTAGCACTCTTGGATGCAATCGATCTGGACCAACTGATTTGTGGGGGTCCAGCCTCTCAAGAGTCTCCCTCACAAGATCCATGCCAATGGTGGGCATATATTCACCTTCACCCTGGTCATCCCACATCATGCTAGGCAGGATGGTCCCTTTGGGCTGGTGAAAAACTGACACAAAGTAATCATTAAGCAGATTGGCTTTTTCCTGGGTGTCAGTAGTCAGCTGCCCCAGCTGGTTTAGCAGGGGTCCAATGTTGCCCTTGCTTTTCTTTCCACTCCTCACATGTCTGAAGAAGGACTTTTTATTGTCCTTGATTTGTGTAGCCAGTTGGAGTTCAGTTACAGCCTTGGCTTTCCTAGTTCACTCCCTGAAGGTATGGATTACTGCAGAAAACTCCTCCTTAGTGATGCTTCCTGTCTTCCATCCTTTATAACCCTCTCTTTTTACACACAGGAGGTCTATGAGTTCCCTTTTGAGCCAAGCGGGTTGTTGATCCCTTTAACCATCTTTCCCACAGATTGGGATGGACTCCCCTTGTGCTTCTAGGATCACTTCCTTAAGGAGCAACCACTCATCATGAACTCCCCTCCCTGTGATATCATGGCCTCTCAGGGCCTCAAGAACAAGCCTCCTGAGCTTATGAAAGTCAGCTTTTCTAAAGTTGAGGATTACTGCCTTGCTGGCTGATTTGCCAGTTTTGCAATGGATCAGCTCATGGAAAGGGATCAACTCATGGTCACTGTCACCCAGCTTCCCTTTGATTCTTAGGTCACTGATTAGATTGGCCAATACCAGGTCCAGCAGTGCCTTACCTCTTGTCAGCCCATAAACTTCTTGAGACAGGTAGAACTCATCCACACATGTAAGGAAGCTTTGAGACTGATTGAATTTGACCGGGTGCTCATCCCATGAGCTGTTGGGGTAGTTGAAGTCTCCCATGACAACCATGCACCGAGAGCATGCAGCCCCGGCCAGTTCCTTGGTGAATTCTTGGTCAAGCTCATGTTCCTGATTTGGAGGTTTGTTGTAGACTCCTACCACTGTATCCCCTTCACCATGTTCCCTTCGTATTCTAGCCTAAAGGGTCTCCAGTTGTACTCCTTGGGTGCCAATCTCAGCTTGTAGGGACCTGTTGCTCTTCTTCACATAGAGAGCAACACCCTCTGCCCCATTTTGCAGCATGATCTCTCCTGTACAGAGTATAGCTATTTATACCCATAGTCCAGTCATAAGAGGAGTTCCAGCAGGTCTCTGTTATCCCTATGAGATCGTAGTTGTTTTTGTTTAGCAGAAGGACTAGCTGCTTCTGTTTATTCCCCAACCCCCTAACATTAGTATACAGGCAAGTATACTGTCCTGGGAGTGGGAGGGAGGCACATGCACCCTCAGGAGGCCTCAGGTGCCTCTACACTAATGCTCGTAGTATGGGGAGTAAGCAGGGGGAACTGTGCCTCCTGATTGTGAGTAAGAACCCAGACTTAGTAGGGCTCACAGAAGCCTGGTGGGACCCTACCTACGACTGGACAGTGGACATTCAAGGATACACCCTATATAGAAGAGGCAGGACAGAGAGGAAAGGTGGGGGGGTTGCGCTCTATGTCAAAGAGCACCTCACATCATCAAGGATTAGCTTCGGGGTAGAGGAGGGTCGGGCAGAGACACTATGGGTAAAACTACAAGGGGGGCATGGTGAAAGGGACCTTATGGTGGGTGTCTACTACAGACCACCCAACCAGGGGGAAGAGCTGGACCAGGACTTCTCCTGTCCACTTATGGAGGTGGTTAGGTCAAGGGATGTTATTGTCATGAGTGACCTAAAGTACCCAGACATCTGCTGGGAGGAGCAGACAGCCAGGTCTGACCACTCACGTAGGTTCCTGGCTGTATTACAGGACCTTCACCTTATCCAGGAAGTGCACAGCTCCGCTAGGGTTAATGCCTTGCTGGACCTGGTCCTGGCCACAGGGGATGACCTGGTGAGGGGACTGCAGGTCCTTGACCACCTGGGCAATAGCGATCATCACCTGTTGGATTTCACTATCCAATGTAGGGTGTCAAGAGCTCACACCAAGGCTAAAGCCCTTGACTTCAGAAAGGCTAACTTCAATGAGCTTAGCAGACTAGTGGGGGAGGTACTGAGGGCCCAGAAGGTAGAGGAGATGGGAGTCCATGAGGGATGGTCATACCTTAAGGGGCCAATCCTCCAGGCCCAAAGGATAACAGTCCCTGAGAGAAGCAAGGTGAGGTAAGGGTGCTTAGAAAACCCCTTGGCTCAGCAAGGGCATTCAGCAGTGCCTGAGGGCTAAAAGGGAGGCATACAACCAGTGGAAGCGAGGAGCTATCACCAATGAGGAGTACTCTTCAGCCCATGAGTGTAGGAGGACTATTAGGAAGGCCAAGGCAGAGATGGAACTTAGGCTAGCGTCCGGGATTAAGGACAACAAAAAGTCCTTTTTCAAGTACATTGGGAGCAAGAAGAGGGCACCAGGCAATGTAGGGCCCTTGCAAGATACAAACGGTAATCTTGTGGCTACACCACACAAGAAAGTTGATATTTTTAACAGCTTCTTTGCCTCTGTTTTCTTGAACAGGGACCAGGATATCCCACCTACCAGAGGTAGGGACAACCTTGGGGATAGCTCTGTCAGGCCTTCAGTCAGTGAAGATGTAGTTAGGGTTCTTCTGCAAGGGCTAGACATTTTTAAATCTGCAGGTCCAGATGCCCTCCACCCAAGGGTGTTGAGGGAGCTGGCAGGGGTCATCACAGAGCCCTTGGCCCAACTGTATGAGCATTTGTGGTCATCTGCCCAGGTGCCAGGGGTTAGGTTAATGTGGTCCCAATTTTCAAGAAAGGGAGGAAGGAGGACCCAAGTAACTATAGGCCTGTAAGCCTCACCTCAGTGCTCGGGAAGATCTTGGAGAGAATCATCAAGGAGCACATCTGTGGGGGGCCTGCAGCGGAGATCATGCTCAGGAGCAGTCAGCATGGGTTCATCAAAGGCAGGTCCTACTGACTAGCCTGGTTGCCTTTTATGACCAAGTAACTAAATCCTTGGATGATGGTGTCACCGTGGACGTAGTCTTTCTAGACTTTAAGAAGGCCTTTGACACTGTCTCTCACCCCATCCTCATCAATAAATTAAGCAACTGTGGCACTGATGCCTGCACAGTTGGATGGGTAAAAAATTGGCTGATGGGGCGCACCCAGAGAGTTGTGGTGGACGGGTTGTACTTAAACTGGCGAGAGGTGAGCAGTGGGGTACCTCAGGGCTCGGTCTTTGGGCCTGCACTGTTTAACACCTTCATCAGCGACTTAGACGAGGGGGTGAAAAGCACGCTGTCCAAGTTTGCTGATGACACTTAAGATGTGGGGTGAGGTGGACACACTTGAAGGGAGAGAGAGGCTGCAAATAGATTTAGACAGACTACAAAAGTGGGCAGATGAGAATAGGATGGGGTTCAACATAGACAAATGCAAGGTGCTGCATCTTGGGAGAAGGAATCCACAGCATACATACAGGCTGGGGAGTTCCCGTCTTGAAAGCACAGAGGCAGAAAGATGAACGTGAGCTGCCAATGCCAGACTGCAGCCAGCAAGGCCCTCCATACTTTGTCATGTATCCAAAGGTTCATCTCAAGCCAGTCCAGAGAGGTGATACTCCCGCTCTGTGCGACTTTGGTCAGACTGCAGTTGGAGTACAGCATCCAGTACTGGGCGCCGCACTTCAAAAGGGATGTGGCCAGCCTGGAGAGCATATTCAGAGAAGGGATATGCCAAATACCATATTTACTCAGATACAAGATGAGATTTTTTTTTCAAAACAAGCCCCTCATAATTGCATACAAGGAAATCTCACTAAATGCATTTTCTGTCATTAAACTGCTACTAAAAGCAGCATGCGCTCAGCAATGGAAACCATCTATGAAATTTGATTAACTGCAACCAGCACTGAATATGACTATAAAACACATAGCCTACATTGGGCAAATATGCTGATGGAACGCTACCACAAAAATAGATCAGCGCAGCCTAACTAAATAAGGCATAAAGTAGTGCCCATTAAATGCAGTCCCCCTTATCACCAACTCCTCTTCAAGTCATAGTGAGCCACTAAATGGCATACATTTTTACTTTCTCTTCACTCCCAGACCCAAGCTGTGCCCCTCTTTCCCATTTTTTGCATGGGACAAAAACAAGGAGAATCTCCAATAATTAGGTTCTATACTTGGATTTTTTTTTTAAATTGTAAGTTTTCTATATAGAGAACCTAATTATTGGGGAGTCATCTTATAATCAGTGTTGTCTTCTATTTAAGGAAATACAGTGGTTAAGGCAGGCTGCTGTACTTGTATTGTGATGTATTTCAGCAGGTCATGGAAAGATTACGGTGTGAACACGGTCATCATGATGATGATAATGAGAATTCACCTGTTACATTATATAGCACTAAGGCAGTAAAGACTTCCCAATATTTCCATACTGAACCTACATCTTCAAGGATTTGTAACTGTGATGTAACAGTTCTCTGGGCATGAAAATAGAGCAAATATTGTAACACTAGAGTGCTAACAAGAAGACATGCTGCATTGTTATATTTGGGCTATTTGTAGCTATGTGGACACTAGTTTTCTCTATGAACAGTTCTGTGGCTTTATAATGTGAGACTCATGAACAAAGTATCATTTGATCTCCTTTCATACTCATACATTCATACATTTATCTGTCTTAATTTTAAGCAACAAGAAGTTGAGGACACCACAAAACTACTTCATAATGAATTTGGCTATAAGTGACTTTCTGATGGCTGCTTCTCAGGCTCCTGTTTCCTTTATCAACAGCTTGCACAAAGAATGGATACTTGGAGACATAGGTACTTTTCAACTCTACTTTATATCACTCCAGCCTTCACTGGTAGGATGGTTTTGCTAAGATAGATTTTCTTCCCCTTGATTGGCTGAAATTCATGCATTTATTCAAAAATGTCCTCTGGTACCCATTACTAGGCCTAGGAACCATAAACCAAGGAAAGTGTCACAGAATGAGACTGTTTCTGACAACAAGGAAAAAATGTCATTTTTAAGTTCGAAAATAGTGCAAACTCTGGTTCAAAACTGAAAGGTTCATTCACCATTGCATCACTTGACTTTTAGGCTGTTGATGGCAATAGAAACACATTATACAATTTGAATAGCACAGTGGTGAATTAAGTCCTGAAACAACCTATTATTTGCACCAGCAACAGGGTTATATTAATAAAATTCACAATATTGCTAGTCTTGTCTTCTTTTTTAGTTAAATACCACTCCAAAGCCTGTCTGCTTTTCTCATATAAATCATCCTCTTGTCAGGATAATCCTGCTTGTTTTATGCAACTTAAGTTCCATGCTTCTGATGATGACATGATTACTTTTGGTGTCAACTGGGTGCATTTACATGCATAATTAATGTGCCTGAATTTTCTGTGCAAAAAATTCAGGTGCATTAAACTGCTCTCGGGAACGTGTCTGAATGTACACCTACATTGGGAGCAGTTTACTCTAGGAATCTCCTGCTCTGCTCTGCCCCCCTGAAGCATCCTCCTGGCAGGGGGCACTGGGGGCAGCCTCAGGCTAGCAGAGGGCATGGGGCAGTCAGTCCTGGAGTAGTGGCGAGGAAGCTGGGGACAGCTGCCCACCTGCTCCCCAGAGCACCTCCACAGGGCTCAGAGCCACTCCGTGGTTAGCTGTCCCCAGCTCCCTGCCTGCCTGACATTGCTCCCAGCTCTGCGAGGCTTGGAACTGCTCTGGGGAGCAGGTGGGGAACAGAGCTTGGGGCCAACCTGTGGCTCCCTGCTGCCTGGGCTGACTAGGAACAGTTTGCTTCCAGTCAGCATCTACATGTGTGCTTTGATGCCTTAGTTTAATGCCCCTTTTTCTAGTACCTGTATTTACCAGTATTAGAAAATGACACCTTAGACTAATGTGCAGTAATTGCTGCATATATGTAGATGGTGATGCTTTGCTGTGCATTAGTCTAATATGTAGTAAAAGGTTTCAGGTAGACACACCCACTGTGTCATTTGAATTATGTCCTCTGCCTGGTATACTATCATCTGTGATGAGATGGTACCACAGAAAATCCCAAAAAACAATTGACTGTTTGGCTCTGTTCTCAGATCAAATCATGTAAATTGAAGCTCTGTCTGTCTTTGTCTGTGTAGCAGGAAAATTGTTTTGTTTCAAAGTAAAAATAGAACTTAAAAAAATTCAATATTTAATAGAACCAATGGCTATATTTTCCATTTGGTGTTTTAAATAGCCATAAAATAAAAAGAGCCAGTACTCCTTTTAATTCATGTAAATCAGAGGGGTTTCTGGTTTTTTTGTTTTTTTTGTTTTTTTGTATCTCTTCTTGTCATTAGGAGGCAAATAAATGTTTCCGTCCAGTTAAGGTCATTATACTGGGCAGTAGTCCAGGAAAATGTAGCTTAAATTGTATTGAATTTTCTTTGAGGCAGTTTTCCATTGACCAGGGGTTTTCAGTCCCCGCCTGTAGTAAAGATGGGGAGAAGATATCTTCACAACCTCTATTTTTATGTTTGTTTTATTAAATAATTTTAAAAATTGATACAAGAGATCTGTAAGTCTTCCTCTAATGGAAGACAAGTCTCAGATCAAGAAGAGAGTGATCACAAATGGGAAACTTACTGCCTCAGATTCTGAGAGTGGACATACATTTGTTTAAACCCTCCCCAAATTTACACTCCCCTTTTCTGCTTCAGGTTGTGAGCTGTATGCTTTTTGTGGAGCACTCTTTGGAATCACTTCAATGATGACTTTATTAGCTATTTCTGTTGATCGCTACCTTGTGATCACTAAACCGCTGCAATCCATACGATGGACTTCAAAGAGACGCACGGCACAGATCATTGTTCTTGTCTGGCTTTACTCACTGGGATGGAGCATGGCTCCACTATTTGGGTGGAGTATGTTGTTTACTCTTTTTTACACTGCACATTCTTCACTTCAATACTTGTAGCACTTTTTTGCTTTGTCAGAGATGCATGCAAACAGCCAGTTTTCATGTATTATTCCTGAGTGGATATAGCTACTACCCAGGACAGGGGTGTCAACATTCAACCTGTAGACCCATATCATCAACCCTCTGGTGCTGCCTGTGTGTCTCAAAGTGACCCACGGGCAGCACACGGGGTTTGCTGGATAGCTCTGTATGCTGCACAGGGCACCCGTTCTAGTTCACACCTCACATGCTGCTCTGGGGTGCAGGGTCTATGCTGTATAGCTTGGTGGTGATGGCAGCTCCAGGACTGCACTGCACAGCCCTGTGGCAGCTGTGGATCTGGAATGCAGGGCTGGTCTTTAGGTCTAGCGCAGCTTGCAGACTGGCCCCATGCCACTCATTCAGCCCATGGGACCAAATGGGTTTGACACCCCCAACCTAGAGGTTTGCCACTGTACAGTATATTTGTGTCTTGCCAACACACCTTTGCAATCTTTTACTCAATCTCTATTCTCTGCACACTGTGATACTATGCATAGGTAGCTAATATAAGTCTTTACCCTCTACTGAGTTTGAAGTGTAAGATTACAGACATTCATTTTTTTTACCAGCTATTCTTAAGCAGAGCAAACAATCTTATAGAATGAAAGTGTACCTTAGCACATGCTGTGTTAGTCCTTGAAGTTGTTGCTAACAGTATCTAAGGGTGGAAACAGACATCATCTTCATGCCGCCATAAAAAATGTTACGGCAGCACAAAGTGAAAGCAAACAGATGTCCGTGCCTTCTGCCATGCCACAAGTGTTCTAATTTGTTGCTGTGACATAAGGTACTAATAAATTGGGTTGCTCTATTGCTGCCTTCATATTGCCTGAGCTCTTCAGCCTCCATGGGGCAGGAGTTTCTGAGGCTTGAGGGGCCCAGTCCTGCAAACTATGGAAATTCCTGGGCAGAATTGGCCCCCTCAAGCTCTTGGAGTATACCTACCTCACTTTTGCCACTTACCCAGATGTCTCACTAAGCAGGAAAATGCAGGGCTTCAGGGTGCATGTCTGTGAGTGAAAGTTCCCTGCTTGCAGGCACACACCCTGTGCAGGCAGAATCCTCCTGCTGAGGATTTCCCCAGGTGTGCCTACAACCATGGAGAAATCCACTTCACAGTGGATTCTCTTGCTCACCAACACCGGGGACACAGCAACCAGGGACATCTATAGACATCCCTGGATTGCGATAAGCTATGCCATGACATGTTGTGTTTCAGCTGATTGCACTCCACGGAAGACATCTGTTTCTAGCCCATCTCAGATATGGAGCTTTTCTAGCAACAGACTTGGGGCCAAGTTATTGAAACTAGGTAATAGTGAACCTCAGTGTTCACCCTAAAGAAGTATAATATAATTAAGGTATGTCTAACTGTGAACAATTCAATTCTCCCTCTTTTGAATAGTTTTTGAATAGTGTACAGCAATCCTGTTTATAAAGTTTGGCCAGGAAAAGAAAAATACTGTATTTAGTTGAAAATGCATGGAGAATTGTGGACATATGTAACAAACTTACTATGGCCTCTTGGTTTATCTGGCAAAGAGTGATATATTTAAGTTTTGCTCACATGCTGAACTTAGTATGAATCCTTTCACTGATTTTTTTTTTTTTGGTGAGCTTCACATCAAAGTTCATGTGTAGTCCCTTGGTGAAACAAACATCATTATAGGAAAAGTTATATACAGGCAGGACAGATATGTTTAACAAACAGCCTACCAAATACTGGTTTTTAAGGAATGTAACCACCAAGAATTGACAGGAATTATTTGGAGTGGCCTATTCAAGGACATACACAGAACAACAGTAGGATACCAAGCAAAGGAAAATATGGCAGGTATTAGACTACACCAGTACACTAGTAATTTTTCTTCCTTTTTTCAGAGAATAGAGCCAACTTCCTCCATTGTTCTTCTTTCCTGAGTAAAGGAATGAAAAGCACATAATTAGGGGTTACAGTTGTTGCTATAGGGAAGTCTAGGAAGTGAGATGTTTAAAACAGAAATATTAAATTCTCCTTGGCTTGATATTAGACAGCAAGGCTTCTAGGACAAACACTCTGACATCTGTTAGCATAGTGAGGTAGTAAGCATTAAAATGCTAATTTAATTTAATCTAGGAAAAAGGGTTTTCCAGCACTGAAAATGTGACAATGAAGATATCTAATTTAGCTTGCAATGAATAAAAATAACAGTTTAAAGAAAAGTGAGCATTAGTGTCTTCAAACTGTTTTCTTTTACCTTAATTCATTTTTTTTCTTTTTAATTGGCATCTGTGCTGGTTCCTATTCTGATGCTAAAGTTATATCGCTGTGGTTCTGCTATGGTGCTATCACTATAGCACTACGCGTTTCATGTTTCCAATTCATGATAAGGGACTAGAGACTTAAGTTCTCAGAGACCAAAAAGAAGCAGGTTGACAGCTTTAGCAATGGCTAATGATGCTTCCTTTTGCTCTAATATGCACGTACGTAGAAGTGTGTATCTGAAAGTATGTTATCCTGGGTCAGGCCTACTATGTCAGTAGACCAAAACTCAGGACTACAGCAGAAGATGTCCCTAGCACTGAGAGATCTTGGCTACTTTGTATATCTTTTCAGCTGCTTTGGGATACATGGATTAGTAAAGGAAACTAGTGGGGAATTCTTTGTAGAATGAGACTTTTGTGGACATACAACTTGAATAGAATATGGACAGGTGATTTCTATGAACACTTTAAAATGAGAAACCTTCCCTGAAGTAAATTCGGAAGATGTTTGGTTAAAATGGCTTTAGGAGAGGAAATTCTAAAAGACATCTGCTGTTTAAAGTTTATTAAAGACCTGGCTACTGAAAATGACCTCCTGGCAAGCAGCTGGTTGGTAGGGTTCAACAAGTTCTCCCAGGTAGGATTCAGTATGCCATCACTGATTGTGTGGAATGCTTTAAAAGGCTGTTCATGGAAGATGAACAGTTTTCTTCTTGTTTGTGCACAATGCAGTTTTTTAAATAAGCTCTTACTTGTAGGGAGAATAGATGCAGGGCAGTATCTTCTCTGTAATAGCACTTTTTCATATCCTAGGAGAGGATTTAAACAGTTTGCCAAATAAATGATTATGCGATATAGTATAGTCGTGAGTGTGACAGTGTATAATGTAACATCGCCATATATTTGTTAATTGCCCAGGTATTTGACCAGTCACTATACAAATGTTGTGCTCAAATTTGGGTATAAATAATATGTTTACTTTTCTTATTTCTTAGGTTCTTATGTGCCCGAGGGTTTGATGATATCTTGTACCTGGGACTACATAACCACTACCCCAGCAAACAGAACTTATACCATGATGCTGTGTTGCTGTGTGTTTTTCATTCCTCTGTTTATAATATTCCATTGCTATTTATCTATGTTTATGGCCATAAGAAATACTGGCAGGTAGGCATGGCAAGTAGAATAGTTCAAGCTCTTCTCCTTCTGTGCTGAAGCATATATTTATATTCTTTGAGTGAAAATAAAACTGGACTTCTGATCAATAAATAACGCTGTTTACAATGAACATTATATTCTCTTTTAATGTATTAGAACAGGGCTCAGAAAAATATGGCATGTGGGCTGGATCTGGCCTGTGAAGCCAGAGGGCTTTGCCTGTGCCCACACCCATGATGGGGCTAAGCAATGAGGAGCTGTGCTGGGGCTAAGCAGCTGGAAGCTGTGCCCATGCTGATATCACTCCCCACCCTAGAAGCAGCCAGTATGGAGCAGCACTAGAACCACCAGGCAGCTTCCAGCTGTGCCCATACTGCAGCTGGAAGACTAGGATATATAGGGGGTAGGGAGAACCAGTGGCAGTGTGGGCTCAGATCCTAGCTGTCTGGCTCTGGCATGCACACAGCTAAAGCACCCTGCTGCCAGTGCACCGCTGAAGCATCCCAGCCCACATCACACTAAAGGCAGGTTGTTCCAGCCTGCAGCTTATACAGGTTGCTGGCTACTGTACTAGATAATCACAACCGGAAATCTCTACTTCTATGCTCCAGATAGCAATCGAGTCAAATTGGGGGAGCCAACGTGTGGCACAAGTGTGATGAGTGTCACAGACAGCCTTTGTATGTGGCACATAGCAGATCAGGGAGAAGACAGGCTGAACAGCATCCAATAGGCCAGAAAGCTGAAGAAAGAGCAGGAGATAAGGCAGGGAACACAAAGAAAGAAGCATAAAGCAAAGCAATTGCAGAGGGAGTGCAGAGAAGGAAGCAGAAAGCAGGGCAGCTGATCAGGCAAAGGAAGGGAATCAAAGTGGCATTCACGGAGAGTGTAGGAATAATTTATGGCAAACCTGCCAAAAAGGCTGGCCCCCACTTGGTCAAATAAACAGAAGCTGAAATTACATTTTTCTTATGTACAGCTGCCTCTCATTTTCTCCGGTGCTTAAAGGATGGCCTCAAAAACTTTGATGAAGCCAGCTCCAGGAGAGTATGATAATAAATCTAGCAAAGTGCAGGATATGCATTCTCTGAGTTTGGAACACTCTGCAGACTGTCAGAAGTCCTACCCCATGTATTCCATGAAGAATGGATGGAAATATTCATGTATTAAAAATATATATATTTGTGATGAACTCTACAGAGATTGTTTTAGTTTCAGCTGAACTTGGGGAGAAGTCATTAATAGTGGTATATAAAATATCCATACATGCATGCAATTAGCCACATTTCATGCAAAAATGACAGAAGGGGCATACATTGTGTACATGGGTTAGTCTCTGCTTGATTTGAACTAAACATTCTGTATTGAGATCAGCTGGGGAGATCTGTCCCTGTTGGTTTTCTTCTCAGTTTCTGTATGTTACTTGCTATGGAACTGATCCAAAGCCTGTTGAAGTTATTTTTCCATTGACCTCAATGTGATGAGGTTCTGTTGGCCCATTTCAACAAAACCTATGTCACCCTTTTAAGCACATGTTTAACCCATATTGACTTGAAGGGGATTTAGGTCCATTCTTATTAGCAGAAATTCTTAATTAGATGCATAAATGTGTCCTTAAAGTTAATCACATGTGTAAAAGCTTCTTCTTTTTTTACCTATTTAATAGTGATCTCTTTGGGCATATCTACATGTGCATATTAATCTCCACGTGGCTGGGAGGCAGCTGGGACAGCTCTCCCGGCCATGTGGTGATTGGGATAGGTCCTGAAGTTCTTGGGGCTGCATATCATGGAAGCATACCATGTCTGACTTCCTTTTCTAATCTCATGGAGTATTCTGGGGCCATTTTGTTATGCTCTCCCCTCTATAAGGTGGTAGCAAAGCAAAACTTTTCTATCTAAAATGCTAAATAACTGAAAACAAAAAGGCATGAGCTTCATTTACTTATTGCTATTGCAATATTTACTTATTGCTTTGCATCTTGTTCCCAACTTTTTTTCATTCTTTTTAACTTCTGTGTGTTCTTCTACTCACAGACATGTTCAGAAACTAGGGTCCTACAGTCGGAAGTCATACCTCTCACATTCCATGAAGAATGAATGGAAATTGGCAAAAATTGCTTTTGTGGTCATTATTGTGTTTGTTGTGTCCTGGTCTCCATATGCTTGTGTCACTTTGATTGGATGGGCAGGGTAAGTGGACACTGTCTTGTTGGTTTGTAAATGAAGATCAAGTATTATTAGGGTGGCAGTCTAAAAGAAGTGGGTGTCTGCATTTAAAAGGATTTTAAATTGACACAAGATTAGAGATAATGTAGCATTCCTCAAGCATTCCTCAGAATATCCCAGGGCACATTTACATGTGCAGTTAATACGCTTGAATTTTCTGCACGGAAAATTCAAGAGCATTAGACTGGGCCTCCTTATGCATCTGAACATGTGCCTGTCAGGAGCAAATTTTCTCCCAGTGGGAGCAGTTAAGTTTAGGGATGCTTCTGCCCTGATGTGCCCCCCTGCAGCAGCCAGAGGGATCTCCAGCTCCCCCAGGTGCCAGCCTCAGGCTGGCAGGGGTCCTTAGGGGCTGGTCCCAATATCCATGGGATGGGGGAGAGCTGTCCCAACTACTGAGCAGCTGCCTCACAGCCAGATGGAGATTAGGACCCATTCTGACCTCCATGTGGCTGGAACAGCTATCCTGGCTGCTAGACAACTGCCTCCCCACCTTGTAGAGATTGGGACTGGTCCCAATGTCCACATGGCTGGGAGGCAGTGTCCCGCTGAGCTGGGACAATTTTCCCCACCCCCTGTGGTTCCCTGCTGGCTAGGCTGACCAGGAGCAGTTTGCTTCTGGTCAACATCTATATATGCACTTCAGCACATTAGTTTAATGTGCCACTTTCTAGTACCTGTTTCTACAGGTACTAGAAAATGTCTCAATAGACTAATCTACTGAGCAGCAATTGTTGCACACATGTAGACACTGATGGTTTACTGCTCATTGGATTAGTCTAATGCACAATAAATCATCTTATGTAGATGTACCCCCTATGGATGAAATGGATTTCAATTTCAATACTTAGATTAACTTTGTGTGGTTTTTTGTAGTTGTTTCCCCCTCCTTTCTTTGCATACATTCTGATTTCTTGTAGCATAAACCTTGCCAATAAATCCAGTAGATGCTCTTTTTCTCACTTTTCTAATATATGACCTCTCCCAAATACCCATCTTTGAGACAGTTACTAATAGAGGGAGAAGAAAGTATATTTTTCTAGCCTCCTGAAAAGCATCTTCCCCATAAGGAACCCCTTCCTCTCTTTGTCCATGTTCAAGTCCACTGATATTAGTGAAAGGTCCATGATAGTGACGGTGACTAGATAATACCTTGCAGCTAAAATAACTTATGACAAAACAGTAAAAGTTATTCTCAATCTGTTTTTCCTTTTCGCTCTCCTCCTTTTTTTGGCACTGGAATTTCAGTCTCATAGGGCATGTCTACATGTGCAATTAATGCAACACAGAAAGCTCCAGTGTGTTTTATGCCAGAGTTTATTGTTCCCAGGTGCTACCTTTACACATGTGCCTGGGACCACAGTACATTGAGCTGGTTCAGAGCAGCCCAGGGGGTGGTCAGCCTGCCAGCCCAGGGCTACTGTAACCCAGATCAATATGCTGTGGAGGGGCTGGCTGGGGTACAAGTGTACTCCAGTGTGGCAGCTAGCTTGCAGGCAGTCCCCACACTGAAGCACCCTTGTGCCCCAGCCAGCCCCATTATTATCTACACATGCATTGCTACATGCTAAAGAATGCTGCTGTAATATAGTACTTGTGTTTACAAGTACTAACCTACAGTGGAGTTAATTAGTTTATTGCAGCCTAATAGGGCTGCACATGTAGATGCTGAGACTTTACTGCAGAGCTAATTAGGCAGCTCTGCAGTAACCATCTCATGTTGATGCACCCGTTGACATCCTTAATTATGCAGAATAGAAAGCAACAGTATTGTGTGGCCACATGAGAGATTTTCATTTTGAATGCCTTCTGATTATTACCATTCGCTTGTTCTTGATGTTTACAGACTCCACTTCTGCTTCCAGCTAGCACAGAAATAGAAAAAAAATACACACTGCAGGGTGCTCATCCAGTTCCCCAAATTAATTAATGTAACCAAAATATGCCAAGTACCACTAGTTTTTATTCACAGCAAGGAATGCAATTTAGGGAACAAACTTTTCAAATGTAGTTGTTGTCAAAGGATCATAGCACTGATTTATTTAGGAAAGCGTTATAGTTTTCTAGTAATTTAGATAATATAAATCCATTATGTAACTTTGTGTTACTTTTTTATTTTAGCCAGGGTGACATCCTAACACCATATTCTAAATCTGTGCCTGCTATTATTGCCAAAGCTTCTACAATCTACAACCCTATCATCTATGCAATAATTCACCCAAAATACAGGTACAGTAAAGCACGTACTTACGGTGGTAAATATACTTCCCTATGATCTCGGTGAGACAGGAGATGATTCCTGATAACATGCAGCTCTTTCTTCTCCTGCTAACAAAAGAAATGTAGGGGAGGTGGATGTAGTTGTGGGGAGGAGGGAAAGAGCGTGGGAGAATTATGAATGTCATACATTTTGGTCTTTGATGTGTAAATAGCTGAAACAGTACCATTTCAGCTATTAGAATCTAGGATACAGGTTTCCCTCACTTTACATGAGTTCTGTATGTGCGGATTCACTCTTATGCGATCTGTGTGGTGGAAACCTGCAGTCAACTGCTTTGTGCGGTGCACTGTGGGAGTGATGAGTACCAAAATATAGTCTCCTGTGTTGATCTGTGCTCCTTGCTCATTGCCTGCGACACATGTTTCTGTAGTTGCCATCCCCATGATGTGTTTGCATGTACTGTCTGCTGTTGGAGAGTACCGAAACTGTCTTGTAAAACTGGTAGAAATTGGTCTGGGGGTCAGTACAGTCAAGGTCTTGGAACTTATCCCTATTTGTTACAGTGTAAAGTGGGTTCCCTTTATGTGAATTTGAGTTATGTGCTGTTTTCCAGGAATGCAGGTACAGCATAAAGTGAGAAAAACCTGTATATGGATACATCCAAGTGCTTGGGCCTTCAGTGGTCTGTCTCAAAAGAACATAAAATGTACTTAATAACTGAGTAAGCTAATGTGGTATCCCTTTGACTGGTACCAAGCCAGGGCAGACTTGCACTGCGTTTTCCAGAAGCTGCTTAAGCCTCAAACTTTGCCTAACCTAGAGGCTTTGTGGACAGCTGCCATAAAATTGTTCCCAAATAGACCGCTGGCCTTAAGAATGTCATGTGTCACAGGACATGCTATATAGCTAATTATCATATCTGATTATATAACATGATATGGAAATTTCTCTTGGCCAGTGAAAAGCAAGCTGCCAAGCTGGGAAGGGCAAAAGAAAAAATTCTACTTTGTATTTTTTTTGTAATCATTTTTCTTCATTGTTCTTGTTGTTTTTTGGGTTTTTTTTAATTTTATTCCAGTCAGGAGAGAGAGAAATTCAGGAGATGTTGAAGCAATTCTATTTGTACAAATCCTAAAACATTTGGCTTTCAAGAATCGAGTGAAAATACCTCTTTTCATGCAACTGATGTCCTTGTACCCATTTTAAATAAAAAGGCGTTATTGTATAGAAAAAGAATGTCTTCTATATCAGTGTTTTTTCAGGATTTCTCTTGGCTCATTAGCAAGTATTTTAAAGACTATCTTTTATAAAGCGACGGTTTAACAAGTCTTTGGCCAAAGCAGATGGAAGAGGTACTTATAATATATGAATAATAATACCACTAGATGGCAGTGTTAATTGTCTAAGATTTCATTCTTGTCAGGGAAGGGGAGAAGCTTCTATAGGGTGTGTCTATATATGACATTTACTGTAGAGTTGCTTAATTAGCACCACAGGAAATGTTTTGGCGTCTAAACACGTGGCCCTATTAGGCGGCAGGAAACTAATACACTCCACAGCCTGTTAGTGCTTGTCAATACAAGTACTATCATGCTGTGAAGTTTGTTCATGCTCAGCGGCACATATGTGGACACTTTCGGGGCTGGGGCATGAGGGTACTTCAGTGCAGAGAGCTGCCAGCTGGCTAACTGTAGCACCCTCATGCCCCAGCCAGCCTCTCTGCAATACGTTGAGCCTGGCTGGCAGTCTGACCCTGGGACCCCCTGCCAGCTGAGGCTGCTCCAACCTGGCTCAACACTCTGTTGTCCCAGACCCACATGTAAACATGGTGCCCGGGAGAAATAAACTCTGGTGCAATAAACACCAGAATTTGTGTTGTATTAATATGCACATGTAGATGTGTCCATAGTGTCTCTTTTTGCAGCTTAAAGACTAACTCATTCAAAAATGTATAAGCCTACTCCATCAGATGTTGTCACCTATGAAAGCTTATGCCTCTGAACGAATTAGTCTCTAAGGCTGCCTATACACATGCTCCGGAGGTGGGAGGAGGCACATTTTAATTAGAGCAGTTCCCAGAGAGCTGCTCTAATTAAAATGCCTCACCAATATGTGTATTAAGCCCCCATGCATTTAAAAATGGCCATGGGACGCTTTATCAAAACCTCATTTGATGAGGTTTAGATAAAGTGCCCCCACAACCATTAAAAAAATGTCGTAAGCCTATGCTGGAGTGTTCTAATTATAACATGGAGGAGCATGGGCAACTGGTTTCTCCCAAGTCTGGCGGGGGAGGGAGGCACCAGATCGCTGATGGGGGATGGTCCCCCAGTGGCTAATTGCCAAGCGTGGAACCAAAACAGCATGGGTAGGCATAACAAGCACTCATCCCAAGGGTAGCCACTCAGCCCTTGCGTAGTCTGGCTTTCTTTGGGCACTCTCCCCTTCACTCACCCACCATGCCTAGAAGTTATTATCTATTTAGAAAAAAGAAAGGCTGCCCCAGGGCTTCCCAAGCTTGATCTTACTGTCATAACCACAGTTGTCCATGGTCATTGCCTTAAGGACTAATTATGTGGCTCTAACCACCCATTACACCATGCCCATGCCTTGCAGATGGTAGCAATCATATCCTTCTTGTGCCATGGCCTCAGTCCCTGTGACTGGACCTCCCTGCCCAGGCACTTCACCTACCTCAGCAACTCCCTGGAGTGATTTCCAGGCTTTCCTGTCTCTCCCAGTAACTTTGCCTTGCATGAACACAGCCTCTCCTGAACACAGCCTCCCTACCTTCACTCCCCACCTGGGCAATTTGCCTATGTGGGCTAGGCTACTCTTGGCCTCTACATCCCACCCTATCAGGCTCTTTCTGTCACCCCTCCTGGGCTTTAGGCCCTGGCGCCATTCTCTGGATTCCATTTCCCTAATCCCTGAGCTTCTTTACCCTGCTTCTGCACCTCTCCAGGCTGTAGGCCCCTGGCCCTGATCTCCAGGCTCCTTTGCCCCAATCACTGAGCTTCTTTTCCCTGTTCCTGGGCTCCAGTCCTGCTCCCAGTCCTCTGGCTCTCTCTGCCCTGTTCTTGGGCTCCAGTCTTGCTCCCAGGCCTCTTTCCCTACTCCTGGGCCAGTTGAGACTGCCTCCACCCCATAGTACCTTCTACAAGCCTCAAATGCCGCGTATCCCAGCTCAGCTGTTAACCAGGAGCCTGGCTGCAGTCGTGCTGCCCAGAACTCCTCTCCCTGTGGCTCTCAGGGCTAGACTCCATGACTAGCTCTGACCCTTATCTAAGTTAGAAGAAGATTCCTAGAGCCTTAAATAGGAACAAAGTTAGGACACTAATTAGATCTTCTGAAAATCCCACCCTATGTGAATCTTCTCCCTTCCTTTCCAATCTGCATTTCCAGGAGTAATGACACCGTAAGTGGTTGTGCAGCTATTGTGGATTGGGGAGTCCTCATGTTACTTAGGTGAATAAATTATGAAGCACAAATAGTAAGGTACAAAGCCTAATTAGTAGTTACTGGGCACGTCTGCATGAGATGTTGATGGAGATTGAGATGAGATAGAACTGATGAATTAGCTCCGTAGTAAATGTTTCGCATCTACACATGCAGTGTTATTAGGCAGGAGTAAACTAATTAACTCCTGGCAGGAAAGCACTTGTATTTACTTTATTCTTTAGTGTGCACACTTGTAGATGCTGGAGGGGCTGACTGGGGCATGACAGTGCTTCAATGTGAGGGCTGACTGTGGGCTAGCCCCACACTGGAGAACCCTCATGCCCCAGCCAGCCCCTCTACAGCATGATGTCCTGGGTCAGAGCAACTGCAGGCTGTCCCCCAGGTCCCTGCCAGCCACAGCTGCTCTAGCTCAGTTCAACATACTGCACTCCCAGGTACACACGTAAACAGTGCTGACCCAGCTCTGATCCAGTGAGAGGCTGCATAGCCGAACACTCTTTCAATATCCAAATCTTGAAGCAGCTCTGCTAAATACTTGTGAATCAAATATTGCTTGCTTTTTGGGATCAAGGTCTGTTCCACTCAGGTTGCTACTACATAAGACATTTTACTGGGCATTAAAATAATCTAATATGCAGTAAAGCATCAGTGTCTACATGTGCACAGCAATTATTGTGCAGTAGATTAGTTTAATGCACCATTTTCTAGTGACTGTAGAGCAGGGGGTGGACTAGATGGCCTGCTGAGGTCCCTTTCAACCCTAACTTTCTATGATTCTGTGGTGCCCGGGAAACAACGAACTCTGACATAAGCACCCAGTGAATAGTTTCCAAGTAGGCTATAGGTTCTATATATTTGCATAAATGATTTTTCTTATAGTTTTGAATAAAGAACAAATATATGAAAACAGTCTATTTGTGGATAACTTACAAATGGTGAATTGCAAATACTGCCAATATTTCAGCTGTGAACACTACAAAGATGAGACGTTATAGTTATTATTTCACCATAATAAAAAAATCTTTTCATCATTTCACTTACTTGAGTCAGACCAACTTCTTTTTTTTAGCCTTTTTGATTGTGATGAGTTTAGATAGTATGCATGAGTCAGGAATCATGAGCTAAAGGGTTCAGATGCAGTTCAAATTGGTTGGAAGTTTTGGAGTATTTTTAACAAATCTAAAAAATGAAACAACTTTTTACAGGACATTTTGCTGTAAACCGAAACCCAAAAAACTGCATCGAATAGCAAATGGTTTGTGGACTACAGGTACAGAATTTGCACAGCCAATGTCAGGAAGTTCTTTCCTATTAAAGGTATACATGTTCATTTAGCTCTGCTGGCAACCTGTAGATTGGGGTGAGCAAAACAGTGGATCTGGCTGGCAGCTGGACTCCATTTCCCAGTAGCCCCTGGCCACATGGCTGGGGCTGGAGACCCCAGCTTCTGCGCTGTGATAGTGCAAGGCTGCAGTTGTCATGGAGATTGGCCCCAGCCATGCTGACAGGACGTGTGGCAGGACAGGGGACTGCTCTGGAGCTGCTGGGATCATGACTCTGACCTGACCCTGGACCAAGCAACTCCCACTGCAAGGTCCCAGTGGCTCTGGAGCAGCCCCCTGACCTTGGTGCCACGCACCCTGCCAGCATGGCCGGTTTCCATGACAACCCCAGCCTTGTGCTATCACAACACAGCAGCTGGGGTGTCCATGAAGCCGGGCCCCAGCCATGTGGGCAAGGGCTGCTGGGAAATGGAGTCCACTGCTGGTCAGATCCAGCCTGCGAGCTGGACTTTGCCCGCCTCTGCTGTAGATCCTGTGTTCTTTGCTTTCTTAAGGCACAGACAGAAGAACAGCTCTCCGCTGTAACTCAGAATGCTTTACAGGAAGTGTTCTGAGTTGCAGTGATCCCCTGGACCAAACAGAAGTTCACTGGTGGGTCAAGGGACAAGGGGGGTTGGGGAATCTAGCTGCTGGCTGTGAGCCCGCAGCCGGTTTTCCCTAGCGACAGCATCTCCTCCAGCCAGCCCGAGTGCTGTTTTCAGAAATGGATGGGGGGAAAGGCAAAAGAGGGAGCTCATTTTAGAGGTTCCCAAGCCAGTGCTGAAGGGTAGGGCACATAATTTGGAGCCCCCACCTTGTGGGGGCACTCCAATCCACCTGCCCCACCCTCCACTGCTGGCTGAAAAAACCCCAGACCAGACTCCCTCTGTTCCCTTTCTGGCTTTTCTGAGAACAGCTCTGATGCTGGGAGGAAGGCAGACACAAGTTAATGAAGACTCTGTGTTTTGAAATGTATTCATCTGAACCCTCACACAATGAAGGTTTAGACTTTTGCGCAATTTGGCCCTTTTAAAGCATTTTGCAACTGTACAATTCTGTTTGGTCACTGCTGTAGAGCGCTTTCAGGGGCCCAATCGAGCAAAAATTGTCACTTCTGTCTGTGCCTTTAGGTGTTTAGTCCTTGTGCCTTTCAGTTTTAGACATCTGCTAGAAAGGCAAAAATTCTGAGTGAATGCTAACTTGCATAATATGAGTTGTTTGTAAGGAATATATCAAAGCAGCGAATAGCAACCTTTTCCTAGCTATGGACTGGAACAATTAGGCTCTGATCAAATGTAGGTTGGGTGGCTTTCATGTCCTGTCAGAGGCAATGGGCTTTCCCTACACCCATACCAGGGCCAGGTAGCTGAGAGCTGCAACCATGCTGCTATTGCTGCTTCTCCCAAAACCTTGCTCCTTGTCTGGGACATGGTTGCAGCTTCCTACCAGTGCGGAGTTTTGCCAGAACCAAGCAGCTGAAAGTTGTATCTATGCTACTGTCACTTCTGCACCACAGTGTGGAGATATGGGGGAGATGGATGTGGGAGGAAGAAGTGACAGCAATGTGCCCAGCTTCAGGACGGCTGCCCATACTGTATCTGGGAGCAGGCTAGGGGGTAGGAGGAATCCGCAGCAAAGGTGCAACTAGAAGTTGCTCAGCCCTGGAACAGCTCCTCACTGATTAACCTCAGTGCAGGTGCAGACACAGGTAAAGCCTTTGACCTCTGTGGGTGGATCCAGCCTGTGGGCCATATGTTGCTGAGTCCTGCATTAGAAGTCTTTGCATAAGTGTATATCCTGTGTATATCTTCCCAACTTTATTGGTACTGTTGCTATACATTTTTAACTAAAATTATAGAAATTCTGAGTTAACCTTGTATAAAGATGTACTTGCGAGGCCAGATCCCATCTTTTTGCTGAGTTAAACAGGAGAATACTAAGTGCTTGATCACAGTAACATAAAATCATTTAACCCATTACCATAAGGAATGGCAATCTGTGTCAAGAATCAAAACCAAAGTGATAACTTCTAAAGACTGTCATAGTTCAACAGTTGTTAAACAATTAATATGAAGGCAAAAACTGATAACCTCCTCACCTTTGGGCACCTGGATTAAATATCTTATTATAAATTCTGCACTTAGCTGGGGGTAGAGAAAGGCAAGTCTTCATGACCAATCCCTTTCATTAATATATACCCAATCCACGTGTAGATACAGTCTTTAATGGTTATATATCAGTAATTATGTACCTGGGGAGAATGAGGAATTGAGAACCTGGGAAATCAGCATCCAGCAAGAATTTAGAGGTCCCTGCATCTGGTTTACACTAAACTCTTGCAGCTATTTTCCCCAGCTAGTCAACCATGTCTCCATAGTGCCAAACTTATAGGCAGTCAAAAAAGCCCAAGGTTGAATCAATTCAATCTTTGTAGGTTAATCTAAGATGCTTACTGAACAGTTGACTAATTAGATATGCAGTAAATGCCACATGTTTCATGTGCACTCCTATTAGGCCGGAATAAAGTAATTTATTCCACAGAAGGATAGTACTTGTAAATACAAAGACTTTTAGTCTGCAGCAGCATACATATACATGCTGTCTGGGACACAAGGATACTTCAGTGTCAGGGCTTCCTGCCGGCTAACCCCATGCTGAAGCACCCTCATGCCCCAGCCACCCCTCCGCAGCATGTTGAGCCAGAGGGAAAAACCCCAAGCTGGCAGGCTGACCACCTGTGCCCCCTGCCAGCCAAAACTGCTCTGATCCAGCTCAACATGCTGTGATCCCAGGCATATGTGTAAACAGCATGTTAATATGTGTTTGCAGCATGTTAATATTTACATGTAGACATGCCCAGGGGGTGGCACATCTACACAAGACGTTTACTGCAAAGGGTAAACTTCAGTACAAGGAGAAACATACCCCAGCCAGCTTGGAGCAGCCCCAGTTAGCAGGCTGATCCCCAAGGCCCCCAGTCAGCTGGGCTGGCAGCTGAGGCTGCTTTGACCCATCTCAATTGCCTGTGGTCCCAGGTGCACATGAGGATGCAGCACGTGGGAGCAATAAACTCTGGCACAATAAACACCAGATTTTATTGTTTTGCATTAATTGCATGTGTAGATGCATCCAGGATCAAGTTTTTGAGGACAATACACACTTTTTCCTAATGTAACATTTTATTTCACTGTGTAGTGGAACATTTGCTAAAATTTTATTTTTTTCATATTTTCCTGTTTGTAAGATTCTTCATTGAGAGAAGCCTGTTGCTTCCATTTTATGTACAAATTATAAACATAACACAAATGAGTTTAGAAGTTTAAATTCATATTCAAGCTTTTTAATTGTTGTTGCAGGTCATCCAGTTCTACCATGCTGCCTCTTGTGGTTAATATATGTCTTGGCTTCCTTTTGAATCATGTAATTTGCAATTGTTTCACATATTTTAGATGTAATTTACTCTGACTTGCTTGTAGGATGTGTATTTTGGTTCCAGTATTTGCTGCTGTTTTTCCAATTCGTAGAATTAATCAGGAATGATATGGGATTGTAGATTTATTACACCAAGCACCAAGACAGTGGGCCAGATTCTCTGTCCTTGAACGAACTGTTTCAAATCTGTTACATAGACCAAAAAATCCAGACTGTGCTTATAGCTAACCAAATAAGAATTATGTAAAGCTAAGATACTTAAGCCCTGTGCCAACTACTTCTACCATTGTGGAAATATGCTGGGAGGAGCAGAGTATGAAGGTGGTCTACAAATGCTCAGCTGGTGTATGGTCATGTGAAGATATAGACTAGAAGAACCCTGTTGGTTGCTCTAATTTATACTGGCAAGGCTGATGCAGATTGACCCAAAGAATAAAGAAGTTATAACTGTTACAGTCCTATTTCTAGGGCAGATCTCTGAGCAGGAGATAATTTAGCCAAGTATGCAACTGTGATTTTATGTTGATCTCCTATTTTTAGTCAAGCGACTCCTTGTTTTAAATTGTTATATTCCAGAAAAATACATTGTGTTCTCAACTCTCACTTCATCCAGGCTTCCCAGCATAGTCTTGCCATTTAAAAATCTCAGGGCAGCTGATGTCTATGTATTTGGCCTATTGAGTAGTCAGCAGTTGCTACTGCAAACTGCTTCTATGTAATCTTCAACATTTTATGAAGTCAGAACTGTACTGAAATTTGCAACAAGAGAGAGGGGTTTTGTCAGACCATTTTCCAAAAATTGCTGTTGGCATTTATAGTGTTGGGCAGATTAACATTTTTACTTCTCTGTTCTCTTTCAGGAATACTATTCGCAGTGCTGTTCCATGCTTACGATTTCTAATAAGGATATCAAAGAGTGATCTTTTGTCAGGTTCCATAAATGAATCCTCATTCAGGACCTCTCTTTCCAGTCATCAATCCTTTTCTTCCAAGAAGAAGGCTAGTTGTCTTTCATCAATATCTGCTGGAGAATTAGTAAGTCTTTTCTTGGTTTTGTGAAGGAAGGCAGGTGTAAAACCTGTCAAGTTCCCAGTTACCCAATACTGTAAAAACATACATAGAGGTAGATCAGGATAGGAGTTTTCCAACAAAATAGTTGCCTGTCAAAATATCAGTTTATCCAAGCTAAAATGTTTGGGGGAAGATATGTACCAAATTGAACAAGGATGAAATTTCTGAAAGCTTGTGAATGTTTGTGGGAGAAAGAAAAACCTTCATCCACTTCTGCATAAACTAATCATTACAGCGTTTATTTGGGATACAGGAGGCTTAGGTTCATATCCCTAGCATGAATTAGATATAATGGAGTCTTATAGTTTCATAGTTAGTAGGGTCAGAAGGAACCTGAGCAGATGATCAAGTCCAACCCCCTGCCATAGGGTCAAACGACCCCAGCAAGGTCATTGTCTAGCCTTGTCTTAAAGACCCCCAGGGTAGGAGCCAGCACCACTTCGCTTGGAAGTTGATTCCAGATCCTAGCCGCCCTGACAGTGAAGTAGTGTCTCCTGATGTCTAGTCTTGAACCTTATTCTTTCACAGTCCAGCCCTAACCACTAGGCTATTAGTTATTTTGGGTTGCATGAGTGTATCATCTACTTCTCTCTCCTCCACTTCCCCTATTTTTAAATAAAAAAGGTAAAAGATCTTGGGTTTGTCCCAAAGTGGAAAATGAAATTTTTTGAAATCAGTTGTTTAGGATGGGCAAATCATTTCCTGCCCAACTCTAATCCAACTATTTGTGAAGCCTTTGGAAAAACAAAAAGATTATGTAGAACAGGTTAGTCAGATGCTTGGCTGGGATAGTTTAGTCAGGGTTGATCCTGCCTTGAGCAAGGGGTTGAACCATCCCTATGAATGACTCATTTTTATATTGATTGTGAATGCTATGGCCATGAAAGAATGAGCAAATAATGTTGCAATGTAAATTAAATATAGAAATTTCAAGCTGTGTGATTTAATTTCCATTCACTGCTACTGGGTTCTGATAATAGGGGTGACACATGAGGGCTTTATTCATGAGTGGATGATACTGTATCTGTAATTGCATTGAAATCGTTATAATAGATTAAAATTATTTGCTTAAACCTAAACTTCTATATAGAGCATATCAACATTCAGACACCAGAGAGAGGTGCATTTTCCATGTGATTGTTTAAGACCTTTATACACCCAAGCACTTGAACATATGCATCTGTAGCAGGACATTAAGGTGCCTGCTACTCTCAGAGCAGAGGCACAGGTGCGGGCAACTGCCAGAAGTCAGCTGACTGGAAGGGGCAGGGCCTGGCACATATAAACCCCAGGGGTGAGGCCAGGAGGGCAGTTCCCCACTAGTAGCCAAGGGAGAAGGAGCTCTGCCGAAGCAAGCAGAGGGGAGAAGCCTGACTGCATGAGCAGCTCCTGTTTGCTGTTATGGGGTGGAGAATTCCCTGGTAGGGATTGAATGATGTTTAGAGATTTTATGTTATAGCCAAGGGGCTTGTGTTTTCTGTTTACTGTTTACACTGGTGCTTTGGATGAGGCTATTAGAGGTTGGAGGAGGCCTCATAGGGGATCCCCAGTGGTGTGGGGACCCCGGTGCCAGAGAGGGCGCAGCATTATGTGGGGTGCACTGACCCCAGCCCCAGAGCGAGGAGGGCAATGAGAAGCCCCAGAGCGAGGCGGCAGCGGAGCACCAGGAAGGCACAGAACGAGACAGAGTGAGAAAGGGCTGTAGAAAGCCCAGGGAAGAAAAGGGGAGGGCCAAATTACAAGGCCCAGATCAAGCCACATCAGTATCATCTGCAAGGCTTGGGCTGTGGTGTAGGGAAGGAAGAAGGAGCCGCAGATAGCACCCCCTGGCACCAGGGCAAATAAATGGGCAGCCTCCTGCTTATTAACATTCATTAATTAATCAAGATCAAGGCGTGGCAGGAAAGAAGGCAGGCGGTTGGCCCATAACAGGAGGGTGGAGTCACTGATAGATGGACTCCAGTAGTGGCATTCCTGTCACAGCATCTAACTCCATTGACTTAACTGGGGCTCCTCACATGATTACGCCTTGATCATGTGAGGCTTATAGGTAGTGTTTAAAGGGAGGTAACAGTGGAAATGGATTGTAAAGGAATAAAACATTAGGAAGAGATATAAAAAGGAGAGGATCCTAATTTGCTCACTTATCTCTAATCTTTTCTTCTCTCCTATATTTCTTTTTGTGGGGCTTTCTGCATTCACTTTTGATTCCTTTTCTTCCCAGGTAGAGGTAGATAACCATGTTAGTCTGAAGTCAGGCAGAAGGCAAGGTAGAGGTGTACATTATAAATTAACTGAATTGGAGATGCATAAGCTTTCATGAACCACAGTTTCTTCCTAGTTTCCTTCCCAGCAGGTCTCTTGTGGACCAGTGGATGCTAAATCAGATTCTCTGCTCTTCTCCAAAAGCACATTTCCTGAGCTGAGACGTGTCTTTTTGTTCTGTTAGTCGCCATTACTTTTCTCCTCCTTCATTTAGAATTGTGGTTGTGTTTGTCTTTGTTTTGTAAGCCATCCTCCTTTTAAAGCATGTTTTGTTTAAAGGTTTCTACCTTTTTGATATAATCTTTGTTTACAGTTCTCAAAACAAAACAGCTGCTGCTACAGCGGTGGCGGCTGCTGCTGGTGTGGTAATTTAATGCTTTGTTGAGCTGACACTGCCAGAGGCAGTCTTTTTGAGGACTAAGAGGAAGCATAGTTTCTAAAATGTCAGTTAAGTGCAGCTGTGTAGCTTCTGGCTAAATCAGCAGCAGATGAAATAAATGCTAAGTTCAGAGGCTCGTACATGTTGCATGACCGCAATGCTTGGTGAAGTTTTGGAACTACAAAGTTATAACTAAGAATTTTGGTGCCACGAGTGGGGTAGATGTTGAGCACTGAAGAATCTGACATCCCCATGCACCGGCTGCTGCAGCAGCAATGAGCAGCTGATGCTATGACAGGCTCCCCAGGGGTTGCCATCCTGGTGCCCCCTCTAAATCAGTGCCCAGGCCTGCTTGTTCATCCCTGGTTATGCTACTGTGGAACTTCATAGCTAAGGGCCTTGCTAAGTAGTAATTGTAGGCAGCTTCTGGAGCTCTTAACCATTAAATCAAAGATTGGGATTTGGGACTAGTGTATAAAGGATTGACATGACCATTCATTTGATGAATGACAGAAAAAGGCTTTATTTACTACAAGTATTCACTCTTAAATGAGCCGAAAGCAAAGCAAAGTCCAGTATATTAAGCTGCAGAAGTGATTAGTATCTCACCAGTACAGGCAAAGAGGTGGTCTCAGTCTTGTCGGCATCTCAGCGGATGGATCCATTCACTAGAAGATCAGCTGGGCACAGTAGCAGTTCTTGTCAGAATGATTTTTCATTCTTGAAGCACGCTGTTAGCTGTTTCATTCCTATTTTATTGCCTTTAGCTCAGCATCTGCAAAGCATTCTTATAGTTGTGTAAATCAAGACAGAATCCCAAGCAATAATTAACAGGAAAATCAAACTGTTCATTACTAGTTATCAGAAGCTGCATGCTTAACTTTGCATTAGTATAGTTAACTTAACACAAGATGCTTAACTTTGCATTAGCATAGTTTACCGTGAAGTAAACATGTGTGTCTACATGTGTACATGCTTACTTCACAGTAAACCTCCCAAATGTACTCGGGATTATTAATGGTGTCGTAGCGCTTGTATAGACGGGCTCTGCCACAGAAGCCTGGGCAGGGACTATGTCCCCCTCCTTCAGAAGCAAGGAGCTCCAAGCCCCCTGCTCTGAGACTGGGAGTGGGGGCTGGGAGATCCTTATCTTCCAGTCCCTGCTCCGCCATTGCTATCAGGGAGTAGGGGCCAAGGAAACCCTTATCTCCCAGCCTGAGCTTCATGGTTGCCTGAATTCTGCGGCTATGAGGGTTGGGCTCGGAAATCCTTATCTCCCAGCCTGAGCTCTGTGGTTACGGGGCTCAGGCTGGGAGACCCTCATCTCCCAGTGCTGGCTCTGCAATCACAGAGCAGGGCTTGGAGCTCCCCCCTGGGGACAGTTCCCCACCCGGCCTGGAGCTGGCTGGGACCTGCCCCTGACTGAGACACTTCCCAGCCAGCCCCAGACTGTGTAGGGAAGCACTTGCAGCCTGGAGGTGGCTAGAGACTGTTTTGTTTTGGGAAGTCCCCAGCCAGCTCCTGGCTGCACATGCAGACTTCCCTGCACAGCCCAGGGCTGGCTGGGGACTGTCCTGATCAGAGCCAGTGTAAGCAGTAGTGGGGAGGTGCTTTTTTCTCAGGTTCTCGTTTTTAAAGGTGTTAAGTAAATTGCCCCAGGCATCAGGAGAGAGAGGTCAGAAAGGGAGTGGTTGTTCTGTGAGAAGTGTGCTCCTAGTGTTGTATGTATCTGTCCTTTATATTCTTAATATGAGAATTCATTCTGGGGCACAGTTGCTCTTTAGCTTGAGCTACATCGTTGCCATGAAAGCATACCGTGTATTGAATCAGATATATCACTATTTGGTAAAGGCAGGTGTAGGAACCATGGTTTCATTCATGATGGTTTCAGTATGGTGTTAGCAGTGGCAGTAGAGATGTATTGACGGGTTCAGCATTTCTTGCTAAGTCATGGCTGTGTTCCACTTGATGTCTGTTGGGCAGGGGAGAATTTGCTTCTGGTGATGAATTGGGCAAGATTAGAGGTTTGTTTGAAAGTCAGGAGCAGAGGGGCTGAGCTTTTTTGATAATTGCTCAATTTGTGGTCTTAGAAAAAGCACCTGTTTGTATTCCAAACTCTCTCTCTCCATCTCTCTCTCTCTCTCTCTCTCTCTTTGCTCTCACTTATAAGCTGATATAAGCGAAAGCAAAATCAGACCCTGCATTGGTGCTACAATGAACACATAAGTGCCTCACTTTTCTTTCATTGATTATTTATACCCCTTACTAATTATTTCTAGGAAAATAAGGCTTTATTTGCTTATGGTTCCGACTCTAGAGATACAAAATATAAGGAATATATAAGGAACACAGTTATTTTAGGATTTGATTGCACACTGTATGGCAGTGAAACAGGGTTGCCCTGAAGGAATCAAATCCCTCTTTAATGCACAGCCTGAAGCACTGGGCTTGCTGCTGAAAATATTCACATATGGTCTTGATCGAGAAAATTCTTCTCCACCTGAACATTAAGCCATGAGTGCTACTCCATGGTTCTATGGCAGCCTTGTGACTGCCTCCTTATATGAGGGGACTGCCTCTTACTAACCTGTAGGTAGGAAAAAGTAAAAATAAAATGACTGGAAAGAATGTGGCCTCCTGAGTCATTTTCAACTTGTTTTTAGGCTTGGAGAGATGTGGAGCTTGAACCAGTGGAGCTAGTTCATAACAAACTGCCAGCTCATAGAAGTAACTCTGTTTCTACAAGTGTGAGAAAAGAAGAGAAGAGGGACCTGCTGCTGAAGGCCTGTAGCTGCAATGCTGTAACTGAAGAAAAGGTAAAGGAAGGATTTAATCTCTTTTCCTGTTTTTAATTCTCAGGTTTTCTGTAGCTGATCTTCCCATTAAAATTCAATACCATATTGAATTTTAAATTCAATATCCAGGCATATCCATTAAAATTCAATACCCAACTCATACATCAAGGGCACTTAGCCACTATTTTTTTTGCGATAGTTTTCCTGCACCCCCTACCATTACAAAACCACATTTTTATTTTTTTTTTTTTTACTCTTTAAGACTGATTTATTTATTTATTTATTTATTTTACTCTCAACACCTCACATTCTGTTTTTCTTATTCTGGCTGGAAAAAAAACCAGGCAAATAGATAATAACTATACAGTGGATCAAACGCAGATATAGTTTAATCAGTGAAGGTAAATGTGACAGGCTGACCTCCTTGTCACATCATGCATACCTATCCTCACTCTAGTTCTTGTCACCCCATTTCCCAATCCAAGTACCTTGCCCCTGTATTGTGTCAGTCTCCATTTGCTACAAAAGTGGGGTTTTGAGAGAAACAGTGGAAACTAGCAGTGAACCAATAGAGAATTTGGGGGCCAATACTGATGGGCAATTTTTGACGAGCCATATCAGCTGATAGCGAACTGATTCTGATATGCAGCCAGGCAGCATGAAGAGTGACGTCCAGCTTGTAAGTCTGTTGTGAGGGAGAGGAGAGGGGGGGAGGAAGGGGCATGGGGAGGGCAGATCGAGGCTCTTGTGGTGAGGGAAGGAGTGGGGCTGGGGCAGAGGCAGGGCCAGGTGCCACACAGGGATGGGGCAGAGTGGGGTATGGGGCTATGAGCAGCTCATTTGGGGGCACAGGAAGGGGCAGCTCCTGCCACTGCATGTACCCCAGGAGGGCATGGGTGGGCATGTATCCCCAGATCTGCATGCAGGGCAAGGTAGGCTGCTGTTGTGGGCTGGAGCTGGGGTGGTGCAGGCTCTTCCTGGTGGGGCTGGGGCTGTACTTGGGGTAGGCAGAAGTGGTGCTAGGAAGAGGCTATAGGGGAGGGGGTCTGCAGCTACCCCAAAATTCACCATACCCCACTGTCACGGAGGCACTGGGGTGCTCCGTGCCTGAGAAGGAGATAAGGTGAGCTGTCAGTCACCAGGGCAGCTCAGGTGTGGATTGACAGAGCTGCCAATCAACAGGGCAGTGCAGCTGTGGGTTGCTAGGACAACCAGCCAGTCAGGTGACCGGAAGGGGGCAGGGCCGGGCCCTTTATAACAGCTCAGGCCTGGGCCCAGTGGCAGTTCCTCTCTAGCAGCTGCAGGAGCAGGAGCTCTGCGGCAGAGAGCTGAGCAGCAGAGTTTATGCTAGCAGTTTGACCGCTGCAATGATGCGAGGGGAGGGGGGGAACCCCTGAGAGAGGTATGTGAATGAGCCAGCATAGTTGTGGAGTTCTGAGTATTACACTGGAGGACTGGGTGAGGCTGTAGGGGAGTGAGGAGGCCTCATGGGAGCTCCCCAGCAGCTTGGGGGTTCCCGGTGCCCAGTAGAGGCACTACAGTTTGCGCCGGAGAGGCACGGTGTTTGTGCCAGAGAGAGGCGTGGTGTTTGCCCAGTGGGGCAAAGGACCCAGAGAAGGGTCAAAGGGGCCAGGCACGGCTGTGGCCACCTGAGCCCCAAGCGCGAAGAGCGTGGTATAGGCCCAGTAGGAGGGTAACCGCCGCAGGGAGCGCGGCGTGGGCCCTAGAAAGGGCAAGGCCCCAGAGGGGGGCAGAGAGTGCGTGCAGAGAGCGCGGCGCGGGCCCAGAGGCAGGGCAACAGCCGTGGAGAGCGCAGCGCGGGCCCAGAGGCAGGGCAACAGCCGTGGAGAGCACGGCGCGGGCCCTAGAGAGGGCAAGGCCCCAGAGGGGGGCAAAGGGCACGTGCGGAGAGCGCGGCGCAGGCCCAGAGGCAGGGCAACGGCTGCGGAGAGCACGGCATGGGCCCTAGAGAGGGCAAGGCTCCAGAGGGGGCAGAGAGCACGTGCGAGGAGCACATGCGTGGGCCCAGAAGGGGGGCAACGGCCGCGGATAGGGCAGCAGAGACCCGAGAGGCGCCGGAGGCGTGGTAGAGGCCCTGAGAAGGGCGCAAAAGCCCAGAGGTGGGTGATTCAGGCCCCAGAGCGGGGCAGTGGGCGGAGAGCCAGGCCCAAGGGGTGCCGGCGACAGGGTGGTGGCGGAGAGCCAGGCCCAGGGGCGTCAGGTAAGTGATGAGCCTGGGGTGCTAGAGAGAGCACCAGAGGGCAAGGGACTGCGCAACGTCCCACGTATACCCCTTAAGGAGGGGTGCACAGAAGCACCCCATATGGAGTAGGGGCAGGACCATTACGTATTGTTCATTAGGGAGATAAAGGCAGTCTCCCATTTAAAACTCATTTAAGATCAAAGTCGTGGCGGGTGAGAATCTGAGGATGCTGAGTACAGCCTTGAGTGATGGTAGGGGGTGCTAGGCAGTTCACAGCTGCTCCTAGGCCCCACTCCCTCACACCCACTCCCAGCATTGCCACCACCCACCCCAAGCTCAGCCCAGTCCAGCTGCCCACCAGGAAGAGCCTGGAGCCACCCCATCCCCAGTCCACAGCAGCAGCCATCCTTCATCCTGTGCACAGATCTGGGGGCACATGCTCCCATGCCTCCCCGGGAGTGCGCGTAGTGGCGAGAGCCACCCCCCTGGACATAGCACTTACAACTCCATCCCCTGCTCTGCCCCGGCTGTGCAGCGCCTGCCCCTGCCCTATCCCCACTCCCTCCCTTATCGCAGGGGCCTCGATCTGCATCCCCCAGCCTCTTACCTCCACATGCCCCTTCCCTCACAACAGACTTACCAGCTGGATCCGGCTGCTCTCCGTACTGCCAGGCTGCACTCCTGGCTGCCTGCGTGCTGTGCTACAGCTGCGCGTGTGTGTGGCATTTATCGGCCTCATTATTGGCCACATCAGCCAAAAAATCCAATTGCTGATGCAGTCAATTTTCCTTATATTGGTGCCAATCCGATATGGGACCAATGTATTGGTATACCTCTATTGGAAACTTATCTTTTTGCCTCCTCATGTGAGTGCACATATAAAAATGTTTTATCTTTATTGTGGAAGAATACAAGAAAGGAAACTCCCATGTTTCCCCGAGAGTGGGAAAGTCTGTCAGTTGCCATGTTTGTCTCATTGAAACTAGAAATGGTGAGTACAGAGTGCATCTTTTGTAGATGCAACAAAATACAGACCAAACTGCTGCAATATGGTGTCATAGTCTTAGAAGTGTCACTTTTCCAGAGGGAACTTCCGAATATGACATTAGATCACCTCCTCAATGCTCCAGTGTCACTGGAAGGGACCTCATACGGTCATCTGGTACAGCTCCCACTCAATGCAGGATTTTCCCTGACTAAACCATCCCAGCTAAGTGTCTGCCTAACCTGCTCTTGAAAATATCCAGGGATGGAGGTTCCACAAACTCTCTAAGTAGCCTGTCCAAATGCTTGAATATCCTCAAAACATTCTGTCTAATCCTCAGCCTAAATTTCCTCTGTTGCAGTTTGAGGCTATTGCTCCTAGTCCTGTCCCTTATAGCCACTGTGAAAAGACTATCTTCACCTTCTTTGTAATTGCCTCTTTTTCAAGACTTTTATTAAATCCTTTTTTAAGAGGTTTCAGAAATGTTGCTGCTATCGGGGCGACATGTAGGGGATGCATGCGGGTGCATGTGCACCCCCTGAGCGTGGCAGTGCACCCCCTGCAAAAAGACACTGCCGACACTGTCAGTGCCTGCAGGTGGACGCTGCTCGCCACCCCGCTGCTGGTACTGCTGGTGGCATCTGTGGGCAGTCCACCATCACCCCTGGCTATCGCCAACACTGCTGGCGGCGCTTACAGATGGTCACCGACCCCTGGTTGGTGCTCGCCACCCCCACCCCCCCCACTCCCCTCCGCTGCCAACAGTGCTGGCAGCGTCTACAGGAGCTCCCCACTGCCAGGCTCCCACCTCTGCTGCTGAACTCCTGCTGCTGCTGGCGCAGCCATGCCTCCCTGAAGTCGCTGGGGGCATGCGCTGTTCCTGGCTGCTATGAATGTCTTGGAAATGCATGCCAGTGTTTCCACATTAGGTGGACGAAGGTGCAATACTCAAAATACCCAACCTTACAATAGACAAACACTCCCAGGTTTGGAGGTACTTGGGTTGCCATGGAATTACCCGTGACATGAACTTTTTGAAGCAATATCATTGAAGACAGCTTAGTTTCAATCAGAAGTTGCTCTGGAAATCTCCCAGTGAAGTGATCTCCCTAATCTTGAATGCATTCCTCTTGTTCTTCCTTTAAAACTCTCCTTAGAAATCACTTTTGCCAGAAGTACTGTAGAACTGTATTCCTCTTACTAATAAATGGTTCACAAAGGAGGTGGTAAACAACATTAACCCCTCCCCCCAAAACACCAAAACTTAACAATGATCATGATAATAACAAGCTACACACCATAACAAGCCTGTACTTTTGTATCCCATTCTCTATACTTCTATATATTATTTATCCTATCAGACCAACCTGGTGGCCTTCTGTGACCAGGTCACAAAATCCTTAGGCTCATGTAGCAGTGAATGTAGTCTTTCTGGACTTTAGGAAGGCCTTTGACACGGTCTCTCACCCAATTCTCATTAAAAAAACTAGGGAACTGTGGCATCGACACCTACACAGTCAATTGGGTCGCCAGCTGGCTGGAGGGCTGCACCCAGAGACTGGTGGTGGACGGGTCCTATTCGACCTGGAGGGATATGGGCAGTGGGGTTCTGCAGGGCTTCGTCCTCGGGCCCGCACTGTTCAACATCTTCATCAGTGACTTTGACGATGGGGTAAAAAGCACCCTGTTCAAATTTGCTGATGACACTAAGAAGTGGGGGGGAAGTGGGCACACTAGAAGGGAGGAATAGCCTGCAATTCGGCCTAGGTGGGTTACAGGGCTGGGCAGATGAGAACAGGATGGGCTTCAGCACTGACAAGTACAAGGTACTTCACCTGGGGAGGAAGAACCAGCAGCATATCTACAGGCTGGGGAACTCCCTTCTCATCAGTACAGAGGCAGAAAAGGGTCTTGGAGTCATTATTGATGCCAAAATGAACATGGGCCAACAGTGTGGGGACGCAGTCAGGAAGGCCAACTGCACCTTATTGTGCATCCACAGATGCATCTCAAGCAGGTCCAAGGAGGTGATCTTCCCCCTCTAAGCGACACTAGTTATGCCGCAGCTGGAGTACTGTGTCCAGTTCTGGGCGCCGTGCTTCAGGAGGGAAGCGGACAACATGGAGAAGGTCCAGAGGAGGGCCACTCACATGATCAGGGGACAGCAGAGCAGGCCCTATGAGGAGAGGCTAAGGGACCTGAACCTGTTCAGCCTCCACAAGAGAAGGCTGAGGGGGGAACTAGTGGCCATTTACAAACTAGTCAGGGGGGACCAGCAGGCATTGGGAGAGTCCCTGTTCCCCTGAGCACTACCAGGAGTGACTAGAAATAATGGTCACAAGCTGGCAGAGGGTAGATTCAGACTAGACATGAGGAGGTGCTACTTCACGGTCAGGGCAGCTAGGGTCTGGAACCAACTTCCAAGAGCAGTGGTGCTGGCTTCTACCCTGTGGGTCTTTAAAAGGAGGCTGGATGAACACCTTGCCAGGGTTGTTTGACCCCAGTACTCTTTCCTGCCATGGCAGGGGTTGGACTAGATAATCTGCTCAGGTCCCTTCCGACCCCACCAACTATGAAACTATTTAAATTGTAACCTACCTGTGGCAAGAACCTCTTCTCTTGTACATTAATGCTTTTCCTCCACTGTTGCTGTTATGTAAATAAAAGGCTTGATTCTGATTTACAGTATGGTCCCTTTTATACTGCTTATGTACTGTAAAAGGGACTTAAAGTTAGTATACGTATGACTTCTTTTTAAGATGAGATCATTTCTTCTAGGGGTGTGCCAAGGGGCCCAGTGTAAACAGAATTCTCACCCAATAAAAGCATTGTCACTGGCTGCAGAGTGACATGAAGATTTTATGGGGTCTCATCCTGTCTGGATCAGATCATCTTTTTTGGCCTACTCTGCCATTGAGGACTAGTAGACACATGGCTGGGGCCTGGCTAGGCTTATTATGGTGGCAACCTTTACTCATCATGTCACAGCACTGTCAAGGAATATATGTGGCTTTTCAGGAGGGAAAGCATCACCATCTGCTGTCCTCACCAGATCCTGGCGGTGCTGCCGTTGCACGGTCCATGAATACTTATTTGTCAGAGTCACTACTGTTTATTTCACAGCTAACCTTCCCTGAATGTCTTCCCACTATCTGCCACCTGTGGATCTTCCCACAACAGATGATGTTAAAATTTCAGCAGCTGTGAAGGCAGATGAAAGCTGCAGCATAATGAGATCCCCAGATGTCTTTGTCTCCTTGCCATTAGATCAAGGTCCTGTTCTAACAAGAGCCATGAGGAAGCTGATGTGCAGTAGCTTCTCCACAATAAAAGGAGTCATGCACAAATATCTTCCATGAAACAGCTTTTCCAGCACATTCCTCAAGCCCTGTGGCAACCGGTTAATGGAAGGTACTAGTCATGAACTGGCATAAAGGCAGTGGTTACAAGAAGGTCGTCTAACTTGGATGAGACAGGAGTGTGATTAGGCAGCTGGAACTGTCACTGAGAGCCCTCTTCAGGATCCACTCTGCTCACCCTACGTGGGTAGGTGGCTAGAAAAGGTGCCCTGAACATAGCCTGTCTACCTTCTTCCGTGTCCAGTGGGATCACCTTTACTGCAGTTGAAAATACCAGTGAAGATGCACCATCGTTTTTGGGACCTGGAATGATCCCATCAGGACCCTCATAGACAGCCCTAACAGTGAATGCCCAGAGTGCTACATTGCAATCATGGCCCAAGAACTCGGGTGATACAACATAAGTGTAGTTGAACTGAGACTCAGCGAGTGAAAGAGGGGACAGCTCAAAGAACATTGAGGCAACTATACCTTCCTTTGGAAGAGTAAACAGGAAGGAGAATGCTGACTTCACAGAGTTAGTTTTGCCATTAAGAGTGAACTCATAAAACAGCTTGAGTTCCCTATTGTAATTAATGAGCACCTCATGACTTTCCATCTTAAACTGGTAGGGAGCCAATATGCCAGTGTCATCACTGATGACTCATCAGTGTGTATGCCCCAACTCTTGGCATTGCCTATGAAACCAAAGAGGAATCCTCTGCCAACTTTGACCAAGTCTTTTCTGACATTCCAGAGGGAGGCCAACTTATTCTTGGTGATTTCCCGGGGTCCCTTCCAGCCCTAATGTCTACGTCTATGAAAATTTCAATGCCAGAGTCGGAAGGAACTCCAGCCTCTGGAATAGAACCATCAGCAAGGAAGGAGTAGGAAAGATCAACTCCAATGACATCTTCCCCTTGACCAGAAGCATGGAACATGGGTACCACCAGCACTCTGTTCCACCAGAAAAAACAGGCACAAGACATCCCGGCAACACCCACAATCTATTGGCACCTGATTGACTATAACATCATCCATGCCCAGAATCACAAAGGTGTCTCCATCACCTGAGGTGTGCTAGAAGCTGATGATTGCTGGACTGATCACTGATTCATCCACTCTGTTATGTCATTCAAACTGGCTCCCAAACAACTGCTGCTGCAGAAGCAATCACCAATGAATGATCAATGTTGAAGGGCAAGCAAGCAAGACTTCTTTCACCAGTGCCTTGATGAAAAACTGGTGAAATTCCAATCAAAAACAATGGGGGAATATCAGTAGTGTGTGGGTTGCTATCAAGGCCACCATCATCAACATTTATGAAGAGACACTTGGATTCTGTACCAGGAAACATTTAAGACTGGTTTGATGAAAATGACTGGGAGATCCAGGAGTTGATTGATTGCAAGTGCGAGGCCCCTTGTGCTTGGCAAAATGACACTGACTTCAAGGAAAATAAATTTACTCTCCAACAAGCCAAGGCAAAGGTCCAAGGGAGGACTTGTAATATGAAGAACAAATGGTGGGAAGACAAGGCTAGGGAGATTCAACATCTTGCTGACATTTGTGATGTGCACAATTTCTTCAGTGCCACCAAAGCCATCTACAGTCCAAGCACTTGGAGACCAACCCCTTTTGAGACCTACAAATAGGCGAGACCTGGTCAAGGAAAGGGTAGCCATCAATGCCCATTGGAAGAATGATTTTGTAGACCGTCTCAATCAAGACTCTGTTATTGATGAGAGTGTTCTCAATTCCACCCTGCAATAAGATGATCTCAGAATCCTTCCAACCCCTGATGAGGTATGGAAAGCTATCAAGCTGATGAAGAATGAAAAGGCATCTGGAATGATGAGGAAATCCCAGATGACCTCATGGATACCATGATTGTGACAGTCTTCAAAAAAGGAGACAACACAGAGACATCACTTTGCTGTCCACCACAAGAAAGATCATTGTGAGAACCCTCCGTAATCATCTCCTTACACTTCCTGAAGAGTTCCTCCCAGAATCTCTATGTGGGTTTAGGGCCTCAAAAGGCACAACTGACATGATCATGAAAGCTCACCAGCTAGAGAAGAAATGCCGGGAACAACGTAAGCCTCTCTTCATGGCCTTCTTTGACCTCATGAAAGCTTTCAACTATCAGCGAAGAAGTGTTGTGGAGGATCTTTCTAAAGTACGGAAACCCACCAAAATAGTCAGCATTCTCTTCTCCATGAGGATATGCAAGCAGTGGTTCTCAATAATGGATCTATAAAAGATGCCTGTAAGGTTAAAATGGGACTTAAGCAAGGCTGTGTCATTGCTCCAACATTTCTCAATATTCCTTGCCACAATACTACATCTGACCCACCAACAAGCTTCCAGCCACAGTGGAGCTAAACTACCAAATGGATGGTAAGCTGTTTAACCTTAGCTGACTCCAAACCAAAACCAAAACCAGCCTGACCTCAATCGTTGAGCTGTAGTACAGGGAAGAGGCTGTAGTGTGTATTCACTCGGAAGCAGACCTTCAGGTATCATCAGACATCTTTACTGATGCATAGAAGAAAATGGGACTGATGTATAACATTCAGAAGACTAAGGTCTTCCACTAACAAGCTCCTAATGAATAGTTCCCAACTTCAGTAATCCAGATCTACAGTGAGACTCTGGAGAACATTGGGTATTTCCTGCACCTTAGAAGCCATCCCTCACAGAAGGCTGACATCCACAAAGAAATCTAACATTGCCTCAAATGTACAAGTGCAGCCTTTGGATGCCTGAAGAAACAGGTGTTTGAAGATCACAACATCAGATCTGCAACCACGCTCTCATGATTTATCAAGCAGTCATGATCCCCATCTTGTTGTACAGAGCTGAGACGTGGACAGTATACAGGAGACACTGAAAGTAGTTGAAATACTATCAATTCTGCCTGCAGAGGATCCTTTGAACCCAGTGGGGAGACAGATGCACCAATGTTAGTGTCCTCCTGCAAGCAAACAACGTGAGTATTGAGGCAATGATCATCTGACATCAACTTTGTAGGGCCAGCCATGTCATCCAGATGCCCAATTCCAGATTCCCGAATTCCAGAAGAAAGGGGTTTTTTATTCTCCCAGCTCAGACCAGGCATATGATCAAAATGAGGGCAGAACAAGTGTGTCAGGGATGTCCTCAAGGCCAACTTAGAAAAATACCACATTGATGTCAGCTTGTGGAAGGCTATCATCCAGGACTGTCCCAAATGGAAGAAGAGTCTGCTCCAGGGATCTTAATACTTGAAACCTTATGGCAACAACAGGAGATGGAAAAGCGGGAGTGGCAAAAAGAGCATGTCACAAAGCAAATCAAGAATCAGCACCACCCACCCCACACAAAATACATGTTTAAGCTGCAGTCGAGTCTGTCAATCCTAGATAGGCCTCATGAGCCATCTTCAAACACACAGATAAGACAATCATGGAAGATGGTCATTCTCAACTGTGAGGGATTGCTGAAGAAGCGATCAGATCAATCAGTATAATGTGATGCCTCTTTCCCCCTATTATTGACAGCATACTCTTTGCTCTTGTTCAGTTTTTGTCACCACAAAATTACGTCAATTAGATTCACCACTTTAAAATCAAACGAGACATTCTTGGAAGATCAAATCTCACCACTTAGATCAGTGTTCCCTGTCTTTATTAGCAAGAAGTCCTTCTGGTCCTCTGCTTTCAGTGAAACTCTGAAAGAATGACTAGAAGATATGAAGCCAAACTCTACTGCTCTCATTCTTTTGGGCCACATTCTTAACTGATGTGAACTAAAATATTTCCATTAAGTTAGTAGGCCCACCTTGATTTACAGCATCTCTGATCTGGCCATGTGTGTACAAGCCTCCAATTCTTTCTTCCTCTTGGTGAGGAGATCAGAAGATACCTTTCACTAAAATTTTGGCCGTAGTTTCAGGCACTTTGGGAAGCAGTTATTTCAGGGACGCCTTGTTAGACTCATTTTTAGACAGAATACGCAAGGCTATGAAAAGTTAAAAGAAGGAGAACAGCCTTTCTGGGTTTTCTGTCTCCATCTCCATTTCCAATTCTCTCACTTTATTTTTTTTGGTGGGTGAGAGGGAAAAAGAGGGGCTTTACAAGTAAGCTAAATTCTCATTTATAGTATGGCCCCTTTATGCTGCTTACATAATATAAAAGGGACTTAAAGTGAGTTGAGTGTAACTGTAATTTCTTTTTAAGATAAGACCATTTCTCTTAGGTTAGGAGCTTAGAAGCATGACTGGTAAGTGATTTTTGATAAGTAGTTCTTGAATAGGTTTCTTGTGCATTGTTGCTCTCAGTATTATTCACTAGCATATGTACGGTTTGTAGTGCTGCAGATAGGAGGTTAAATGCACCTTTCCAAATATTTGCACTTAATGCTCCTGCTATAGTGAGAAGCTATTCTGTGTGCTAGCTAAAATGCATGGATTCTTCGAGAATATATTCTGTCAAAATCATTTAGATTGCTTGAGTATCAAGTCATCTACTTGTCCTAAAAACATAAAGCTGAGCCTTTAGGCATTTGTTTTCCTTTCAGATAGCATTCACCAGATTGTCTCTGACAGCATTTTAGTTACAGTGCTCCAAAGCTTACCATTGATTTTAATTGCAAGTTCCTCACAGTTCAAGAGTTATTTAGCCTGTGTATTTGTTGATATATGAAAGTTTGTAAGGGAGAAAATCTCATATTTCCTTTGTTTCATCTTAAACCACAACCATACTGCTAACATTGGGAGACCTATTGTATCTTAAACTATCCACAACAGTTGATTCTGAACAAGATTTTACAAGATTTTTTAATATGAAATAGAAAACGGGTTGCTAAAAAACAATCTAACAGTCTGTCAGAGTATGGTGGTCAGTTATTGCTTAAGGTATAACGCAAAGCAAGCATGCAAATTTGTAAAGATTGCAGCTTTCGATTAAGTGCTGTGCTGTTAGTTGGACATTGAATTCACACAGGGAGCTGTCCAAGATGTTCATTTTGTTTTAAAGTGTCCATATCAAGATCTCAGTGTATTCAGCTTGACATATGCTTCTCTGTCAAGATTGTGCCCGAAGGGGACTCATTTGGTGTTGGTATGAAATGCTGTAGGAATAGATCTGACCTTTCACAGACCTGCCCATAGGTTTGGTTCAGTATCTCCAGTTCAGTATCTCATATATGAAACCCACAAGCTCCTGGAAAAATGGTTTTCAACTTTTAAGCCTCTTAAGCTTCCTTTTCTTTGGGTCTTCAGTTAACAGTTGATGGAGCAGTGATTTTCATCATCTGTTGCCTCTATTGCCAATAATGATATTAGTTTGTCTTCTTGCATCACTCGTTTTAATGCCCAAAAATACAGGGAATAAATCTGTGTGTGTATAAGTTGTATAGCCTGTTAAGGTCTCAGTGCACTGTTAAGTACAGGTTCAATCGATTAGATTCAATCCATATGGGAACACAATATTCTCCAGGGGCATACACCATTGTGAGTGCAGTAGTTCTGAGCATTTAGAAGTTGGCGTCCCATGTCATGCTTGCTAAACATCTTAAGACAGCTACCTGTGCAGAAGTTTTACTGCTGACCTTCTGAATATGATGTTTATAAGTGAGGGAATGGTCTAATGTGACTCCTAGGTAAGTTAGGGTATACTCATGGAGAAGGATGTGGTTGCCTACTCTGATATTCAGCATGCTGTTGGCTTAACAATTGGCCATTTGGAAGAGTGATGACATCTATCTATAGATGCTCAACTGTAAGCGTCACTAAAAGTATTGGTGCTAGCACTGACCCTTGAGGAACTCCATTCTTCTGAGTTTGTACTCTGCTTTTTTCTCTTTGGGAAGTAGTGAGTGTAAATGATCTGCTAGAGATCATATTCATGACAAAAGCACATAACTTGAAGTCAGGTATTATAGAGTGCAGTTTAAGTTTGAATCTTTATGCCATACACATTGAGTGATAATACCAGACAGTGCCTCATAGCTTTGGATGTTGATATCTGACACCATACGAAAAAGAATGCAAAGCCCACTAGCAAATTAGAAAAGCATGCCTGCTATGCCACACCCTAGGGGTGACCCAACCAAGTGGCCAGTAACAATGGGCTGACATGATAACAGGTCAGATATGAAATTATATAAAAACACGTGTAAAGTGGTAATTGAAAAGACAATATATTAGCAGTGGGAAAAGAGGACCTGATTCTAAAATCCAGGTGGTCCCTATAGAGGTACATAATATCAATCCCACAAGCTAGTTGCCATTCTTCGTTTGTGTGCCTAACTTCCTAAGAGAGAGCAATATCAACTACATCAGAGGTATCAAAGACACAACCCACAGGCTGGATCTAGCCTGTAGAGCCATATCATCCAACCCCTGGTACTGCCCATGGGTTTCAGAGTGACCCGCAGCCAGTATGCAGAGCATCCTGGATAGCCTCAGCTCACAGAGCAGCTACTACATACAAAACAGCCCCAGAGCTGCCACATGCCACTCCAGGGCTCATAGGCAACTGGTGGCAAAGCACGTGCCCCCCCTGACAGGGCATCCTCGCTGCCACCAGCTTCTGTGGGTGCTCGCCAGCCCCATCCCTGCCATTGCCATTGCTGCTGCCAGCTTCTGTGGGTGCCCCCACCAGATTCAAGAGGCACTAGTAACCCATACCAGGGCTGGTCCACACACAGCAGCCACTCTGGGGCCCTGGGACTGTGCCAACCCAAGGGTTGGCTTGGGGTTCCCCCGGGTCACTACACCATGTGTCTGAGACATAGGGCAGCTGTGGAGAAGGGAAACATTGCATGTGGGCAACATCCTATGTTTAGCTCCTGCTCACCAGGTTGTTCCAGCTCCTCTTCAGGCCCCAACTTTGCGTGAGGCCGACAGAACCTCTGCCCAGCCCCCAAACCCCACTGGGACTTCAAAGGCAGGAGTGAGGGTAGTCTTAGCAGCCATGCACACAGCACCAACTGTTTAGCCTTCAGTGCATGTAGAGGTGATTGAGGTAGGCAGGAGGGGGCAGTAAGCAACAGGCACCCAACATGATTGCAGTAATTGCAAGTGCAGGAATCGTGCTGAGCACCTGCTTCTGCTGTCTGCAATTTTCCAGTACTCTGAAGGCTCCAATCCTTCTTTCAATGAAGTGGCCAGTCCAGCCCTGATTGTCTGCCAGGCACATACCCCTAGCCCCCTTCCAGGAGAGCCTCAGAGCAAATCACCATGGCATGCTAGGCAGCTCAGCCGGTGGCAGCAGGGGGGACATGACATAGTGACCTGTTCTGAGCTCCTCCTTGGAAGAGGGTTGGGGGCATATGCCTAGCATCCAGTCAGGGGTGGCCTATAACTCAGCTGCATTTTGTTGCCCCTGGCAGTCTCCAGCATGCTGGGAGGTATACAGGAATGCCCCCAACCTATGGCCTTGACCACTGCAGGCAGCCTTTGTTTCCCAATTCCCATCCCCCCAAAAGGGGCAAAGTTGTATTCTGTTCACTCCCTAACTAATGTAGTCCATTTAGAGAAATCCACATGAGTCTGTTCAAATCTGCCTCTGGCTTTTGAATGTCTGTACCTATTCTTGAGGTTGCAGGCTCATGGTTTACCTTTACTCCAAAGGGTAAATTTAAAAAAAGAAGGTCTCCTGCTCCAAGGGAAAACAACAAGCTCTCAAAGACTGTGGCCTCTTCAATGTTCTCGCCTCTGCAGGTGACTTGCTGAGACTTATGTATTGCCAACAACTTTATATGTGTGTCCTGTGAAGCTGTTGTCCCACTCTCTCTGCTTGTCACACTCTTGTGAGTCAGCAGGGGCTTGAAATTAATAAGAATTCTTCTGTCTCATCACTTTACAGAGGATGTTACCTGTCATGTATAAGAACTAGCCTGCTTTTTCCATGCCTGAATGTATAGGAATTCACTGCCAAACACCCTCCGAAACAGAAGAAGTGCTCACTCAGCTAATTCCCTTTTCCTGTGGCTTTAGTATCCTTCTGCTTCGCTACTATTACAGTAAATATTAGGGGGGCGGGGTGAAGCGGGAAGTATTCAATTCGGATTCAGATTCAGACCAGTTCAGGGAACAGTGATTCCATTCGCTGATTTGGATCACTGTCCCAATTTGATTTGGCTGAATCTGAAGATTTGATTCTAGTTCGGAGAACCAGCGATTTGGTCATAGACACAGCTTTATATGTTTTTTCTACATACTTCAAGATACCAGGGCACAGCTTGTGAACGCTGAGATGGCAGGGCGGATGGAGTATCCCACTGGAGTGTGGGAGGGGGGCACATGCTTGGTGGCAGACCCAGAAGTGGACCAGAAGTATTTCCATTCCAGTTCTGGGTCTGCTGCTGAGCAAGCAGGGGACCCCCACACACACACACAGACACACACCCCCGCTCAGCAATCGGCTGCGGTGGGAACCGCCTGGGTACCTCCCCAGACCCAGGAGGCATCAGTTACCGGGGGGGGGTCCCCCGCATGTTCCACAGTGGACCCAGAAGTGGAATGGAAGTACTTCTGGTCCACTTCTGGGTCCATTGCCAAGCATGCAGGGGATCCCTCGTGCTCTTGTGGGACGCTCCATCCACTCTAGCATCTCAGCTTTCACAAGCCATGCCTGGTACCTTAAGGTATGTAGAAAAAACATATAAAACTGTGTCTATGACTGAATTGTCGACTCTCTCCAAATCAAATTGGAGGCTTCTGATTCAATACAGAGAAACTAATGGGTTTCCTGATTCAATTCTGTGACCGCCAGGCTTTTCCCAGCCGCCCTAGGGCGGCTCTGATCTCCTTGCAGTTGTCTCTGCCCCTTCCGGGCCTGTTCGTCACTGGGGTAGTTCTTCTTCCTGCGCTGCCAACCCCGTTCTCTCCTGCCATGACTTGATGTTCCTCAGTGGGCGGGGCTAGTTCGCAGGTCCCTTGGTGGCCTGGGCAAGGCCTGACGGTTGTTCACGGGGCTCTGCCACCCCTACACCCCAGCCTCACACCACCTTCGAGGCATTGATATATCATTGCCCATGGTTTTCCCTGCAGGCCTCGGCCACCGCTCTATGTCTTGGGGCCAAATACGGGAGACACTACTAACCCTGTGGTGTCATATGCCATAACCCTATCCTGTGAAGGACCTTCACCGTTGTCTCTATTGAAGTTTCCCCACAACCCCCAACATGAGGCACGCCTCTGGTCTCTGTTCCCCTAACTCAGGGACTCTGGAGTCCTTACTACTCCTAACCGAGCCACCACCAACTCCCTGTCCCTGGACCCTTACGGATAGGGAGGGCACTCCCCTCTAACAGCTCCTTCTTGCCTGGCTCGGACCCCTCCATCAATGTCCGAATGTCCCGGCGGCAATCCAGCCCTGATTTACCCTCCTGCCGGGTTGTCCTCGGCTCTTAGCTCATTCTTCAGCATCCTCCACGTCTGCCATCCCAACACTCACTTTAGGATCCCGCAGTGCTCCCAGGCGCTCCTGCCTTCTCTCGCTTGGTCGGCCCATCGCTCCTCTGGAAACCGGCCAAGATGCCTCCTTCCTCGGCCACCAGCCCCTCTGACTTGCTGGATCCTCAGAGGCTTGCCCACAGAGCCCACTCTGCTGCTGGCACTGGCTGCAGCCTGTTCTCCAGGCTATCCTCCCCCTCTGGAGCAGCGACCGCCATTTTTAACTCTGCCGGCTGGCATCTGACACTGACATCACCGGCTGGCCGCAGCTGTACAAAGAGGCAGCTAACAAGCCACGCAGGTTCCTCTTCCTGCTCTGCATGACTCTCATCCCGGGCTGCAGGTAAGTGTCCCACATTACCACAGCCCCCAAGACAAATTTGGATTTGAAGATTCAGCTGCCAAATCAGGCCAAATCTCCTCTGAATTGAATCAGCTACCAAAGCTTCACACAGCCCTTGTAAATATCCCTCTCTGGAGTGGGAGAAAGTTGTGGTAGTTGTTACTTTCTTAAACAAGTGGTGGATCCTGTCAAGGGCACAGTGTCACCACAAAGTTGGTTTTATAACTATCATTGTAATTGTTTTAGGAAAGCCAATATTAATACTTTATATTTTCAGTCATTAGAGTGGTTTAAACATTAACTAGATAATCTTCACAGTATTCCCGTAAGTATTAGATTCATTTTGCATATGGTAGCCCTGAGACAAAGGTGTTATGTGCCTTGTCAAAAGTCGGAGAAGGAAGTCTTTGCCAGAATCTCAGAATCGTTATCAGCATGCCTGGCTCCTAGCTACATGACAGGAAAGGGAAATAAAATAGGTTTTATTTTGATTTTGTAACAAAGGTCTATATTTGTTTCTCTTATTTCTCTGTTTCTTCAGATGAGCTTATTAAAGAGTTTTACATGTTCTTCAAGCAGCCTTTTAACAATTGCAAATTCCAAACATATTAATAACTTTACAAGAGCTTTAAATTGTCATTTACATTTTTAAAGTGGTAGTGACTGCTTTTTAAAATACTCCAACAACTGCATCTGCATCTTCTTGTGAGTTTTAGGCAAATGAAAGTGAATAATCTGTGAAGCAAAAGCACTGGAATTTCTCTTACCTTAATTTGTGTTAATCAAGATGTTCTCTGTTTCTTGTGGTCGTAGAGCCATCTACTGGCAGGAAGAAATACTTCAGAATCATTTTGGATGACACCTATGAAAATGTTTGCTGCATTTGCAACTGGGGAAATGGAATTTAATTCCTCAAGTTTTTTATTTTTTGCGGATTCTTCCAGAGTGCCTTGTTGAATGTCATACTTTTTTTAAAAACTTCGTTTAATAATTCTTCCAACCCATAAAATAACATATTTAACATTTAAATCTGGCAAAATATACATAAGGACAGGCATTAATACTTTTTCAACAGCGCTACCACAATCTGAATCAATGTCCATAGAAGTCTTTTGTGTTCTCTTCCTCTCCTCCTACCAGTCTCCAGCAGTTCCTTAGTGTTTCTGTCAATGCCAAGTCCCTGTGTTTTTCTCCATCGCTAATAATTCACTCCCTCCTTTCCCCTGTAACCATGCATAACACAAATCTCACTGTCTTCTTCTCTTTTTTGCTCATAATTTTTAAATTAATTCTAAATTTATTTTGAATTTGTTCATTCATAGAACTTGCACTTCAATACTGAAAAAAATTTTCTCAAATTTTCTGGTTTGGAGGCAGAAGAAGATTCCAAATTCCAAACATTTCCACCAGATTTCCATATAGGCATCTTTATGCCTTTATGCCCTGTATTACACTGACTTGATAGGACAACTCTTCCATTAGTAAAATGTCCTAAACTTTTTTTTTAAACTACTCAGTGATTCTAAGCGTGTTATTTCTCTTCCAGGCTTTTGCAACTGTAATTCTTACAGACACTAGACGATGACCAATCAATTCCCTATGACACTTAGTATTTTGCAGTGTTCTCAGAAAGTTTGGTTTAATTAATGAAACTCTAAAGGGTACCACAATATGACACTTTGACATGTTTCTAGATGTTTGAAAAATAACATGCATGATGCATCTGATGCAAGATTACACTGTTCCTCCTTTTCTTTTTCTTTTCTGTGTATAATTTTTTTATAATGATTGCTCAATTGCATGCCTCTACTTCTTAATATTTTTTTCACATAAATATGTGCCACACATTTCCAAACTGTCAGTTTAGGAAGTTTTAATATATTGATTCCATTATTTGGCACTTTCTGTTATTTGGGACAGTGGTCAAAGCTTTACAGAAATAACTGAAGATATCAGTACTTAATATATCGATAGACTGGTGCATGACTTTTGAAACACTATTTTCAGTGGAGCAGCTTAACCAGTAGTTGTGATATGTCAACTAAAAGTTGTATTATTTTCACCCTAGGTTTCACTCTCCTCCAGCTGCTTAGAAAAACTGCATGGGAAGTCAGTCCTACCTAATCCCCCCAGAGTTTTTGTTCCCAATTCCTTAAAAACAGTTTCTCTCCCTGTTGCCTTGAATAGTAGCAACAGAGACAGCTTGGATACTTCACACATGGAAACTCAAGGAAATCAAAAAAATGGTAGTCTGGACTCCATCATTAGTACTACCCTCCCACGCATCATTATCATTCCTACCTCAGAAACCAACCTATTTGAAGGACAAGCAAAGCATGAAAATGAAAAGGAAGAAGAGACTGAATTATTCAACATTCACAGCAAGAATAGTAATTTGTTGGACATAGAAGGGCTTGGCTCTTCCACAGATATTCTGGAAGCAATTGAGAAGTTTCTGTCATAAGTGCAGAAAAACAAAATGATGTGTTAATTATTTCCGTGGCTACTTCGCCGTATTTATTATACCAAATAACTGAAGTCTCATAGATTAAATCATCAGACTTCTATATTTACATGGTAATGATCACTAGACAGTCTTCGAATCCACCTTTTCAGATCACGTCAGGAACAGAAACAGCCTTTTTAGTATGTGCTGCAAGAAATGAGCAAGGGAATATCTGGTAGCAAAGTAGACTGCAATAGTTTAAATCAACCTTCAGCTTTCTGAAGCCTGTTGATAGATTTCAATACAGGTGGATGGACAGCAGGAAATAAATACCTAGTGCCCAATGCATACTTCTGTGTAAGTAGCTAGGATGCGATCTCATATTTCAGCATCATTCTGTGTACTGCTCTTCTGAGAAGGCAGTACTTCAGGGAATATCCTCACAGCATAAGTCTTTTAGTGAAAGTGTACACCAAAATTAGTTCTAACCAGAACTCTGAACTAGCACTAACCAATATTCCAGGCCTACAGTGTTGCAGGACCCACTGACTTCAGAAGTGACAAACTCTGGCAAATCTCCACACACCTTTATGATCATATTACTATTTTTGTCAAATCTATTTATCTCTTGCTATTTTTCTCTTAGGCATTTTGCTAAACTAGCTAATATGAATGTAGCTATTAGAAGAGGGCTGTAAAAAAGATAAGGGATAGAGGTTTGGATTAAATCTGAACATTAGTACAGCCATTGAACCCATCTAAAATGATTACTGACAGACTGTAGGATACTATACTACAAAAAACCTGCAAAGGCATTGAAGAGTGTACAGTAGTGAGGGCCAGTCTTTGTGGCAGGTATGCCACCAATTAGTCCTGCACCCTCCCCAAGTGCCACTCTGATCCCTTTCCTTTACCTGATCTGCTGCTCAGCTTTCTGTTCCCTGCCCTGTGCTCCCTAATCAGGCAGCTGCTCTGCTTTCTGCTTCATGCTCTGTGTTCCCTGCTGCTGCTCTGCTTTCTGCCCTATCTGCTGTATGTTCTCTGACCCCTCCCCAGTCCACCACATGCTACACAGAGGATACCTGGGCTACTTGTAGTAATGCTGCAGGTTAGCCACCTGTCGTGTACAACAGTGGTGCCTAACATTTTTGCACAGCAGGCCAGATGGACAATGCCCAGTTCATCTGTGGGCCAGATCCAGTTGGTGATCTTGATCCTGGTACCCAGGTCGGGCATACTGGGGCCCTATCTCACTGCACCATGGGAGAGGGAAGAGGGCATGGCCAGCCCCAAGTGGGGGAAGGAGAAGAAGGCATGGCTCAGCCCCAACTCAGGTTTGTGGGGCGGGGGGAGAAGAGGGCATGGCCCAGCCCCTACCTGCACCTGCAGGGAAGGAAATGTGCATGGCCTGGCCCCAACTAAGCTCTTAGGGTTGGGGGGGAAGGGATGTGGCCTGGCCCTGGTGCAGCTTTGTGGGGGGGAAGAAGAATGTATGGCCCAGCTTCAACCCACCCCTGGAGGGGGAAAGGGATGTGGCCCAGCCCTGACTCAGCTTTGCGTGATGGAGGGCAGGGGGTGTGGCTTGGCCCTGGAGAGGGGGCAGAAAAGGGGCATGGCCTGGCTCTAATCTGGCCCCACAATGGCTTCCCAGAATAAGAATTTGGAAGTGGGGGAGGCTGGGGGTATTGCCACCACTCCCCCCATTGCCAAATTTCCCAACCTGTGGGGAGCCCTGTGGGCCAGATGCCATGGCTCCACAGGCTGGAAGCAGAGCGCCCCTTGTGTACAGTCTTGTTTAAGTATGTGTGGAACCACAGTGAATCCTCTGTTCAAAGGTTAGATTCTCACAACCAATTTAACTGCTCATTGACAAAAATAAAACCCTAAGCACTATAGTTCCATTGCCTCCTTTTGGAGGGAGGAGTGGGGGCAGAAGTGATTCTTCTCTATTCTTCTGTTATATGGGAATGACCTCCAGACCACCACTGATTGATATGAGCTCTGAACAGGCATTCTTCCCACCGATAGACCATTGTATTTCATTGCTGTACCACTATAAATGCAAGGTTTGCTACAGGATGCAGGGTCATAGCTTGATTTATAGATAATGGTTGCTAGTTTCATTTTTGGTTCATAATACTTCCTTAAATCCATATAGGGTGGCCATTGGTCCTATTTTCTATTGGGCTATCCTGTTTTTAAACCCTTTGTCCCCTGTCCATTTCTAAATGAGGAACAGACTGCAAAAAGCACTGTTTTTCAGTTCATTGGTGGAAATATATGTCAATTATTTGTCCCCGTGATTCTATAGCTCTGCCTAGATCTAAGGCAGTGCATAACCAGGGGAAGCAGGGGTCTGAACCAGTCAGGGAAGGAGGGAGAGAGGTGGCCTTTGTGGTAGCCCCACCCTTCCCTGTTGATTGGCCAAGGTGACAGGAGCCCTTCCCCCCCTCGCCGATTGGCCAAAGGGACTAATGTTTCCCCTACCCCACCAAGAGGATGTCCTATATTCTGGGAATGCATTAGTAGCACCCTCAGTCCATAACACCAGCTACCGTGACTCAGCATTTTGTTCCTTTTAGCTTTTTTGCTTTCTCTGTCTTTTCCCTTTTAATTTAATATATCCTTCCTGTCTCTCACATTCACTCTTACACTCAGAAATGGGATACAAAAAAGTCTATGCGTACTCTGCTGTAAGTAATATAGAAGTGGAAATGGACATAACATTTTAAACACTTCCAAGTGCAAAATGTACCACTTCAGCCCCTGGATATTCATGCAGTGCTCTCCTGCTACTTGTTCTCCCCACTCCAGGAGCACCCTTCCCCCCTCTCCCCCTTCTCCTGCATCCCTCCCCAACCCCTAGCAGAGAGGTACAAGGAAATTGGGAGCTAGAAAACCAGGATCCTTGTGTTGGGTATGCCAGTTTCACAGTGGTAGTTAGGTTGTGGGGGTCTTGATGTGGTAGCAATTAGGTGTGGGGTCTCCCAGCTATGGCAGGGACCCAGGAACACCCCAAGTGCTGGGAGTGGTAGCGCCCTGGCAGCATAAGTGCCAAGAGCTCTTCAGAGCACTTCTAGTATTTTGTGAGAGGGGGCAGCAGCATTCAGGGCAGAAAGAAGTGCAGCTCCATGCTGCAACTGAGAAAGCTTTGCAAGAAGTGTTCTTAGTTGCAGTGTACCCCCAGACCAAACAGAAGTTCACTGTTGGTTCCAGGAGGGAGGGGAATCTAGCTGCTGACAGCAGTCTGCAGCTAGTTTCCCCTAGCAAGGGCCAGTGTCTCCTCCCTGCAAGGCTTTAAAGTTTTCAGAATGGGAGGGGGGAAAGGGAGCAGAGGGAACTCATTCTAAGGCAGGGGTGGGCAAAATGCAACCTGGGGGCCGGATGCAGCTCACCAGAACAGTCTATCCAGCCCGCGGGGCCCCTAAAAAATTTAGAAAATTAATATTAATCTGCCCTAGGCTGCCTGCCATGTGGCCCTCAATGGCTTGCCGAAACTCAGTAAGCAGCCCTCTGCCTTGTTCTAAGGGTCCTACCTTGCAGGGTTCCAGTACACCTGCCCCATCCTCCTGCAGGGCCTGAAAAGCCTTCAGACCAAACTCCCTTCACTCCCATTCCCCCTTCCATTCTGAAAACAGTGATAGACTGGCAGGCAGTGCAGACAGAAATTACAGAAGACACTTTGTTTTGAAATATCTTCATCTTCATCTGACCCTTCATACAGTGGGGCTTCAGATTTTCCCACAATCAACCATTTCTGAAACTGTCTGTAGCCATGCGCTTCTGTTTGGTCATGGGTATAGACTGTATTCTGTGGCCAGATCAGGCAAAAATTGTCACTTTTGTCTGTGCTCTCAGAATATAGGAATCTCAGGTGGCAGCAGCAGCAGGAGCAACAGTCAGGGTACATTGACATGAGGGTGGAGGACAGGACAAGTTGTAAGTCAGACAGTAAGAGTGTTCACCCTATCCTCCCTCCCTCCCCTGTGGAGTGAGTAGGAAAGTAAAGCCTGTTGGATTCTGAAAGACCCTCTATTCTGCTCCTTATAGCTGTGCAGCCATAATAGGAAATAAAGCACTTCTAAAGAGCACCGCCTATCAACAGGTAATCAACAGGTAGTGCTTCTGCAGTTTCTGGATGCATCGTCAAAACATATATCTATACAGCTGGCCCTTTAAAGAATTTCAAAGGTATTTGAAGCTTCAAATGATATGACTGTACACAACCTAAGTTTAACTCCACTGAAAACAACAGTTACTCTGGGTGTATTTTAATATGACTATAATTTCATGGTCTAATGTGTTTAACTGCCTTCACATGTGCAACAAGCAGTTGAGCTAAATAATCTTCATATTCCCATTTTATACTACTGACTATATTATACTGTAAATTGTATGGGAAGCATTTCCCAATTCTCTGGCACCACATAGGAGCTAGTCCTTGCTTTTTTCTCCAGATGTATAAAGCACATAGATATGTCAGAGGCTTTTTTAAAACAAAAATAATCCAAATTGAGTTTGCAACTGTACTGACAGTCAGTCAAGATGGACTGAAACTAGAGTACTGGGGTGAAAGAATCAAAGTATGGATTGAAATGCATCCAGAAGAGCAGCATGTAATGTGCTGCATGTGGTCAATAAAGAAATCTTAATAGATTTAGTGAGATGGCTGAGGATTGGATACTTTTCTCTCTGGTTTCCTTGGCCATTTGTACACACCACAGAATTGGCCTTGAAAGCAGCTTACTGCCATTTTGCATCTTTTTAATGGTGCAGCTGTTTGCACATGTTGGCAGCATAATGTGCTTTAATGGCGGGCTGTTTGCACATGTCAGTGGCGTAATGCGTGTTAAATGACTTTGGGATGCAGCAAAATAAAACATCTCCAAGGTGGTTTAGTTTGCCGCGGAGAGAAGCACCAGGCCACATGCATCTCAGGGACGGTGCAGGCAGCTGGGCACCAGCCTGTGCAGGCGGGCTGTACTGAAGAAAAAAAAATAAAAAGCAGTATACCTGATCTTTTTTCTTTTTTTTCCTCAGAGCCTGCCTGAGCTGCACAGGGGCCCAGTGCTTCCCTCCACAGTTGTGGTGCCTTTCAGGACTGCTCATGCCAGGTGCTTATGGGCAGGTGCCACTTGGGGGCTGCCACTGCTGCCACGGAGGGAAGCACCAGCCCCTCCCCCCACAGCTCAAGGACAACTCAGCCCGCTGGCAGAGAGGCAGGTAAGGGTCAGGTCTGAGCCTTGTGTAAGTGCCATGGAGGTTTCCTTCACCCTAAATTGAAGTGTTTTTAAAAACTCACCGCTTCAATTTAGGGAGAATTAAACCAAAGTAAACCCCTGTGGCATGTACAAATGCCCTTTGAGACTTGTTGACATGCTGCACTACTGGGACTTAAAATAATGTTGCCCTGTGGGGTCAGGCCAACTCTCAGGATCTCAATAGTGCACTGTTAGACAGGAGAGTGTAACACAATTGCACATATACAAACACACATGCACACTACCAGCTCAGGCACATACACATCCAAACTAGCCTAGGCACATGCATACCTATTACCAATTCAAGCACATACACTATACACCCCAGAAGTTAGACACAGATCACTAATTAATATATCATGCACACAATGCCATATATATATTATATACATTTATACACACACACACACACACACACACACACACACACACACACACTAACAAGTCAGATACACGCACGTTCAAAATAAGTAGTTTAGGTTCATGCACACCTATCACCAGTTTAATCCCATACATGCTACACACACCAAATTTAGACAGAATCAGTTACTAGTTACCAACACCTGCACATTCAATACACATATGTGGATTACTAATTCATATACTACACGCACACACAATAGCTATATATGTATATGTATGTGTGTATTCACTAATTTACATGCATATCACCTGCCTACACATACACACAAGTGAGTTCCTAAGTTGGGTATTGTGATATGTATGTATGTATGCGCTTGGTGTGCTTGGGATACCCGGGGAAAGGGTAAGGTAAGAAAGTAGAAGTGTAGGAAGTTAAAGTTACCAGGACTGGGATTAGAACCGGTAGACTATAGGCACCTGGGCTGAAGAACTGAGGCTCAGGGGTAACTTTAGTTTAATTGATATTAATTGATTAAAAGACAACACCCAAAGCCTGCGAAACAGGGAAGCATGCCGGCACAGAGTCTGGGACTGGAGCCAGAGCTATGGGGGAGCTGAAAAGGTAGATGGGGTGGGGGGAAAATGGGACTAAGGGAAAGTGTGGGTGTTAAAGAGGGGCTTTGGGTGTGGGGAGCCAGAAGATGGCTCTGGGACAGCTAGATAAGTTGCAGGGAGTGGTAGTAGGTGTTGGGAGCTGGAGAAAACTTCAGGACAGCCACAAGGAGCTGGGAAGCTGGGGGGGGAAGGGATGTCTACAGAAGGTGCCAGAGAAGCCTGAAAACAGCAGAAAATCACAGGAAAGGCAGCAGGAAAGTAGAGAAAGGTAGCAGAAAGTCACAGGGAAAAGGCAGTAGGAGCAGGGGAGGCTGAGAGTTGGCAGAAAAGGAGAGATGGAATTGGGAGGAGATTGGGAAACTAGCAGAGACGGGGGGGACTAGAGCTGAGAGAAAAAGAACAAGGCTGGAATTTACTATAGGGAAGGGACTGGGATTCAGTAAAACATGACCCAACTCAGTTTTATTGAACAGGGGAGATGGTGACACAATGTTTTATTGGTTCCCTTGTACACACACACATACACACATAATGGCAGCAGGGGTTAGAGAGGCTAGGTGCAGGGGCTGAAGTCCACTGAAGTCTAGGAGGAGAGAGAGAGTCCAAATTGTAAGAGGAGGTATGCAGGTAATGTCTACCTATCCAGGCTGGAAAGGGGTCCTTGTCCAGTAGATGTCCAGAGCGGGGTTGCCGGCAGGGCCTCTGGGTAAATAGGTGGTGTGACATGGTGCTGGTCCAGATGGAGAGGGCATTTCACTGGGCTTGTCTTCACTGCCCCTTTTTATAGGGGAAGACCTTGTGTGACCCTAGTGACAGGAGGCATGCCCAGGCAAGGGTCAGCTCCTGGCATACTGAACATGTGTTCTCCATGCAGGGATGTGCAGTTTTGGGTGTCTATAATAGTGAGAATTGCTGGTTCTGCAGGGTCTTTTGTCTTTCAAATGTTGGTCTTGTCTCTATTCCTGGGTGAGGTCTGTGGTTCCTGGATGGATCAATGCGAGGTGATGGCCCAGTCATTACAGGCCATTCAGTAGAGGCCTGCTACCGTTGTATTTCAGTCATTCCCAATCACACTCATTCATCGGGGAACCAATTTACATGGGAGGGGTCCAATGAATCATATTGTTGCAACATGGGATGCCCAGGCAGAGGACACAAGATGGCGGCTTGACATATAAAATGGAAACTTGACATGACTTTGGTTCACTTACAAACACAGGCCTAAACCATACAATATCCATATGAAACAATAAAAATCAATACAAAAATGATAATAATACAATATAAAATAGTGGATACAAAACCAAAGACCTGCTACCAAAATAAAACATTTTAGCTTATCCTACATCTTAGCTTACTTATACTTATCTATAGGGAATATAGAGGGAGAAAAGAAGTCAGAAATGGTTGGGGAAGGGGAGCGAATGTTAAAAAAAAAAAGAAAAACTGGGCGTTTTGCTACAATAATAGTAAAATTCTTTAATGCTCTAGCTATCAGGATACCAGACCATGCGAATATTATTTGAATTAAAGTAGTGCACAGAGCTCAACCTCCTTCCACCCACAGATGAAGCCCTATATTGTCAGGCATTGTACAAGCACATTAAAAAACAGTCCCTTCTGTGACAAGCTTACAAGTTAAATGGTTTCTAAGCAAACTTAGGGGCTGTTTTAAGAAGATAAAAGTGAACCTCCTGGTAAAGCTTTAAAATACCATTAGATAGCTAATTTTGAAGTATATAGTACTGGTTTGGAAGTATGTGTGAAATGAACATGGCCATTCAGTTAATTGTATGCCATCATTAAAATACAACTCTTTCTTCAATTTTCCCCTTCCTGGAAGCAGAATTTTCTAGATCTTCTCCTAGATTCACCCTCCATCCAGTATCTGTGGAGGTGATCCATACAGTAATCTTTTCTAGGACTGAACTTCTGTAATGAACTTCACTGCTTCCCTTGTGGCTGCAATTTGACATCTTCATTTCACAGATGTGTCTGATGCCATTGACCCAGCTTTACTCTTTCAAATGTTTTCTTTTCATAGATTCATAGACATTAGGACTGGAAAGGATCTTTGAATCATCGAGTCCAGCTTCCTGCCCCAGGGGCAGGAAGTCAGCTGGGGTCACAGGATCCCAGCAAGATAAACGTCCAATTGACTCTTAAAGGAGTCCAGAGTAGGTGCTTGCACCACCTCTGGAGGGAGCCTATTCCAGGTCTTGGGGGCTCGGACTGTTAAGAAGTTCTTCCTTGTGCCCATCCTGAAAAGGTCTTGGAGAAGTTTGTGACCATTTGACCTTGTCATCCCATGAGGCGCTCTGGTGAACAGGCATTCCCCTAGATCCTGATGCACACCCCTTATGTGCTTATAGGCTGCCACCAGGTCACGTCTGAGCCTGCACTTTTCCAGGCTGAAGAGTCCCATGGCTCTCAGCCTCTCATTATAAGGCCTGTTTTCCTGCCCCCTGATCATGCATGTGGCTCTCCTCTGGACTCTCTCAAGCTTCTCTACATCCTTTTGAATTGTGGAGCCCAGAATTGAATACACTACTCCAGCTGTGGCCTCACCAAGGCTGAGTACAGTGGATGGATGACATCCTGGGATTTGCTAGAGAAGCATCTATGAATGCAAGCCAGAGTTTTGCTCACTTGGCTGGCTGTAACATCACATTGGTGGCTCATATTCATCTTGTGGTCAGTCATGACCTCCGAGTCCCTTTCAGCCATGGAGCTAGCAAGCATAGCACTGCCAAGCCTATAGGCATGCTGTGGGTTTTTCTTTTCAAGGTGGAGTACCTTGCATTTTTTGGTATTGAAGGCCACCAGGTTTTCATCTGCCCATTTTCCAAGCTTGTCAAGGTTGGCCTGGATTACCATCCTGTCCTCAGGTGTGGACGCTTTACCCCAAAGTTTGGTGTCATCAGTGAACTTGGCCAGTCCGCTTCTGACACCAATGTCCCCATCATTAATGAAGATGTTGAAAAGAATAGACCCAAGGACAGAGCCTTGGGGGACCCCACTGGTCATGGTGCACCACAGTGATTGACTTTCATCAACTACCACTCTCCGGGTCCGACCCCAAAGCCAATTCTCCAGCCAGCAGACTGTCATGTAGCTGAGGCCACAGTTGGCCAGTTTTTCTATAAGAAGATTGTGGGATATCAGATTGAAAGCTTTTTTGAAGTCAAGATATATGACATCAATCACTTCTCCCTTGTCCAGGTGATATGTTACCTGCTTGTAGAAAGAGATGAGATTGGTCAGGCAAGACCTACCTGAAACAAACCTGTGCTGGCTATCCCTCAAGAAGTTGCCTTCAGCCAGTTTGTCAAGAATGGTCTCTTTGATGATTTTTTCAAGATCTTCCCCAGAATAGAGGTAAGGCTGATGAGCCTGTAGTTCCCTAGATCTACTTTCCTTCCTTTCTTGAAGATAGGCACCACATTGGCCTTCCAATCTTCTTCCAATCTTGGGGCACTTCACCTGAGCACCACAAGTTCTTGAAGATCTGTGCCAGTGGCAGAGCTATGATGCTTGCCAGCTCCTTAAGTACTCTGGGGTGTAAGCTGTCTGGGCCAGCTGATTTGAAGGTGTCCAGCCTCTCAAGGTGTTCCTTCACATGGCTGATGAAGGGTAGCAGTTCTCCCTCACTCTGGCCATCCCGTACCGTATTAAGCAGGGCCATCCCTTGGGGCTGGTGAAAAACCAACACAAAATACCCGTTAAGCAAGTTGGTTTTTTCCTGGGTGTCAGTTGTCAGTTGACCCATATGGTTTAGCAGAGGTTCAGTGTTACCTTTGCTTTTCCTCCAGCTCCCCACGTATCTAAAAAAAGGACTTTTTATTGCCCTTTATATATGTAGCCAGTTGGAGTTCAGTTGCAGCTTTGGCTTTCCTGGTTCATTCCCTACAGGTCCAGACCAGTGCAGAGTACTCCTCCTTTGGGGTGGATCCATCTTTCCATCCTTTATAGGTCTTCCTTTTTAGATGCAGGAGGTCCAATAGTTCCCTGCAGAGCCCGGGGGGCTGCTGTGCCCGTTTGCTGTCTTTCCTCCAAGATGGAATAGACATTGCTTGAGCTTCCAGGATCACTCCCTTGAGGAGCAGCTGCTTTTCCTGAACTCCCTTTCCCTTTGGGTTGTGGTTCCTTAGGGCCTAACCAACAAACCTCCTGAGCTTGTCAAAGTCAGCTTTCCAGAAGTCAAGGACTTCTACTTTGCTGACTGACTTGCCCGCTTTATGGTGGATGGTGAAGGTGATCAGTTTATGGTCACTGTCTCCCAGCTTCCCTTCCATCTTTAGGTCACTGATCAAGTCATCCCCCATTGCCAGTACCAGGTCGAGCAGTGCTTTGTGTCTCGTCAGTCCATAGACTTCTTGAGTCAGTTAGAGTTCATCCACGCACATTTTTCTTACCCCCTCTGTTTGCCTTTTTTGATTAGGAGAAACAGAAAAATGTACAGTATTGACTCAGTCTCCCATTTAACCAATCTCCCTTCAAAGTCTTTCCCCTTAGAAAGCCCTTAGGTGTACATCCATACTAGATTCATTCTTGTTTTTTTAAGAAATAGTTTGAATGGAGAGAGAGAACTTTAAACAGAGGTGACGTTTTTCAAAATTGGCCCCTGATCCCGCAAACACTTAGGTATGAAAATAGTTTCACTCAGATCAGCAATAGTTCTGAAGTGTATAGGATCTCTCAAGTGTGCTGGTTAAACACAGTTTTAAGCAAGCATAGGTCTAAGACCTTGGTGTCAGTAAAATTAGTATGGTTTTTCAAGGATTCCTAGTACTGAAGTCCCCCCAGCATCAGTCATTCAGCACTTCTGGAAATCAGGCTACTTCCATTGAGATCTATAATTAAACCTCAATAATCAGACTGGGGAATGACTGGCTAGGTTGCAGTATTGCAAAAAAGGGAGGTATACTAGACCATAAGCTAAATGTGAGCCAATAGCGTACTGTTGTTGCAAAAAATAAAATCTAACAGCATGCTGGGTTGTATTACTAGGACTGCTGTTTGCAAGTCACAGGAAATGTTTTTTCCATTCTATTCTGGACATTCTAAGGCCTCATCTGGAGTATCGTGTCCAATTTTGGGCACTGAACTTCAAACTTCAAGAAAGAGATGGACAAATTAGAAAGTGTCCATTGGAGAGCAACAAAATGATTAGAGGTCTGAGAAACATGATTTACAAAAAGGAAATCGGATTATTCAGTCTGGAGAATAGATGATTAAGGGGGATTTGACAATAGTCTTCATATACCTGAAGGGCAGTTGCATGCAAGGAGTAATTGTCTTAAATTGCAGCAAAGGAAATTGGATATTAGGGGTACATCTACACATGCAATTAATGTGAAGCATTAAACTGGGGTTTACTGCTCTGGAGTTTATTGCTCCCAGGCACACTATTTGAACATGTGCCCAGGACCACAGCACATTGAACCAAGCCAGAGGCCCCGGGGATCAGCCTGCCAGCCTGGGACTGTTCTGACCCAGCTCAACATGCTGCAGAGGGGCTGACTGGGGCATGAGGGTTCTTGAGCATGGGGCTAGCTGGCAGGCAGCCCTCACACTGAAGCACCCTCGTGCTGCCCAGCCAGCTGGGACAGTGTCTACATGTGCACTGCTGCAGAGTAAAAATCTCTGCAGCAGGATAGTACTTGTATTTACACTGTAAGTCTGATCAAGTATTGGAACAGATTACCTAGAGATGTTCTGGAATCTCAATCTTTGGTTTCTAAGAGGAGGTTAGATAAATACTTGTCTAGAATGGTTTTAGACTGGATGAGCCCATCTTGAGCTGGGGGTTGAACTAGATGACCTTCTGAGTCCCCTTCCAGTTCGACATTTCTGATCTGAAAGGCACCACCATGTGAAAGATTTTTTTCCCCAAAGTCAATAAATAATAGCTGATAGCTGGTAATCTGAATTATAATTAACTGACTCTTTTTGGTTTCCATTAACACTAGATAAAATGGCTTTATAGTACTAACTGATCCATGTGTAAAGTCAGGTTTAGACTGCACATCTATTAAACATTTTCTTCTACCATGAATCAGTGCACTAAAGTTATGTTTTAATCTTTTATAGTTTAAAGCAATGGTAAAAAAAAAGATCTGGAATAAGAAATATATTTAAATCCTTTGAACCCTGAAATATTTTCCTCCATGTTGGGGCAGGGAAATAATCATATTGCTGATTTTCTGTCTTGGAAAGACTTAGCTAATCTGCACTGTTTGTCTTCAATGTACTTTCACCTCTCATTTAAAAAGATACCAACTTAAGACAAACAGGGCATGTCTACACATGCCATTAATTTGCAAGCGTAAACTGAAGCTTTTCACTCCACAGTTTATTGCTCCCAGGCACATGTCTGTATGTGTACCCAGGACCACAACACATTGAGCCGGGACAGAGCAGCCTCCGCTGGTAGGGGACTCCGGGGAGTTGGCCTGCTAGCCTGGGACTGCTCCGATTCAGCTCAATGTGCTCCGGAGGGGCTGGCTGGGGCACAAGGACACTTCAGTGTGGGACTTAGCTGGCAGGCACCTTGTGCCCCAGACAACCAAGACAGTGTCTACACGTGCTGCTGTGGGGTATTTTTACTCAGCAACAGGTTAATACTTGTTATTTACAAGTACAAACCTGCTGCAGAGTTAAATAGTTTACTCCAACCTAATAGGGGCACAAGTGTAGACACACTATGTTTACTGTGCAGCTAATTAGTTAGCTGCACAGTAAACATCACAGTAAAAACCTACATGTAATTTCTGAAAAATAATTGTATACTGCTCTACAAGCGATACTTAACCAAGAAAAAATACTAAAACGTTACTTTTAAACCTCTCTCTGATTTTTTTTTTTAACTCTTTGCCATTTCACTGTTCCTTCTGGATGACATACAGCAGTAAAGGAAACATTTTTAATAGGAAATATAAATTCTATGAAATTACATTTTGTTTCATTTTGTTTTAGATAAATATATTGCTAGTCGATAGTCTCTTTAGTACAGCAAGAACATGTGTCTGATAAAGTGTGGGGTGATATTAGGCATGGGAGTAGTGTCCCAGGTGGGTGGTCTGAATGTAAGCTAGTGGTGATTTCACATTTTGCCTATAATTCGAGCGTATGTATTCATACTCAAACTATTTTGAGTGGAGTAGGGTTTTTTTGTTTGGTTGTTTGTTTGTTTTTACTGCTGTGATGCTTATCCTTCCTGATTCTATCATATTTTCTAAATATCAATGTAAGTTACCACAAAATAATGCCTTTGACCCTTTTTATAAAGATTCTGTGTTACAGTTATGTCATTCCTTGTAAGTGCTATTTACCTATAGTATGTGAAAAATAACCTGCAAAAATCCCTGCTGTATACATTCAGGCCCAGGTCTAACACTACAGTAAAAGTGCTAGCAGAGTGATGTAATCCTTTAAAACTGAAACTAGTAACACCTTGTAAAAATATTTCACAAAGAAAATTTATTTTATTCCTCTATAATCTGATATAAAAATTGAAGCTTTATTCCAAAAATTTTTGCTCTTTATTTTTTCTGTTTGTATAAGTATTTCATCATATTGCAAAAAAGTCAAACGTACTTTCTCTGACTCTTCTTCTTTTAGCTTTAAGGCTAGGGACAAGCATTACACATAAATGGTATAAGTGATTGGAAACTGGTTTAAACCTTTAACAGAACAGAAGTACAGTGCACATAGATCAGTGTCAAAATGGCCGAAACTGGTTTAAGATGGATATGGATGGATGCATTATCAGTCTTAACTGATTTAGTTTAAACTAGTCTATTAAACTTCTGTCCCAGATCCCCTCCAGACACAAGTTAGGTCTCAGTCCCATGGCATCCCAGGGTGCATTGCACCCTCCCACTAACTCTATCCCACATGTCCCCTGGCTGTCACAGAGCACAGGCAGGCTCCCCAGGCCTGCCAGCAGTGACACAGGGGCAGATGAGAGGAAGAACAGACCCCTATCGTAGCCCCACCTCCCCCCAGCCCAGGTCTGCATAGTAGGTGGGGCGGGGGGAAGCCCTCATAGAGTCATAGAATTGTAGACCGGAAGGGACCTGTAAGATCATCAAGTCTGGTCTCCTGCCACAGGCAGGAAGTTATTGGGCTCAGACAAGCTCAACAGGGTGCCTGTCCAGGCTCCTCTTGAACACCTCCAAGGATGGTGACTACACCATCTCTCCTGGGAGTGTGTTCCAGATTCTGGCAACCCTTACAGAGAAGAAATTCTTCCTTATATCTAGCTTGAATTTACCCACTATAAGCTTATGTCCAGTGGTCCTCATCCTCCACTGAGGTGTCTTCCTGAAGAGTTGGTCACCTAAATCTTGGTGTTCACCCCGATGTACTTGTAGGTGACTATCAAGTCACCTCTCAGCCTTCTCTTACTCAAACTGAACAGGCCCAATTCCCCAAGTCTCTCCTCATAGGACCTATCCTCCATGTCCTTGACCATGTGGGTGGCTCTTCTTTGTACCCTCTTAAGCTTATCCATGTCCTTCTTGAAGTGTGGTGCCCAGAACTGGACACAGTACTCCAGCTGAAGCCTCACCAATGCTGAATAGAGAGGGAGGAGCCGTTCCCTGGATCTATTAGACACATGTCAGCTGATGCATGTCAGATTTGTATTTGCTTTTCTGGCAACCTCATTGCACTGCTGGTTCATCTTCATCTTCTGGTTGATTGTAACCCCCAGGTCTTGCTCAAATGCTGTGCCAGCTAATCAGCCACCACCCATCGTGTAGTTGTGGTGAGGGTTCTTCCTACCCAGATGAAGGACTTTGCATTTATCCTTGTTAAACCTCATCTGATTCCATTTTGCCCATGAGTCCAGCCTGTCGAGGTCATCCTGGATCTTGACCCTATCTGCCGGTGTTCCCACAGTGCTTCCCCACAGCTTGGTATCATCTGCAATCTTAATAATTGAGCTTTCCACCCCCTCATCCAAGTCATAAATGAATATATTAAAGAGCATGGGTCCAAGCACTGATCCCTGCGGGACACCACTGGAGATGGCCTTCCAGGATGAGGCCATTCCATCAATTACCACCCTCTGGGAGCAGCCTCTAAGCCAATTGTCCACCCACCTCACTGTAGACTGGTCAAGTCCAGCACCCTAGAGCTTGTTTGAGAGAATCCCGTGGGAAAGAGAATCAAAGGCTTTTCTAAAGTCTAAGTAAATCACGTTCACCAGGTGTCCCTCATCCGAATGGCTAATTACCTTGTTGTCTACCCTAGACAAGGCCATACTGATTACTTCTTAAAACTCCATCCATTTCCAGCTTGCAAATGATGGCCCCTTTAATACATTTCTCAAAGATTTTATCCAGAACCAAGGTCAGACTGACCAGCCTGTAGTTTTCAGGCTCATCCCTCTTCTCTTTCTTGAAGATGGGCAACACATTGGCTCTCTTCCAGTCATCTGGAACCACTCTCCAGTTCCACGACTCTGGGAAGAGCACTCAGCCAAATCCATCCTGAGGGAACAATCTGCTGCCCTGACCCCTTAGCCTGGGAAGTCTGTTGCTTCCTGGGATCCCAAATCCAAGACATTGCAGAGAAGATCCCTAAACTTCTCCAGCCCGCTGACCACTACCCTATGCTCCTTATCCATGTAGGCATGAATGAAACATCTCAGAGAGCTCCCAGCTGGATCATGAAGTGCTACAGGGATTTGGGAGCAGGGCTAAAGGGTCTAGGGGCACAGGTGGTGTTTTCTTCAATCCTCCCAGTCTCGGGCTATGGGCTGAGGAGGGAGTCCAGGTAGTCAACCAAAGACTGTGGTGCTGGTGTCATCGGGAAGGCTTTGGCTTCCATGACCACTGTCCGCTCTTTGGTGAGAGAGGCAGTGAGCGCTGGGAAGGGATGGCCTCCACCTCTCTCCGCCAGGGAGGAGGCTATTCTCAGCCTTGAGGGACCCCACTGCTCACAGGGCACCATGACGATTGACTTCCATCAACCACCACCCCCTGGATCCAAGGAGGAATACTCTGCACTGGCCCAGACCTGCAGGGAGTGAACCAGAAAAACCAAGGCTGCGACGGAACTCCAAGAATAATGAAAAGTCCTTTCTTAGATATGTGGGGAGCCAGAGAAAAAGCAAGGACAACATTGGACCCCTGCTAAACCAGATGACTAATGACCAAAACCAAGGAAAAAGCCAACCTACTAAATGGGTACTTTGCGTTGGTCTGTCATCAGTCTTGTGAAGGAACACCTTGAGAGGCTGGACACCTTCAAGTCAACTGGCCCTGACAGTTTACACCCCGGGGTACTCAAGGAACTGGCTAGCATCATAGCTCAGCCCCTGGCACAGATCTTTAAGAACTCCTGACACTCCGGTAAAGTGCCCAAAGACTTGAAGAAGGCCAATGTGGTGCCGATCTTCAAGAAAGGGAGGAAAGTGGATCTGGCAAACTACAGGCCCATCAGCTTGACTTCAAACCGGGGAAGGTCTTAGAAAAGATTACCAAAGAGGCCATTCTTAATGGACTGGCTGATGGCAACACCCTGAGGGATAGCCAGCATGGGTTTGTTGCAGGTAGGTCATGCTAGTCCAATCTCATTTCCTTTTATGACTAGGTGACCTATCACCTGGACAAGGGAGAGGAGATTGATGTTGTATATCTTGACTTTAAAAAAGCCTTCGATCTGGTATGCCATGATCACCTCTTGGCAAAACTGACCAACTGCAGCCTCGGGTCCACCACAATCTGCTGGCTGGGGAATTGGCTCTGTGGTTGGATCCAGGGGGTGGTGGTTGATGGAAGTCAATCGTCATGGTGCCCTGTGAGCAGTGGGGTCCCTCAAGGCTCTGTCCTTGGACCTATATTGTGCAACATCTTCATTAATGATGGTGACATTGGAGTCAGAAGCAGACTGGCCAAGTTCACCGATGATACCAAACTTTGGGGTAAAGCATCCACACCTGAAGACATGAAGGCAATCCAGGCTGACCTCGACAAGCTCAGGAAGTGGGCAGATGAGAACCTGATGGCATTTAACACAGGAAGCTCCACTGCTCCTGAACTCCCAAATCGTCCAGTTCCTGGTTGCAGAGGGCCTCTCCAACTAGCATCTTGAGTTTGGCAAAATATGTGTTCTTAAGTCCAGGACTTCTGTTCCTTTTCTGTTCTGTTCTATTCTTCCCTATGTTGCAGTGGGGAAAAGTCCACATAATGGGGACTTCCCCCTCACAGCCTGGCTGTGCTGGGCTGTGAATGTCCCAGCCGTGCTGCCTCACCAGCCCCAACCTGTCAGCCATGGGGTGGGGCAGGCAGGGTGGAGAATGGATACCCATTCCAGCACCCCAGCCAGGGTCTGCACTGTGGTGGGGGAATTCCCTGAAGCTGATAGGCAGGGGCTGGCTAGGGATGGGGCTGGAGACTTGCCAGCCTGGCAGAGTTGCATGGGGGGAAGGCCCTGACACCAGGGGCTTTTCACACCCCAGCCACTACATGGATCCTGGCTTAAGGGCCATAATGACAGGTCAGGGAGTGGTGAGGGGGTAACACTTGGGCTTTCACAGCCCAGTGGAGTGATGTTGGAGAGAAAGCTCCTGCCTAGGCTTCCCCTACATCCACTGTGCAGACCCTGATTGCAGGTGGCTGAGACGAAGGACTCTGTTCCTCCCCCCACCCGCTCACACCATGGCTGTGTAGGGGGGAGCAGAAGGGGCTCCAAGGGCTGGAGAGGGGGCAGAGCTGAGGTACTTGCAGCCCAGCAAGCTGGGAGGCACTCATGGGCATCCTTCACCTTTTGGCTTTGGCCAATGCAAGCCTGCCAACTGATGAGTGAACGTGTATTCTGTTCATTAACTGTCCAATCTATGCAGCTTAGAGAAAGCTGTATTGATTTAATCAATTCCGCCTCTGGCATTTTGACTGTCTCTACTTAGACCAAGAGTATGGAGAGAGAAACAAATTATACTGAATTAAAAGGGAAGGTAGGGACCTACCACACATCAGCTGCTCCATGATGACTATTTTATGTATCTGTTCCTGTCTTTCAGCTAGTGAAAGTCAAACCAGGGCAGAACATCCAAAATGAAATGCACCTAAGTTTCCATGGTATAGCTTCCACTTACCATGGGATAGGAGAGGACACGTGAAAGAATTATTTCAGAAACACTGTTATGGTAGATCTATTGCCTCCCTTTTAGGTGCTGTAATTTGTTAGTCTCACCATAACCTAAACTTAAAAAAAACACATCCTGCCTAGTCTGTGAGCTGAAAAAAAGTGCAAAAAACTCTAAGTCAATAGAGAAAAGGTGGGCAAAATACATCCTGTAGGCCAGATCCAGCCCACCAATTGATTATATCAGGCCTGCAGCTGCCCCTGCAGCACTCTGTGTGGGGCCAAGCCCCACCCCCTCCTGCCCATGGCAGCCCAGGCTGTGCTCCTGCCCACCATATGCCTGCCAACAGCACCACCCCAGCCCGTGTGCACAGCTTCCCAGGAAGGGAGGGGTGCCTTCCACCTACTTGGCCACCCACAGGTGGCTGCTCATTGCACCAGGTGGATGACTGGGTAGAAGGCAGCTTGGAGCTGGAGCTAAAGCTGAAGTTGGAGTCCCATGCACTGGGGCAGAAGCCATTTGACTGCCGCTTTCCCCTTACCTGGCTGGGGCCCTGTGCTACCTGCTGCTTGGAGTGACATGGCAGAGGCAAGAGGAGAAGGAGGAGGAGTCGCTGGAGGCAGGGGGAGCCAAGTAGCAACCACCAGGAAACTGTGCTTGCCGGCCAGGGCAAGAGAAGTGCCATCAGTGGGTGCGGAGTGGGTGTAAACAGAAGCACAGCACTGGCTGCCCTGGGCAGGAGCAGGCAGGGATCATCACCATGTAGTGTGCTATGAGGGCAGCCTCAGGTCAGATGGGAGGTGGGGGACAGATAGCACCTGCACCTGCACCACACTGCTCAGGCAGGCTCTGCTGCATGTACCTCTTGCCCCCTCATTCTTCTCTCCCCTCAGTCCCGGCCAGCTACTGGAACCTAGTGCGCAGGCAGCCTCCCACACAGATGCACAACCCCCTCACCACACACACATTGCCCCACGTACACCCTAACACACACATCATACAAGAGCAGGACATTATTTAGAGTTGTTATGCAATCATCTATACATACACTACTCAAAAAAACATAAATCAGGAAAAAATATTTTTTGAAAAAACCTTATAGCAGATGCCTGATTATTAGTATATGCTTTTTTAATCTATAATTTTTTTAAATGATATATTCTTTTTTTGTAGATTTCATAGACTTTCATAGACATTAGGGCTGGAAGGGACCTTGCAAGATCATCAGGTCCAGCCCCCCTGGCCAAAGGGCAGGAAGTCAGCTCGGGTCAGATGACCCCAGCAAGATAATCATCCAAATGCAACTTGAATATGTTCAGGGTAGGTGCTTGCACCACTTCTTGGGAGAATCTATGCCAAATTCTGGACACTCAGATGGTAAAGAAGTTCTTCCTTATGTCATCTAAAACGGCCTTCCAGCATGTTCTCCCAGATCCTGATGTACACCCTGATATACTTATAGGCTGCTACCAAGGCCTGCCTGGGCCTACACTTTTTCAAGCTCAAGTGTCCCATGCCTCTCAGCCTTTCCTCATAATGCCTGCTCTCTTGACCTCTGATCATGTGCGTGGCTCTCCGCTAGACTCTTTCAAGCTTCTCCACATCCTTTTTAAATTGTGGAGCCCAGAATTGGATGCAGTACTCCAACTGTGGCCTCACCAAGGCTGAATAAAGTGGGACAATGACTTCTTGGGTCCTATTTGAGATGCATCAGTATATGCAAGCCAAGGTTTTATTTGCCTTGCCAGCTGCAGCATTGTTTGGTGGCTCATACTCATCTTGCAGTCAATCATGACCCCCAAGTCTCCTTTATGTGTGTGGCCTGAGACAGCTCAGCAAAACTCATTAAAACTGGACCACCAGCTGAAATAATTTTTCACCCCTTATTCAGATGGGCTGAATGGAGACACCACAAGAAGGAGGAGCTGGAGAGGAAGAGAGTGAAATTTCAGTAGGTAAAGTGGTGCAGCTGGCAACAGAGGATGGAAAAAGAGGAAAATGACTTTGAGACAGAGAAGAAGGTGAGACTGAGAGAAGAGAACAATACATGAAGAAAAGAATAATACATGGAGAAAGGATAGAGCAGGAGAAAAAAGAAGACAGCCAAATTGGGAAAAGAAAGAAATCACATGCTGTGAAGCTGAGACAAAGAAGGCAGACAGAGGGGGGGGGGG